>NC_025998.2:65143328-65810240 GCF_000442705.2 Elaeis guineensis
TCATTGGATTTCACATCGGACTTGGATCGATCAATTGATTCATATGACTGATGTTGGGTTTGATGAGTTCACCTTAACCCTAATTCAATCGGGACTCATGATAGAAGAACTCAATCACACAGGTAGTTGCACCGAGAGGTTTGTTTTCATTTCTGATGGATTGCTATCATATACTGCTAGGTGTCACTGATGGATTTTGGAAGCAATTAGAATGATCTTGATGATCGATCATTCTAATTGTCTGAATCAGAAGAGTTCTGGTCCATCGAAAGGAGTTTCGATGATATCGATGATGAGATCATGACATATCTCATTACCATACAAAAATAAACCTAACTGGATCACACAAACAAGAGTTAGAGTCTGGATGTCATCAATTGAGCTAACCCAGTTCGATTGATTTGGATTAGATCCAATTAGGTTCAAGGAAATCATGCTAGCACATGATTGAGCCTAAGTTTTTTCTCGTGCAATCTTTTTCATCTTGAATGAGCCAAATATGATTTGACTCACCCAAAGAATCTTGAGAAGATTTCTCTCAGTCTGACTGGAGCAGTCTAGCTCAAAAAAGTATTGTCTTAATTCATGAGATGAATTTAAGACAACACCTGCTAATTCCTGTCACCTGCCATTTCTATTTTAGGACATCGATCAAATATTGACTTATGGATCTTAAACTGAAGGCCACTTGGTAAGAGATTATTAGAAAGTTTTTGTGGAGTATCCACCTACTAAATTGGGCCTCAAAATGGGCACCAAGATCAGATTGGGCGTGCACCCCAAGTGGATCAGGATAGAGTCCCATGAGATGAGGACTCTGATCCCTTGATCAACTTAGACTGTGGGGCGCCAATCTCACTGTGCTTATCCAATGTTGGCACCAACAGTGGTGGAAATTGAGCGAATTCTTATCTGATATGATCAAATGACATCACTCTATCAATCAAAATTTTTTTAGAATTAATTAGAATTTTTTGATTGATCGAATGATGTGGCACTGCATGGTGCAGTAGGGTCTATTTAAACCATGTCTGCGCCTAGGTTTGTGAGAATCTGCTCAATACCTGATGCGTAGTCGTTGATAGCATCAAAAATAACTCTACTCACTACGTAGGTAGGATGAGTCGAGATCGTATCCTCAGGGACCTTGGGCTAAGTTGAGATTGCAAAATAAAAGAAAGAAGCGTTATTTTTAATTTAGAGAATAAATTATCTTAAAATTGATGTAATTAGAAAATAAAGAGCTCGAGAGTTTTGAATTAATTTTACACTAGTAGAGTTGTATCTCTTTTTTTTAATTAAATAGATGTGATTAATCTTAAAAAAAATACCTATCTTTCCTCAGCACACCCCATATCCGTAGATCACGGCGCGTCTCCAAAAAATACTAGGTAAACAACTCTTCTTTCCTTGACACGCCCCGTACCCATAGATCACGGTGCGTCTCTAGAAAGTAAAAGTTGTTCCTAATATTAATCTAACAGGAAAGCATAAATAAAAGCATATGAAAGAGAGCAAATAAAGAACTCATGACGATTTAAATAAAAAGCATAATCTTTATTGCATATAAAGAAATACAAGAAAGTTTAGAACAATAAACCCACTCTGTGTCGTTACAAAATTTTTTCTCCACTCCCAAGACTGCTAGCCTAGCTGCTCATGGAGTAATCCCTTTTTCTTCCTTTATGCAAGGCTCTAGAAGAATTTCTGGGCTCTCCCTCAAATGGGAGTACAAGAGCCTTTTTATAAGTATTAGGAGGGAGGAGTTTTACATGGTTTTCAGATGTGGGACTAAAGAAAATACTAAGGACTAAAAGATGGATGGATGAGATGAAAAGATCACAAGCAGATAAAGAAAATACAAATTCTTCCTCTTGAAGTATTTCCAAATATTATCTTTTTTCCTTTAATTTCTAGATCTATCTGCTATTATGAGCGTCCGTCTGTCCCCACGAACCCGCCATGCCGCACACCCGCCATGCCCGATGCCACACCATGCCCAATGCCGCGTGATCGCACCAACAAAAGCCGGCATCTCTATTCCACTTGAAACCCCGTGTACCTGCATCTTGAATCGGACCCACCATGTTTGAACCAAGCCACTCGCCAGCTCCCATGCTCAAGCGTCGGGCCCGCACCAAAATTCAAATCGCATGAAGCCCACCAAAAACGTGCCAGCCACAATCCTTTACGCTCCTTTTTGATTAAAAAATTACAAAAAAAAACTTTTGTTTCTTTAAAATGATGTCTATATCCTTTTTGGTTCCTTGCATAGTATCTTCATTTTTTATAATACCGTATGCATCCTTCTTTTATTTAAATTTTATTTTAAGTCCAATTTTCTTCAAACTTGAGTCTTTTTGATCTGCGAATCGGACTCTTTATATCGGCGATTACCTTTCCTGTAAAATATAAAAAGAAGCATCAAATTTTTAATAAATAAAATAAATTAAATATAATTTTTTACTTTAAATGACTTAAATTAAGTGTTTATCACACCCTCCAACTTGAATTTTGTTCGTCCTCGAGTAAAATAGATATATCAGCATTGTATACCGACTCGGTCTTAAATAAAAAGTTAGGTTAGGCATCCCAAAAGGTAGATGATACCTGGTCAGACCATTAAAGAGATACTTCATTGGATTATCAATTTGACCCAATTAGTGGCTGAGTATTAACTAAAAAAATTTTAAGAGTTTTTCTTTCACCAACTCCCCACTTTACTCTTTAAATCCTCTAACTTAATGTGAGAGAGGTTTATTATCTTCTTGCAATTTAGTCCCCTTATTATCCACTATATATATATATATATATATATTTAACATTGCCCACCTTTTTACGCGAACCATAACGCTTACTTAGGCGAAGGGGCCCGGTTACTCAGTAGGAAACCAATATTTTTTTTTTTTAAATAAAAATTTTAAGAAGAATTTTTGCATACCTCGACCTTTCCACCTAATCTCTCATGAAGCAGATTCTTTATTGAGATCAGTAAGAAGAGGATTGTAGAATCACTCTTAAAATTTGGTCTAGTCTAAATCCTACCATTCATTGAGTCTTTTTAATAATTTATTCCTCAGTATCTCTAAAATTATCTTGATCGTTAATCATTCATTGATTAGGATGCCTAATTGACTCTTAATCAAAATAAAATTCAGATACACAAAACTAATTATTTCTGACCATACTCGACCTTTGATTAATTTCCTTCCTCCCCCAACTTAATCTACATTGTCCTCAATGGAGTAGGAAAGCAAAGAAAATAAAAGGAGAGAGTGCAACTGGGATAATTTTACTTCAAAAGTTAAAGATAGCTTCATTGATTAATAGGCTCTTGTTCTAAATTTCTGCAGCTGCAGTAAAGTAAAAAAAATATAAAATTATTGGGTTGCCTCCCAACAAGCGTTAAGTTTTACGTCTTCAGTCAGACGTCAAGTTTATTATTCATTATAAAGTGGATCACACAGGTAGATGGTGTCGATTCATTTTTTATGTGTAATTTCATCTACATATGGCTTCAGATGTTGGCCGTTTATCTTAAATGTATTGCCATTTCGGGGGTCATGAATTTCAATTGTTCCATGTGGGAATATTTGTGTGACAATGAAAGGTCCATCCCATTAGGATCAAAGTTTGCCGGAAAAAAGGCGTAACCTGGAATTGAAAAGCCATACCTTTTGATTTAGCTCAAATGATTTTCTAGAGATATATTTATCATGAAGTACTTTGATTCGAGCCTTGTAAATTTGTGAACTCTTGTATGCATCATTGTGAAGTTCTTCCAGTTCATTGATTTGCAACCTTCGATTAGAACCTGCATTCTTCATGTTAAAATTAAACATTCGTATGGCTCAGAGTGCTCGATGTTCTAATTCAACCGGTAGATGGCAAGCTTTGCCATAAACTAATCAGTGGGGTGACATACCGATAGGGGTTTTAAAAGCTGTACGGTAAGCCCATAATGCATCATCTAAGCGAAGAGACCAATCCTTTCTATTGGGCCTAACCGTCTTTTCTAGGATATATTTAATCTCCCTATTTGACACCTCTACCTGACCATTAGTTTGGGGGTGATATGGTGTGGCCACTTTGTGTATAATATTATATTTTTTCATAAGTATTTCCAAATGTTTATTCGTAAAATGAGTCCCCCCATCACTAATGATCACCCTTGAGAAGCCAAATCGACTAATGATATTTCATTGGATAAAACTAGTTACAACTTTATTATCATTAGTTCGTGTAGCTATTACCTCCACCCATTTTGACACGTAATCAACTGCCACCAGAATATATTCAAATCCAAATGAGGCTGGAAAAGGTCCCATGAAATCAATCCCCCAAACATCGAAGATTTCTACTACTAAAATGGGGGTCAGCGACATCATATCCTTCTTGGATAAATTTTCTGTTTGCTGACATTGCAGACAACTTTGGCCAAATTCATATGCATCCTTGAAAAGCGTTGGCCAATAAAACTCACTCTGCAGCACTTTTACTGCAGTTTTTCTTCCACTAAAATATCCCCCACATGTCGAAGAATGGCAAAAAGTGAGAATGCTTTGGAATTCACTTTCGGGGACATAACGGTGAATAATTTGGTCAGGATAGTATTTGAATAGTTCAGGTTCCTCCCAGAAATAATGTTTAATTTGTGAGAAAAATCGATCCTTTTCTTATTTTGTCCAGTGAGAAGGTACTTATCTTGTTGACAAGTAATTGACAATATGGGCAAACCATGGAGGACGGCTAGAGAAGATTGTGAAAAGTTGTTCGTCAGAAAATTTTTCTTTGACCTCATCTATGCCTATCGTGTGTTCAACTAAGATCCTGGAGATGTAATCAACTACCACATTCTCAGAACCCTTCTTATCTTAGATTTTCAGATCGAATTCTTGTAAAAGAAGGATCCATCTGATCAAATGCGGTTTAGTATCTTTCTTTGAGAGGAGATGTTTCAGAGCCGCATGATCAGAGTAAACTAGAACCTTAGACCCTAACAGATATGAGCAAAATTTTTCAAGGGCGAACACTACTACTAGTAGCTCTTTTCCTGTTGTGGTGTAGTTTAATTAGGCATCGAAAAGAGTCTTGCTAGCATAATCGATCACATGTGGCTCCTTATTGATTGTTTGGCCTAAGACAGCACCTATTGCAAAGTCAAAGGCATCACACATAATCTCAAATGGAATGGATCAGTCAGGGAGTTTTATTATGGGTACTGTTGTCATGGCTGTTCGTAATATGTTGAATGCTTTCAAACAGTCTTCGTCAAAGATAAATGGTGTGTCTTTGGCCAAAAGATTGCACAAGGGTCTTGAAATCTTGCTAAAGTCTTTGATGAAGCATCTATAAAATTCGGTATGACCTAAGAAGGATCGTATTTGTCGGACCGAAGTAGGGGGTGGTAGTTTTGAAATGACCTCAACTTTGGCTTTATCTACCTCGATCCCTCTTTCAGAAATAATATGTCCTAATACAATTCCTTTCCGCACCATGAAATGGCTCTTTTCCCAACTTAGGACGAGATTTGTCTCCATACACCATTTAAGAACTTTGGAAAGATTATGGAGACAATCCTCAAAGGTGGTTCCAAACACAGAAAAATCATCCATAAAAACATCAAAACATTTGTCCACTATATCCAAAAAAATGGCCAGTATGCACTGTTGAAATGTAGCGGGTGCATTGCAGAGCACGAATGGCATACGTCGAAAAGCGAAGGTGCCATAGGGGCAGGTGAAGGTAGTCTTTTCTTGGTCATCCGAAAATACAGGTACTTGATTGTACCTTGAATAACCATCAAGAAAATAGAAGAAACTTTGTCCTGTTAACCGTTCTAAGATTTGGTCGATGAAGGGCAATAGAAAATGGTCCTTCCTAGTAACGGCATTTAGTTTTCTATAATCTATGCATACTCGCCATCCAGATGATATGCGAGTGGGAAGCTGTTCACCTTCTTCGTTCTCAACCACAGTAATACCTAATTTTTTAGGTACTACTTGAGTGGGACTGACCCATTTACTATTGGATATGGGGTAGATGATTCCAGCATCTAACCACTTTACCACCTCTTTCTTTACTACTTCATGCATGTTTGGGTTCAATCTCCTCTGCATATCTCGATGGAGTTTGCCATTTGCCTTAAAATGAATATGATGCATGCAAATGGAGGGGTCAATTCCTTTTAAATCAGCAATGGACCAACCGATAGCCTCTTTGTGTTCTTTCAGAATACCAACCAATTGTGCTTCCTGATTAGGGGTCAAGTCTGATGCAATGATTGTCGGGAGGGTGTCATTAGGTCCTAGAAATACATACTTGAGTGTAGCAGGAAGGAGTTTCAATTCTAACATAGGTAGTGATTCTAAAGATGGGACTATTGGTGTACTGGCTAATATGGGCAATGGCTCATACTTGATTGTCCATGGAGGAGTGGTTTTATCGTGTGGTGTATCCAACAAGGTGTTAACTTCTTTCATATATCCCTCAAAGTCATACACTCCAAAGTGAGCCAAGCAAGTATCTAAGGGGTCTGGTGCTAGAATTGTGGGTGTTACATCTTCTATAATATCTTCTAGTGTATCTACTTCGAAGCAACTATCCATTTATGGTCCTTGGGAAGCACCAAACACATTCAGTCTCAGTTTCTTATTCCCAAATGATACGTCCATGACTCCTGTCCTACAATTAATGCATGCATTTGCCGTAGCTAGGAAGGGTCGTCCTAGGATAATGGGAATTTGTCTTGGGTTGCCACTTAGTTCCATGTCGAGAATCAAAAAATCAACTGGAAAGTAAAACTCATCTACCTTGATCAAGACATTCTCAAGCATTCCACGTGGTTCCTTAATTGATCTGTCGGCTAATTACAGTGTGACTGATGTGGGTTTCAGTTTTCTGAATCCAAAAAGTTCATACACCGAACTAGGTAAAAGATTCACACTTGCCCCTAAGTCCAGAAGAGCTTTTTCAATGTGATAATCTCCTATAACACAGGAAATGGTGGGGGCTCCTGGGTCCTTAAGCTTTGGAGGAGTGGCATGCTGGAAGATGGAACTAGCCTGTTCAGTGAGGCATACTTTCTTTAAGATTTGTGATCTAGATTTATATTTTTGGGTGTACAAATCCTTCAAAAATTTGGCATAAGCAGGGACCTGTTTGATTGTGTCTACAAGGAGAAGATTAATTTGGACTTGCTTAAATAATTCCAACATCTCATGGAGTTTTCCTCCCTTCTTATCTGCAGGAATAGGGCTTTTCAGGACATCCAGAAATGAGACTTTAGGCAAATAAGATGATTCCGGTGCAGTTGATTCATTCTCTATTTTAAGGTCCTCCTTGTTCTTGGGTGATTTGGCTTCGGTTAGAGGTTTAGGGTCAGTCTCATTAGTTTTACTAGTGTGTTCAATGACCTTCCCACTTCTCAGAGTCATGATTGATTTGGCGTGTTCAGAAAAAGCTTCTGGGGTATTAGAGCTCTTAATCACAAATTGCCCTCTTTGGTTGCTCTCAAGTTGGCTAGGTAATTTTCCTCCTTTCCTCTTACTGAATGCAGTCGCTAGTTGACCTATTTGGGTCTCTAGTTTAGCAATGGATTGTGTGTGGGAGTTAAGGGTTTGAGTGTTGACTTCTAATCGTTCTAGTGCTTTCAAAACTTTTTCCTCAAAAGCTGAGCTGTGACCAGTAGTAGACGGTTGAGGAGCATTTTGAAATTGATGGTATGGTCCATGCCTATATGTTGGGTCCTGATATTAAGGTCGAGGTGCGGCAGGGCCAACCACTGGTTGTGGTCTCCAGAAAAAAATTGGATGGTTTCTCTAGTCGGGGTTATAAGTGTTCGAATATGGATCGTTTCATGATCTGCGAGCTTGTTGGACTTGAGCTTGCTGAACCTGCTCGTGCATAAACTCAGAAAATTGAGGTGCAGTTGGGCATTCACTAACAAAATGGTTCAGACTTGCACATAATGCACAAACTTCTTGGATTGGGTTAGGTAGAATCGAGGATTGTCCAGTATTTAGAAGACGGTCTAATTTTTAGAACAATTCATCTACTTTACTGTGGATATCCATGATATTTTCAATCTGATAAATTTCACTTCTTTTTTGTTGAAGCATGGGTTATTCTCTAGAGGTGGCAGACATATGATGTAGAAAATTCTTACTAAGTGTTTCAAAGAGCTATCAGGCTTCATCCTCACTCTTTAGCATGAATGTCCCACCACATGATGCATCAACCATTTGTCTGTATTTCTCCGATAGACCATTATAAAAATACTGATAAAGTTTCCATTTAGGGACAGCATAGTGTGGACATTTACGAATGAGGTCCCTTAACCTTTCCCATGTCTCATGAAAAAGTTCACCCTCCAATTGGGAAAAACTAGTGATAGCTTTTCTAATTTGATTTATTTTTCCAATTGAAAAGTATTTCTTGAGAAATTCTCTCTAAAGATGATCTCAAGTTGAAATGGTTATAGAATCTAAGGAGTTTAATCAATGCTTGACTTTGTCCTTAAATGAGAAAGAGAACAGTTTCAACCTAAGGGCATCATCGGAGAAGTTTTGGATTTTTACTATGGAATAAATTTCAAGAAATTCATCCAAGTGTTTGTATGGGTCCTCGTTACTAAGTCCATAGAATGATGGCAATATTTGAATAATGCTAGACTTAATCTCATATTGGGTAGCTTCTACTAGAGGTGCTTGAATGCATGGAGAGTAGGTATACGAGGATGGAGTGAAATATTCTCTCAATGAGCATGGAGGATTAGCCTCACCAGGTGCAGCCATATTTCTAACTCGGATAGTCCTAAGAGTCTTTTCTAATTCTTCGTCTAATGGTTGCAAGTCGGGTTTTAGTGATCGTCGACCTAACATGCAACTAAAAGGTCTATATAGGACTATCCTAGTCTGTTAAGGATTATTTTTTTTTTTTTATTAAGAGGAGAAGAGAAGAGAGAAAAGAGTTCTAAAGAAGAGATCCTAAGAAGTCCTAAAACTAATAGAAGAATTAGTTGTGGTTAGATTTTAATTACAATCAAGTTAGCACGCAGTGGACTCTCTATCTTAAAGTTATCCTAGTTCTAGATAGCTCCTAACTGTAGTTAGCCTTCAAGCCCTCCAAGTCGGAGCTTGACCAACCAACTGGCCAGATAAGTGTAAGGTAGGTGGGAGTCCCCCCGTTGCTTTCCTTAGACACCAATTAAATTGGCCAGGTCAGCGAACGGAACCAATTAAAAACCACCTTCCTTCGGACCCAGTCGTCCCGTAAACCACTTGCCTAGATACCAGCTAGCTGACCAAGTCTAACCTGGTTCAACTCTCAAGGTCACTTGTCCTAATGAGCTCGAAATCCTTAGGGGTCAACGTCTAATTAATTTTAGATTAAGGTCTAGGTTATGCAAATGCAAGGGAGTAATTTGTGGGCCAAAAAAGGGTGATCAAATCTCCACCTTATCTTAATTAATGGGTTGCACCCTTAAAGTTAATTATGGAGATGCAATGCAAAGAAACAAGGTATCCAATCAAGTTAAAAAATTTTATATTTGAGGTTATGCTATTTTAGTTAAGTGTTATGAAATGTCAATGGCTTTTTTTTTTTAATTCAATCATGCCAAGATCCCCGACAACGGTGCCAAAATTTGATGAGTAGTCGTTGATAGCACCAAAAATAACTCTACTCACTACGTAGGTAGGATGAGTCGAGATCGTATCCTCAAAGACCTTGGGCTAAGTTGAGATTGCAAAATAAAAGAAAGAAGCATTATTTTTGATTTAGAGAATAAATTATCTTAAAATTGATGTAATTAGAAAATAAAGAGCTCGAGAGTTTTGAATTAATTTTGCACTAGTAGAGTTGTATCTCTTTTTTTTAATTAAATAGATGCGATTAATCTTAGAAAAAATACCTATCTTTCCTCAGCACACCCCGTACCCGTAGATCATGGTGCATCTCCAGAAAGTACTAGGTAAACAACTCTTCTTTCTTCGGCATGCTCCGTACCCGTAGATCACGACGCATCTTCAGAAAGTAAAAGTTGTTCCTAATATTAATCTAACAGGAAAGCATAAATAAAAGCATACGAAAGAGAGCAAATAAAGAACTCATGATGATTTAAATAAAAAGCATAATCTTTATTGTATATAAAGAAATACAAGAAAGTTTAGAACAATAAACCCATTCTGTGTCATTACAAAATTTCTTCTCCACTCTCGACACTGCTAGCCTAGCAGCTCATGGAGTAATCCCTTTCTCTTCCTCTATGCAAGGCTCTAGAAGAATTTCTGGGCTCTCCCTCAAATGGGAGTACAAGAGCCTTTTTATAGGTGTTAGGAGGGAGGAGTTTTACATGATTTTCAGATGTGGGACTAAAAAAAATACTAAGGACTAAAAGATGGATGGATGAGATGGAAAGATCACAAGCAGATAAAGAAATACAAATTCTTCCTCTTGAAGTATTTTCAAGTATTATCTTTTTTCCTTTAATTTCCAGATCTATCTGCTATTATGAGCGTCCGTCTGTCCCCACGAACCCGCCATGCCGCGCGCCCGCCATGCCCGATGCTGCGCCATGCCCGATGCCGCGTGATCGCACCAACAAAAGCCGGCATCTCTATTTCACTTGAAACCCCGTGCACCTGCATCTTGAATCGGACCCACCACGTTTGAACCAAGCCACTCGCCAGCTCCCATGCTCAAGCCTCGGGCCCGCACCAAAATTCAAATCGCATGAAGCCCACCAAAAATGTGCCAGCCACAATCCTTTATGCTCCTTTTTGATTAGAAAATTACAAAAAAAAAACTTTTGTTTCTTTAAAATGATGCCTATATCCTTTTTGGTTCCTTGCATAGTATCTTCATTTTCTATAATACCGTATGCATCCTTCTTTTATTTAAATTTTGTTTTAAGTCTAATTTTCTTCAAACTTGAGTCTTTTTGATCTACGAATCAGACTCTTTGTATCGATGATTACCTTTCCTGTAAAACATAAAAAGAAGCATCAAATTCTTAATAAATAAAATAAATTAAATATAATTTTTTGCTTTAAATGACTTAAATTAAGTGTTCATTAATACCCAGCAAAAATGAGATTCCCCTCCACTTCTCTATACCTCCTCTACTCCTCTCCCTCCCCTCTTCACATCCAAGGAGTTGGGCATCCATCTGGTGCTTGTCAAAGGCGTGGTGGCTTCCTGATCAGAAGGCTGCAGGAATTTATCGAGAAGCTGCTGCTCCAACTTAAGAAGATCTTTTGAAGATATTCCAGATCAGATCCAAATCTGATATTTGGAGCAAAGATTCACAAGGAGAAGGTGATCTAGATCCTACTTGAGTGAATACTGATAGAGGCCAGGTGACTGCATGGCTATTTTTGAACCTTGGGCATTGCTACAATCATCTACAGGGTAATCTAGTTATCCTAGAGGTATTTCTCTAATCCTCAAGTTTTAGATTTAATTTTAGATTAAATATTAGATTATAAAAATTAAATCTAATAGATTTTAGATCTAAAATATTATAGAATAATTTTTTTTTAAATATTCTGTCTCAAATCTCATTAGATCTGGAAGATCCTACAAGGAAAAAGGTGGTTTTTCCTTCAACTGGTATCAGAGCCAGATTCATGACTCTATTTCAGATCTAATTTAGATCTAATTTTTATTTTTATTTATCTAATATTAATGGATTTTAGATGTCACATTAGATATGATTAGATCTAAAATTAAAAAAAAATTAAAATTAAATCTAAGCAGATCTAACATGTATGAGATGCATAACTAGACTAGGAATAGTTTGAACTATGAATAGTCTTGAAGTTTTATATTTTAATATGATTAAAATATAAATTAGATCTAATTTATTTTCTAATTTTTTGATATTATAAATATTATATTCAGATCAAAAAATAGAAAATAAAATTTAATTAATTCATAAGATTGATCTGCTGCATGCCTAGACTAGTTGTAGAATTATTCTAGTAACTGTCTAGAATAGATTTTATATTGAATTGTTCAATTTAAATCTTATTTTTAGATGTTACATGTGATGTATCAGATCTAAAAGCATGCTAATTAGATCAGATTTTAATATATGAGATGTATGCAAAGCATGTATAAGTTAGATCTGAAATTATATATGTGATATGTAACTTAGATCTAACTAGTTTTGTAGTTAAATCAATATTTCTGATTAAGGTGTTCCTCATGGCCATCCGGTCATAAGAATAAAGTAGGATTTAAGACCCTCTCCTCTCATTCAATGGGATATTCTTATGGCATGTAGGGGTGCTGCACGTTTATCCTTAATCAGAAATCAAACTTATTTTTCTACGAAATCCTAGATCCTGAAATCCTAAGATTTATTTTACATATTTTGTTTATGAATCCAAGACTTAATTAATGAATTAAGCTTATAAAATTAAATTAGATCTAAAATTAAAAATTTCAGATCTAAGTCATTTTCATAAAATTGGGTTCGAGCTTGGGTAGCTCAATTAGGTCTAGCGGTTGATCAAATCGAATCAAAAGTTGGTTAGGTGGGATCATGAAAGCTAATAATTGACCAGCCTAATAGGATTAAGTCTAGGTCAAGGTTGAATCATATTCATATGAGACTCGATCAAGTTAAGACCTAATTTAGCTCAGTGGTTAGAGCCTGGATTGTGGGCTAATCCAATTGATTCTGGTTCGACAATTTAGTGTCTAAGGTAAGTTGGACAAATATGACTGACTGATTTTTAATTGGGAGCTACTCGACTCGAATGCATTCTTGTCAAGTTAATGGCATATCCCTCCCACCGGTCTCACTTACCTGGCCATATTTGTTGATCCAGTTCTTATTTGAGGTGGCTAACAATTCGAGCTAACCCATGTCACTAGGTTAGTTATAATTGTTATGACTATATCAAGTCAAGTTTAATGAGATCTAAATCAAATCTTCTCAAGAAAATATTAAGTTAAGGTCTTCCACCATTATGGATGTGCGGGCCCTTTCCGGGGTTGATTGTTCTCGGTTGGTTACAGTGGCTCAGTTGTACCGAAAAGATGCAACCATGTCCATTAGACATTGGATGCTACAGATTAGAGGATGGGTTGTGCTCAATATTTCGAATACGGTGAGAGACTCAATCAGGAATCTAGTTTGTGTAAATGGTGGGTCTGACTTAACTGAGGATTGGAGCAATATTTCGGACACGGTAAGCTTCATGAATTAGAGATCAAGTTTTGGATGCACCATGATTAGAGAATTATTGGACAAGAGTTATCCACTCATCGATTGACCCATCACCAATAACTGTTAGGTGAGGTGGTGAGCCAGTCGGTGAGACCGCACCATCCACTAGAAATCACTAATCACGGAGATTTTCACATCTCTACCTAAGGAGTGTAGGGATCTGAGAAAATAGTGAGAGCCTAATTTGTTTAAAAATGAAACTCTTAAACAAATTGGTTAAGTCTGATTATAAAATCTAACTAGAAACTCTTGACTCTCTATAGGAAACATGTCTGCATCCAACCCCCTGACCAAAATACTAGACACCCACAGATTGACTGGACCTAATTTTAAGGACTGGTTGAGGAACTACAGAATTATTCTGAATTTTGAGAAACTGACTCATATCTTGGACCAGGACCCACCTGCCATACCAGCACGTCCGACTGCTGAACAGAGAGCATCTCTGAAAAAGTGGATGGATGAAGATAACAAAGTCAGGTACTACATGTTGGGTACAATGTCTGATGACTTGCAGCGTCAATATGAGAATATTATGACTACCCACCAAATGTTGGCTCACCTACAAGTGTTGTTTGGTGAACAAAATTGCACAGCCAAGTATCAAGTCTGCCAAAGACTTTTTAAGGCTAAAATGCGTGATGGACAGTCAGTCCAAGATCATTGTTTGATAATGATCAAGGACTTTGAAGAGCTTGAGAAGCTCGATATCATCTTAGACAAGGATTTTCAGATTGATGTGATCCTTCAGTCCTTGTCTGATGCATATGGTCAGTTCATCATGAACTTTCATATGCATAAGATGCAGTGTACCTTGACTGAGTTAATGAAATGCTAGTTACGACTGAGCTTTCTTTGAAGAGTTTAAAAGGCTCAGTCCTTACTATGGAGCAGACTTCTTCTAAGAGAAAGTCTTTTGGAAAGAAGAAAAAGTCTACGAAGAAGTAGAAGGTGGATGGGAAAAAGAAGAAGATGAAACTGAAGAAGAAGGCTACTGAAAAGGGAAAATATTTTCACTACAATTCAAACGGCCATTGGAAGTGAAACTGTCCTCAGTACCTGACCACTCTGAAGAACAAGAAGGATGGTCCTTCTGGAGGTATGCTCGTTATAGAATCTAATCTTATGATTTTCTCTGCATCCAGTTGAGTACTTGACTCTGGTTCTAGTGCTCATTTGTGCACTTCTATACAAGATCTTGAGGAGAGCAGGAGGCTGAGGGATGGGGATATGATCCTACACGTCGAAAATAGAGCAAGAGTTGCTACTGTGGCCGTGGGAACCTATCCTCTATGATTATCGTTAGGAATAGATTTAGTTCTTAGAGACTGTTATTATGTGCCTGCAGCAAACAGAAATTTGATTTCTGTTTCATGTTTAGCACAAAAAGGCTATGTGATTAGCTTTCATAAGAACCATTGTAACATATTTTATGAAAATAATAATGTTACAAATGATTTTCTTATTAATGATCTCTATCAGCTACATATTGATGTATCTGTATTTAATATCGAGCAAAATATGAATGCTATAGAAATTAAAAGGACTAGAGATAGTCTAAATGATAGGTATCTGTGGCACCTAAGGTTAGGTCATATAGCGGAAGATAGGATTAACAAATTGAAGAAATCTGGGCTATTGAGTTCGTTGACTTTCGAGTCATATCCAGTTTGTGAATCATGTCTTCAAGGCAAAATGACCAAGCTCCCTTTTACAGGACATGGGGAAAGGGCCACAGACCTACTTGCCCTAGTACATACAGATGTGTGTGGCCCATTTGATGTGCCAGCTAGAGGCAACTATGTCTACTTCATTTTCTTTACCGATGATATGTCTAGGTACGGATATGTATTTCTAATAAAACATAAGTCTGAAGCATTTAAAAAGTTCAAAGAATTTAGGCATGAGGTAGAAAAATAAACAGAAAAACCCATTAAGGTTCTTCGATCAGATCGAGGAGGTGAATACCTTAGTCGGGAGTTCCTAGACTATCTTAAGGATAATGGCATAGTCTCTCAATGGACTCCATCTGGAATGTCACAACTCAACGGAGTTTCAGAACGGAGAAACCAGACCCTATTAGATATGGTCCGTTCCATGATGAGCTTCACGGACCTCCCTGAGTTTCTTTGGGGACATTGTCCCATGACAGCAATATATGTATTAAATAGGGTTTCCTCTAAAATCGTTCCTACCATACCGTATGAGATATGGTATGGTAAGAAGCCAAGTCTGAGTCATCTCAGAATTTGGGGTTGTCCGACTCATGTCAAGAGACAGCAGGCGGACAAGTTAGAGTTCAGGTCTTTTAGAGCTCGGTTCATAGGATATTCTAAAGAGTCATTAGGATACTATTTCTATATTTTGAAAGATCACAATGTGATTGTAAATCAACATGCTATTTTTCTTGAAAAATAGTTTATTCAAGATGATAGCATCGAAAGAATAATTAAGCTCAAGGAGAATGTCTCCCAAGAGCAACGAGCTAAAGAACCTGAGGAACCCAATCAATTAGAACCAGTCCAAACACAACCTCTTCCATCTCGTAGATCGACTATAATTTTTCGTCCTCCTGAAAGGTACTTAGGTACTATACAAGAGAAAGTAGAGGAAATGTTCCTCATGGGAAATGGGGCTCATGGTGATGACCCCAAGACCTATGATGAGGCGATATCAGATATCGACTCCGAGAAATGATTAGAGGCAATGCGATCAGAAATTGACTCGATGCACTCAAACCAAGTCTAGACCTTGGTAGATCCACCTGAAGGTATTGTACCTATTAGGTGTAAATGGATCTTCAAGAAAAAGATAGGTGCAGATGGGAATGTGGAGACATTCATGGCTAGGCTCGTAGCGAAAGGTTATAGTCAGCATGAAGGCATTGACTATCAGGATACCTTCTCGTCCGTAGCCATACTAAAATCCATCCATACATTGCTTGCTGTTGCAGCCTATTTCGATTATGAAATATGGTGGATGGATATGAAAACGGTATTCTTAAATGGATATCTTGAGGAAGATATCTATATGGAACAGCCGCTTGGTTTCACATCCAGTGATGATGATCACAAGGTCTGCAAGCTGCAAAGGTCCATTTATGGACTTAAGCAAGCATCTCAGAGCTGGAATACTCGTTTCAATGATGTGATCAAAATGTTTGGTTTCATCAAGAACGAGGAGGAACCATGTGTGTTCAAGAAGGTCAGTGGGAGCGCAGTTGTCTTCCTCGTACTGTACGTAGATGACATCCTCCTGATTGAAAATGATATTTCTATGTTGACTCAGTCAAAATATGGTTATCTAAGGAGTTCTCTATGAAAGATCTAGGAGAGGCATTCTTTATACTGGGTATTAAGGTCTATAGAGATAGACCAAATAGGAGCTGGGACTTTCACAGAAGATGTACATAGAGGAGGTGCTAAAAAGGTTTAGCATGGAAAACTCCAAAAGAGGTTTAGTACCTTTTAGACATGGCATTCATCTCTCTAAGAAGATGTGCCCTAGCACACCTGAGGAAATTGAACGCATGAGCAAGATCCCTTATGCTTTCACAGTAGGGAGCCTCATGTATGCCATGCTATGTACACGGCTTAATATAGCCCATGCTGTGAGTGTCACAAGAAGATATCAGTCGAATCCAGACGAAGAGCACTGGACTTCTGTGAAATGTATCCTTAAGTACTTGAGAAGGACTAAGGATATGTTTCTAGTCTTTGGGAATGGAGAACTCCAGGTTCAGAGATTTACAGACTCAGACTTTATGTCTGATATAGATGATCGAAAGTTGACATCTGGGAGTCTGTTCATTTGTAATGGTGGTGCAGTTAGCTGAAAGAGTTTCAAGCAGATGGTGATTGCTGATTCCACCATGGAGGCAGAGTATATTGCTGCATCGAAAGTTGCGAAAGAGGCATTCTGGTACAAGAAGTTTGCCACAGAGCTTGGAGTGATGTCATTGGATGCCATCCCTCTTTACTGCGACAATAATGGCGCCATAGCCCTAGCTAAGGAGCCAAGGTCTCACCAGAAGTCCAAGCATATCGAGCGGCGATTCTATCTTATCCATGATTACCTCGAAAAAGGTTATGTCGAGGTTAAGAGAGTCGACTCCATAGACAATATGGTAGTCCCACTGACAAAGCCATTAGGCCAGCAGAAGATTGAAGCCCACCTTGAGAAGATGGGACTTCGATATGTAGCTAATTGGCATTAGGTCAAGTGAGAGTTTGTTAGATGTGTGCCCTAAATACCAGATTGGCTGACACATTCCTGTACAAATGTAAGGACAAATTTATAATTTTGACTATAAATGAATAAAAGGGTTATTCTACTATCACATTGTGTACATTATGTTTGTGATACATCCTTTGAGTTAGTAAGAATGTTAATTCATATTTTCAAGAGTTGAAAATTTAAGGCATGAATTTACATAACTAACTCATAAACAGCTCCTGACCATAGGATCATTACGAGGATAGTGATTGATCCAGAAGGTTGGTGTACGATCATTTTTTTAGGGTAGATGAGTCTTGAATCTATGGTGTGGAGACACTGGAGCGAGAGTACAGGTATTCATTGAGAACGAGAGTACTGAGTGTGACCACCTCGAGCAGTCATAAAGAAGTCTACCTTCTCGTCGATGACTAGCTCGATGCTGCAGCTGTGTGTCTAGTTCTTTGATCTGAGGTACATCGACAGTTCACCTTGGGTGTGTTATAGTTTGACTACACCATAACTCGATCTCCTAGCCATTCGAAACCCTGAGGTGTATGTTGGCTGTAGCATATTCATTGTAGGAACCAGATTGCACCAAGATGGAATCTATCAACTTTGGTAGATAAGAGGAGTAGTCCTATGATGATTGAAAGATTGAGTCCTTAAGCCCATGGCCATAGTAGAGTGAAATAATGGAAAAAAGTTTTCTATTGGGGTTTCACATCGGACTTGGATCGATCGATTGTTTCATATGACTGATGTTGGATTTGACGAGTTCACCTTAACCCTAATTCAGTCGGGACTCATGATAGAAGAACTCAATCACACAGGTAGCTGCATCGAGAGGTTCATCTTCATTTCTGATGGGTTGTCACCATATATTGCTAGGTGTCACTGGTAGATTTTGGGAGCAATTAGAATGATCTTGATGATCGATCATTCTAATTGTCTGAATCAGAAGAGTTCTGGTCCATCGAAAGGAGTTTCGACGATGTCGATGATGAGATCATGACATGTCTCATTACCATACGAAAATGAACCTAACTGGATCACACAAATAAGAGTTAGGGTCTGGATATCATCAATTGAGCTAACCCAATTCGATTGATTTGGATTAGATCCAATTAGGTTCAAGGAATCGTGCTAGCACACGATTGAGCCTAACTTTCTCCTCGTGCAATCTTTTTCATCTCGACTAAGCCAAATGTGATTTGACTCACCCAAAGAATCTTGAGAAGATTTCTCTCAGTCTGACTGGAGCCAATCCAGCTCAAAAAAGTTTTGTCTTAATTCATGAGATAAATTTAAGATAACACCTGCTAATTCCTGTCACCTGCCATTTCTGTTTTAAGACATCGGTCAAACGTTGACTTATGGATCTTAAACTGAAGGCCACTTGGCAAGAGATTATTGGAGAGTTTTTATGGAGTGTCCACCTACTAAATTAGGCCTCAAAGTGGGTGCCAAGATCAGATTGGGTGTGCACCCCAAGTGGATAAGGATAGAGTCCCATGAGATGTGGACTCTGATCCCTTGATCGACTTGGACTGTGGGGTGCCAATCTCATTGTGCTTATCCAGTGTTGGTACCAATAGTGGTGGAAATTGAGGGGATTCTTATTTGATATGATCAAATGATATCACTCCATCAATCAGAATTTTTTTAGAATTAATTAGAATTTTTTGATGGGTCGAATGATGTGGCACTGCATGGCACAGCAGGGTCTATTTAAACCCTGTCTGCGCCTAGGTTTGTGAGAATCTACTCAATACCCAGAAAAAATGAGATTTCCCTCCACTTCTCTATGCCCCCTCTACTTCTCTCCCTCCCCTCTTCATGTCCAAGGAGTTGGGTGTCCATCTGGTGCTTGTCCAAGGCGTGGTGGCTTCGTGATCAGAAGGCTGCAGGGATTTGTCGAGAAGCTGTTGCTCCAACTTAAGAAGATCTTTTGAAGATCTTCCAGATCAAATCCAGATCTAATTTTTGGAGCAAAGATTTATAAGGAGAAGATGATCTAGATCCTACTTGAGTGGATATCGGTAGAGGCTAGACGACTGTGTGGCTATTTTTGAACCTCGAACATTGCTGCGATCATCTACAGGGTAATCTAGTTACCCTAGAGATATTTATCTAATCCTCAAGTTTTAGATTTAATTTTAGATAAAATATTAGATAATAAGAATTAGATCTAATAGATCTTAGATCTAAAATATTATAGGATAATTTTTTTTTAAATATTCCACCCCAGATCTCATTAGATCTGGAAGATCCTATAAGAAAAAAGGCGGTTTTTCCTTCAGTTTGTAATATCATTATGAATGGCGTTACTATTTTTTATGGATATTTGAACAATAGTGTGTATATGTTATCACAATCTGTTAACGTAGTCTATTCTATTGGCAAGCACCCTAGATTAGATAATGTATCAGGTATCCACTTATGGCACTGTAGACTAGGTCATATAAATAAAAATAGGATAAACAGGTTGACTCAAGAGGGAATCCTCGAAGTCGGTGATTGTGAATCACTTCCAACCTATGAGTCTTGTCTTCTTGGTAAAATGATCAAGTCACTTTTTACAAAAAAATATGAGAGAGCTACTGAGCTCTTGGGCCTAGTACATACTGATGTATGCGGGCCCATGAGCACAAGTGCTAGAGGTGGATATTTCTATTTCATCACTTTCACGGATGATCTATCCAGATATGGATATGTCATCTGATGAAGCATAAGTCAGATTCATTTGAAATATTCAAACGATTCTGAAGTGAAGTAGAAAAATAAACTGAGAAGAATATTAAAACTCTTCGATCTGACCGAGAAGGAAAATATCTTTCTGATGAGTTTCTCACATATCTAGGAGAGAATGAGATTCTCTCCCAATGGACTCCTCCAGGAACACCACAGCATAATGGTGTATCTGAAAGAAGAAATTGGACTCTGTTAGATATGGTCCGATCCATGATGGGTTTTGCCAGCTTGCCGATATCCTTCTGGGGACATGCACTTGAATCGGCTTGTTATCTGTTAAATAGGATTCCAAGTAAGTCTGTAATTAAGGCTCCATATGAGATATGGACAGGATGTAAGCCAGCACTTTCATACCTTAGGGTCTGGGGGTGTCCGACCATGTCAAACGGTTAGTTATAGATAAACTGGGACCTAGGTCTGACAAATACACATTCATAGGGTACCCCAAAGAGACCAAAGAATATTTTTTCTACCATGCTGATGAACAAAAGGTGTTCGTCAGCCTTAAGGCAACCTTTTTAGAAAAAAAGTTCCTTGATGAAGGAACCGTTGCCTCTAAGGTTGAACTTGATGAAGTTCAATAGGTAAAAAAATCGACACCAATAGCTGAAACTGAGTCAGATTTGATTAGATCAATCCAGAGCCCAATGTACCTGCACCATTAAGGCGATCCGGTAGAGTACTGCATCAGTCGGATAGATACTATAGTTTCTTGATCCGAAACGGTGATCCCATCGAACTCGATGAGAACGATGAGGATCCGATCATCTATATAGATGCAATGCAGAGATCTAATTCTGAGAAATGACTTGAAGCTATGAAATCCGAAATGGAGTCCATGAAGGTCAACGATGTATGGACATTGGTTGACCCACCTGAAGGGGTTAAACCCATTGGGTGTAAATGGATCTTCAAAAAGAAGAGAGGTGCAGACGGAAAGGTGGAGACCTATAAAGCTCGTCTGGTTGCCAAGGGATATTGTCAATATTATGGTATTGACTATAACGAGATGTTCTTTCCTGTGGCAATGCTCAAATCCATTCAGATAATGCTTGCAATAGTTACCCATCTGGATTATGAGATCTGGCAGATGGATGTAAAGATAGCTTTCCTGAATGGAAAGCTGATCGAAGAGGTGTATATGATACAACCTGAGGGATTTACATCCATAGATGAGTCCAAAGTGTGCAAACTTCAGAGATCCATTTATGGATTGAGGCAAGCTTTTCGGAGTTGGAACAAGCTTTTCGGAGTTGGAACATACGTTTTGATAAGATGATCAAAATGTATGGCTTTGTTAAGAATAGAGAAGAGTCTTGCATCTATAAATAGGCAAATGGTCCAGTTGTGGTATTCCTTATCTTGTATGTGGATGACATTCTCTTAATCGAGAATGACATCCCCACACTATAGGGAATAAAAGTTTGGTTGTCATTGCAGTTCTCCATGAAGGACTTGGGTGAAGCATCCTACATCCTAGGGATGAAGATCTATAGGGATAGATCTAAAAGGATGCTTGAGTTATCCCAGTCCACGTACATAGACACTGTGCTGAAAAGGTTCAGCATGAAGAATTCTAAGAAGGGCTATCTACCAATAGGCCATAGAATTTCTCTCACTAAGAAAGATTGTCCGACAACTCCTGAAGAGAGAGAGCGTATGAGTAGAGTCCCATATGCTTCGACCGTGGGATCTATCATGTACGTCATGATATGTACAAGGCCAAATATGGCATACTCACTAGGACTAGTGAGTAGATACCAATCTAATCCTGGAGAAACTACTGGAAAGTGGTTAAAGCCATCCTTAAGTATTTAAGAAATACTAAAGACCAATGGTTGGTTTATGGTGAGTCAGATCTAAAACTTGTAGGGTTCACGGACTCCAGCTTTCAATCTGACCATGATGACAGTAGAAGCGTGTCGGGTTATATCTTTACTCTGAATGGTGGAGCCATCTGCTAGAAGAGTTCCAAGCAGCATATTATGGCAGACTCTATTTGTGAGGCGGAGTACATCACAGCATCGGATGCCGTGAAGGAAGCTGTGTGGCTGAAAAAATTCATCATCGAGCTTGGAGTAGCACCCTCCCTTGATGGTCTAGTCCTACTCTACTGCGACAGCACTGGTGCCATTGCTCAGGCAAAGGAACCCAAAGCTCACCAGCGGACGAAACACATTTTGTGTCACTTCCACCTGGTCCGAGAGATTGTGGATCGAGGTGACTCAACCTTCAGAAGATCGACAGAAAGGAGAATCAGGCCAACTCCTTCACTAAAGCCCTGGCGATAAACGAGTTCGACAACCATAAATCGAAGATGGGTATTAGATACTGTGCCAAGTGGCTTTAGGACAAGTGAGAGTTATTGAAAAATATGGCCCAAAAGCCAATCATCAATCTGTTGACGGTTGAGTAACCTTGTATTGTAATTGATTTGTTAATAAATAAAATATACTTTTGATATTTTTATCATAAATTTTTATCTTCTAATAAACTCCGTTGTTGTGATGAAGTCCTTAGGACTATTTAGGTATAGTAAAGAGAGGATTTATCGATTAGTCCTTAAAACTATTCACGACCAAATGATAGGCTGTTAATAAAGATGACTGCTTCTATCGAGCATAGATCACTGTAGGCCATATGGGTTGATTGTCCTCTTAACCAAGGAGTGTGGAGACACTGGTATAGCATACAGGTGAGATGTAAGGATACATCATCATTGAACGTGACCAACTCCAGAGTATTCTGCTGTCGAGAATGTCTCTGATGGGATATAGGTATAAGTGTCCTTTAGACCTGAGATCACCTAAGTGACTTGCAAGCAACTCACTGTACTTTAGTACTAGACTAACTGAATTTCTAATTTAGTGATGAAAGACTTTTGGGTACAATCAAGTACTTGCAAAGTCGGAGTGTGATCAAGATAGGATTGACCACTCCAAGAGTTAGAGAAGAAGGAGTCGCTGTATTTCAATTTAGTAAAACCTTGGCCAGAGTAATCCATCAGATGGATTTGATATTTTGAAATATAATGTGGACAACCTGATTAGAGTTGACAGTTGAACTCTGAGGTATCCTATGAGCATTTTGGTCAAGGAGATGAATTATATGGAAACTATATCCGCATGGGTTCTAAGGATGTTGTTCTACACATTCGATCTATCCGGCCATCGGGTACCATTGCTAGATGGTCACTTCGATTGGTACAAAAATTTATTCTTATACTATCGATTTAAGTTTGAACCTATGAGGTCATACATATTAGAGTTCATGATCTGATCAGATGGTTGATCAACGATTAAGAATCATTCTAGGGTTAAATGATCAATATGATTGATATTTAACCTAGTGCAAGTGTTGCAGGAGGATCGATTAGCAATTCAATTGCTAATTGGCTTAATTTGATTAAGCCAATGGGTTGAAATTAAGTCTAATTGAATATAATTTAATTAGATTTGATTTGGACTTGATTGGATCAAGTCCAATTGATTTATTAGATAAGCCAAGTGCAAGAAAAAACTAGTCTTAGTTTAATTAGGACTTGGGCCAACCTAATTTCTAATTCGATTAAAAAATTAAATCTAATTTAAATCTAATTTAATATGATTAAATTAGATTTTTAATTGGGTAAAGATTTATTTTAATTGAGTTGATTTGATTTTAGTTTGATTTGGTTTGAGAAACCAAATTTGAACAAGTCATAGATTGAATCCTAGTAAGACTAAGATTCCACCTTGCACCACCTTAGCCCCCCATACCAACTCTCTCTTATTTTATGTGATAAAACCTTCTCTCCCAGGCCTTCACGTATGTCCAAAGATTTTCACTCTTTCTCTCTTACATAGAATGTGGTTATGGACCAAGTCAAACTAGGAATTAGTTTGGATTTCAAATTCTATGAGATAGAATTTTAAGAAATCAAAACTCTTTTCTTATAGCACTGATTTTATCCAGATTTTTTTTAAAATTTTTGTGGCTTTTATGGCATATATTATGCACCCTTTGCTAGTAGTCCATGGTAGAAAAAGAAAGAGGGGGCACCCATGAGTTGGGCACCCTTTGTCTTGCCCTATTTGGATTTTTCTTGACTAGGTATTTGACCTAGACAAGGATTCTTCACATCTCTTTATTTAAGATGAATTTTTTCTTGAGATTTTTGTGGATTATAGAGCATTGAGAGATCTTTGGGGCATGTGAAAATCAAGGAGAAAGAGTGTTAGGGTGTGGAGATATAATAGACACAAAGCTAGGTGTCTGGGTGAGAGCAAAGAGAAGAAGAAGAGGGTCTTCTTCTAGGGTTGCTGAGTTCACCTCTTCTCTTCCTCCATCTATGAGTTTTCTAAGAGTGTCTCACATCTAAAACTCCTTCTCCTACTTTTCATCTTTTGAAGAGTCCAAATTAAGAAGAAAGAGGTATCTGATCGACCATCGAAGAAGGATCAGCATAGTACTAGCATACTGTGCTGATTTTCTGGATCAGGACTTCTGATCATGATTTGTGGGCTCGTGTGGATGACTCCTAGAGGCTGGATGTGTGTGTGGCTTACAACATCATCCTCAAGCCTGGATCAGCAAAGTTAGAACATCTAACTTGCAAGATAATAGATCTGATCTATTATATTTTATATACATTAGATGTAGTATAGAAATATGTTGATATAATCAACATGTAGTTCTTGCTCTTTATATTTTAATTTTTGATTTAGTATCATGTAATAATCATGTAATAGGATCTTAGATCTAGAGATTCTCTAATTTTATAAGATAAATTTTGATTTATTTTAGTCTTCTGCTGTCTGATCTTGAAAAAATTTTAAAATCAACCCTGAAATCCTAGATCTGATTCCTTCAGCTGGGTGGTCCATGGAGATTGCATGGACTAATCATGCAGTCTATGCATGGTCCAAGGGTATTTGTGTGCGATCCAATGATCCAGATCGTATATGGTCATGATCGAATGGTTGGAACTCAATTTGAACATGATCAAGCTTGATTTGAGGTTGTAGCATGTGATCGAATGGCTCTGGTGAAAGCCGATCATGATCGGATGGCCATAGATGGTTCTAAAGTTGATTTGGACTCGATATTCCTAGTATAACACTATTTTAAAGATTTTGGAGCCTATATAGCTCCAATTTACAAGTTATTTATTATGTTGGGTAGCTAGTGATGTCCTAGAGATGCAAAAAGGATTTAAGAGAGGTTTCAAAGAGTTTTGTAAGAATTTTGGAATTTTTTATTAAGAGACTCTTGTATAAGGATTGAGTGATGAGTTTTTCTTGTATTGTTATCTTTTATTCTCTTATAATGAAGCTTGCACGCCCCATAGAGGTAAGCTTGAGGTCGATTCATATATTTGTATTATATTTTTTATTTTATTTCTTCTTTTTTCCTAGTACAATGCATGGTACCAGATCCTGCAAAACAAGTGGTATCAGAGCAAGATGGTACTAGAGCATAGGTTATGGCAGTGGTGATTGAGATAGAAGATAGAGAAGACAAGCACAATCAAGGTGGAGATCAATCAGTTTGATGGAAAGAGTAATTTCTCCTTGTGGCAAGCGAGAGTGAAGGACGTGCTTATCCAGCAAGGGTTGATTGATACTCTTTTGTGTGAGGAGAAGCCGACTACCATAGAGGTATAGGATTGGAGGTGACTCTAGATGCAGATGGTGAGTACGATCTGCTTGTACCTAACAGATGAGGTGGTTGAGCTATACAAGCAACGTATGCATCTAGATGGGATCTATCGATCTTAATAAAGGAGTAGTTCTATGAGATTTAAGAAACTGAGTCCATAAGTTTATGACCATAGCAGTATAATTGATGAAAAAAAGTTTTTATTTAAAATTACTATTAGACTTGAGCTGATCGGATATATCATATGATTGATGATGAGGTTAGACGATTTATCTATGACCTGCCTCTAGTCAAGACTCACAATTGAGGGATTGTATCATACATTAACTACACCTAAAGATTCTATTTTGGTTCTACTGGATTGCTACTATATAGTGCTAGATATTACTGATGGATTATGAGAGCTCAATAGGATCATTTTGGATCAATGATCTTTATTGAGTTAGAGTGGAACTGTTCTGATCCACTGAAAGAGATTTCAGTGATACCTCTGATAGAGATCATGATATATCTCACTATCAGACAGAATTGAACCTATGGGAGCACACATAAAGGGAGAAGACCTGGATTAGTTATAATTGAGCTTATGAAGTATCAATTTACATGGATTTAGAGAAATCCTATTGGGTTCATGTTAACCTTGCTAGCACCTGAGTGAATCCAATTTTTCTTATAGTTGGTTTACTTATATGATAAGCATTGGCCAATTTCTATACTTGATTTGACCCTAATTGAATATGATTCAGTGACCTCTAATGATTGGATGCTTAATTTATGGCTTAGATTAAAATAAGAAAGAGTTTCTTGATTTTATTCATCTTGATTTGATCAAGAATCTTTGAAGTGAATTTATGAAACCATATGGGCTGATTTGTGAGCATTTAATTAGATCCCATATGATGGGATGCCTAGCACTAGGTGTGGGCATGGGTGAATAATAGGTGGCATCCCATTTATTTGGTCCAAGTATATTATAGCTAGGACTTCTAATATGATTAGGAGGAGGGATCCTAATTTGATTAGGACAAACTTATGATGCTATTTAAAGGATCCTAGCCCTACTTCTCATATTATCTCATGATCTTCCATCCTTGCTGCCACCTATTATTATGCTCACGCCCCCTCTCCTCTCTCTCTAGCCCACATCCTCTCTCTCTAGGCATCTCCTTTTGGATCTTAGAGAGAAGTGGGTGGCATCCCTTTTGCTTGGTGTCAAGTGTTGGCGTCAAGTTGTTGGTGATTTTTCTTCTCTTCTTCTCAAGTTGTTGAGACTTAGTTACAACCACTTCTTGTTTGTTGTTCTTCTTGATTAGTTGAGATATTAAAAATGGTTCTTAACTTCTTCAAAAATTAAGAAAGAAAGATCAAAAGGATTCACGAATTGATCCCTATTCAGGCTTGGTTCAAGCCTATTCAGGCTTTCAGTTCAAGCAAACAGGATCCAAAAAAAAATAATTGAGGTTGGTCCTGTGGATACTCATAGAGGCAGAATGCATGTACTACTGATTCAAAGTCTGACCAACCTCAGATTCTAAGATTGAATTAGATTCAACCCCAATTGCAGGTTTGAGGCAAAAGAAAAAATGATTCAGGTATGTGAATTGATTACATACTTTCTTCATTCATTCTAAAATCTGTTTATATTAATTTCAATATGTGAACTAGATATATGAGTGCTTTCATATGATGAATGCATACTTAGATTAAAAGTATTTTAATCTGATTTTTTCACTACATTTTGAATTTAAAAAAGTTTTGAAATCCACATGCATTAGTACCTCTAGAAAATTCAATTGTGGTATCAGAGCCATAGATTCATATGTATAAAAGTAGCATAAAAATTTTAAAAATTATTTTCAAAATTTTGATTTGAGATCATACATGAGATATATGTATCTATATTCAGATCTAAAAAGTATTTTATTTTTAATTTTTAATCATATATGTGATATATGAAAGCATGCATAGGTTAGAAATTAAATTTTTATGATCTGTATTTTTTATGTATGCAATATATGATGGTATATTTAGATCTAAAATTAATTTTTAAAAAATTTAAAATTTTTTATATATATGATATATGATTGCATGCATATTTTAAAAGTATTTCGAGAATCAAAAATTTACTTTTTATGTAATGAATTTAGATCTAAAAATTATTTTTATGATTTGAATTAGTGTGTGCATGAATCGTTGGGTATAGATAGTTTTACATTGTGTCATATAATTGGATTGCATCTTAGATTATAATTATATCATATTGGGTCAAAATCGATGTAGCTATTGATTAAACCAAGTCAAGTATTGATTTGGATTAGATCAATTAAGCTTATGATTCTACAAATATTGTAGATTGAGTCAATTGAACTCCATATGTAGAATAGAGTCAACCTAAGAACCTAATTCGGCTTCACTATTTGAACCTGATTCACCTAAGTTGACTAATTGAAACTAATAAGTCATTTGGTGTCTAAGGCAAGTCTCAATCGGTATTAGGAGGCTACTTACCTAAACAATTAAGCCTACAGTGAGTTAATGATGTACCCTCTCATCGATCTCACTTATCTGATCAATTGGATGATTGAGTTCATTAGTTGCTAAGGTATTTTGGTTGAGCCTATGCTAGTTAGATCGATCATGTGATGACTGATTAGATGAGACCTGGTCTAAACTTCTCTAATCAATATTAAGCCTTATAGTCTTCCACCATTGTAAAAGTGCAGGTCTGGATACTGACGTTGACTGTTCTCGAATGGTTACAATGGTTCAGTTGCATCGAAAACACGTAACCATTGTACTAGTAAAGAGTTGCTCTAGGATGAAGATGGGGTTGGGCCCAATATGTATTATCTGAGGAACTCAATGATGGCTTCACACCTGCTTGTGAACGGTGAGTCTGGTTTAACTAAGAAGTAGGATAATATGTGTTATTTGAACTCTCATGACTTAGAGACCAAGTTATTGTAATATGCTTAGAGAAGTATTTGGGCAAAGAGTTGCCTATGCATCGATGTGTGTGACATCAATAACTGTTAGATGAGATGTATGGCATCGATGGGATCGTAGCATCCATTAGAAATTCTACATTATGCATCAGATTTTTCACTTTCCACCCGGAGAGTGTTGGAATCCAAAAAAAATAATGGGAGTCTATTTGCATCTAAAAGTCTCTAAAGTAAATATAAATTTAAGTACAAAGGTCTAACAGAATCTTTACTCTCGTAGATAAACAATATCGATCTCTAGCCCACTAGTCCGTATCCTTGAAATCAACCATCTAACTAGCACAAATTTTGATGACTGGCTCAAAAACCTCTGGATAGTCCTGGCATATGAGAAGATTGGGAATGTATTTGACCAGGACACCCCAATTTTACTAGCCCATCCTACGACAGAGCAAAAAGTTGCTCTGAACAAGTAGACGGATCATGACCTTAGGGTGAAATGCTATGTGCTGGCTTTCATGTCAAATGAGTTACAGAGCCAATATGAGCACATGCCCACTGCCTATGCCATTATCACTCACCTACAAGAGTTGTATGGTGAGCAGAGCCAAACCACGTACTTCGAATTGTCCAAGCAGTTATTCAATATGAAGATGCACGATGGGTAGTCAGTCCACGATCACTGTGTGACAATGATCAAGGTGTTGGAAAATGTGTCTCAAAGTCAATCGTTAACCTGTTGATGATTGTGCTCATTCTTATAAATATATATAAATTTTAATTAATAAAAATTATTTTATATTTTCATTACAAATTATCCATCTTAGAACTTCTGTGTTGTAATGAAGTCCTTAGGACTATAATTGATCGACAAAGGAGGATTTATCGTTTAGTCCTTAAAAGTATTCGCGACCAAATGATATGCTATTAATAGGATGATAGCAATATCGAGTATAGGTCATTGTGTGCCATATGAGTTAGTTATCCTCTTAACTAAGAAGTATGAAGATACTGTTATGACATGCAGATAAAATGTAGGAGTACATTCGCATCGAACATGATCATGTGCCGAGTACTCTACCATCAAGAGTAGCTCAAGAAGAATATGGGTATAAGTGTCCCTCAGATCTGAGACCACCATGATGACTTATAAGTAACTCACTGTACTTTAGTATCAGACCATCTATGTTTCTAATTCAGTAACGGAAGGATATCGGGTGCAGTCAAGTATTTATCAAGTCGGTGTGTGAGTCAAAATAAAATTGATCCCTCTGAATTAGTAGGAGATATGCATCAGTATATTTTAATTTAGTAAAATCTTGATCAAGATAATCCATGAGATAGATTTGAAAGGTTGAAATATAATATGATCGACTAAATTAAGGTTGACAGTTAAATCCTAGGTCACTTTGAAAAATAAGGTCAAATAGATGAATTATACGGTAACCATACGTAAGTAGGTTCTAGAATGTTGCTTTGCAATACTTCGACCTATCTGGTTGTCGAGTTACCATTGCTAGATAGTTATATTGATTAGTATAGAAAGTTATTTTTATGCTACTGACTTAGGTTCGAATCTATGGGGTCACATGCATTAGAAGATTTAGTCAGATTTGATGGTTGAAGAGTCCAATTGGATTGTGACTCTAGTGAAGAGTCCCACTAGGACTGAGACTCTGGAGAAGAGTCCCACTGAGATTGAGACTCTATTATAAATAAAGAATTAATTAGTAATTGACTTAATTTGATTGAGTAAAGAGCTTTAGATCAAGTCTAATTGAATTAGATTTAGTTCGACTCAGATTGGGTTTGATATGATCAAGTCGGATTACAAAAAAAAATTTGATCCTGATTCGATTAAGATTTAGAATCAGCTAATTCCTAATCAGATTAAGAATTTATTGAGATAATTAGATTTCTAATTGGATTAGGTATATTTCTATTATTAGGTTTAATCCAAATTTGATTTGGATTAGAATCAGATTAGAAATAAAGAGTCCAAGTCAACTAGGACTCTATCCTTATCTCCATACGCCATATTTGGACCCATGCCCTTATCTCCATGCCAAATAGGATTTGGCTTGACCTTTTTAGCATCAAAGTAGTAGACCCAATATGGATGGGCGGCAATGACTGATGACTCATAATCCTATCTCTTGTCAAATTCAATTGCGATTTAAATTAGAGATAAGATGAAAATAAGGAAAGGGATTTTTGATACAAGGAAGGTTGTTGGCACCATAATATTTTTTTCTTTATTTTTCTTAGAGAGTTCTTAGGCATGTGAGACACCAAAATCCTTCTCCATGCCATAGAGCCTTTTTTGGAAATTTTTGGAATGCCAAAAGGTGTTTGGCATGGACTCTTGGGCACCCCCTTCCTTTGATGAAAACCCTAGTCTTTGCCTATTAAAAGTTGTCTCCTTTTCTTAGAGTCATACATCAAGTCTCTTGCTGGTTTTATTTTTCCAAAGCTCTTCTCCTCCTCTCTTCCTTCTCTAAATTCCTTCATCCTTTGGAGCATCTGTTGCCCAGCTATGCAACCCAAGAGAGGGGGGTGAATTGGGTTTTTAAAAATTTTAATCTTAACTAATTACTTATGAAAAGTATTTGTTAAAAGCTTGATGAATGAGAAGAAAGACTTTAAATCAAGTTTAATTACCTAAAGCAAGAATGTAAGGATATAATAGAGAAACAATAAAGCACACCATAAACACAAGGATTTATAGTGGTTCGGTGCCAACCTTGCACCTACATCCACTCCCCAAGCTCCTACTTGGGAATTCCAATCCACTATACTTATATTCAACCCGAATACAAATGTCAGAAACTTCGACACTAGCTATCCCAAGCTAGTCCACTTGTTTCCCGGGTACAAGCTAACCCAAAACACTCCGATTTCAGGTTCGGATCAATCTTCCCTTATTTTGGAAACCCTCCAAAAACAAGATCAATTACTCACAAAGAGTAAGATAGTTTAGAGCACAAATTAATACAATAACAGCTCCTTAAATGAGCGAATATAATAATAAAAATACTTTACTCAAATGAAGAATCCCCTTTTTGGATTTCCTCAAGGTGGATGAACGCTTGAGAAGAAGATGAACTTGATTGAAGACTTCTTGAAGGCTTTGAAAGAGCTCTTGATCAAGTTTGAAAAATAGGCTTGAAAAATCCTCTCTTTGAATGCTCTTGAATTTCTCTTTCACAATCTCTCGTGTATATTGTGGATCTCTTGTCTCTCTCATGTGGATTGTGGATCCCCTCTCTTTTTCTTTTGTGTATTTCGTTGATCTCCTCTTGTATATTTTGGATCTTCTCTCTTCTCTTGTATTTTCACCTTTTGAAACCTTTTATAGCATTAAGAAACAAGAGAAAACATATTAGGCAGAAAAAGAGCTGTTAGAGCATTTTTAGGAAGCATAAAAGGCAATTAAAACGGGCAAAAAACTAGCCGTTGCGGATAATTTTCGTCGCAGGAGTCGACTCATGCTTCAGGGGTCGACTCATGAGTCGACCTCTGTTGCAAAGACCAGAGATTTGGTTTCTGGAATTTTTTTTGGCTCAAATCAGCAGGGGTCGACTCATGAGTCGACTCATGCCTTGTGGGTCGACTCATGAGTCGACTCACAGGTCGTGCCAAGCCAAAAATCCAGCGTGCCAAGGGAAATTTTTGTGTGCCAATCAGCTCATTGTGCCATGAGTTGACTCATGAGTCGACTCATGCACTTCAAACCTTCATAACTTCAAAAATATAAGTCCAAAAATAATGAAATTTTCACCAATAGATTACAAATCATTTGTTCTACCAAATGATACTATCAAATCAGGATTTTAATAAAATTACAATTTTGCCCCTGAAGAGCATAAAGACTTTTTCAATTTAAAATTATTTGTATCCCTTCAATCTGCTTTGTAATCATCAAAATCAATTTAGGAGCAACAATCTCCCCCTTTTTGATGATGACAAAACATTTGAACAAAAGCATTTATGTGAATTAATAATTTCAAAAGAATGCATTATAGGTGTATATGCTTGAAAAGAGTATGATTCTTTTGGCATGTGATATAAATGATCATATGCAAGAATAGTTTGCCCATTTGCTTAAAGATTTGAAGATATGCTCATTGGTTTATGTGATTTTGGTGTTAGAGTGGAAAACTTATTTTTGTTATCAGAGCAAGCTGTATTTTGAAAATTTTCTCATTTTAGTTTTAGCATCAGAGCAAAAAATAATTATGTGCTTTAATTGCTTTTGATACAAAAAATAATTATGTGTGCCAAAGCATGTTTAAGAGTTGATTTGGAATGTGTATTAGATCATTTTGAGTTTAAGATGTATCAGAGCAAGAGAAAAATAAATTTTTGCAATGTATCAGAGCAAGAAAAATAATTTTTACAATGTTATCAGAAAAGATTTTACAATGTATCAGAGAAAATTTCATACTGTATCAGAGCAAATTTTATAATGTATCAGAGCAAATTTTATAATGTATCAGAGCAAGTTAAAAAAAATTTTTAGGATGTATCAGAGTAAGTTAAATTTCTTAAGATGTATCAAGGTAAATAAAATTTCAAAAGATGTATCAGAGTAATTTGGAATTTTGAAGTATATCATAGCATATTTAAATTTTTAAAGCAAATCAGAGCATATGAAAAGAAATAATTTCAAAGTTACTTATTTGCATTGTACTTAGCATTGTACTTTTGATATTGTTCTTTAAATTCTCCAATTCATTCATTAATTTCTCATAATTTGTAGTTTTGCTTTTGATGGGTTATTTTTTCTTTAAATGCTCATAATTTATGGTTTTTCTTTAATTTTGCTTTTTGTTTAATTTCTCTAATTTTTGTTTAATTTCTCCCCCTTTTTGACATCATCAAACATGGTTAACTCCTCCTTTTTCTGAAACATTTTTAATTTCTCCTCCTTTAGAGTTTATCACAGATGTTTGCTCCCCCTTAATACAGCAATTATTAACAGCAAACAACAACAAAGAGAAGACAATATTGCAACAAGGAGAGTATATATAACCAAAATATGATCGTCATCAGTACAAAAGGTAGAAAAATAAGTAAAAGATGATTCCATAAAACCATAATTGTTTCAATACATAGTTCATAATATAAAAATTAACCAGCTAATTGTCAATACATGGCCCCCAGATACAGATCCTAGAACAAGACACTAACTCCTAGGACCTAGTAAGTCATGGATCGGAGTCATCAGATATGGTATGAGAAGCTGATGGATCTCTATCAGAAGTACGTCCTCTATCCCGTCTGCCTCTGGCACGAGCAAGAGAGTGAGAAGAACTGGGTGGCTGAGAACGCTGAGAGGCTAAGGACTGAACAGAAAGGGTGAGTCTGATGGAATCAAGTACATTCAGTGCTCTGAAAACAGATTGAAGTAGAGCAGTGAACTGAGTGGATGCTTGCTCACTCGATCCTCGGATCTCTCTCCTCAGTAACTCATATCCTCCCTCTAGTACTCCTCTGAGCCTGCCAGCCTCTGCAGTGAGGTCTGTGACCTCAATAGTAGACTCCTGTGGCTGAGGAGGTGCCAATGCAAGGACTTGCCCCTGCAAGTCAAGAACTCTGCCAGTCAATCTCCAGACAGTGTCTTCAAGTTGCTGAATCCGGATGGATTGATCTGATATCATCTGAATCACAGTGGATATGTGGGGAGTCATGGTCTGATCAGAAGAAGTAGTACTTGGTGCAAAAGTAGTACTGCTCCACTGACTAGACAGCAAAGAAGCCACACGCTGTGATATCTGCTCGATCTGATCATCAGCCAGTCTGAACTCTGATGGAGGTGCTCTGGTCTCTGGCTGATACACTGGTGTGGGCATCCTAGTAAACTCTGAAGGGCCAGCCTCTGTATCAGGAATGAACTGGATATTTGGTGATGCTGTCCTGAAGTCATGTACAGGAGATGATGGACCTTCTTCTTCAGCTCTGTCTTCAGTTCTGTCTTCAGCTCTATCTTCAGCTCTTTCCTCAGCTCTTTCCTCAGATCCCTTGATCCAACCACCATCAGTCTTTGTAAATCCCATTCGGTGCAGGCTGTGTTGGTTGAAAGTGTCCACATGAGATAGCTTGGTAGGTGCCTCCCCCTCACAGCTAACTCCAAACCTCCTAAATACTCTAGTAAGGGCCATACCATAAGGCAAGTGTGCCTTAGATCTGTTCAAAGTTTCTCTCATGGCCTCTATCATAAGTGCAGGGAGGTTCAGGGGGGTCTGAGTGATGACATGAAACATGATACAAACATCTCTGCTGGAAAGTAAGTCATGCCTACCACTCCTAGGAAAGAAGAGCTTCGTTACCATCTGATGCAGGATCCTCATCTCAATGGACAAAATCTTTGCTTCCAATTTATTTAAACTTCCTGAATAAGTTTCTCCTAGTATAATTCTGATCCCCTCTTCTTTTACTGGGAGTTCCATATAAGAGTAACCCTCACTAGGTAACTGAAGAATTTCTCCCAATATGCTAGAATCCAAGCAAATATCAATCCCCTTGACTGTTGAAGTCACTGACCCATTTCCATAATGTAGATTCTGGTAGAATTCTCTAACTAGGTCAACATAGGTGACTTCCTTAAGGGAGCAGTAGAGTTCCCATCCTTGGTTTTTAATCTTAGTTGCAAAAGTAAAGCCCTCTTTTTCAAAGAACCGAAAATCTATATTCTTTCCGATTTCGATTTTTCTATCAGAAAGAGAATTCTTACTGGGGCTTAGGAAGGATTGAGGGAGACCTTGATCAGATACTGAAGCTGGAGTAGGAGCAGTTGAAGACTGACCAGCTTGCCTTTTCTTTCGGACAATTTCTTCAGGCTCACGGATTGACTTTCTTCTTTGGGGAAGCTTCATCTTTGGAGCCATATTCACTTCAATAGCAGGGCAAGGAGACTTGGAGGAACAAGTGAAAGAGTGGAGGAGGGATCACAAGAGAGTAAAGAAGGATTTTGGTCGAGAAAAGAGGTGAATTTGGGAAGAACGGTGGGGTGTTAGGGCACGCTCCAACCGTGCCAAACAATGGGAGAAAGCACAAAAATTCCTTTCCAAGGTGGCGATTTTTGATGGAGAGGAGGAGGGAGTAGTGCCTTGAACTAGTTCCTTGGATTTGGAGCAAAAGGAATTGGAGAGGATGGCTTTTGGAGGGAAGAAGATGACCGGATGGGTCGGCTCACGAACAGCAACCCATATAAAAACAATGAGCCCGTTGGAAGTTGGTGGGATTTACAAGTTTGCCATTGAGTCGACTCATGGGGGTCGACTCATGAAGTTCAGAAAATCAGAAAAAATGTGAATAAATTCCAGAAAAATTTGAAATTTTGGGAGAAGGTGTTTTGCTCAAGGATAAGTTTTTAGAATGATAAACTTGAGCTTTTAAGATTAGGATAGATGTTGGAAATTGAGCTCTAAGAATATTTGATATCAATTCTTGGAAATTGAGAAAAGTTTAGGCATATGGATCTAGAATTCCTAGATTTCTCCTAATTTCACAGAATCTATCCTCACTAAGGGCCTTTGTAAAGATATCAGCTAATTGATTTTTAGTGCAAACATATTCAAGAATTATATTTTTATTTTGAACATGTTCTCTTATAAAATGATGTCTTATTTCAATATGTTTGGATCTTGAGTGTTGAATTGGATTTTTAGATAGATTTATGGCACTTGTGTTATCACATCTTATTGGTGTTTCATTAAGTTTGATTCTAAAGTCTTCGAGTTGTTGCTTAATCCACAAGATTTGAGCACAACAACTTCCGGCTGCAATGTATTCGGCCTCAGCCGTAGACAGTGCCACCGAATTTTGTTTCTTGCTAAACCATGAGATTAGGTTAACTCCAAGAAATTGGCAAGTTCCACTTGTGCTTTTTCTATCTAATTTACATCCAGCAAAATCAGCATCTGAATATCCTAATAAATTAATTTGTGAGTCCTTAGAGTACCATAACCCTAGAGTTTGGGTACCATTTAAGTATCTAAGGATTCTTTTAACAGCATTCAAATGAGATTCTTTAGGATTAGATTGATATCTAGCACATAAACAAACACTAAACATGATATCAGGCCTACTTGCAGTTAAATATAATAATGAGCCAATCATACATCTATAGTATTTTAAGTCTACGCTTTTACCTTCATCATCCTTGTCAAGCTTACATGAGGGACTCATTGGTGTGCCAATTGGTTTGCAGTTCTCCATTCCAAATCTTTTGAGTAGTTCCTTGGTGTACTTGCTTTGGGTGATGGAGATTCCCTCTTTTGATTGTTTGATTTGGAGTCCGAGGAAGAAGGTGAGTTCTCCCATCATGCTCATCTCGAACTCCCCCTGCATAAGCTTAGCAAAGTCTTGACAAAGGGATTCATTAGTAGACCCAAAAATTATGTCATCAACATAAATTTGTATAATTAGCATATCATTTTGATTTCTTTTAATAAAGAGGGTTGTATCTACATTACCTCTTGAAAAACCATTATTTAGTAAAAATTTGCTTAGCCTATCATACCATGCTCTAGGTGTTTATTTTAATCCATATAAAGCTTTATTTAATCTAAAGACATGATTAGGAAAAGCATGATTTTTAAATCCAGGGGGTTGTTCTACATATACTTCTTCAGCAATATATCTATTTAAAAATACACTTTTAACATCCATTTGAAATAACTTAAATTTCATAAAGCAAGCATATGCAAGTAGAAGTCTAATAGCTTCTAATCTAGCAACAGGTGCAAAGGTTTCATCAAAATCAATTCCTTCTTCTTGATTATATCCCTTAGCAACCAGTCTTGCTTTATTTCTAATTACATTTCTATGCTCATCTAATTTGTTTCTAAAGACCCATTTTGTGCCAATTATTGAATAATTTTTAGGTCTTGATACTAAGGTCCAAACATTATTTCTTTCAAATTGATTAAGTTCCTCTTGCATTGCATTAATCCAATTATGATCATTTTCAGCTTCTTCAAAAGTTTTAGGTTCAAGATGAGATACAAAAGCACAATGATTAACTACATCTCTAAGTGAAGAATGGGTTTTTACCCCATGCATAGGATCACCAATAATTAACTCCTTAGGGTGGTTGTGAACATACCTCCATTCCTTAGGTAGGTCATTTGTACCTTGAGGTTGTTCTTGAATTTCTTCACCTCTCTCATCTTGTTTGTCTTCTTGATCCTTGTCTTCTGGAATTACTGAATCTTTCAGAGTGATTTCCTTCATACCTTCTATTAGTGGATCTGCATCATCAACACCCTCATTCTTCCTTGAAGGAAGATCGTTAGATTCATCAAAAACAACATGTACGGACTCCTCAACTACTAAAGTTCTTTTGTTGAAAACTCTAAATGTTTTACTAGTGGAGGAGTAACCTAGAAAGATTGCTTCATCTGATTTTGCATCAAATTTACCAAGTTTTTCTTTACCATTATTTAATACAAAACATCGGCAACCAAAAACATGAAAATATGCAATATTTGGTTTTCTTCCTTTCCAAAGTTCATAGGGGGTTTTCTTTAAAAATTATCTAATCAAAGCACGATTTAAAATGTAACATGCTGTGTTAATTGCTTCCGCCCAAAAATATCTTGGAAGGTTGCTTTCACAAAGCATGGTACGGGCCATTTCTTCTAGGGTTCTGTTTTTTCTTTCAACTACCCCATTCTGTTGGGGTGTCCTAGGAGCAGAGAAGTTATGGCCAATTTCATTTTCATCACAAAAATTTTCAAAATCTTGATTTTCAAATTCAGTTCCATGATCACTTCTAATATTTTGAATTGAAAATTTTTTTTCATTAGTGACTTTTCGGTGAAATTTAGTGAAAATATGAAAAGTTTCATTTTTGTGTGCCAAAAAGAAAACCCAAGTAAAACGAGAGTAATCATCTATAATTACAAAGCCATATCATTTTCCTCCTAGACTAGTGGTTCTAGTTGGTCCAAATAAGTCCATATGTAAGAGCTTTAAAGGTCTAGAAGTTGAAACAGTATTTTTGGATTTAAATGAAACTCTAGTTTGTTTACCTAATTGGCATGCATTACAAATTCTATCCTTTTCAAAATTCAATTTTGGCAAACCAAGAACTAATTCCTTTTTAATTAATTTTGAAAGAGAATGCATGCTAATATGTGCAAGTCTACGATGCCACAGCCAACTAGTCTTATTAATTTTAGCATTCAAGGATACTAGGCATTGCATGTCTAATTTGGCTAAGTCATTCAAATCTACCATATAAACATTGCCATGCCTATGTCCTATAAATTTAATGCCATCGTTAATAGGACTAGTCACAATGCAAACAGATGATTCAAAAACTACTTTATACCCTTTATCACAGAATTGACTAATGCTAAGTAAGTTATGCTTTAAACCTTTAACTAATAAAACATTCTCAATGTATTTGGAGGGAGTGATACCAATGTTACCTATCCCGATGATCTTTTCTTTGCCATTATCTCCAAAGGTGACCATCCCTCCATCCTTAGCATCAAGCATGATGAATTGTGATTCATCACCAGTCATGTGTCTCGAGCATCCACTGTCAAGATACCATTTCCTGTTTCCTCCTTGGGATGCTAGACACTCCTGCAAGCAAAGGTCAAGTCTTAGGTACCCAAGCTTTCTTGGGTCCTTTTAGGTTAGTCAAAATGGTTCCTTTTGGAACCCATATTTTCTTTATAGTTGTGTTTGCAGATTTGTTAATAAGGCATGTGTATGATTTATGTCCTATTCTACCACATTTGAAACAAGTAATATTTGTAGACTTGTTACTTGAATAATTTACATAAATATTCTTCAGAAATTTTTGTTTCTTCAAGGGGTTATAGCCAAGTCCAGCCTTATCGTATACAGCTTTTTGATTATCAAGAATCATATTTAGTTTGTTTGAACTTAAGGTGAACTTATCTACTATAGGTTTCAGCTTGTTAATTTCATTCTTCAAGCTTTGATTTTTTTGAATCAAGGTGGATTTTTCAATTGAAAGGTTTTCAGCTTGTTTCACTAAGGACTGAATTTCCAATTTCAATTCTTTATTTTTCATCCCTAGTTTCTTTAATTCATCAATTAAATCATAGAATGCTTCATGCAATTCTTCAAAAGTAAATTCACTAGGGGATTCAGAAGTTACCTCATTTTCGTGTGCCATAAGGCACAGGTTGGCTTGTTCTGTTGAGGTTTCTTCATCGGAGCTTGAGTCATCACTCGCACTCCAAGTTGCCATCATTACTTTCTTTTTGAACTTTTTGGGACCTTTCTTCAGTTGTGGACATTCGGATCTGAAATGTCCCGGCTTCTTGCACTCGTAGCATATAAGGGGTTGATCTTTCTCTTTCTCTTTGCTTTGTTCCCCTTTTGTGAATGACTTCTTTCTCATCCCCTGTTTCTTTTTTCTTAGGAACTTCTTGAATCTCCGGATGATGAGTGCCATCTCTTCATCCTGTTCTTCATCTTCAGAGTCATCCGTTTCATCATCAGGTGACGCTGTGGATTTGAGGGCAATGGTTCTTTTCTTTTTGACTTCATCCTCTTGATGTTGCTTCATGCTAAGTTCATGAGTCATCAAGGATCCAAGAAGCTCTTCTAGAGGTAGAGTGTTCAAGTCCTTAGCTTCTTGGATGGCAGTCACCTTGGCTTCCCAAGTTCTTGGCAATGACCTGAGAATCTTCCTTACTAGCTCACTGTTAGTATAAGATTTACCAAGACTCTTCAAACCATTAATTATATCAGTAAAATGAGTAAACATAGCAGTTATGGACTCATCATGCTCTATTTTAAACAATTCATATTTATGTACAAGCATGTTTATTTTAGACTCTTTTACTTGACTTGTTCCCTCATGGGTTACTTCTAACCTATCCCATATTTCTTTAGCAGATGCACAAGTAGAAATGCGATTAAATTCATTTGCATCTAGTGCACAATAAAGAACATTCATAGCTTTAGCATTTAATTGTGCCAATTTCTTATCAACCTCATCCCATTCTTTCTCGGGTTTGGTTGACTCCTCACCATCTGTAATCTTGGTGGGTGTGTGAGGACCGTTCGCTATGATACTCCACATATCATAGTCGAGTGCTTGTATGAATATCTTCATCCGAGCTTTCCAATAGGTGTAATTAGACCCATTGAAAAGTGGAGGTCGGTTTGTAGATTGCCCCTCGGCTAGAAAAGTACCGACATGGGTTGCCATAGGTCTTTGGCTCTTTGATTGTTAGATCAAAGAAGAGCTAGAGCACCGGGCTCTGATACCACTTGTTGCCCAGCTATGCAACCCAAGACGGGGGGGTGAATTGGGTTTTTAAAAATTTTAATCTTAACTAATTACTTATGAAAAGTATTTGTTAAAAGCTTGATGAATGAGAAGAAAGACTTTAAATCAAGTTTAATTACCTAAAGCAAGAATGTAAGGATATAATAGAGAAACAATAAAGCACACCACAAACACAAGGATTTATAGTGGTTCGGTGCCAACCTTGCACCTACATCCACTCCCCAAGCTCCTACTTGGGAATTCCAATCCACTATACTTGTATTCAACCCGAATACAAACGTCGGAAACTCCGACACTAGCTATCCCAAGCTAGTCCACTTATTTTTCGGGTACAAGCTAACCCAAAACACTCCGATTTCAGGTTCGGATCAACCTTCCCTTGTTTTGGAAACCCTCCAAAAACAAGATCAATTACTCACAAAGAGTAAGATAGTTTAGAGCACAAATTAATACAATAACAGCTCCTTAAATGAGCGAATATAACAATAAAAATACTTTACTCAAATGAAGAATCCCCTTTTTGGATTTCCTCAAGGTGGATGAACGCTTGAGAAGAAGATGAACTTGATTGAAGACTTCTTGAAGGCTTTGAAAGAGCTCTTGATCAAGTTTGAAAAATAGGCTTGAAAAATCCTCTCTTTGAATGCTCTTGAATTTCTCTTTCACAATCTCTCGTATATATTGTGGATCTCTTGTCTCTCTCGTGTGGATTGTGGATCCCCTCTCTTTTTCTTTTGTGTATTTCGTTGATCTCCTCTTGTATATTTTGGATCTTCTCTCTTCTCTTGTATTTTCACCTTTTGAAACCTTTTATAGCATTAAGAAACAAGAGAAAACATATTAGGCAGAAAAAGAGCCGTTAGAGCATTTTTAGGAAGCATAAAAGGCAATTAAAACGGGCAAAAAACTAGCCGTTGCGGATAATTTTTGTCGCAGGGGTCGACTCATGAGTCGACTCATGCTTCAGGGGTCGACTCATGAGTCGACCTCTGTTGCAAAGACCAGAGATTTGGTTTCTGGAATTTTTTTTGGCTCAAATCAGCAGGGGTCGACTCATGAGTCGACTCATGCCTTGTGGGTCGACTCATGAGTCGACTCACAGGTCGTGCCAAGCCAAAAATCCAGCGTGTCAAGGGAAATTTTTGCGTGCCAATCAGCTCATTGTGCCATGAGTTGACTCATGAGTCGACTCATGCACTTCAAACCTTCATAACTTCAAAAATATAAGTCCAAAAATAATGAAATTTTCACCAATAGATTACAAATCATTTATTCTACCAAATGATACTATCAAATCAGGATTTTAGTAAAATTATGATTTTGCCCCTGAAGAGCATAAAGACTTTTTCAATTTAAAATTATTTGTATCCCTTCAATCTGCTTTGTAATCATCAAAATCAATTTAGGAGCAACAGCATCCAAGGTGCTTGAAGAAAAAGGAAGAGATCAGCCGTCAAAGTTGCTTGCAAGCTAGCACCTCCAAGCTCCTGATCTATGCTAGTGTTTACGTGAATTTTTTTGTAGAGGCCAGATGACTTTGTGTGGCTGCAAGCAATCTGAGGAACATCCTCTCCAAGTGTTGGACTAGAGAAGATCAAGATCTAATTGGTTTGGTAAATGTTTCTAACTTGTCTTGATCATATTGTTAGATCTAATAGTTAGATCTAGGATTTCAGCATCGATGAGATCAATATATTTTTTTATTTTCAAATCTAAAGTACATCATATCTCATATATTTTATCATGGCATAGTAGTCTAGATTTAATCTTATGCATGTGACTTAGATTAAATAGTTTAATCTTAATCTTTCGCTACATAAAAAATTTTAAAATTGTATGCATAGCACTACCTATATTTCTTTCAATTGGTATCAGAGCCATGGTCATTTTGATATGATTTATCATGTCTTTAGATCTGATTTTATATTGTTAGATCTGATTATTTATGATTTAGATTAGATCTAAATATGTTTATTTTTAGATTCAATTTTTATCTTGTTAGATTAGATGTTCTGAGTAGTAAAGCACTCGGATTGAGTAATCATCAGGCCGTTCGGTCATAAGAGCAAGTAAGATTTCATGACCCTCTCTTTTCATTCAATGAGGTGCTCTTATGATGTATAGGGGTGTCACTGTGAGGTCCCATGATGATGAAAGTGAAAGAAAAAAAACTTACTTTTTTGCAAAATTCTAGATCTTGAAATCTTAAGAGTTGTTGTTTGTGATGCAAGTTGCAAAGAAACTAATTACATCTAATCTTAATTAATCAAAATTATTTTGATTTAAAATCATAAAAATTTAGATTTGATCTAAAAAGATTTTATGATTCAATGTAAAAAATTTACATAAAAATTATTTTCAAAATCTAAACCATGTTGATGCAAAATTTAATTGAGAATTAAGTGCTGAATTGATTAAATCTAGAATTATGATTTGAGATCTAATAACATTGCATAAAATATGGAGCATGGATTAGCTCAAATCAGGTCCTTCTTTTTAATTAGGTTAGATCTAAAATTAGAATTAAAGAATTGATTGATCATGTAGAGAAATTGAATAAGTCTAATCAAATGTTGAATTAGATTGATCAGAATTTTTCTAATATAATAGTTGTAGATGGTCAAGTCCATGTCTTTGATTAGATCAAAAGGACCTTGATTGTAGCTCAGTGGTTGAATCCAAATCATTAAATTATCAAATCAAAATTAATTAATTAATTGATGTCTAAGGTAAGTTTGACATTTTGATCGATAGTTTTTAATTGAAAATGGCTTACCTGGCCATTTCGATGGTGTCTAAGGCAAGCTTAGTAGACCCTCCCACCAATCTCACTTACCTAGCCAATTTGGTGAATTCGATTTTGATTAGATCGCTAAGTGATTCGAGTTAGCCTATGTCATTAAGGTTGATCAGTGTGACTGATCTAGGTGCCATTTCCATCAGTATGACCCTAACTCGATTCAATGATTTGGTGAAGTCAGTGGGAGGATTGTGGTCTACTGATTGATCTTTTCTTCTGTTATCTTCTCTAAAATTAATTAAATTTTTTAAATTATTATGTCTCTAAAATGAGCTAGTTATGGTGATAACTAGATCATAGCCTCCTATTAAGTTGGATGATAATGGATCCATTAGTATGATGATCATTGGAGGCCCAAAGGTCTGGTGCTCATCTACTATTGGAATTATCATTCATAATATGATGACTTAGTCGAGTCTCTCGGTCAGGTGGTCAGGTTAGCCAGCCAAAGTCAAATCTAATTATTTGATAGTTAGATTTGTAAGTATGATCATGTTAATGGTTGGACCTAACCAGGAACTTGCAGAGAATACCAAAGTCAATTGAAAAGTAATCTGGGGCTAAATCAACTACTAGAAATTGTTTGGTAAAACAATTGGTTCATGAACCTATCTATGGATGCACATGGGTGAGTCGGCCAAAGTCGGGTTTCATGGGCAGTCTGCATGGATTCTAGTATCCATTAAGGAATTAAAATAATTTCTTGAATTGAAGGTAGAGGCTATCGATTCGTATAAAATAGTAGGAAGATCTTTAGACTAAAGTCTATGTCTTTAGGCTTAATAAATTTATATACTAATTAGATTTTGATTTTTTCTTGTATGTATAAATATGACCTCAAACTTGTCATTTCATTTATTATTGGACAGTGAAAAGTTGATAGGATCCAATTTCAATAACTGGTATCGAAAGCTGAAGATCGTCCTGGAGCACGAGTAGATCCTATATGTGATTATGGATCCGGCACTTGAGGAGCCTACTCCCAATGCCCGAAGTGTGGTTCGAGATACTTATTTGAAGTGGCTCAATGATCGCACCATAGTTTGTTGCATTATGCGGGCCTCCATGAATGATAAGTTCAGTCAAAAATTTGAAGAGACTCGGCCTGAGGAAATGCTTCAAGTGTTGAGAGAATCCTTTGGTACTCCCGACGACATTAGCAGCAAAAGACCAATTACACCATTTTTAATGTTCGAATGAGGGAGGATGCATCTGTCACCAATCATGTATTGTACATGATCAAACAAATCAAGAAACTGAGTAAACTCGGCTTCTCTTTGCATGAACAGTTGGAGAAGGATATGATCCTGAACTCCCTACCCAAATTCTAACTACTGTTTCTTAGTCATTCTAGAATGATGAAGCCTGTAGTCAACCACCATGATCTGTTGGGGTTGTTATAGACTTTTAAGAAGGATCACCAGCTCCACAAAGAGATGATGAATTTAGTGAGAGAATCTTCTTCAAATAGTCATCATATCTTTAAGAAAGAGAAAAATAAAAAAATAAAAAAATGCAAAGTGTGAGAGTCAGATCCAGAAGCTTAAGTTTAAGACTGATCAGAGTCAGATAAAGTACTTCTACTGTAAGAAGCAGGATCACTGAAAGAAAAATTATCCTCAATATATAGCTTTCTTTGACCCGAACAGACAAAAGAGGAAGAAGCAATCGGTTGCTGGACAAGATATTTATGTGATAACATCTCGTAACTTCTCACTTTTTGATACAATAATTTGGATATTGGATACCTATAGCCCTATTCATATTTGCAATTCATTGTAGGATCTTCAGATTAATGAGAGATTTGGAGACGGTGAGAGATTTCTGAATGTTGGAGATGGAAGATTAGTTCCAGTTCTAGCTTTAGAAATCATCAAGCTTGCATTCGAGTTTCATTCTATTGTTCTTAATGAATGTCATTACTGTCCTAGTTTTCTTTTAAATATTATTTTTGTAAACCTTTTGGCCAATTCAAATTATGAAAAATCAATAAAAAAAAAATTGTGATATCATTTTGAATGGTGTTACAATATTGCATGGACAATTGAACAATAGAATCTATGTTGTATCTAGGACTAATGTAATGAACATGTCAAATAAATATCCTAGGATTATCGATGTCACGAATGCCTATCTTTGGCATTGTAGACTAGGTTATATCAATAAGAATAGAATGAACAAGTTAGCTCAAGAAGGGATTCTTGATAAAGACGATTATGAATCATTACCTACTTGTAAGTCTTGTTTGCTTGGAAAGATGACCAAGTCATCTTTTACTGAAAAAGATGAACGAGCTAGTGATGTTTTGGGTCTAGTACATACTAATGTATGTGGACCCATGAGCATAAGCATCAGAGGAGGGTATCACTATTTCATTATGTTCACAGACGATCTATCGAGATATGGGTATATCTACTTGATGAAACATAAATCCAAATCATTTGAAATGTTCAAATGATTTTGTAATGAAGTAAAGAAATAAAGTAGAAAGAATATTAAAACTCTTCAATCGGATCAAGGAGAAGAATATTTTCTAGAGAATTTCTGACATGTCTTGAGGAGAATGAGATTCTTTCTCAATGGACACCTAGAATGCCACAACATAGTGGTGTGTCAGAAAAGAGAAATTAAATCCTGTTGGATATAGTTCGATCCATGATGGACTTTTCTACTCTACCGATATTTTTTTGGGGATATACACTCGAGTTAGCTTGTTATGTGCTTAATAGAGTTCTTAGTAAATCTATAAGTAAAATACCTTATGAGATATGGATTGCATGCAAGCCAGCACTCACTCGCCTTAGGGTTTGGGGATGTTGGGTTTATGTCAAACATTTGAAAATAGACAAACTAGGAGTCAGGTCTGATAGATGTAATTTTATTGGATATCCCAAAGAAATTAAGGGGTATAACTTCTACCTTACTGATGAACAAAAGGTGTTTATCAGCCTTAGGACAGTCTTTTTAGAAAAAAAAATCTTTGAAAAAGATATTCATGCATCTAAGGTTGAACTTGAAAAAGTTCAACAAGTAGAACCGACATAGTCTAGTGAACTCACAGAATCGAATTTGATGATGTCAAACTCAGAACCTATTATAGAAACATCATTAAGGAGATCTGATAGAGTATCGCGTCAACCAGACATATACTATGATTTCTTGATCTAGGATGGAGATCATGTTGAACTCGATGAGAACAATGAAAATTCGATCACCTATATGGATGCAATGCAGAGGTCTGACTCTGATAAGTGATGTGAAGCCATGAAATCTGAAATGAAGTTCATGAAGGTCAACGATGTATGGACATTAGTTGACTCACCTGAAGGGGTTAAACTCATAGGGTGTAAGTAGGCCTTCAAAAGGAAGAGGGGCGCATATGGAAAGGTAGAAACCTATAAAGCCTGTTTGATTGCCAAGGGTTATTGTCAGCATTATGATATTGACTCTGATGAGATACTTTCTCCGATGGCAATGTTCAAATTCATTTGGATTATGCTTGCGATAGTGGCATACACAGACTATAAAATCTGATAAATAGATGTGAAAATAGCTTTTCTAAATAGAAAACTGCAAGAAAAGATGTATATGATATAGCCTGAGGATTTTACATCCACAGATGAGTCTAAGGTGTGCAAGCTTCAAAGATCCATCTATGCATTAAAGCCAGCATCCAGGAGTTGGAACATATATTTTGATAAAGTTATCATAATGTATGGCTTCATTAGGAATGGAGAAGAATCCTGTATTTACAATGGATAAATGATTCTCTAGTTCTATTCCTCATTCTGTATGTGGATGATATTCTTTTAATCAGAAATGATATTTTTGCATTATAAGGGATAAAAATTTGGTTATCATCTCAATTCTCTATAAAAGACTTGGGAGAAGCATCCTACATCCTTGGGATAAAGATCTATAGAGATAGATCAAAAAGATTGCTTAGATTGTCTCAGTCTACATACATAGACACCATGCTAAAATGGTTCAGTATGGAAAATTTTAAGAAAGGCTATCTTTCGATAGGCCATGAAATATTTCTCTTAAAGAATGATTGTCCAATAATTCCTCAAGAGAGAGAGCATATAAGTAGAGTTTCATATGCTTCAGTAGTGGGTTCTATAATATACACCATGATATGTACAAGACCAGATATGGCATACTCACTAGGGGTAGTGAGTAGATACCAGTCTGATCTAAGAAAGAACCACTGGAAGGTTGTAAAGACCATCCTTAAGTATTTGAGAAATACTAAGGACCAGTAGCTTGTATACAATGAAATTGACTTGAAACTAGTGGAGTTTATCAACTCCAACTTTTAGTCAGACCATGATGATAGCAAGAGTATGTCGGATTATATTTTTATCCTGAACAGTGGAGCGATATGCTGAAAGAGTTTCAAGCAGTACACTGTAGCTGACTCTATTTGTGAAGCAGATGAAGGAACCAGATCTAGGGTTTCAGGGTTAGATCTTGAAACTTTTTCAAGATCATGCAGCGAAAGATTAAAATAAATCAAAATTTATTTTCTAAAATCAGAGAATCCCTAGATCTAAGATCATATTACATGATTATTACATAGCATTAAATCAAAAATTAAAATATATAGAGCATGAACTACATGTTGATCATATCAACATGTTTCTATACTACATCTAATGTATGTATTAAATAATAAATCAGATCTATTACCTTGCAAGTTAGACGTTCTAATCTCACTGATCCAAGCTTGAGGATGATGTTGCAAGCTACACATGCGTCCGACCTCTAGAAGTCATCCACACGAGCCCACGAATCTCGATCAAAAGTCCTGCTTCAGAAAATCAGCACAGTATGCTAGTACTGCGCTGATCCTTCTTTGATGGTTGATCAGGTACCTTCTTCTTCTTGATTTGGACTCTTCCAAAGATGAGAAGTAGGAGGAAGAGTTTCAAATCTGAGATGCTCTCAGAAAACTCAAGATGGAGGAAGGGAAGAGATGAAAACAAACAACCCTAGAAGAAGACCTTCTTCTTCTTCTCGTTTCTCTCTCTAAACACCCTATCTTGTGTCTATTATATTTCCATGACCCAAAGGTCTCTCTCTTTTATTTTTGGATGGCCCAAAGGTATCTCAAATCTCTATCTTTTTCAAAAATTTTATGAAAAAACTCATTTTATAGAGAGAGATATGATGGAGTCCTTGTCTAGGTCAAATACCTAGTCAAGGCTTATCCAAACATGGCAAGATAAGGGGCACCCAACTCTTGAGCACCTCCTCCTTATTTTTGTACATGGACTACCAAAAAAGGGTGCATAATATGTACCCTAAAAGCCACAAAAATTTCAAAAAAAAATTAAATAAATTCAGTACAAAATTGAAAGAGTTTTGGATTTCTAAAACTCTATCTCATAGAATTCGAAATCCAAACTTATTCCTTTTTGATTTGATCCAAACCACCTTCCATGTAAGAAAGAAGAGAGAAAACCTTTTTTGGATGTGGGAGAGACCTGGGAGAGGGCTTTTGTCGCACAAAATAAGAGGGGATTGGTGTGGAATAAGAGAGAGGACGTGGGGGGGCTTATGTGGTGCAAGGTGGAATCCTAGTCTTACTAGGATTCTAACTCATGACTTGTTTTAATTTGATTTCTCAAACCAAATCAAACCAAAATTAGATCAACCCAATTAAAATAGATCTTAACCCAATTAAAAATCTAATTTAATCAGATTAAATTAGATTTAAATCTGATTTAATTTTTTAATCAAATTAGAAATTAGGTTGACCCAATCCTAATTGAACTAGGACTAATTTTTTCCTTACAATTGGCTTATCTAATAAACCAATTGAACTTGATCCAATCAAGTCCAAACTAAATCTAATTAAATTATATTTAAATAGACTTAATTTCAACCCATTGGCTTAATCAAATTAAGCCAATTAGCAATCAAATTGCTAATCGATCCTCCTGCAACACTTGCACTGGGTTAAATGTCAATCGTATTGATCATTTAATCCTAGAACGATTCTTAATCGTTGATCAACCATCCGATCGGATCATGAACTCTAATATGTGTAACCTCATAGGTCCGAACCTAAGTCAGTAGCACAGGAATAAATTTCTGTACCAATCGAAGTGACCATCTAGCAATGGTACCCGACGACCGGATAGGTCGAATGTGTAGAACAACATCCTTAGAACCCATGCGGATATAGTTTTCATATAATTTATCCCCTTGACCAAAATGATCATAGGACATCTCAGAGTTCAATTGTCAACTCTGATCAGGTTATCCACATTGTATTTCAAAATATCAAATCCATCTTATGGATTACCCTGGCCAAGGTTTTGCTAAATTGAAATACAGTGACTCATTCTTCTCCAACTCTTGGAGTGGTCAATCTCATCTCGATCACACTCTGACTTTGTAAGTACTTGACTGTACCCAAAAGCCTTCCATCTCTAAATTAAAATTTTAGTTAGTCCAGTACCAAAGCACAGTGAGTTGCTTGCAAGTCACTGAGGCGATCTCAGGTCTAAGGGACACTTATACCTATATCCCATCAGAGACATTCTTGACAGTAGAATGCTCTGGAGTTGGTCACGTTCAATGATAATGTACCTTTACATCTCACCTTATGCCATACCAGTGTCTCCACACTCCTTGGTTAAGAGGACAACCAACCCATATGGCCTACAGCGAACTATGTTCGATAGAAGCTGTCATCTTTATTAACAGCTTATCATTTGGTCGTGAACAATTTTAAGGACTAATCGATAAATCCTCTCTTTATCGAACTTAAATAGCCCTAAAGACTTCATCATAACAACGAAGTTCATTAGAAGATGAAGACTTATGATGAAAATGCCAAAAATATATTTTATTTATTAACAAATCAATTACAATACTTGGTTGCTCAATCGTCAACAGCTTGACGATTGGCTTTTGGGACACATTTCTTAACAACTCCCACTTATCCTAAAGTCACTCGGCACAGTATCTAATACTCATCTTTGACTTGTGGTTGTCGAACTTCTTTATCGTTAGGGCTTTAGTGAAGGGGTCGGTCAGGTTCTTCTTTTCATCGATCTTCTGAAGGTCGACGTCATCTCGATCCACGATCTCTCGGATCAGGTGAAAACGATGCAAGATATGCTTCATTCGCTAGTGTGCTTTGGATTTCTTCGCCTGAGCTATGGCACCAGTGTTGTCGCAGTAAAGCAGGACCGGACCATCGAGGGAGGGTGCTACTCCGAGCTCGTTGATGAATTTTCTCAGCCACACAGCTTCCTTTGCGGCATCTGATGCTGCGATGTACTCCGCTTCACAAACAGAGTCTGCCACAGTATACTGCTTGAAACTCTTCCAGCAGATAGCTCCTGTTGTGATCCAGGTGGTGTGCCCAAGGCCCAGGGGACCAAGGCTAAGGCCAAGGTCCATCATTCATGAGGGATTCATGGAGGCTCTAGGGTTAGTTGGGCCCTAGGTTGAAAGGCTGTGGGCCTTTCGGGTTCTTGAGATCTAGGTTATGTGGGCCTTAAGGGACCAATTCTTTATGGGCCATGTCTGGGCCCAGGATAGGTGATATTAGGTCGAGTCATGGGTGTACATGGGTTTGGGTTAACCTAATCTCCCATAGAGTTGGTCAAGGGAGTTTTGGGTTTGGGTCACTTGACCCTGTGTTTATATATACATGTACTTGTATAGGTTTGATTAAGCCAAGAAAATACAGAACTCTTTCTCTCAAATCTCTCTCTCTCTTCTCCCTCTCTCTCCAGCCATTCTCCATGCCCCAGGAGCAAGAAACCCTAGGGTTTCTTGCCGCCAGGTCCATAAAAGGAAAGAAAAGCAAGGAGGCACTAGCCCCTTTCCCCTTGCAGCCGCCAGCCATTTTCTTCTCTCCCTCTCTTGCAGCCACCCAAGCATCAAGTCCAGGATCTGGAATCTCTTGAAAAGAGGTTGATACAAGTCCCTCTCAGATCTGGAGTTGATCTGAGGTCGTTTGAGGTACGGGTGAGATCTCCTTCAACAGATCTACAGGAAAGGCTGCAGCAGGACAGATCTGCAAGATCTATCTCCATCTACCATCTTCCCTATCTAGAATATCCCGATTCAAGATCTATGAATTGAAAGACCTTGGTCTAGGCCTGATCTGGTTGGGTACCAGATCTTGGATTTTTCAGAGGTGATTTCAGAGGTGTTCTTCATCTGGAACGAAAGGCTGACGAAGAAGATAGCAACCAGGCTGATTTCGTCAAGGGCCTTAGATTGAGTCCAGAAGTCTCCAGATCTGTTCGTTGCTGGTTCTGCTGCACCCAAAGTCCATGGGAGGAGTCGGGATCATGCTCCAATAGTTGGTATTAGAGTCATGGTGGTGAGGAAGTGGTTCCAAGCATGAGAAGTTGAAGATCCCAAGTGCTGAAAAATTTTCAGTAAGGTACCATCAAGGTATATTCTACACTTCTTGATTTTATATTACTTGTTTGGCTTAGATCCAGTCATGGGCAGCAATATGAAGGTCGATGTCGAGAAGTTTGATGGTAAGGAAAATTTTTTCATATGAAAATTCTGGGTGGAGGATCTTCTGGTGCAAGTAGATCTGGATCAGACTTTGGATGAGAAGCCTGAGGGAATGACGGATAGACAATGGGCATCGTTGGAGAAGAAAGCATGCTCGGTGATCAGAGGATGTTTGGCGGATGCGGCATTGTATTCGATACTGGAAGAAAAGACCCCGAAGGGCCTTTGGTCGAAGTTGCACACCATGTATATGGGGAAGAATATGTGCAACAAGCTGATGCTGAAGAAGAGGTTGTACAGTCTTCGGATGCAGGAGGGATCTGATGTGATTGGCCACATTCAGAGGTTCGACCAGTTATGCACGGAGTTGATGAATATCGGGGTGAAGCTGGATGAGGAGGACAAGTTCCTGTTGCTTTTGTGTTCGTTGTCAGGATCATATGACTCTTTGGTGACTACACTGCTCTATGGCAAGGAGACTCTAGAATATGAGGACATGGTCTCGGTGCTGAGGTCTAATGAGCAAAGAAAAAAGTTGACCAGAGATCGGGCTCCCCAGGAGGGTTTGCCAGTGGGGGAGAGGACAAGTAGAGGCAGAGGTAGAAGCAAGTCCAGGGGGCGGTCTAAGTCCAGGAAGGGAAAGAAAGAGATGAAATGCTTCAAGTGCAATGAGTTCGGGCACTTCAAGCGAGAATGTCCACTATGGAAGAGCAAGAAGGGAGAAAGAAGTGGCTCAGAATCAATGAGTGTAGTTGTTGGGCAGCAAGTGGAGGATGATCTACTTATGGTATCAGATGGTCACAGGCATTACACAGAGGAGTGGACACTAGACTCTGCGTGCTCACATCACTACACACCACATAGGTCTTGGTTTGCGACATACACCAAGATAGATGAGGGATCAGTGACTCTAGACGACAATCATCCTTGCAAGGTGGTTGGGATAAGGATAGTCAGGGTGATGATGTTTGATGGGATTGTGAGGACATTGACAAATGTAAAGCACATCCCGGAGCTGGAAAAGAATCTGATGTCACTAGGCTACTTGGAGCACAGTGGATACAGCTTCAGCAGTAGGACTAGAAGCGGAGTACTGAACATCTTCAATGGAGCAATGGTAGTGATGAGAGGTAGGAGGTTGGACAATAACCTCTATCACATGGAGGGATCTGTGGTGACCAGAGAGTCTGATGTAGCAGCTACAGCACAGGACCAGCAGGGGGCTTATAGGATGTGGCACTACCACCTAGGCCACATGGGTGACAAGGGGCTGAGGGAGTTGAGCAGGAGAGGACTCATCTCTGATCTGGAGGATGGTGCTACAGGGGAGATCTGTGAGCCTTGCCAGATGGGAAAGCAGAGGAGAGTTCAGTTCAACATCAGCACAGCCCGCAGTACAGCCCCTCTGGAGTTAGTACACATGGATGTGTGGGGACCAGCCCCAGTTTCAGCTAGGAATGGGGCCAGATACTTCATGACCCTGATTAATGATTTCTCAAGAAAACTCTAGATTTACTTCATAAGAGAGAAGTCAGAGGTCTTCACCAAGTTCAAGATCTGGAGAGCTAAGGTGGAGAAGGAGCAGGGGAGGAGCGTGCAGTGTCTGAGGTCAGACAATGGCGGGGAGTACACCAGCAGAGAGTTCCAGGACTATGGTGAGGAGGAGTGTGGGATCAGGAGATACTTCTCAGTTAAGGAGACTCCACAGTAGAATGGGGTGGTCGAGAGGATGAACAGAACACTTCTGGAAAAGGCACAATGCATGAGGCTGCAGGTAGGGCTTCCAAAGGCGTTCTGGGTTGACACAGTTGACGCAGCAGGTTACTTGGTCAATCGGTCACCTCACACCAGGTTGGATGGCAGGCTTCCAGAGGAGGTGTGGTCTGGGAGGAAAGTTGGGCTGGGCCATCTACGGGTATTTGGGTGCACGGTCTATGTACACATTGGAGCTGGTGAGCGGAGCAAGCTAGATGCTAGATCACGCAAGGCAGTGTTTCTAGGCTATCCGCGAGGAGTCAAGGGATACAGGCTGTGAGATCCCTTGGAAAAGAAGGTCATCATTAGTCAGGATGTGACTTTTGATGAGGAGTCAGTCCTACGGAGGCGAGCAGGCATGGAGGAGCAGCAGGAGCAGGAGGAGGTCCAGCAGGGCACTGCTGGACAGCTAACCTCTTTGATTTTGCCTCTTGCAGGTACTACGGGAGGACATGACATTCAGGTGGAGAACCTACCTAAGATGTCTCCACAGGTGGAGAGGACTCGGATGGATGATCGAGGTGGAGAGGTCCCACAGGAGCGAGCTGGATCGAGGACTGATATCGGTGTTGCCCTACACAAGCCCAAGAGGACCATCAGGCAACCGAATCGATATGGCTTCGAGGAGATGCTGTCATATGCCCTGGTGATAGCAAATGGAGACCCATATACGTATCAGGAGGCTATTGAGAGCCAGGACAGAGAGCGGTGGGTCCAAGCAATGTCATGAAGATGCAGTCTCTCCACAAGAACCAGACGTGGCGATTAGTGCAGTTGCCACAGGGGAAGAAGCCCATTGGCTGCAAATGGGTCTACAGTCGCAAGGAAGGGCCTTCAGAGTAGGGAGGTATCAGATTCAAGGTGAGGTTAGTGGCCAAGGGATACTCCCAGAAGGAAGGCATCGATTTTAGAGAGGTCTTCTCTCCCGTCGTCAGACATACTTCCATCAGAGTGTTGTTGAGCATTGTAGCAGCTCAAGATTTAGAGCTGGAGCAGATGGATGTTAAGACGGTGTTCCTCCATGGGCATTTGGAGGAGAAAATTTACATGGAGTAGCCACCCAATTTCAGAGATCCAGGATCAGAGAGAAAAGTTTGTTTGTTGCAGAAGTCGCTGTACGAGCTGAAGCAGTCATCGAGACAATGGTACAAGCAGTTCGACTCCTATGTGCGCAGTATTGGACTTTTCAGGTGCAAGTTTGATCCCTGTGTTTATGTTCAGTCTCTTGAGGATGGTTCTAGGTTGTTCCTACTCTTGTATGTGGATGACATGCTTATAGCATGCAAGAGTAGGAAGGTTGTGCAGGATCTGAAGGCATCCTTATCTCGAGAGTTTGAGATGAAGGATTTGGGCCCTGCAAGGAAGATCCTAGGCATGGAGATTTTCAGAGACCGAGCCCAGAGGGTGCTGCATCTATCTCAGGGGGGCTACATACAGAAGGTCTTAGAGAGGTTCGGGATGAAGGGAGCAAAGTCGGTGGAGCTGCCACTTGCCGGTCACTTCAGACTCTCGAAGACCATGGCACCACAGACTAAGGTGGAGGCTCAGGAGATGGAGAAGGTCTCTTATGCTTCAGGAGTTGGGAGCTTGATGTATGCGATGGTCTGCTGTAGGCCAGACATCGCTCATGCAGTGAGTCAGGTTAACAGGTTTATGGCGCAGCCTGGTAGGGAGCACTGGAGAGCTCTAAAATGGATATTCAGATACCTGACGGGTTCAGTTGGAGTTGGCATCTGCTACGGACAGCGAGGAGGTGCAGTGGGATACTCTGACATGTCCAGGAAGGCTCAGGGACTGATTGGTGGTTATGTAGATGCAGACTTCGATGGAGATATGGATACCGACAGGCTTCATCTTTAGCCTATATGGAGGTCCTATTTCTTGAAGATCGTGTCTGCAGCCTATCACGGCCCTATCCACTATAGAGGTGGAATACATCGGGCTGACAGAAGTAGCTAAGGAGGTAATTTGGCTGAAGGGTTTATTGACGGAGATGGGCCTTACTCAAGAGGCCATTAGAGTGCACTGTGACAGCCAGAGTGCACTTCTATTAGCACAGAACTCAGTCTATCAGGCAAGGACAAAGCACATCGACATTCGGTATCATCGGATCAGGGAGCTTGTGGAGGATGGTGAGGTGGAGCTAGTAAAGGTACACACCAAGGAGAACCCAGTTGATGCACTTATGAAGGTACTTCCACGGGATAGCTTTCAGAGATGTGTTGAGCTAATTCGGCTGATGGATAGAGTGGAGCTGGTTGAGGCCTTGGGACACCAAGGTGGAGATTGTTGTGATCCAAGTGGTGTGCCCAAGGCCTAGGAGACCAAGGCTAAGGCCAAGGTCCATCATTCATGAGAGATTCATGGAGGCTCTAGGGCTAGTTGGGCCCTAGGTTGAAAGGCTGTGAGCCTTTCGGGTTCTTGAGGTCTAGGTTATGTGGGCCTCAAGGGACCAACTCTTTATGGACCAGGTCTGGGCCCAGGATAGGTGAGTTAGGTCGAGTCATGGGTGTACATGGGCTTGGGTTAACCTAATCTCCCATAGAGTTGGTCAAGAGAGTTTTGGGTTTGGGTCACTTAACCCTGTGTTTATATATACATGTACTTGTATAGGTTTGATTAAGCCAAAGAAATACAGAACTCTTTCTCCCAAGTCTCTCTCTCTCTTCTCCCTCTCTCTCCAGCCATTCTCCATGGCCCAGGAGCAAGAAACCCTAGGGTTTCTTGCCGCCAGGTCCATAAAAGGAAAGAAAAGCAAGGAGGCGCTAGCCCCTTCCCCCTTGCAGCCGCCAGCCATTTTCTTCTCTCCCTCTCTTGCAGCCACCCAAGCATCAGGTCCAAGACCTGAAATCTCTTGAGAAGAGGTTGATACAAGTCCCTCTTAGATCTGGAGTTGATCTGAGGTTGTTTGAGGCACGGGTGAGATCTCCATCAACAGATCTACAGGAAAGGCTGCAGCAGGACAGATCTACAAGATCTATCTCCATATACCTTCTTCCCCATCTAGAATACCCCGATTCAAGATCTACAAATTGAAAGACCTCGGTCCAGGCCTGATCTAGTTGGGTACTAGATCTTGGATTTTTTAGAGGTGATTTCAGAGGTGTTCTTCATCTGGAACGAAAGGCTGACGAAGAAGACAGCAACCAAACTGATTTCGTCAAGGGCCTTAGATTGAGTCCAGAAGTCTCCAGATCTGTTCGTTGCTAGTTTCGCTGCACCCAAAGTCCGTGGGAGGAGCCAGGATTGTGCTTCAATAGCTCCACCATTCAGAGTAAAGATATAATCTGACATGCTTCTGCTGTCATCATGGTCAGATTGAAAGCTGGAGTCTGTGAACCCCATAAGTTTCAGATCTGACTTGCCATAAACCAACCATTGATCCTTAGTATTTCTCAAATACTTAAGGATGGCTTTAACCACTTTTCAGTAGTTTTCTCCATGATCAGATTGGTATCTACTCATTACTCCTAGTGAGTATGCCACATCTGGTCTTGTACATATCATGGCGTACATGACAGATCCCACGGCCGAAGCATATGGGACTCTACTCATATACTCTCTCTCTTTAGGACTTGTCAGACAATTCTTCTTAAAGAGAGAAATTCTATGGCCTATCAGTAGATAGCCCTTCTTGAAATTCTCCATGCTGAACCTCTTCAGCACAGTATCTGTGTACGTGGACTGGGATAACCCAAGCATCCTTTTAGATCTATCCCTATAGATCTTCATCTCTAGGATGTAGGATGCTTCACCCAAGTCCTTCATGGAGAACTGTGATGACAACCAAACTTTTATTCCCTGTAGTGCAGGGATGTCATTCCCAATTAAGAGAATGTCATCCACGTACAAGACAAGGAATACCACAACTGGACTATTTGCCCATTTATAGATGCAGGGCTCTTCTTCATTCTTAATGAAGCTATACGTTTTGATCACCTTATCAAAATGCATGTTCCAACTCCAAGAAGTTTACTTCAATCCATAAATGGATCTCTGAAGCTTGCATACCTTGGACTCATCTGTGGATGTAAACCCCTCAGGTTGTATCATATACACCTTTTCGATCAGCTCTCCATTCAGAAAAGCTGTCTTTATATCCATCTGTCAGATCTCATAATCTAGATGGACAGCTATTGCAAGCATTATCTGAATAGATTTGAGCATTGCCACAGGAGAAAATGTCTCGTCATAGTCAATACCATAACATTGACGATATCCCTTGGCAACCAGACGGGCTTTATAGGTCTCTACCTTTCTGTCTGTGCCCCTCTTCCTTTTGAAGACCCATTTATATCCAATGGGTTTAACCCCTTCAGGTGGGTCAACCAATGTCCATACATCGTTGACCTTTATGGACTCTATTTTGGATTTTATGGCTTCAAGCCATTTCTCGAAATCAGATCTCTACATTGCATCCATATAGGTGATCGGATCCTCATCGTTCTCATCAAGTTCAATGGGATCACCGTCTCGGACCAAGAAATCGTAGTATCTGTCCGACTGACGTGGTACTCTATCGGATCGTCTTAATGATGCAGGTATATTGGGCTCCGGATCTGATCTAATCAAATCTGACTCATGTTCAGTTATTGGTGTCGGTCCTTCTACCTGTTGAACTTCATCAAGTTCAACCTTAGACGTAATTATTCCTTCACCAAGGAACTCCTTTTCTAAAAAGATTGTCTTAAGGCTAACGAACACCTTTTGTTCATCAGCATGATAGAAAAAATATCCTTTCATCTCTTTGGGGTACCCAATGAATGTGCATTTGTCAGACCTAGGTCCAAGTTTGTCTGTGACTAATCGTTTGACATAGGTCGGGCACCTCCAGACCCTAAGGTGTGAAAGTGCTGTCTTAAGCCCTGTCCATATCTCATATGGAGTCTTAATTATAGACTTACTTGAAACCCTATTTAATAGATAACAGGCCGATTCGAGTGCATATCCCCAGAAGGATATCGACAAGCTGGCAAAACCCATCATGGATCGGATCATGTCTAACAGAGTTCGATTCCTCCTTTCAGACACACCATTATGCTGTGGTATTCCTAGAGGAGTCCATTGGGAGAGAATCCTATTCTCTCCTAAATATGTGAGAAACTCACTAGAAATGTATTCTCCTCTTCGATCAGATCGAAGAGTTTTAATACTCTTCCCAGTTTATTTTTCTACTTCACTTCGGAATCGTTTGAACATTTCAAATGAATCCAACTTATGTTTCATCAGATAGCATATCCATATCTGGATAGATCATCCGTGAAAGTTATGAAGTAGAAATATCCACCTCTAGCACTTGTGCTCATGGGCCCGCATGCATCAGTATGTACTAGGCTCAAGAGCTCAGTAGCTCTCTCACCTTTTCCAGAAAAGGTGACTTGGTCATTTAACCAAGAAGATAGAACTCACAGGTTGGAAGTGATTCACAATCACTGACTTCGAAGATTCCCTCTTGAGTCAACCTATTTATTCTATTTTTGTTTATATGACCTAGCCTACAGTGCCATAAGTAGATATCTGACACACTATCTAATCTAGGGTGCTTGCTAGTTGAATAGACTCTTATCGGGCTTGATCTTTTTGGGCTGGTTCTGCACTGATATTCCAGCCTGAACTTGCACCTTCTTCACTTTCTTCTTCTTGTTCTTCTTCCCTTTCTTAAAGGGTCGAGAACCAGAAGACGAACCTCCCACTAAGTTCACCAACTCCTTGTGGAGTTGGTGATCCTTTTCAAAGTTCTGAAGCAACCCCAGTAACCCGTGGTAGTTTACTTCAGGCTTTGTCATTCTATAATGAGTGAGGAATGGGAGATAAGACTTGCACAGCGAGTTCAGTATTGCATCTTTCTCAAGCTACTCATGCAAGAAAAAACCGAGCTTGCTCAAACATTCCATCAGCTCGATCATGTACAATACATGATCAGGGACAGAGGTTCCATCCCGCATTTTGATATTGAAGATGGCACAACTAGTCTTGTGCCTCTCTACATCATCGGGTGTGCCAAAGGCATCCTCCAACACTTGAAGCATGTCCTTTGGCTGAGCCATCTCAAATTTATGACTGAACTCGTCGCTCATGACAGCCAGCATGATACAGCACACCATAGTCTGGTCACTGAGCCACTTCTGGTAAGTGTCTCTGACTGTTCCAAGTGCATTGGCAGCTGGCTCCTTAGGTGCAGGATCTATTATCACATATAAGATCCATTCATACTCCAGGACTATCTTCAACTTTCGGTACCAGCTACCGAAGTTGGATCCCACCAACTTATCATTGTCCAACAATGATCCGAGCGATAGGGAAGTGGCTATATTTGCACAAAGGAGAACCATAATCTAATTAGTAATTGATTCATTAAGCCTAAAGATTTGGACTTTAATCAAAAGTTCTCCCACTATTTTATTCGAATTGGTAGCCTCTACCTCCAATTCGAAGAATTACCCTAATTCCTTAATGGGTACTAGAATCCACTTAGACTGCACACAAGCCCAACTTTGGTTGGCCAACCCATGTACGTCTAAGGGTAAGTTCATAACCAATTATTTCTCTAAATAATTTTTAGTAATTTTAATTTTGCCCCAGAAATCTAATCAGTAGGCTTTGGCCTCCACTGTAAGGATCTGATTAGGTCCAACCATTAACATGACCATACTTGGTGCATCTAACCAACGAATGATTAAGCCCAACTTTGGTTGGCTCACCTAACCACCATTAGAGAGACCCTTCCAAGTCGTCATATGATGAGTGATAATTCCATTAGTCAACAATCACCAGGCCTTTGGGTCTGCAATGATTGTTGAGTTAATGGACTCATTATCAAACACCTTAATGGGAGGCTATGACTCAGTTATCTCCATAACTTTATCATTTTAAGGATCTAATAATTTTAGAAGATTTAAATAATTTAGAGGATGAGGTCAGATGAACCAGCTTATCATGATCCTCCCACTGGCTTCATCAAGTCAGCTTAAGGGAGACCATTTGAAGGGCTGGTCTAGGAGCACCTAAATCAGTCACACTGATTTACCTAGCTGACACGGGTCAGCTCGAATAATCAAGTGATCCGATCAAAATATAATTTCACCAAGAGGCCAGGTAAGTTCAATCAGTGGGAGGGTCGGCCAAAGCTTGCCTTAGACACCATCAGAAATGACCAGGTAAATGCACTCCCAATTAAAAACCACCGGTCTGATTTATCTTAGACACCAACTGGTTTAATTAGTTTTGATTAGATCAACCTAACAGTTCATACTAGACCGCTTAGCCAAGAATCAGATCCATTTGGTTCTCGTTAAAGATATAGACTTGACCAACTACAACTATTGTAATTGATCTAGAAAATCCTTGACCTAATCTAAGACAATAATTGATTAGATTTAGTCAATTCTCTAATTAAGTCCATCTTTAATCTAACCATAGGTCTAACCCAATTAATGGACCTAATTTCCACTAACCCATTAACCCAATGTGTTATGGTTTGTGTCTTAGGTTCTTTAATTCACAATCCTAGAACCTAATCAAAACAACTTCTTAATTCTTAATTAAGTTTTGGGCTGAGGGTTGGGTTTGGCTTTTCAAAAAATAATTTTCATATTTATAAAATAATTTTATAATATGATTCTACCAACCATATTGTATATTTGATTCATAATCAAGATGCAAGTGAAATAAATATGAAACTACTTTAGATCTAATCTAAACAGATTCATATAATTGAAATAATTTCAACTTTAAACAATTTCTTTGCACAAAAATTATTAACAAAGAGATTTTATTTCAGATTTAAATACTTTTTAAATCTAATAAATCATAAATTTAATCTAGATCATATCTAACAAATTTATGATTAAAGATAGATCTACACGAACTAGGACAACCTTTGCACTGTAAGAGGTAAACCTTACAGCAGGACAATCTTGCAGTTCGTGATTGATCTAAAATTTTAATTTTAGATTTAATAATCAGATTATAAATTAAATCTAATCTAAGAAATAATCTAAGCATGTATAAATAATCATGTAATGAAGAACCTAGGCTCTGATATCAATTGAAGGAACCAGATCTAGGGTTTCAGGGTTAGATCTTAAAACTTTTTCAAGATCATGTAGCAGAAGACTAATATAAATCAAAATTTATTTTTTAAAATTAAAGAATCTCTAGATCTAAGATCTTATTACATGATTATTACATAGCATTAAATCAAAAATTAAAATATATAGAGCATGAACTACATGTTGATCATATCAACATGTTTCTATACTACATCTAATGTATGTATTAAACAATAGATCAGATCTATTACCTTGCAAGTTAGACATTCTAACTTCGTTGATCTGGGCTTGAGGATGATGTTGCAAGCTACACACATATCCGGCCTCTAGGAGTCATCCACACGAGCCCACGAATCTCGATCAGAAGTCTTGCTTCAGGAAATCAGCACAGTATGCTAGTACTGCGCTGATCCTTCTTTGATGGTTGATCAGGTGCCTCCTTCTTCTTGATTTGGGCTCTTCCAAAGATGAAAAGTAGGAGGAGGAGTTTTAGATCTGAGACACTCTCAGAAAACTCAAGATGGAGGAAGAAAAGAGATGAAAACAAACAACCCTAGAAGAAGACCCTCTTCTTCTTCCCATTTCTCTCTCTAAACACCCTATCTAGTGTCTATTATATCTCCACAACCCAAAGGTCTTTCTCTCTGATTTTTGGATGGCCCAAAGGTATCTCAAATCTCTATCTTTTTTGAAAATTTATGAAGAAACTCATTTTATAGAGAGATATGATAGAGTCCTTGTCTAGGTAAAATACCTAGTTAAGGCTTATCCAAACATGGCAAGATTAGGGGCGCCCAACTCTTGAGTACCTCCTTCTTATTTTCATGCATAGACCACTCAAAAAGGGTGCATAATATGTACCCTAAAAGCTACAAAAAATTTTAAAAAAATTTAGATAAATTCGATGCAAAATTGAAAGAGTTTTGGATTTATAAAACTCTATCTCATAGAATTCAAAATCCAAACTTATTCCTCTTTGATTTGATCCAAACCACCTTCCATGTAAGAAAGAAGAGAGAAAACCTTTTGTGGATGTGGGAGAGACCTGGGAGAGGGCTTTTGTCACACAAAATAAGAGGAGATTGGTGTGGAATAAGAGAGAGGACGTGGGGGGGCTTATGTGGCGCAAGGTGGAATCCTAGTCTTACTAGGATTCTAACTCATGACTTATTTTAATTTGGTTTCTCAAACCAAATCAAACTAAAATTAGATCAACTCAATTAAAATAGATCTTAACCCAATTAAGAATCTAATTTAATCAAATTAAATTAGATTTAAATCTGATTTAATTTTTTAATCAAATTAAAAATTAGGTTGACCCAATCCTAATTGAACTAGGACTAATTTTTTTCTTACAATTGGCTTATCCAATAAACCAATTGAACTTCATCCAATCAAGCCCAAACCAAATCTAATTAAATCATATTTAATTATACTTAATATCAATCTATTGGCTTAATCAAATTAAACCAATTAGCAATCAACTTGTTAATCGATCCTCCTGCAACCCTTGCACTGGGTTAAATGTCATTCATATTGATCATTTAACCCTAAAACGATTCTTAATCGTTGATCAACCATCCGATCGGATCATGAATTCTAATGTGTGTGATCTCATAGGTCTGAACCTAAGTTGATAGTATAGAAATAAATTTTTGTACCAATCGAAGTGACCATCTAGCAATAGTACCCGACGATCGGATATGTCGAATGTGTAGAACAACATCCTCAGAACCCATGTGGATATAGTTTCCATATAATTCATCCCCTTGATCAAAATGATCATAGGACATCTCAGAGTTCAACTGTCAACTATGATCAGGTTGTCTACATTGTATTTCAAAATATCAAATCCATCTGATGGATTACCCTGGCCAAGATTTTGCTAAATTGAAATACAGCGACTCATTCTTCTCCAACTCTTGGAGTGGTCAATCCCATCTCGATCATACTCTGACTTCACAAGTACTTGACTGTGTCCAGAAGCCTTCCATCTCTGAATTAAAAATTCAGTTAGTCCAGTACCAAAGCACAGTGAGTTGCTTGCAAGTCACTGAGGCGATCTCAGGTCTAAGGGATACTTATACCTATATCCCATCAGAGACATTCTCGATAGCAGAATACTCTGGAGTTGGTCACGTTCAATGATGATGTACCTTTATATCTCACCTGTATGCCATACCAGTGTCTCCACACTCCTTGGTTAAGAGGACAACCAACCCATATGGCCTACAGCAACCTATGCTCGATAGAAGCTGTCGTCCTTATTAACAGCTTATCATTTGGTCGTGAATAGTTTTAAGGACTAATCGATAAATTCTCTCTTTATCAAACTTAAATAGCCCTAAGGACTTCATCATAACAATGGAGTTCATTAGAAGATGAAGACTTATGATGAAAATGCCAAAAATATATTTTATTTATTAACAAATCAATTACAATACTTGGTTGCTCAACCGTCAACAGCTTGACGATTGGCTTTTGGGATACATTTTCCAACAGCAAAGTATATCACGGCATCCGATGTTGTGAAGAAAGCTGTATGGTTACAAAAGTTCATCGACGAGCTCAAAATGGCACCCTCTATTGATGGCCCTATCTTGTTATACTGTGACAATACTGGAGCCATTTCTTAAGTCAAAGAGTCAAAGTCTCATCAGCAAACCAATCATATTCTACGCCGCTATTACCTTATCCAAAAGATTATGGATTGAGATGACGTCGACATTCAGAAGATCGACAAAAAGAAAAATCTAGCTGACCCATTTAATAAAGCTTTCGGGATCAAGAAGTTCGATGATCACAAATCAAAGATGGATATACGATATTGTACCAATTGATTTTAGTCCAAGTGGAAGTTATTGAGAAATGTATCCCAAAGCCAATCGTTAATCTATTGACGATTGTGCTCATTCTTATACATATAAATAAATTTTTATTAATAAAAATTATTTGATATTTTTATTATAAATTATCCATCTTTGAACTCTTATGTTGTAATAAAGTCCTTAGGACTATAATTAATCGACAAAAAAAGATTTATTGTTTAGTCCTTAAAAGTATTCATGATCAAATGATATGCTATTAATAGGATAATAGCAATATCGAGTATACATCATTATATACCATATGAGTTAGTTATCCTCTTAACCAAGGAGTGTGGAGATATTATTATGGCATGCAGATGGAATATAGGAGTATAATTGCATCGAACGTGGCCATATGCCGAGCATTCTACTGTCAAGAGTAGCTCGAGAAGGATATGGGTATAAATATCCCTCAAACCTGAGACCACCATAGTGATTTGTAAGTAACTTACTGTACTTTAGTATTGGACCATCTGAGTTTTTAATTCAGTGATGGAAGGATACTAGGTGCAGCCAAGTACTTATTAAATCGATGTGTGAGTCAAGATGGAATTGACCCTTCTGAATTAGTAGGAGATATGCATCAGTGTATTTCAATTTAGTAAAACTTTGATCAGGATAATCCATGAGATGAATTTAAAAGGTTGAAATATAATATGATCGATTAAATTAGAGTTGACAATTAAACCCTAGGTCACCTTGAGCATTATGGTCAAAGAGATGAATTATACGATAACCAAACGTCAGTAGGTTCTAGAATGTTGCTTTGCAATACTTTGACCTATCTGATCATCGGATCACCATTGCTAGATAGTTACATCGATTAGTATAGAAAGTTGTTCCTATACTACTGTTGGGAATAGTGTCCCAAAGCCAATCGTCAGCCTGTTGACGGTTGTGCTCCTTTTGTATTAGTACATGAATTATAAATAAATAAAAGTTATTTTGGTAGTTTTTCATCATAAATGTTTCATCTTCTAATGAACTCCTATGTTGTGGTGAAGTCCTTAGGACTATTTAGACTCGACAAAGGAGGATTTGTCGCTTAGTCCTTAAACATGTTCGTGATCAAATGATATGTTGTTACCAAGGATGACAACGTTTATCGAGCATAGGTCGTTGTGTGCCATATGGGTTGGTTGTCCTCATAACCAAAGAGTATGGAGACACTCCTATGGCATACAGGTGAGATGTAATGGTACATCTGCATTGAACATGACCAACTCCGGAGCTATTTCTGCTGTCAAGATTTGCTCCGATGGGATATGGGTATAAATGTCCCTCCGACCTGAGACCGCCATGGTGACTTGCAAGCAACTCACTGCACTTAGGCACTGGACTACCTGAATTTCTAATTCAATGACGGAAGGCTACTGGGTGTAGTCAAGTACTTGACTTGTCGGTGCATGTGTCAAGATGGGATTGACCACTCCAGTTTAGGAGCTGTGTACAGTCGTGTTTCAATTTAGCAAAACTTTGGCCAGGGTAGTCCTAGTGAGGAGTCACAGGACTAATTGAGTTGAGCATGATTCGGATGATATCATCAGGGTTGACAGTTTAACCCTGAGTCGTCCTAAACACAGGGGTCAAAAGGGATGAATTATACGGTAACCATATTCACGTAGGTTCTGAATGTTGCAATTACGATTATTCGACCTATCCGGTCGTCGGGTACCATTGCTAGATGGTTACTTCAATTAGTACAAGAATTGGTTCCTGTGCTACCGACTTAGGTTCGAACCTGCGGGGTCACATACATTAGTGGTTCCTTTCTGATCAGATGGCTGATTATGAGTCTTATGTGTCTAGAACTCTATGATTGAAAATTAGAATTCTCTGATCATGAGTTTTACACATTTTGGGTACCGGGGTAAAAATTTTGAATTTTAAATTTTGAATTTGAAATTTGAACTCTTTGATTAGGGTTTCATATCGATGGTCTCTGATGCCTGATTGCCCATCGAATTTGGACTCAATATTTATGAGAGGTTTAATTAGTAATTTGATCGCTAATTAACTCAATTTAATTGAGTAATTATTTTTGGATCAAGTCCAATTGAATTGGATTCAGTTTGGATTGACCCGATTAGGTTAAATGTTGACCTAATCGCTAAGGTGGTTTAGTCTCTGATTTGATCAGGGGTTAGGTTTAGTTAATTCCTGATTTGATTAGGATTTTATTGATCCTAATTAAGCCTAATTAAGTTGGATTTAATTTATTCTAATTGTGCTTAACCTATTTAGATTAGGTTGGCTCAATTAGGTTCAAACCACCTTGACTTTTCTCCCTGCGCCACCTCACTTCTTCTATGCATATTTAAATTCACGAGAAGTAACTTCTTGTGAATTTTCTCCACACAGAAGCCATCCCATGCCCACCCTTGTGTCCCAAATATCTGGATAAAAATAAGTTGGTTGGCCATTCAAATTCAAAAGAAAGTTTGAATTTGAATGAGCAACCAACTAATCCATGCGCCATGGTCTTATCTTGTGCGCCCCATATTTTACATGAGAAAATGTTTCTCGTGTAAACTCTCCATGCACAAATCAACTCACGCCCCTTCTCTTCTCATGCACAAGTGGATAGGGATGAGTTGGTTTTGCATTTGAATTCAAATTTGATTTGAATTCAAATGTGCAACCACTTATCTTTATCCTCTCACGCGGATAAGACACGTTCGACGTTGTTTTAAAAAGAAGAGAAAGGTGGGATGTGCGTAGAAATTTTAGGAGAGAAACTTTGGGGTGTGAGGAAAGTTTGTGCATAAGGTGAAGGTCCAAAACCTTCCGAGAGAAAAAGAAAGAAAAGAAAAAAAATTGAGCGTAGGGTTTCTAGTGTGTACCCTAGGGTTTCAACCTAGGGTTTGGGAAGTGAGATTGGTGTGCCACGAGTGTCGTGAGTCCACCAAATTTTAGGGAGAGATCCATCAGTCTCTCAAGCAATCGTGCAAATGATCCAGAGCATCCGAGGAGTCAGCACACATTGATCGAAGGAGTTCGATCAACATCTGCCATCAAAAGGGTAAAATCATGAACTAGCATTCGTGAGGAGCTGATCAGATGGGAGCTTTGTGTAGATGATCCACAGAGGCCAGACATTTGTGTGGCTATGATGTGATGATCAGAGCCCCCCGACGATGATCAGATTGCGGTGATCGACTATCCGCAAAAGGTGATGTGTTCGGAACACAGTACTGTAAAAGGTTTACTTATTCAAATTTGAATTTCAAATTTAAATGCATGCTGTTATATCATATTTAGATCCTAGTGTAGGATTAATTAGTATTAATTAATGAGATTAATTAATAATTTCACTGTAAAATAGTAATTTTGAAAAAGTTTTAAAATTACCATTTTGCCCCTGCACAAAATTTTCGCTACAAATGGTATCAGAGCATGGTTCTAGAATATGATATACATATGCATGCATAGATTAAGGTGTAATCTATAAGTTTAAATTTAAAATTCAAAATTCAAAATTCAAAATTCAAAAAAAATTGAAATTTGAAATTTGTTAGAAGTTTCAAATTTGAAATTCAAAATTCAAAATTTGAAATTTGAAATTTGGTTGAAATCTCAAATTTAAAATTTAAAATTTGAAATTTGAAATTTGAAATTCGAAATTTGAAATTTGAAATTCAAAATTCAAAATTTAAAATTCAAAGATTGAAAATTCAAAATTCAAAATTTGGTTGAAATCTCAAATTTAAAATTTAAAATTTAAAATTTAAAATTTAAAATTTAAAATTTAAAATTTGAAATTCAAAATTTAAATTTTAAAATTGGTATATTTAGATATACTTGATCCAAGTAGCAAGTAATCTAATTGGGTTGGTTGCCATGGCCGTCCGGTCATAGGAGAAAAGTAGGGTTTAAAGGTCCTCTCTTCCCATTCGATGGGGTCTCCTATGGCGGTAGGGGTGCCGATGCAATTATATCCCATGTCGATGAAGCAGCGAAAGGACTTAATTATAAAATTTATCATGAATGTGTTAGATTAGATCTAAAAAAAAATTTATGATTTATTTTGAGTTATTTTTTGTTATGAAATGAGCAATAGGATTGCTGTTTATGAATTGTGCTGATCCGTTTGTGAAATGAGTCAATACATTTGGTGAACAAAAAATAAAATCTTTCAAAATTTAAAAATTTATTTTCGAAATGCCAAACCCTGATCCATCAGCCCAAGTACTTAATTAAAAGAATTAAGTATTGTCTAGTAGGTCTAGAATTGTGAATTAAGACCTAAGACAATTGCATAAACTTGTGGGTCAATGGGTTAGATGAATTAGGTCCATAATTGGGTTAGACCTAAGGTTAGCTTAAAAAATGGACTAAATGGAGTAATTGGTCAAATCTAATCAAAAGTTGAATTAGATTAGGTCAAGGATACTCTAGACTCAACTTTACTAGTTGTAGTTGAATGGGTCCATGTCTTTAACTAGACCAAGATGGACTTAATTCATGGCTACGCGGTGGAGCCCTATTTACTAAGTTGATCAAAATTAAAACTAATGAACCGGTTGGTGTCTAAGGTAAGTTCGGCAGTTTTGACCAGTGGTTCTTAAGCGGGAGCTACTCGCATTGATTCGATCATTGACGAGTTAATGACAAATCCCCACCACTGATCTCACTTACCTGGCCAATCTGGTAAGTTAGATTTTGATTAGATCACTTGGTGATTAGAGCTCACCCATGTCATTAGGTAAATCAGTGTGACTGATTTAGGTGCTCCTAATGCCAGCTTTAATTAAATCTTTTTTTAATCTGACTTGGTGAAGTCAGTGGGAGGATTGAAATTGGCTGGATGATTTCTTCTCTACTATTCTTTAATAAAATCCTCAAAATTATTAGGTTCCTAAAATGATTAAGTTATAATGATAACTAAGTCATAGCCTCCCATTAAGTGAATAATAATGAGTCCATTAGTTCAATGATCATTGGAGGCCCAAAGGCCTGGTGCTCATTGGCTAATGGAATTATTATTCATAATATGATAATTTGATTGAGTCTTTCTGATGGTGGTTAGGTTGGCCGGCCAAAGTCGGGCCTGATCATTTATTGGTCCGATTTACTAAATTAAGTCATGTTAATGGTTGGACCTAATCAGATCTTTTCAGTGGAGGCCAAAGCCTACTGATTAGGTTCTGGGGCAAAATCAATTACTAGAAGTTGTTTAGAGAAACAACTGGTTAAGAATCTACCCATAGATGCACATGGGTTGACCAACCAAAGTTGGGCTCGTGTGTAGTCTGTGTGGATTCTAGTACCCATTAAGAAATTAAAGTAATTCCTCGAATTGGAGGATGAGGCTACCAGTTCGTAAAAATATTGGGAAAAACTTTAGACTAAAGTCCAAGTCTTTAGTATTAATTTATGTACTAATAGAGGTCTCATTTTTCTTTATGTAGCTATGGCCACTACCCTATCGCTCCGGTCATTATTAGATAATGACAAGCTCATGGGACCCAATTTCGATAGCTGGTATCGAAAATTGAAAATCATCCTTGAGCATGAGCGGATCCTTTATGTAGTAACGGATCCAGCACCTGAGGAGCTAGCTCCGAATGCTAGTAAGGCAATCCGAGATACTTACTTGAAGTGGCTCAATGATCGCACCACCGTTCGATGTATTATGCTGGCATCAATGAATGACGAGTTCAGTCGAAGGTTTGAGAACGCCCAGCCACAGGAGATGCTTCAAATGTTGAATGACTCCTTTGGCACGCCTGACGATGTTGAAAGGCACAAAACTAGTTATGCCATTTTCAATGCTCGGATGAGGGATGGGGCCTCAGTCACTGATCATGTACTGTACATGATCGAGATGATTGAGCGCCTAAGTAAATTGGGCTTTCCTCTGCATGAGCAGCTCGGTAAGGATGCGATCCTTAATTCCTTTCCCAAGTCCTTCCTCCCATTCCTTACTCATTTTCGAATGACAAAGCCTGTAGTAAACTACCACGGATTGTTGGGGTTGCTGCAGAACTTTGAGAAGGATCACCAACTCCATAAGGAGTCGGTGAATGTAGTGGGAGGGTCTTCTTCTCGTCGTCAACCCTTTGGGAAGGGGAAGAAGAACAAGAAGAAGAAAAATAAGAAGGTGCAATCTCATGCTGGGACAGTAGCACAGGGTCAGACCAAGAAGCGCAAGCACGACCAGAGCCAGGCGGAGTGCTTCTTTTGCAAGAAGCAGGGGCATTGGAAAAGGAACTGTCCTCAATACATTGCCTCCCTGGACCCGAACAGGCCAAAGAAGAAGCAAGGTAATTATATGATAACTCCTTGCAACTTTTCAATTTGTGATACTACTGCCTGGGTATTGGATACCGGAAGCCCTTATCATATTTATAATTCGATGCAGGGTCTGCAGGTCAGTAGGAGATTTGATGAAGGCGAGAGGTTCCTGAATGTTGGAGATGGAAGCAAAGTTTCAGTTCTAGCTTTAGGAATCATGAGTCTTGTAATCAATTTTCGTAATGTAATTCTGAGTGAATGTCACTATTATCCAAATTTTTTATTAAATATTATTTCTGTAGGCCTTTTGGCCATGTATGGTTATGATTTTTTAATAAAAAAAAATATTTGCAATATCATTTTGAATGGTGTTATAATATTTGTTGGACAATTAAATAATGGAATTTACTTACTATCACAGCCTGTTAATGTGGTTCAAAACTTCGGTAAACACTCTAGAATAGATAATGTGTCAGAAGTCTACCTTTGGCACTGTAGGCTAGGTCATATCAATAAGAACAGGATAAACAGGTTGGCTCAAGAAGGAATTCTTGAAGTTAGTGATTGTGAATCACTTCCAACCTGTGAGTCCTGTCTTCTTGGGAAGATGACCAAGTCACCTTTTACTGAAAAAGGTGAGCGAGCCAGTGAACTCTTAGGTCTGGTACATTCTGATGTATGTGGACCCATGAGCTCAAGTGCAAGAGGTGGATTTTTCTACTTCATAACCTTCACAGACGACCTATCTAGGTATGGGTATGTCTATTTAATGAAGCATAAGTCGGAATCATTTGAAATGTTCAAACTATTCCGAAATGAGGTAGAAAAACAAACTGGGAAGTGTATTAAAACTCTTCGATCTGATCGAGGAGGTGAATACCTTTCCAATGAGTTTCTGATATATCTAGGGGAGATGGGATTCTCTCTCAGTGGACTCCTCCTGGAACACCACAGCATAATGGTGTGTCTGAAAGGAGGAATCGGATCCTGTTAGACATGGTTCGATCCATGATGGGGTTTGCTGGTCTGTCGATCTCTCTCTGGGGATATGCGCTCGAATCGGCTTGTTACCTTCTAAATAGAGTTCCGAGTAAGTCTGTAGCCAAAATGCCATATGAGATATGGATAGGACGTAAGCTAGTACTCTCGCACCTTAGGGTTTGGGGGTGTCCAACTTATGTTAAACGTTTAATTACAGACAAGCTTGGACCTAGGTCTGACAAGTGTAATTTTATAGGGTACCCAAAAGAGATCAAAGGGTATTATTTCTACTTTGCTGATGAGCAAAAGGTGTTTGTCAGCCTTAAGGCAATTTTTTTAGAAAAGGAGTTCCTTAGTGAAAAAACTGTTGCCTCTAAGGTCGAACTTGATGAAGTTCGACTGGAGAAAAAACTGACACATGTTACTGAACCTAAATCAGATTTGATTAGATCAGATCCAGAGCCCATTGATTATGCACCCTTAAGGCGGTCTGGTAGAGTACCACATCAACCGGACATATCTATGGTTTCTTGGTCCGGGATGGTGATCCTGTCGAACTTGATGAAAACGATGAGGATCCGATCACCTACATGGATGCAATGCAGAGACCTGACTCTGAGAAATAGCTAGAGGCCATGAAATCCGAAATGGAGTCCATGAAGGTCAACGATGTGTGGACATTGGTTGACCCATCCGAAGGAGTAAAACCCATAGGGTGTAAGTGGGTCTTCAAAAGAAAGAGGAGCGCAGACGGAAAGGTGGAGACCTATAAAGCCCATCTGGTTGCCAAGGGATATCGTCAACGTTATGGTATAGACTATGACGAGACGTGTTCTCCTGTGGCAATGCTCAAATCCATTCGGATTATGCTTGCGATAGCTGTCCATCTGGACTATGAAATCTGGCAGATGGATGTGAAGACAGCTTTCCTAAATGGAGAGCTGGACGAAGAGGTGTATATGATACAACCTGAAGGGTTCACATCCACAGATGAGTCTAAGGTGTGCAAGCTACAGAGGTCCATTTATGGACTTAAGCAGGCATCTCGGAGTTGGAACATACGTTTTGATAGGATGATCAAAACGTATGGCTTCGTTAAGAACGGAGAAGAGCCCTGCATTTATAAGTGGGCTAATGGTCCAGTAGTAGTATTTCTTATATTGTATGTGGATGGCATTCTCTTAATCGGGAATGATGTCTCTGCATTACAGGGAATAAAGATTTGGCTATCGTCACAGTTCTCCATGAAGGATCTGGGAGAAGCTTCCTACATCCTAGGGATGAGGATCTATAGGGATAGATCCAAAAAGTTGCTTGGCTTATCCCAGTCCACGTACATTGATACTATGCTGAAAAAGTTCAGCATAAAAAATTCCAAGAAAGGCTATCTACCGATAGGCCATGAAATTTCTCTCTCGAAGAGGGATTGTCTGACAACACCTCAAGAGAGAGAGCGTATGGATAGGATTCCATATGCTTCGGCAGTGGGATCTATCATGTACGCCATGACATGTACACGATCAGATGTGGCATACTCACTAGGGGTAGTGAGTAGATACCAATCTAATCCAGGAGAGAATCACTGGAAGGTTGTTAAAACCATCCTGAAGTATTTAAGAAATACTAAGGACCAGTGGCTTATATATGGTGAATCGGACTTGAGACTTATAGGGTTTACAGACTCTAATTTTCAGTCTGATCGCGATGATAGCAAGAGTGTGTCAGGATTTATTTTTACCCTTAATGGTGGGGCTGTCTGCTGGAAGAGTTTCAAGCAGCACACTGTGGCTGATTCAGTATGCGAGGCAGAGTATATTACTGCATCAGATGCTGCCAAAGAAGCGGTGTGGCTGAGAAAATTCATCACCGAGCTCGGAGTAGCACCCTCCCTTGTTGGTCCAGTTCTGCTCTACTGCGACAGCTCTGGAGCCATTGCTCAGGCGAAGGAACCAAAGGCACACCAGCGGACGAAGCATATTCTGCACCGCTACCATCTCATCCAGGAGATCGTGGATCGAGGTGACATCGACCTTCAGAAGATCGACGGAAAGGAGAACCTGGTCGACCCATTCACTAAAGCCATTGCGGTGAAGGAGTTCAACGACTACAAGTCGAAGATGGGTATTAGATACTGCACCGATAGGCTTTAGGCCAAGTGGGAGATTGTTGGGAATAGTGTCCCAAAACCAATCGTCAGTCTGTTGACGGTTGTGCTCCTTTTGTATTAGTACATGAATTATAAATAAATAAAAGTTATTTTGATATTTTTTCATCACAAATATTTCATCTTCTAATGAACTCCTGTGTTGTGGTGAAGTCCTTAGGACTATTTAGACTCGACAAAGGAGGATTTGTCGCTTAGTCCTTAAACATGTTCGCGACCAAATGATACATTGTTACCAAGGACGACAACGTTTATCGAGCATAGGTCGTTGTGTGCCATATGGGTTGGTTGTCCTCATAACCAAAGAGTGTGGAGACACTTCTATGGCATACAGGTGAGATGTAATGGTACATCTGCACTGAACGTGACCAACTCTGGAGCTATTTCTACTGTCAAGATTTGCTCTGATGGGATATGGGTATAAATATCCCTCCGACCTGAGACCGCCACGGTGACTTGCAAGCAACTCACTGCACTTAGGCACTGGACTACCTGAATTTCTAATTCAATGATGGAAGGCTGCTGGGTGTAGTCAAGTACTTGACTTGTCGGTGCGTGTGTCAAGATGGGATTGACCACTCCAGTTTAGGAGCTGTGTACAGTCATGTTTCAATTTAGCAAAACCTTGGCCAGGGTAGTCCTAGTGAGGAGTCACAGGACTAATTGAGTTGAGCACGATTCGGATGATATCATCAGGGTTGACAGTTTAACCCTGAGTCATCCTAAACACAGGGGTCAAAAGGGATGAATTATACGGTAACCATATTCACGTAGGTTCTGAATATTGCGATTGTGATTATTCAACCTATTCGATCATCGGGTACCATTATTAGATGGTCACTTCGATTAGTACAGGAATTGGTTCCTGTGCTACCAGCTTAGGTTCGAACCTGTGGGGTCACACACATTAGTGGTTCCTTTCTGATCAGATGGCTGATTATGAGTCTTATGTGTCTGGGACTCTATGATTGAGAATTAGGATTCTCTGATCATGAGTTTCACACATTTTGGGTACCGGGGTCAAAATTTTGAATTTTAAATTTTGAATTTGAAATTTGAACTCTTTGATCAGGGTTTCATATCGATGGTCTCTGATGCCTGATTGCCCATCGAATTTGGACTCAATATTTATGAGAGATTTAATTAGTGATTTGATCACTAATTAACTCAATTTGATTGAGTAATTATTTTTGGATCAAGTCCAATTGAATTGGATTCAGTTTGGATTGACCCGATTAGGTTAAATGTTGACCTAATCGCTAAGGTGGTTTAGTCCCTGATTTGATCAGGGGTTAGGTTTAGTTAATTTCTAATTTGATTAGGATTTTATTGAGCCTAATTAAGCCTAATTAAGTTGGATTTAATTTATTCTAATTGTGCTTAACCTATTTAGATTAGGTTGGCTCAATTAGGTTCAAACCACCTTGACTTTTCTCCCTGCGCCACCTCACTTCTTCTGTGCATATTTAAATTCACGAGAAGCAACTTCTCATGAATTTTCTCCATGCATAAGCCATCCCACACCCACCCTTGTGCGCCAAATATCTAGATAAAAATAAGTTGGTTGGCCATTCAAATTCAAAAGAAAGTTTGAATTTGAATGAGCAACCAACTAATCCATGCGCCATGGTCTTATCTTGTGCACCCCATATTTTACACGAAAAAATGTTTCTCATATAAACTCTCCATGCACAAATTAACTCACGCCCCTTCTCTTCTCACACACAAGTGGATAGGGATGAGTTGGTTTTGCATTTGAATTCAAATTTGATTTGAATTCAAATGTGCAACCACTTATCTTTATCCTCTCACGCGGATAAGACACGTTCGATGTTGTTTTAAAAAGAGGAGAAAGGTGGGACGTGTGTAAAAATTTTAGGAGAAAAACTTTGGGGCATGAGAAAAGTTTGTGCGTAAGGTGAAGGTCCAAAACCTTCCGAGACAAAAAGAAAGAAAAGAAAGAAAATTGAGCGCAGGGTTTCTAGTGTGTACCCTAGGGTTTCAACCTAGGGTTTGGGAAGTGAGATTGGTGTGCCACGAGTGTCGTGAGTCCACCAAATTTCAGGGAGAGATCCATCAGCCTCTCAAGCAACCATGCAAATAATCCAGAGCATCCAAGAAGTCGGCACACATTGATCGAAGGAGTTCGATCAACATCTGCCATCAAAAGGGTGAAATCACGAACAAGCATTCGTGAGGAGCTGATCAGACTGGAGCTTCGTGTGGATGATCCATAGAGGCCAGACATTTATGTGGCTACGACGTGATGATTAGAGCCCCCCAATGATGATTAGATTGTGGTGATCGACTACCCGCAAAAGGTGATGTGTTCTGAACACAGTACTGTAAAAGGTTTACTAATTCAAATTTGAATTTCAAATTTAAATGTATGCTGTTGTATCATATTTAGATCCTAGTGTAGGGTTAATTAGTATTAATTAATGAGATTAATTAATAATTTCACTGTAAAATAGTAATTTTGAAAAAAAAATTAAATTACCATTTTGCCCCTGCACAAAATTTTCGCTACAACTACCAGCTTAGGTTCGAACCTATGGGGTCACATGCATTAGAAGATTTGATCAGATCTTATGGCTGAAGAGTCCAAATGGATTGTGACTCTGGTGAAGAGTCCCACTGGGATTGAGACTTTAGAAGTGAGTCCCACTGGGACTGAAATTCTATTATAAATAGAGAATTAATTAGTAATTAACTTTATTTAATTGAGTAAAGAGCTTTAGATTAAGTCTAATTGAATTAGATTTAGTTCGACTCAGATTGGGTTTGATATGATCAAGTCAGATTACAAAAAAAAATTGATCCTTATTTGATCAAGGTTTGGAATCAGCTAATTCATAATTAGGTTAGAAATTCATTGAGATAATTGTATTCTTGATTGGATTAGGTATATTTCTATCATTAGGTTCAATCCAAATTTGATTTGGATTAGAATCAGATTAGAAATAAAGAGTCCAAGTCAACTAGGACTCTATCCTTATCTCCATGCGTCATATTTGGACCTATGCCCTTATCTCCATGCCAAATAGGATTTGGGTTGATATTTTTGGCATCAAAGTAGTAGACCTAATAAGGGTGGGCAGTAATGATTGATAACTCATAATTCTATCTCTTGTCAAATTCGAATGCGATCCGAATTAGAGATAAGATGAAAATAAGAAAAAGGATTTTTAATACAAGAAAAGTTGTTGGTACCATAATGATTTTTTTTATTTTTCTTGGAGAGTTCTTAGGCATGTGAGATGCCAAAATCCTTCTCCATGCCATAGAATGTTTTTTGGAAATTTTTGAGATGCCAAAAGGTGTTTGGCATGGACTCTTAGGCACCCCCTTCCTTGGATGAAAACCCTAGTCTTTGCCTATAAAAAGGAGTCTTGGTGTCATACATCAATTTTCTTGCTGGTTTTTATTTTTTTCAGAGCTCTTCTCCTCCTCCTCTCTTTCTCCTCCAAATCTCTTCATCCTTTGGAGCATCCAAATTGCTTGAAGAAAAGGGAAGAGATCAACCATCAAAGTTGCTTGTAGGCTAGCACCTCCAAGCCCCTGATCTGTGCCAGCCTTCACATGGATTTTTCTATAGAGGCCAGATGACTTCGTGTGGCTGCAAGCAACCTAAGGAACATCCTCTCCAAGCGTTGGACTAAAGGAGATCAAGATCTAATTAGTCTAGTAAATGTTTCTAATCTGTCTTGATCAAATTGTTAGATCTAATAGTTAGATCTAAGATTTCAGTATCGATAAGATCGATATATTTTTTTTTGTTTTCAGATCTAAAGTGCACCATATCTCATATATTTTATCATGATATGGTCATCTAGATTTGATCTTATACATATGATTTAGATTAAATAGTTTAATCTTAATCTTCCACTGCATAAAAAATTTTGAAATTGCATGGATGGAACCACCTATGTTTCCTTCACAAGGACCTTGAGGAGCTTGAGAAGCTCAGGCTCACTATGCAGAGGGAGTTAAAGGTGAATTTGATCCTTCAATCTCTAACTAGTTTATTTGGATAGTTTATCATAAACTACTATATAAACAAATTAGACTGCAACTTATCCGAGTTAGTCAATATGCTGGTCACAGCTGAGGGTACCTTGAAAAGTTCAAGGAGCTCTGTTCTTGCTGTTGAGCGGGCACCTTCCAAGAAAAAATCTCAAGAGAAGAAAAAGAATAAGCCTATAAAGAAGTAGAAGAAGAAAAGCAAACTTAAGAAGGACACTCTGAAGAAAGCTATGGAGAAGGGAGAGTGTTTTCACTACAACTTCGATGACCATTGAAGGAGAAACTGTCCATCTTACCTAAAGAAACTAAAGATAAAAAAGTATGAACAACCTTCTGAAGGTATGCTCATAATAGAATCTAACCTAATAATTTCTTCTACTTCTAGTTGGATATTGTGAAAGAAGAGTACCCTACAAGCCAATCGTAAGTGTATTACGATGAAATTTTTTTTTATAATTTTTCAACTCATGTAATGATATTTATTATTTGATAATAAAATAATATTAGATGTGTATCCTAGAAGCCAATCTTGACTGACACATTTTTTTTTAAAAATATATTTTATACTTGATGGGCAGTCTTTATAACCAATCATGTCTTATGTGTCCATGTTTTGCCCTAAAAATTAATAAAGATGATTTTATATATTCTCAAGGTGTTAAGAATTTGAGACATACATCATTAGTGGTTAATTTCTAAATGCTTTCGATTGAAGGATCGTCACGGAGGACAATGATCAATCCATTCAAGATTGGTGCATGGATCACCTCCCTTAGGATAAATGAGTCTCGAGTCTGTGGTGTAGAGATACTAGGATGACAGTGTCGGTGGTTGTTAGAGAACAACTTGCACTGAGCATAACCAACATGAGAAATCACTTGGGTGTCTACTCACTCGTCAATGGTTTTCTCGATGCTGCAGTGGTGTGACTGGTCCTTTGACCTGCAGTGTGTTGGCTATTCACAGCGAAGCTACTTAATTTGACTGCACGTTCCCTTAGTCTCTAGCCATATGGGTCCTTACTGTGTATGTTGGCTATGTAGGTTCAGGTTCGCTGTTTGTAGTAGGATATATCTAGATAGAATTTATCAATTTTGATAGAAAAGGTAAAGTTCTATGCAATTCGTAAGACTGAGTTCAAAAAAATCTCTGATCAGAGTAAGTGTGAATATTGAAAAAGAGTTTTCATAAGATTTACAAATAAATTCGAGTCAAGCCAATCTAGCATATGACTGACAATAAAATTTGATGAGTTCTCTATGACCTCCATCAAGTCGAGACTCTCGATAGAAAAATTGTATCACATGATAACTGCATCTAGGGGTTCACTTTTTTATTCTACTAGGTTGCCACTATATGTTGCTAGACATCACTAGTGGATCATGAGAACTCACTAAGATCGATCATTTTCAGATCAACGATCTTTGTTAAGGTGAGTTGGAATCATTTCAATCTATCGAAAAGAGTTTCGATGATACTGTGATGGAGATCACGGTATGTCTCACTATCAGACAGAATAAAATCTGAGGGGTCAAACACAAAAAGAGCATGACTTGATCAATGATTTGGATCATATTCGAATTATCAATCGAATTGATAGTTTGAATTTTAGAAACTGCTAATTTGTAATCATTACAATTTTGACAGCTGCTAATTGTTAGTGCAGAGACTTAATTATAAATATTATAATTTTTTTTAGATTGATTAAATTATAAATTAAGTTTTAATTAATTTAAATTTAATTTAATTTAATTTAATTTAATACTAATTGGATTCAATAATCCAAATCAGATTTGGATTTCAAGCTTGATTAAATCAGGCTTGACAGTCTTTTCGAATTCGGCTCGTTTCGAACTCGATTTAAATCTAATTGAAGCTCTATTTAAATCAGATGAACCTTGACTCAAAGATCCCAAGTCCCCTAAGACTCTCTCTTCAAAAATCATGCCAAGAAGGGAAGAGAGGCATTGTTTTTCACATCCTTTTCTTCTCACATACGTGAAAGGAGAGGGGCACCAATAGTTGGTGCTCCACCTTATCTAGAACTCTTTTTCATCCAAATTTTTTTTATTTAAATTTGATTCAAAATAAAATAAAAATCTCTCTAATTGGGGTGTGGAACCATTTTTTTGTATGACAAAAAAATTGGAGAAAGGAGGGTGTGCGCTAATTATTAGTGTGAGATATCTCTCCTTCTTTCTTCCCTTATCTTAACGCATCTCATCCATTCTTTTTATTTTGGATGCCCAGGATCCAATGAGATTTGATCTATTAAGGCATTAAAAAGGGTTAGGGGTGTGAGTGATCTGGTTGGAGCGACAAAAATAATAGGAGGAGAGTCTTTCTTTCTTACATCAAAAATTCTTCCCAACGCCTCCTCCTCCCTTCTCCCCTTCATCCAATGCCCAGATCTAATAGAGATCAGATCTAAGAGAAAAAAAAAGAGAAAAAAGAAGAGAAGGAGAAGGGTTCTTCTTCTCTTCATGGTGATCTGGTTCAGATTCCGTCGAATCTATGCAAAAAAATTTGCACAGCAATCTTCTTCTTCAAGATCTAGAAGAAGAGATCTAGATCCAAGGATGAGGAGCAAGATCTACAAGGTGCTAGCACACTGGTGATCTCAATGCTCTGTTCAGATAGCTTTGTATGGATATCAGCAGAGGTCAGATGCGTGTGCGGCTATGATCAGAACCTGGCACATTTGCAAGATCCAAGATATGGAGATCTAATCTCCGTTTATTTTTTCTAACGGTTCATTTTTCTATTTTAAATTTCAGATCATGGTTAAATATTTGTATCAAGATCTTTACTACAATTTTCAAATCTAATCTAGTATATAAATAAATTAAAATTATTTTAGTTTATTTATTTTCACTATGTAGATGTGTAGAAAATTTTTGAATTATACATATGAAACTGTAGCAATTTTCTAATAGTGGTATCAGAGTATAGGTTCTGATACGAAAATGAGATCCCCTCAGATATGATATCTGATTTATAGAAATTAGATCTGAAGATTAGTTAGATGATCATATTATTCTAAAATAAGATTGCCCTAACATAACCCCTGTTATGCTGAATGATTGTCTTAGAATGATGTAGAACATCGATTAAAGTTAGATTTAATTTTTATGCATACTGTAATATGATTACAGAATTATTTTGGATCTAAAATTATTTTAGATCTGAAATAAATCATGAGTTATTTAGATCTGAAATTAGTCTTAGATCTAAAATTTTAATTAGGATGTAATTTGGATCTAGTATGGTTGCTGAAATTTTTCTTACATGCATAGATTCATAGTTATTATTCATATGTTTGACATGTGAAAGATAATTAGATCTGATTTTTACTTAATTATATCTGTGATATGTTAGATTAATTTCTAGTAGCTTAGTAATCAAATTGGGATAGTCACCATAGCCATCCGGTCATAAGATGATGAAGAGATCAAAGTCCCTCTCTTGCCCATTCGATGGGTTCTCTCTTATGATGTGTAGGGATGCCGACTGTGATATTTTTCATGAAGATAAATAGCAAACAAAAAAGTATATATGATATATATTTTAGATTTAAATCAGATTATGCATGTATTTTTATGTATTTTAGATCGATTAATATTATATTTGATATATTGTTTGACATCCGATCTAAAACTTAATTTTTGCAAAATTCTAGATCCAAAATCCTAGGCTTTGTTTGCATGAGAGCATGAAACTGTGACTGGTATACCTATAGAATCAACTCAATTCTCTATTGGGTTGACTCGAGTTGTTAAGGTGAGTTGACTTATTTTTGTTGGAGTCGACTCGAGGTCCTAGTAGGTCGGCTCATTTACTAATGAACCGACTCAATTGTGCAGGCTAGGTTTACAGGATTTTTTTTTATCTCAGTGTGTGCTAACTCACTGTGACAAGTCAATTCATGTACCAGGGTAAATCAACTTGATTATGCAAACAGTGATATTGTATAAGATACAACATAAATAATTGAGATTAGAAAATATTTCGAGATCTAAACTTAAACCCATGTACATAATGCACTTAATTAAGAATTAATATTTAAAATTATAAAATCTAAAATTATGAATTTAAGATCTAAATTTTAATGCATAAAATATGGACTTTGGGTATGGGTTGAACAAATTATATTTAGAGACTAAACTACAACTAGGATCATTGATTAGATCAGGTTAGAACCCTTTCTGATTTTGAGCAGTTGATCGAACCTAATCAAGAGTTGATTGGGATTAGATCAAAGGGGCTTAAAATTGAATTTAGTTGTAGTTGATCAAATTGATTCACATGTGATGTGAATTGATTAAGTCAAGATCGAATTTGGCTTAGCAGTTTGAGTCTGGGTCTATAGGTTAACCTAATTAATTCTAATCAACCAATTTGGTATCTAAGGCAAGTATAGATAGTGATTATTTAATTGATTCAGTTGTCTAATCTGATCAATTCGTTGATGTCTAAGGAAAGCAACGGAGGGACCCCCACTCATCTTTACTTATCTGGCCATCTTGGGAGATTATATTTTGTATTAGGTTACTTGTTGACCCGAGTTCACCCATACCTACTAGGTTGGTCAGACATATAATGTGCTAACCCAAACCATATTAGTCATTACATCAGATGTATATGACTAATTAGAAGAGACCTGAACCTAAATCTCCTCACTAAATATTAAATCTATTGGTCTTCCATCATTGTAGAGATGCGGGTGCTTTTTTCGATGTTGATTGTTCTTGACTGGTTACAGTGATTCAGTTGCTTCGAAAAGATAAAACCACTCTATTGGCATCAGATGCCCCGAGGTAAAGATGGGGTTGGGCTCAATAACTATTAGGTGAGGGATCTAATGATGGCTTTGCACTCGTTGGTGAATGGTGGGTCAGACTTAACTAAGAAATGTGCCAATAACTGTTAGGTGAGGCCACAAGACTTAGAGATCAAGTCGCTGTAACATCCTTGGAGAAGTATCTAGATAAAAAGTTATCCATGTATTGGTATGTGTCATCAATAACTGTTAGGTGAGGTGCCGTACATCAATGAAACCACAGCACCCACTAGAACCTATTATCGCATTAAGGCTTTCATTTCTCCATCTGAGGAGTGTGAGAGACTCAAAAAATTAGTGAGAGTCTTTTATTTATTTTTAAAGTCCTTAGAGCAAATTATTATAAGTACAATCATCTAATTAAAACTTTACTCTCTATGATCAATTCTTCAGCTTCCAACCCTCTAGCTCGAATCTTAGATATTAACTACTTAACTGAAATTAATTACATATTCTAGCTCATAAATCTAAGAATAGTTCTTAGGTTTTAGAAATTAAGCCATATTCTTGATCAGATTAACCCAATATCATCAGTTTATCCAATCCATAGTCAAGGAGCTATACTTGACAAATGGTTGGACATTGACAATTAGGTTACGTGCTATAAATTAGATTCCATAGTTGATGAAATCCAATATATGCATGGAGACATGTAGTACTGCCAATGACATACTGATTCATCTGCAATAGTTATGAGATGATCAGAGTTGCACAGTGCATGAGATGCATGATGGGTAGTTTGTCCATGATCGATGATCAAAGACATTGAAGAGCTTGAAAAGCTCGACATGACTATGCATAAGAAATTACTAATAGATTTGATCCTGTAATTTTTGATTCATATGGATAGTTTATAAAACTATTATATGAATAAATATTATATCACCTTAACTGAATTGATCGATATGCTGGTAATTAAGAAATCTTGAAAAGTTCAGAGGTACATACCTGGAGAACCTAAAGAAATATTTAAGTACCTTTAGAAGATATGTCGAATTGCTCAAAATTGATCATACAATTTTTTCTTTTTCATTAGACTCTAACGCATATTACGCACTTTAATATAAGGTCTAAAGAAGGAAGAAGATTAAGAGAAGGTGAAGTGACTCTTTTGAGTCGACAATAATGCAAAAGTTGCACTAGGCCATGAGCATCTAATCTCGATGATTATCGTTTGGATTTAATTTTTATCATTTGTATGGTGATGCATTTATGAAAAATTATTTGAGCAAATAGTGAATGCTATTGGGTCTGAGAGATCCAGAACCAAATAACCTGAAGTACACGGATGGTTCTTTTGGCTAGATCATATATGAGAAGAAATAATTTACTGACTGAAGAATATGGACCTTTGGGCTCATTGACTGTTAAGTCATATCTAGTCTGTGAATCATCTCTTTGAGGATTAATGATCAAGCTGTCCTTTATGGGTTAAAGGAATAGGACCACTCAAATACTTATCCTAGTACATATACGATGTGTATGGCCCATTTGATCAGCAAGACTAAGAGGTTATCACTACTTCATTATCTTTATTGATGAACAGTCATAGTATAGGTATATGTATGTGAGATATAAATCTGAAAGACTTTGAAAGGTTCAAAAAATTCAGGTATGAAGTAAAAAAGATAAATCGAAAAAATCCTAAAGGTACTTTGATTAGATCGAGGATGCAATACCAAATAGAAAATTTATCAATTATCTAAAAAAAATGACATAGTTTTATGATAGAATTCTCCTTGTACACCTTATCTCAACGGTGTATCTATAAGAAGCGATGGCATTATATGAGATATGATCCAATCCATCATAAATATCACTAGTTTAATTATTATTTCTTTAGAAGCAAGATTTAATTTCTAAAATTTAAATTAGATTTTTTCTAAAGTTGGTTTCACCATACCATATGAGATATGAAATGATGGACAAGTTAGAGGAAAGGTCTGTGAGAGCTCATTTATAAGGTATCCCAAAAGGTGTTTGAGATATATCTTTCTCTTTCCAGTAGTTTATAATGTGATTGTGAGCAATCATACTATTTTCTTGAAAATAATAGGAGGATGAAATCAAAGAGAAATCTGTTAAAAATAATCAGTCACAGAACTTGTACAATCTATTTAAGATGAGCCCATATATGTAGTACCTCCTCCACCTCGTAGATCTAATGGATCTCCCATCTTTTAGAAAGGTACTTGGTATTCTTATAAAAAATTTAGAGAAAGTATTTCTCAAGGGAGATTGAGAACATAGGGATGATCCTAAAATCTACAATGACGTGACATGAGAAATCATGTAGTTACATGAAGGTCAGTAGGAGGATCCCATGCTGACATTGGTTATGGTGTGGTTATATATAGAATTTATTTTTCAAAGACCTAGGTCAAATATTCTGAAAATAAAGATCTATAAGGATAGATCCTAAAAAGATATTTGGTTTTCACAGATAAATACATAGAAGAGGTATTGAAAGGGTTCAGCATTGAAACCTTCAAGAGAGATCCGTTATCCTCTTGGGCATAGGTGTATGCCATGCTATGTACTCGACTTGGTATATCTTGCTGTGAAAGTCACGAGCAGTATTAGTCGAATCCAGGCTGGAAGCATTAGATTGCTATGAAAATATTCTTAAGTACTTGAAAAGCACTAAGGGATTATTTCTTATCTTTGAAGAAGGGTTAGAGCTAAGAGTAAGAGGATATACTGATGCTGATGGTAGAACGTCTACATCAACATGTATTCTTGAGTTATGTTGGTTGGATTCATTGGAAAGATTTCAAACAATCGACCAATGGAAGCTGAACATATTGTAGATATGTAGGATGTATTCTAGTTCTTATAATAGTTGTGGAACTAGATATCATACCATTAGATGTTATAACATTGTACTGCAAAGATAATGATCTATAGCCCTTGCCAAAGAGTCAAGGTCTTACCAAAAGTCCATGCACATAGAGCAGAGATATATGTGATTACCTCAAGTAGAAATACATGGAGGTATAGAGAGTAGACTCTACACAATAGTAGTAGGCCCAAGTCACTTGGCTAGCTAAACACCAAAGCCTATCTTCAGAAGATGGGCTTAGGTATATAGCATATTGGCTTTAATATAAGTGGGAGTTTGTTAGATATGTGCCCTAGAAGCCAATCTTGACTGACACATATTTTTCTCTAGGATATGTTTTATACTTGATGGGTAGTTTTTATAACCAATCATATCTTATGTGTCCATGATTTATCCTAAAAATTAACAAAGATGATTTTGTATATTCTCAAGGTATTGAGAATTTAAGATATACATCATTAGTGGTTAATTTCTGAATACTTTCGATCAAAAGATCGTCATAGAGGATAGTGATCAATCTATTCGAGATTGGTGCACAGATCACCTCCTTTAGGGCAAATGAGTCTCGAGTCTGCGGTGTAGAGATATTGGGATGAGAGTGCAGGTGGTTGCTAGAGAACAACTTGCACTAAGTGTGACCAACACAAAAAATCACTGGATGTCTACTCATTCATCAGTGATTTTTTCGATGCTGCAGTGATGTGACTGGTCCTTTGACCTGTGGTGTATTGGCTATTCACCGCGAGGCTACTTAGTTTGACTGCACGTTCTCTTGATCCCTCGCCATATGGGTCCTTACTGTGTATGTTGGCTATGTAGGTTCAGATTCGCTATTTGGAGTAGGATACACCTAGATAAAATCTATCGACCTTGATAGAAAAGAAGAAGTCCTATGCGATTCGTAAGACTGAGTTCAGAAAAATCTCTGGCCAAAGTAAGTATGAATACTAGAAAAGAATTTTTATGATATTCACAAATAAACTCAAGTCGAGCCCATCTAGCATATGACTGACGATGAGGTTTGACGAGTTCTCCATGATCTTCGTCAAGTCAGGACTTTCGATAAAGAGATTGTATCACACGATAACTGCACCTAGGAGTTTACTTTTCTGTTCTACTGGGTTGTCACTATATGTTGCTAGATGTCACTAATGGATCATGAGAACTCACTAAGATTATTTTCGGATCAACGTCTTTGTTAAGGTGAGTTAGAATCATTTTAGCCCATCGAAAAAAATTTCGATGATACTGTGTGGAGTTCACGGTATATCTCACTATCAGATAGAATAAAATCTGAGGGGTTACATACGAAAGGAGCATAACTTGATCAACGATTTGGATCATATTCAAATTATCAATCGGATTGATAGTTTGAATTTTAGAAACTGCTAATTTATAATCGTTATAATTTTGAAGCAGCTAATTATTAGCGCAGGGACTTAATTATAAATATTATAATTTTTTTTAGACTAATTAAATTATGAATTAAGTTTTAATTAATTTAAATTATATTCAATTTAATTTAATTTAATACTAATTGGGTTCAATAATCCAAATTAGATTTGGATTTCAGGTTTGATTAGATCAGGCTTGATAGCCTTTTCAAATTCGGCTCGTTTCAAACTCGATTTAGATCCGATTGAGGCTCTATTTGAACCAGATGAACTTTGACTTAGAGACTCCAAATCTTCTGAGACTCTCTCTCTAGAAATCATGCTAAGAAGGGAAGAGGGGTATTGTTTTTCACATCCTTTTCTTCTCACGTGCGTGAAAGGAGAGAGGGCACCAATAGTTGGCGCCCGACCTTATCTGGAACTCTTTTTCATCCATATTTTTTTTTATTTGAATTTGATTCAAAATAAGATAAAAATCTCTCTAATTGGGATGTTGAAGCAATTTTTTGTGTGACAAGAAAATTGGAGAAAGGAGAGCGTGCGCTAATTGTTGGCATGAGACATCTCTCCTTCTTTCTTCTTTTATCTCAATGCATCTCATCCATTCTTTTTGTTTTGGATGCCCAAGATCAAATGGGATTTGATCTATTAAGGCATTAAGAAGGTTTGTGGTGTGACAGATCTGGTTGGACTGACAAAAGTAATAGGAGGAAAGTCTTTCTTTCTTACATCAAAAATTCTTCCCAACGCCTCCTCCTCCCTTCTCCCCTTCATCCAATGCCCAGATCTGATAAAGATCAAATCTAAGAGAACAAAAAGAGAGAAAAGAAGAGAAAAAGAAGGATTCTTCTTCTCTTCATGGTGATCTGGTTTAGATCCCATCAGATCTATGTGAACTCCTCAAGATCTAGAAGAAGAGATCTAGATCCAAGGATAAGGAGCAAGATCTGCAAGGTGCTAGCACACCAGTAATCTTAATGCTTTGATCAAACGGCTCTGTGTGGATACCAATAGAGAATGGGTGCGTGTGCAGCTACAATCAGAACCAGGAATATCCGCAGGATCTGAGGTATGGAGATCTAATCTCTGTTTGTTTTTTCTAATGGTTTATTTTTCTATTTTAGATCTTAGATCATGGTTAAATATTCATATCAAGATTCTTACTATGATTTTTAGATCTAATCTGATATATAAATAAATTAAAATTATTTTAATTTATTTATTTTTACTGCGTAGATGTGTAGAAAATTTTTGAATTACACATACAAAATCGTAGCAGTTTTTTAACAAATGAGGTATTGATTCATCATTTTAGCTGCACTTATTATGTCTAAGATTGTGATAAACCCCCAAAATTAGAGCAATAGTTTTAGGAGATATGAATGGGCCATGCTAGTGAAATCTAAAATTCTAAAATTTTAATCTTAAATATTCTTAGTCGTAGGAGTATTGAGTCGAAGATCAATATTTCGGATAGACTGGCATATCCTATGTATGCTCGATGGAGAGGGTGGCAGATCTCACTAGCTACTTATGTATAGGATACTAATATAAGGATATAGGTGTTTATTTGAAAATGAGTCAACTGAATTGACTCGATGAAAGGGAATATCTTATGGAAGCCTTACTTGCATGTCAAAGATGATTCTCTAAGTGGAAGTTGTGCAAGTGATCCTTAGACCTGAGATCACCATAGAATCTTATGCATATGAACCCATATTTTGGTTCATATACAGGCATAGCATTGAGACATATACAGAATATTCAAAACATGGTGGAGGTGTATAAAGATTATGAGTAGGTCAACATGGAATCGATCACTCCTAGTAAGAGGAGATCGCATCCTGTGTATTCTCATCTAGATGACTCGAGAAAAGTCTTTTGGCCAAAAATAGAAAGGAGATTAGAAAGAATTTTTAATGCTTCTTCATCGAAGTCATCATTGATTAATCAAAAATTGATATAAATATATGTTTGATTTTGACATAATTCTATACTCATGAATATATTCAAGGTACAGAGATGATCGAAGGATTAAATTGCACGGTAACTTACCACTGAAGGATATATTTGATATTTTTATCAAATTTTATATCTTTTGGATAGTCATGATATATTGCTAGATGTCAATCTGGATTTGTAAGTCTGATCGAATTAAAGAGTTTAATTCGATCGTCAATTAGAAAGGATTCTAATTGTTAAACTCGGGTTAGCTCGATTGGACCTAAATCAGTTAGATTGAAGTCTAATCAAATTAGGTCAACTTATATCCAGAGCTAGCTAGATATAGAATCTAATGGGTCATACATATATAAAAATTGGTCAAAGACCCTTTTAATAAAGTTGATTGAAATTTTGGATTCAATCAGGGTTCTCGATAAGTATGCTAGTATGTGTGAAAACCCTAGCTCCTTGGGAGATCAATTTGATCTCATCCCTTACTAATTAGCTAGCCCAATTTGGTGGGCATTTGAGTTTGGTCGTGCCACCTAGAAGCAGCCCAAAATGAGGTATCAAATCTCAAATTAACACCAATTATGAAGAGTCCAAATTGTGGTGGACTCTTGGCGCAAAATAGGTTCAGCATGCGCATGTTGGCATGAGCAAAAGGAGGAGTCCTTCTGGTATGGGATTAAGATGTGTGTAGTAGCCCACATCAGCCTTCATCCTCTAATGCACATCTCAAAGTATGAGACGAATTTTTTTTGGATTATTTGGGGTGGAGAAAAATTAAAAATGAGAAGGGTCTCTCACGCATGTGCGATTATTTGCATCACGTCTCTCCACATTTTGGATTATTTGCATCACGTCTCTCCACATTTTGGAGAGTTCTTCTCTTGAACAAACTCATTCAAATTGGAACAATTTTTTTTGTTAATGTTCCATATTTGATCAGATATTTTTGGTAATTTTTTTAAATTTCTTTCAGACTTATCAGATGGCCAAATGGATACGAGAAACCTCCTTCCATGCACGTGTGGTGATCTGCCTTCACATGAAAAGACATGAGGACATATCTCTTTATGGATTTTTTGCTCTCCTTATTAGGTGATTTGAGATCAAGAGTGAGTCTTCTATCCACATAGATTTTTGTGGATTTTTTTGATTTGAGAAGGGATGCGAAACATTCCCTTCTCTGGTTGCCCATGCAAGTGGGTGTGCTGATCAGCGTATTGGTGATAAGAGTCCTTCTACTTGAAGAAACTCCTATCTCTGATATTTAGATTAGATAAGCCTCTAAGATGAGGTATGTCTCTCCCTTTTGGCATCCCTCTGATGGCTATAAAAAGGCCTGGGCATTGGGTGTCCGAGGCATTCAAAAAAGTTTCAAATTTCTCTCTGGTTGCTCTTCTTTCTTTCTTACAACCTATCTTAGTTTTAAGACAAGGCTTTGGGATTTAAGACAAATCTTTATCTAATTCAAATAAGGGTTGTGAGAGTTTTAAAGAAGGGAAATCAAAAGTTTAGAGAAAGTTCTTTGAGGGTCGAGTCAGATTTTTGAGGAAATCTGATTGGTACAAGGCTAGTCGAGTTCTAGAGGCTAGAACTCCTAAAGCAAGGTGAAGGAGGAGCGCTGTCTTTGGTCTAATTTTTGTGTGGATCATCATTGGAGGACAGACACTTGGACACCTCATAAAAATTGAATTAGCACTACAGGTATTCTTCTTATCGTAGTCTATATTTATTGTACTTTGGTTGATATAGTCAAGAATTTTTGGACATTAGGGTTTTCGGTGCATCAGATATTTCAAATAAAAATTTTAAACACCGAATCCTTTCACTGCATCATCGAAACCCAATAGTGATATCAGAACCAGGTTGATCTATATAATCAAAAGTTAAAATATTATCTTGATTGTGATCAAGCTTGAATTTTTGGTTTGGTTCAAGTTGGGTTAAGGGTTGAACACAATTGAACATCCAAGCCCTAGCATGTCTTAGAGATATGTTTTAGATAAATGCATGATATATGTATGAAATTTTTTTTAGTAGCTTAGTACTCTAATTGGGATTCATCACCAGGCCATCTGCTCATACGAGCAAGTAGGATTCAAAGACCCTCTCTTTCCATTCCATGGGGTACTCTTATAGTGTGTAGGGGTGCCACTGTGATGTCTCAAGAAGAAGAATCGTGAAAAGAGTATTTTATATTCATGCATATTATTAAGTACTTCATATGCATAAGATGCTATATCATAATTATATTGTATGATTATATTTTCATATCTTAAAGATATGATTAGATGCTATGATTAGTTGTGATAATTGTTAAGATACAACTATAATAGTGCATCATTTTGATTGATTGAATTAGGATATGCATGAGACCATTAAAGCCCTCATTAAAATTATATTAAGTCGTAGTGTTGTGAACCAATAGCTGACCTATTTCTTGAATCAATTAATTAATTGGTATCTAAGGAGTGTTTCAAGTATGGTGGTTCTTTAATTGGTTCTATTTACTGGCCTAGCCAATTTTATTGATGTCTAAAAAAAGCAACGGAGGAACCTCCACCAATCTTAACACTTTTCTGATCAATTGAATTAGTTCAAATCTTGAATGAAGGTTGCTCAGTATTTTAAATACTACATATGCCTTTCCTCATGTCTAGTCAATATCCTGTCAAAAATCATAGTAGGTTTGTTGTGATATCCATAAGGCTTGCTATGGAGATTAATGTGGGTTTGTCTTGATGCATATTAGATGCTTTATAGCATATTTGGATATGTTGCTTTATTGTGATATCTACAAAGGCAGTATTTTTTATATATGATTATATAAAAATGAAGGATCTGACTTAACTATAAAATACTATAGTTTATTGTGATATCCACAAGGCTACGAGTATTTTTAGAGTCAAAGTTTATGTTGAGAATTATATGAGATGCAATTGATAGATTTTTCTATCTTTGAACTTATTTAGGTTTGTTATGATATCCACAATGCTTCATTGAGGGATTAGGGTCTTAACTCTATTAAAAAATTAAATTAAAATTTTTCGTTTACTATAGGAGAGGGCTATAGTATCCGATAAAATAGTGGGAGACATAACTAGCTAAAAGACCTCGTCTAGTTATGCATGTCAAATATGAGTGATCTACTTATACTATTATTCTTTATTTATATAAATTTAAATTTGTATTATGGCTTCTTTATTTTCACTGCATGAAACCATGAATAAAAATATGTTGACCGATCCCAACTATGTGGATTGATTAAGAAACTTACGAATTAGGTTTGTATTGAAAAAGAACTTCGATGTTCTGAATATTTTTGACCCTAGATCGATCAGTAATAATGAGAAGGTAAAAAATATCTCTATGGATATTATCAATTTATTTTGTGGCAAATTTGAATATTGGGAGAATAATTGCAAGAATTATCTTGCAAGCTTGAAGTAGGGTGCAAGCATAGCATCAAAAGGTGTGTATATGATATATACTTGTTTTTTATTAAGTGACTTAAACCCTGATACTTGAATATTAGATATCACCTGTGGATCGCATATTTATAATTCATTACAGCAACTACAGAATATCAAAGATATGAAAAGAGATGATCTTGAGCCTTATGGCGTCAGTAGAGAGTCCATTAGTACAGAAGCTGTGGGAATTTGTATGCTTGATTTGCTTTCGAATAAAATTTTAAAATTAAAAAATTATTATTATATATCAAAGATCATTAGAAATATTATTTTTATATCTTTGTTATTAAAATAAGATTATGAAATAAGGCTAATAAAAATAGATGCTCCATTTTTTTTTCTAATGAATTTTATGGCGGTGATTATATTGATAATAATCTTTTAATTCTTACACTCAATAAAGATATTTTTATAATGAAAGAAATATGAAAAGATAGAGAGAAGATGTAAATATCACATATCTCTGGTATTACTGTCTTGATCATATTAATGAGTCAAGGATAAACAAGTTATACAAAAAAAATTCTTTGACCCGTATGATTATGAATCATTGAAAACTTATAAATCTTGTCTCATTCTCATGGGTAAGATGACCAAGACTCCATTCTCTGGATATGGAGAGCAGGCAAATAAGTTGTTAGCTCTAGTACATATAAATATATGTGGATCGATGATAACTTAGGTCAGAGAATGATACTTCTATTTTATCACCATTACAAATAATCTATCAAGGTTCAGATATGTGTATCTTATGAAATATAAATCCAAAGCTTTTGATAAGTTCAAGGAGTATCAGTGTATGGTCGAGAAACAAACTGAAAAAAGTATCAAGATTCTTCAATATAATCGAGGAGGAGAATACTTATCTAGTGAATTTCTTGATCATTTTAAAAGTAAAGATATTCTCTTTGAATGGACCCCTTCTTATACACCCCAGTTCAATAGTGTAGCAGAAAGGAGGAATCGCACTTTGATGAATATGGTGTGGTCCATGATGTGCTTCACAGATCTTCCAATATCTTTCGGAGATATGCCCTAGAGACTGTCGCATATATATTAAACAGCGTGCTTTCAAAGTCTGTTGCAAGCACACTATATGAGATATGGAAGAAAAGGAAGCATAATCCTAAATATCTTAAGATTTGGGACTATCCTACTTATGTCCAAAATAATTTTGGATATAAGCTTAGTGCTAGATCAGACAAATATAGTTTTGTAGGATATCTTAAGAAAACTAATGGATACTACTTCTACCATCCTACTGAACAAAAGGTATTTGTTAGTAGGCACACCATTTTTTTGAAAAATAAATTCATCCAAGAAAGAGGTAGTGGGGAACTATTAAACTTACGAAAGTTCAAAATCTATAAACTGATCCAAAAATATCTGTGGTTGAATACAAGAAGATCCTCAATCAGAAGTACCCAAGGATGAGGTACATCCATAATACACACTTCCTCTTTGAAAGTAAGATAGATTGCGTCAAGCATCTCTGAGATATAGTTTTGTCATTAAGAATGATAATTCAATCAATATCATTCAGGATGTTGATCCACTGACTTATTCGAAAGCTGTCATGAGTAGAGACTCAAACAGATGGCTAAAAGCCATAAAATTTGAGATGGACTCTATATACACCAAGTGTGGACATTGGTTGATGCGCTTAAGGGTGTAATCCTAATAGTTGTAAGTGGATCTTCAAAAAGAAGATCGAAGCAGATGGCCAAATAGAAACCTACAAAGCTAGGTTGGTGGCAAAAGATTTCAAACAAAGACAAAAAATTGACTATGATGAAACCTTCTCACTAGTGGCTATTCTCAAGTCAATTCAGATTTTACTTGCTATAGTGGCATACTATGATTATGAGATCTGACAGATAGATGTCAAGACCACTTTTCTCAATAGTAATCTAGAGGAAAAGGTCTATATGACTCAGCCAGAGGGATTTATCTTAAGTGGGAGGGCAAATCAAGTATTTAAACTAAAGAAATCCATTTATAGATTGAAGTAGGCTTCGAGAAGCTGGAACATCCGATTTGATATGACAGTCAAAGAGTTTGACTTTATCAAAAATAAGGATGAACCATGTGTATATAATAAAACAAGTTAGAGTGCTATTATCTTCTTGGTTCTGTATATCGATGACATACTGCTTATTAGGAATGATATCTCAATGATGCAATTGGTCAAGACTTGACTATCGAATAAAATTTTCATGAAAGACTTGGGTGAAGCATCCTATATACTGGATATAAAGATCTATAAAGATAGATCTAAAAAGATGTTAGGCTTATCCTAGTCTCGGTACATAGATCTCATATTAAAGAGATTTAATATGGAGGTAAGTAAGAGAGGTTACCTGCCTGCAAGTCATAGTATACGACTCTCTAAGAAAATATATCCTAAGACACCAGAAGAGAGAAAGAGAATGAATAAAATTCTTTATGCTTCGACTATGGGATCAATTATGTATGCGATGCTATGTATCAAGCCTGATGTAGCTTGTGCTTTAGGCATAGCTAGCAGATTTCAGATTGATCCAGAAAAGGATCATTGGAAGCTGTAAAAAATATTCTGAAGTACCTAAGAAGGACTAAAGATATTTTTTTCATATGTGGAGGAGGGTCAGAGTTGAAACTAAAGGGATATATAGATTCTAGTTTTCAATCTGATTCGGATAATAGCAAGTCAATATCAGGGTACGTGTTTATCCTAAATGATGGGACAGTTAGTTGGAAGAGTTTCAAGCAGCAGACAGTAGCTGACTCAACTACTAAGACAGAGTACATCGCTACTAGTGAAGCTGCTAAAGAAGCTATCTGGATGAAGAAGTTCATCATGAAATTAGGAGTCATTCCTGAGATTGAAGGATCGATGCCACTCTACTATTATAACATCGGAGTTGTTATTCAAGCTAAAGAATCTAGGTCTCATCAAAGATCCAAGCACATCCTCAAACGCTTGCATCTCATTCAAAAAATTGTAGAGAGACAAAATATTGTCCTTGAATGAGTAGAAACAAAGAATAATATTGCAGACCCATTAACTAAGACCATACCATAGCAGCTATTTGATCATCATCTAGATTGTATGGGATTGAAATACAAAAGCAATTGGCTTTAGTGCAAGCGGGAGATTGAAAGAAGAGTGCCCTATAAGCCAATCGCAAGTGTGTTGCGATGAAATTTTTCTTTATAATTTTTCAACTCATGTAATGATATTTATTATTTGATAATAAAATAAGGTATTGATTCATTATTTTAGCTACATCTTATTATGTCTAAGATTATGATAATCTGAAAGATTAGGATAATGATTTTAAGAGATATAAATGGGTCATGCTAGTGAGACCTAAAATTCTAAAATTCTAATCTTAAATATTTCTGATCGTAGGAGCATTGAGTTGGGGATCAATATTTCGGATAGACTAGTACATCCTATGTATGCTTGATGGAGAGGGTAGCAGATCTCACTAGCCACTTGTGTATAGGACATTAATACAAGGATGTGGGTACTCATTTAAAAATGAGTCCACTGAATTGATTCGATAAAAGAGAACATCTTATGGAAGCCATACTTACCATCAAAAATGGTTCTCTAAGTGGAAGTTGTGCAAGTGATCCTTAGACCTGAGATCATCATGGAATATTGTGCACATGAACTTATATTTTGGTTCATACCCAGGTATAACATTAAGACATATACGGGGTTTTCTAGATATGGTGGAGTGTGTATGAAGATTATGAGTAGGTCAATATGGAATCGATCACTCCTAGTAAAAGGAAATCGCATCCTGTGTATTCTCATCTTTAGATGACTCGAAAAAAATCTTTTGGCCAAAAGCAAAAAGGAGGTTAGAAAAAAATTTTAATGCTTTTTTATCAGAGTCATCATTGGTTAATTGAGAATCGATATGAATATATATTTAATTTTGACATAATTCTATACTCATTAACATATTCAGGATGCAGGGATGATCGAAGGATTGAATTGCATGGTAACTTACCATTAAAAGATATATTTAATATTTTTATCAAATTTTATATCTTTTAGATAGTCATAATACATCGCTAGATATTAATCTTGACTTATAGATTTGAATAAATTAAAGAGTTTAATTCGATCGTCAATTAGAAAGGATTCTAATTATTGAACTCAAGTTAGCTCGATTGGACTTAAATCAGTTAGATTGAAATCTAATCAAATTAGGTCAACTTACACCTGAATCTACTACTGGCTAAATATAGAATCTAATAGATCACACACATATAAAAATTGACCAAGGACTCTTTTAATAAGGTTGATTGAAATTTTGATTCAATCAGGTTCCCGGTAAGCATGCTAGCGCGTGTGAAAGTCCTAACTCCTTAGGAGATCAATTTGATCTCGTCTCTTGTTAATTAGCTAGCCTAATTTAGTGGGCATTTGGGTTCTGGTCGTGCCACCTAGAAGCAATCCAAAATGAGGTATCAAATCTCAAATTAACATCAATTATGAAGAGTCTAAATTATGGTGGACTCTTGGTGCAAAACAGGTTCAGCGTGCGCATGTTAGCATGAGCAGAAGAAGGAGTCCTTTTGGCATGGGATTAAGATGCATGTGGTAGCCCACATTACCCTCTATCCTCTGATGCACATCTTAAAGTATGAGATATATTTTTCTTGGATTATTTGGGGTGGAGAAAAATTGAAAACAAGAAGGATCTCTCCCACACGCGTGATGAAGCATCACATCTCTTCATATTTTGGAGAGTCCTTCTCCTAATCAAACTCATTCAAACTAGAACAATTTTATTTGATAATGTTTCACATTTAATCAAGTATTTTTGATGATTTTTTTAAATTTTTTTTAGACTTATCAGATGGCCAAATGGATGCTAGAAGCCTCCTCACATGCGCACACGTGCAGTGATCTGCCTTCGCATGAAAGGAAATGAGGACACATCTCTTCATAGATTTTTTGCTCTCCTTATTAGGTGGCTGTGATTAGGATTGAGTCCCTTATTCACATGGATTTTTTTGAATTTTTTTGATTTGAGAAGGGATGAGAAAACATCCCTTCTCTGGTCGCATTTGTAGGTGGGTGTGCTAATAAATGTATCGGTGATAAGAGTCCTTCTGCTTGAAGGAACTCTTATCTCTAATATTCAGATCAAATAAGCCTCTTAGATGACGTATGTTCCTCCTTTTTGGCATCCCTCTGGTGAATATAAAATGGTCTGGGTGCTAGGTGTCCGAGGCATTCAGAAAAGTTTCCAATTTCTCTCTGATTGCTCTCCTTTCTTTCTTACAACCTATCTTAGTTTTAGGACAAGACTTTGAGATTCAAGATGAAGCATTATCTGATCCAAACAAGGATTGTGAGGGTTCTAAAGAAGGAGAATCAGAAGTTCAGAAGAAGTTCTGTGAGGGTTGAGTTAGGTTTTTGGAGAAATTTGATCGGTACAGGGCTAGTCGAGTTCTAGGGGCTAGAACTCCTGAAGTAAAGTGAAGAAGGAGCACTGTCTTTGATCTAATTTTTGTGTGGATCACTGTTGGAGGATAGATACTTGGATATCTCATAAAAATTAGATTAGCACTATAGATATTCTTCTTATCCTAGTTTACATTTATTGTACTTTGGTTGATATAGCCAAGGGTTTCTGGATATTAGGATTTTCGGTGCATCAGGTGTTTCAAATAAAAATTTTAAACACCTAACCCTTCCACTGTACCATCAAAATTCAATATATTGGACTCTGATTCTAGTGCTCTTTTATGTACTTCAGTGTAGGATCTAATAGGAAGTAGGAGATTGAGACAAGATGACATGATCCTTCAGATCGGCAATGGAACAAAAATTACTGTAGAAGTTATTAGAACCTACTCTCTTTGATTACCATCAGACTTTAGATTAAATTTAAAAGACTGTTATTTTATTTCTATAGCTAGTCAAGATTTGATTTTGATTTCTGTACTAGCATAGGATGAATTTATTTTTTACTTTATTAAAGACTATTATTTTATTTATTTATGAAATAAATTGGTTGCATCTGATCTTTTGATTGATAGTCTTTATCACTTGCATGTTGATGCTAATGTGAACCTAAATGAGCAAGTAGTAAGTACCGTAGGCCAAAAGAGATCCAGAGATGAGTTTAACTATAAGTACCTGTGGCACCATAGGCTTGGCCATATTGGAAAAGATAGGATAAATAGACTAGAAAGAGATGGGATCCTAGACTTAGTTCAATCTGAGTCAATTTTGGCCTGTGAATCATGTCTTCAAGAAAAAATAATTAGGTTATCCTTTGTAGGATAAGGAGAAAGTGCCACTGAGATACTAGTCCTGGTACACACCGACGTGTATGGCCCATTTGATGTGTAGACTAGAGGTGGTTATAGCTACTTCATTATTTTTACTGATGATCTGTCATGATACGGATATATGTTTCTCATGAAATATAAGTCTGAAATTTTTGAAAGGTTCAGAAAATTCAGACATGAAGTAGAGAAGCAAACAGGTAAACCCATCAAAGTCCTTCGATCTGATCAAGAAGGAGAATACCTAAGTGTTGAATTTCTGAAATATCTTAAGAAGAACAGCATAGTCTCTCAATGAACTCCTCTCGGCACACCTTAACTCAATGGGATAACCAAAAGGAGAAATAGGATCCTATTAGATATGATCCGATCCATGATGAGCTTTACTGATTTATTCATATTTCTTTGAGGATATGCCTTACTTACCGCGATGCATGTTTTAAATAAGATTCTTTTTAAATCCGTTCCTACCATACCATATGAGATATGATATGGTAAGAAATCGAGTTTGAGTTACCTTAAGACTTGGGGATCTCTAGCCTATGTCAAGAGACAGAAAGCTAGCAAGTTAGAGGATAGATCTATTGTAGCTTGATTTATAGAATATCTCAAAAAATTCATAGGGTACTACTTTTACTTTTCACATGATCACAATATGATTGTGAGTCACAATACCATATTTTTAAAAAAATAGTTTATCCATGATGGTGGTAGTGGAAGGTTAATTGAGCTTGATGAGAATGTCTCTGAAGAGCAACGAGCTATAGATCCTCAGAAATCGATCCATGGTGACTCAGTAATTACTGTTCCACCTCCACCTCATAGATCAGGTAGAATCTTCCATCCTCCTAAAAGATACGTAGGTATGCTGAAAGAGGACATAGAGGAGGCATTCCTTATGGGAGATGGAGATCATGGTGATGATCCTAGTACTTTTGATGAGGCAATATCTGACATGTATTTCGAGAAATAGTTAGATGCAATGAAGTCAGAAATTGACTCAATACACTCGAATCAGATATGAACCTTAGTGGATCCACCTAAGGGAATTATTTGCATTAGATGTAAATGGATCTACAAAAAATAAATAAATACTAATGGTAAGGTAGAGACCTATAAGACAAGGCTGGTGATGAAAGATTATAGTCAACATGAAGGTATTAACTATCATGATACTTTTTCACCTATAGCCATACTAAAATTCATCTACATATTGCTTGTTGCAGCTTATTATAATTATGAATCTGACAGATAGATGTGAAAACTACTTTTCTAAATGAATATATTGAAGAAGATATCTATATGGAGCAGTCTCTAGATTTTATATCAGGTGATAGTGATCACAAGTCTGCAAGCTACAAAGATCTATTTATGGACTAAAGCAAGCCTCTCAGAGCTAGAATCTTCATTTTGATGATGTAATCAAATCGTTTGGTTTCATCAAAAAATGAAGAAAAATCTTGTATTTATAAAAGGGTCAGTGAGAGTGCACTTCTTTTTGTCATACTATATGTGGATGATATCCTCCTTATTGAGAATGATATTCCTATGCTGACCTCGATCAAAGCTTGGTTGTCTAAAGAATTCTCTATGAAAGATTTAGAAGAAGTGTCCTATATCCTTGGGATAAAGATCTATAAAGATAGATCTAGAAGGATGCTTGATCTGTCACAAAAGCTATACATAGAGAAAGTACTGAAGCGGTTTGGTATGAAAAACTCCAAAAAGAATTTGCTCCCCTTTAGGTATGATATTCGACTCTCCAAGATAATGTGTCTAACCACTTCTGAGGAGATCGAGCGCATAAGCAGGATCCCTTATACTTCGGTGATAGGGATCTCATATACGTCATACTATGTACTCGATCTAATATTATTCTTGCTGTGAGTATCACGAGCAAATATCAGTCGAATCCAGATGAGGAGCATGGATAGCTGTGAAGAACATCATTAAATACTTACGAAGGACTAAGAATTTATTCTTGATCTTTGGAGTACTTGAATTATGGATTAAGGGTTATATAGATTCGAACTTCATGGTAGATCCCAATAATAGAAAGTCTACATCGGGATATGTGTTCATTTGCAATAGTGGTGCAATCAGCTAGAAGTATTTCAAGTAGAGCATCATCGCAGATTCAACCACAGAGGTTGAATATATCATTGCTTTGGATGCTATAAAAGAAGGCTTTTGATTCAAAAAGTTTACTACAGAACTTGGTGCAATGACATCAGATGCCATACTACTGTACTACGACAATAATTGAGCCATAGCACTTGCTAAGGAGCCCTGATCTTATCAGCAATCAAAGCATATTGAACGGTGGTTCTATATCATACGTGACTACCTCAAGAAGTAATATGTTGAGTGCGAAGAGTAAACTTCATGGATAATGTGGCAGACCTGCTGATAAAGCAGTTGAGCCAGCTCAAAATAGAAGCCCACCTTGAGAAGATGAGGCTTAGATTAATGGCTAATTGACTTTAGTCTAAGTAAGAGATTGTTAGATATATGTTTTAGAAGTCAATTATTGACTGACACATTGTTCATTCTATGATATAAATTTATACTTTAAACTATTGATTTAATCAATAAAAGGATAAATTTTTTTTTCATTCAAGTATTATATGTCCTTGAATCCTTCTTGAAATTGATGTTACGATGCATATTATTAAGTATTGAGAATTAGAGCTATATATGATCAATTCCTAAATTACTCCCAATCATATGATAGTCATAGGGATGGTGATCCATTCAAATAGACCGACATACGATTTGCTTCCTTTGGGATAGATGCATCTCTAGTCTATGGTATAGAGACACTGAGTGATAAGTATGGATAGTTATTAGAGAACAACTAGTATTGAGCATGACCATATGAGAGATCATATGGATTTCTATCCAATTGTCAGTGATCATCTTGATGCTGTAGTTATGTGACTGATCTTTTAACCTACAGTGTCATAGTTGTTCACAGTAAGACTGATGTAGTTTGACTACATATAAGCATTGTCTCAATTATGAGTTTTTGTAGTGGATATTGGCTTCAGTTGGTTGAGTTGCTTGAACAACATGTGCATCTAGATAGGATCTATCGACTTTGATAGAGAATAATAGTCTAATGAGATTTGAAAAGCTGAGTCCATAAGTCTATGGCCATAACAGTATGATTGATGAAAAAGAGTTTCCATTTGGAATCACTATTAGACTTGGGTTAATCAGATCTGTCATATAACTAATAATGAGATTTGATAATTTATCCATAATCTATCATCTAGTCGGGACTCACGATAGAGGGACTGTGCCATACATAACTATATCTAGAGATTCTATTGTGGTTCTGCTAGGTTGTCACTACATATTGTTAGATGTCACTAGTAGATTGTGAGAGTTCAATAGGATCATTTTGGATTAATGATCCTTATCGAGTTAGAGTGAAACTGTTCCGACCTACTAAAAGAAATTTCAGTAATACCTATAATAGAGATCATGGTATGTCTCACTACTAGATAGAATTGAACCTATGGGGTCGCATATAAAGGGAGAAGATCTGGATTAGTTATAATTGGGCTTATGAATTACCAATTTATATGGATTTAGAGAAATCCTATTGGATTTATATTAACCTTACTAGCATCTAGGTGAATTCAATTTTTCTTGTAGTTGGTTTGCTTATATAATAAGCATTGACCAATTTCTACACTTGATTTGAATCTAATTGAATATGATTCAATGATCTTCAATGGTTGGATGCTTAATTTATGGCTTAGATTAAAATAAAAAATTTTTTTTGATTTTATTCATCTTGATTTAATAAAAAATCTTGAAGTGAATTTATGAAACTATGTGAGCTTATTTGTGAACATTTAATTGGATCCCATATGATGGAATGCCTAGCACTGGGTATAGGCATAGGTGAATAATGGGTGGTGTCTCATTTATTTAGTCTAAGTATATTATGGCTAAGACTTCTAATATGATTAGGAGGAGAGATCCTAATTTGATTAGGACACCCTTATGATGTCTATTTAAAGGATCCTAGCCCTACTTCTCATATTATCTCATGATCTCCCATCCTTGTCGTCACCTATAACTGTGCCTACACCCTCTCTCCTCTCTCTCTTTCTAGCTCATGCCCTCTCTCTCTAGGCATTTCCTTTTGGATCTTGGAGAGAAGTGGGCGGCATCCCTTTTGCTTGGTGTCAAGTGTTAGCGCCAAGTTGTTGGTAGTTTTCTTCCTCTTTCTCTCAAGTTGTTGAGAGTTAGTTACAACTACTTCTTGTTTGTTGTTCTTCTTGATTATTTGGGGAATCAAGAAAGGTTCTTGGCTTCTTCAAAAATCAAAAACAAGATCAAAAGGGTTCACAAATTGATCGCTATCCATGCTTAGTTCAAGCCTATTCAAGCTTTCGATTCAAGCAAGCAGGATCCAATGAAAAATAATTGAGTTCAGTCCAGTGGATACCCATAGAGGTAGGATACTTGTACTACTGATTCAGAGCCTGATCAACCCCAAATCCAGGGATGGAATTGGATTCAACCCCAGTTGTACATTTGAGATAAAAAGAAAAGCAATTTAAGTATGTGAATTGATTATAGGCTTTCTTTTATTCATCCTAAAATCAGTTTATTTTAATTTCAGCATGTGAATTAGATCCATAGGTGCTTTCATATGATGAACGCATGCTTAGATTAAAAGTATTTTAATCTAATTTTTTTATTATATTTTAGATTTTAAAAAAATTTAAAATCTACATGCACTATCACATGTAGAAAATCTAATAGTTAAATATACTCAAAGTAGTTGAGAGCCACATTAAAAAGGACAAGGCTTCAATTCTTCTTATGGGTAAAACCTCTAAGAAGAAATCAGGCATGAAGGGTTCAAAGAAAAGATTGAACCCTAAAGATGGCAAGATGAAGAAAAAAAGGGAAGAAAGTCTTTGGACAACATACCTATTTTCACTATAGCAAGGCAGGTCACTAAAAAAAAAATTACAAGGTTTATCTTGCATCTGTAAAGGCTGGTGCAAGCAATGCACCAAAAGGTATGTATGAGATACATACAATTCTGTCATTAAGTTTTTTTAATTCAAACTCTTGGGTATTAAATACCGCCTGTGGTTCTCATATTTGCAAGTCATTATAAGAGTCACAGAAAATTAGAGTTTTAAAGAAGGATAACTTCGAGCTTTACAGCATTGGAGGAGAGTCCATCTGACAGAAACTGTGGAGACATATATCTTGAAGTTATCTTCTGAAAAGATTTTAGAGCTACAAAATTATTATTATATACCTAAGATCATTAGAAATATTATTTCTGTACTATTTCTATTGCAACAAGGATATGAAATAAATAGAAAAAAAATAATTACTTAATTTCTTTTTCTAATGAAATTCTCTATCATGGCACTCTGAATAATGATCTTTTGATTCTATCTCTTAATGACAATGTATTTCATGTTGATGAAAATAAAAAAATAAAAGAAAGAACATATAAATAATACTTTACTTTGGTATTATCGACTTGGTATTATAAGTGAGATAAGAATTAATAAGTTATGTAAAAAAGAGTTCTTTGATCCTTATGATTATGAATCATTAGGAACTTATGAATCTTGTCTTGTCGAAAACATGATCAAGACTTCATTCACTAGACATGGAGAAAGGATAAGTGAGTTATTAGGACTTATGCATACAGATGTATGTGGTCCTATGACAACACAAGATAAAGGTGGATACTCTTATTTCATCATATTCACTAATGAAATATCAAGATTCAGATATGTGTATCTTATGAAATATAAATTCGAAGCCTTTGATAAATTTAAAGAGTATCAAAGTATGGCCGAGAGGCAAACTAAAATATATATTAAAATTCTTCGATTAGATCGAAGAGGTGAATACCTTTCTAGTGAGTTTTTAGATCATCTTAAAGAAAAAGGTCTTCTCTCTGAATGGATCCCTTCTTATACGCCACAGTTAAATGATGTAGCAGAAAGTAGGAATCGCACGTTATTAGATATGGTGCAATCTATGTGTGCTTTACTGATTTACCTATTTCTTTTTGGGGTTATGCCTTAGAGACTGCAGTATATATTTTGAATAGAATACCTTCAAAATCTATGCCTAGTACTCCAAATGAGATATGAAGAGGTAAGAAACCTAATCTTAAATATCTTAAGACTTACGGTTGTCTGGCTTATATAAAAAGAAGTTTTAGACATAAGCTAAGTGTTAGGGCAAATAAGTGTTTATTTGTAGGATATCCTAAAGAGAGTATACGATACCTTTTTTACCATCCTACTGAATAAAAGATTTTTGTTAGTAAGTATGCCACTTTTATGGAGAAAGAATTTATCCTAGAAAGAGACAGTATGAAAAATACTGAACTTGATAAAGTTCAAGACCTACAAATAGAGACATAAGATATTTCTCAACTAGAAGTACCTGTTGATGAGGTACAACCACAACACACATCTCCTCTCCGAAGGTCAGAAAGAATGCGAAATGCACCTCTGAGGTATGGGTTCATTATTAAAAATAATGAAGCATACATCATTGAGAATGACGATCCTCTGATCTATATGGAAGCTATCTTGAGTAGTGACTCAGACAAATAGCTGAAAGTCATAAAATCTGAAATAGACTTAATGTATAACAACTAAGTTTAGACTTTGGCTGATGCACTAGAGGATGTAACCCCTTGGGTGCAAATGGGTCTTTAAGCAAAAAGTTTGAAGCAGATGGCCAAGTTAAAACCTATAAAACTAGATTGGTGGCTAAAAATTTCAGACAAAAATAAGACGTTGATTATGATGAAACATTCTTATCTGTTATCATGCTCAAATATATTCGGATTATACTTACAATAGTGGCATACCATAACTATGAAATCTGATAAATGGATGTTAAGACTGTCTTCCTTAATGGTTACCTTAAGGAAGAAATCTACATATCCCAACTAGAAGGATTTATCTCAAGAGAGAGAACAAATCAGATATGCAAGCTTAAGTAATCTGTTTATGGATTAAAGTAGACCTCGAGGAGTTGGAACATCTATTTTGATATAAAAGTTAAAGAGTTTGGTTTCATCAAAATGTGGATGAACTTTGTGTATATAAGAAGACTAGTGGGAGTGTCATTATCTTCTAAATTATATATATATATATGATATACTTCTCATTAAAAATGATATCCCAATATTACAATCGATCAAGATATGGCTATCAAGTTTTCTATGAAGGACTTAGGAGAAGCATCCTATATACTTAGTAAAAGATCTATGAGGATAGATCTAAGAGGATGTTGGGCTTATCCCAGTCCAGGTATACAAATCTTATACTGAAAAGGTTTAGCATGGATGAGAATAAAAGAGGTTACTTATTCATGAGTCAAGACATACATCTCTCTAAGAAGATATCTCCTAAGACATCGAAAGAGAGAAATAGAATGACTTCTATTCCCTATGCTTCGGCAGTAGGATCAATCATATATGCTATGCTATGTATCAGGCCTAATGTTGCCTATGCCTTTGAAATAGTTAATAGATTTCAGGCTAATCCAGTTAAGGATCATTGGAAAGCAATAAAAAATATTCTTAAGTACTTGAGAAGGACTAAGAATATTTTTTTAGTATCTGGAGGATCTAATCTAAAACTAAAAGGATATTCTAACTCTAGTTTTCAATCAGATCTTGATGATAGTAAGTCCACTTTAGGGTATATCTTTACTCTAAATGATGGAGCATTGAGTTAGAAAAGTTTCAAACAGTAGACTATAGCTGACTCAATCACTAAGACAGAGCAGATAGCTGCAAGTGAAGCCATCAAGAAAACTGTCTAGATGAAGAAGTTCATCATCAAATTAGATGTCATTCCTAAGATTGAGAACTCAGTATCACTTTACTATGATAATATTGGAGCAATTGCTCAAACAAAGAAATCGAGATCTCATCATAAGTCCAAGCATATTCTAAGACGCTTTCATCTCATTCATAAAATTATCGAGAGACAAGATGTAGTCATTGAATGAGTAGACACATAGAACAACATAGCAGATCCGTTTACTAAAATTCTACCACAGTAGCAGTTCAATCACCACCTTGATTGTTTGGGATTAAAATTTAAGGATGATTGACTTTAGTGTAAGTGGGAGATTAAAAAGAATATGTCCTACAAGCCAATCAAAATTTTATATTTTGATAGAATTTTCTTATAAATCTTTCAAACTCCTGAAATTGATATTTTATGAATAAATAAAAGATATTTTTATTTCATCATATGCTGCATCTTATATTTGTAAAGATTATGATGAATCTCATAGATCAGAACATTAGTTTTAGGTTATGATGAGATCATACTTATGAGACCTAAAATCTTAAAATCCATATCTAGAATATTTTTAATCATAGGAGTATTGAGTTGGAGATTAATACTCTGGATAGATTGGCACATCTTATGTATGCTCGATGGATAGGGTGGCTGATCTCATAAGTCACTTGTGTAAAATACTAATACGAGGATATGGGTGCTCATTATAGAATGAGTTTACTAAAATGATCCATCTTGAGAAATATCTTATGAAATCTTCTTACCTGTCAGAAGATATTTTCGCTTAGTGGGAGTTGTGCATGTAATCCTTAGACTTGAGACTATCATAAGAACTTTGTATACATGAATCTATATTTTGATTCATATTCATTCATGACTTAGTCATGTACGAGGTACTCTAGATATAGTGGATCGTGTATGGAGGTTGTAAGTAGGTCAACATGAAATTGATCACTTCTGATAAGAGGAGATCACATCCTATTTACTTTAATCATATGATGATTCAAGAAAACTTTGATCCAAGCAGAATTAAAATTAATTTTTTTTTTAATATTTCATTAATCAAATCATCATTATAAGATTGAGATAGATATGAATATAATATTGGTTTTAACATTTTTTCATGATCAGAGTCATATTCGGGATGCTAGATGATCGCAAGATCGAATTGTACGATAACTCACCACTGAAGAATATTATTGATATTTTTATCAAAATTTTATATTTTTTAGATAGATATGATATATTGCTAGACATCAATCTTGTCTTGTAGATTTAATCGAATTAAAGAGTTTAATTCGATCGTCAATTAAAAAAGATTTTAATTGCTAAAATTGAGTTAGCTCGATTGGACCTAAATCAATTAGATTGGATTCTAATCAAATCAGATCAATTTGTATCTAGATCTACTGTTGACTAGATGTAGAATCCAATAGATCACATACAAATAAAATTGATCAAGATCTAATTGGATTAGATCATGTTTGCAGGATAAACGTGCTAGCACATGTTGCAAACCCTAGCTCCCATGTTCAAATCAAATTCGAAATTGGTTCCGAATTGGGCTAATTAAATCTAATTAAACTCAAACTAGATTTAGGTTTGATTTAGGTTGATCCATGGCTGGTTAAGCCAAGGGTTGGGTGCATAAATCAGGCTTCTCACGCACAGAGAGTCGCTCTCTATTACATGGGGTTTTTTCTCCTAGTGCTAGGGGTGGCAAATAGGTCGGATCGATCATAAATGGGTCGGGTCATAAATAGATCGGATCAGAAAATGGTCAACCTAAATCCGATCTGTTTATTAAATGGGTCAAAAATTCAAACTTGAATATGATCTGTTTATTAAATAGGTAATCCGACCCAATCTATTTAACCCATTTATTAAATAGGTCGAATTAGGTTAAACGGATTAAACATGTTAAATGGGTTAAACAGGTTAAACGAGTCAAGTTAAATGGGTCAGAAATAGGTTAAATAGGTTTTAAACAGATTAAACAGATCTTAAATGGGCTAAACGGGTCTTAAATGGGTTAAACAGGTTAAATAGGTTAAATAGTTAAATAGGTCAAAAATAAGTTAAACAGGTTAAATAGATTATCTGATTCAATCCAACCTAAATATTAAATGGGTTAAATGGATTAAACGGGTCAGATATCTAAAATTCATATCTGATTCAATTATTAAAGGGGTTAAACAGGTCGACCCATTTATAATCCGAACTCATTTAACTTAAATTCAAACCTGTTTATGACAGGTCGAACACAAGTCGGATTGGCAAATCGGATCATATTTTGCCAGCCCTACCTAGCGCTTGGGTTTTGTACGCAACATTTTTTTTGGGGCATCTCTTCCTATCCATATTCCATGCTAATTCCATCTTAGGCATGGAGTTTTGGTCGGCCATGAGTTGGATGGTTAGATAGATAAGGCATGAAATTAGTTTTTGATTTAATTCTATCTTAGCCAAACTAGAGATGTCCCTTAACTCATGTGCCACTTGGAGTCCAATTTGTTATGGCCTCTTAAGTTTTTTACACCCCAATTTTTTCTCCACCTTTTCCCATGCCAATCTGAAGTTGGCACCATCATTGTGGGCTAATGGATGGCCATCAGATGATTTCTCATCCATAGGATTAAATGGCGCTCCTTGAGAAGTCATACGACACTTCGAAGAAACATCGAAAAAATATTTCGAAGACTCCTCCATGAAGTGACTCTTGGTTTGATTTTCCATTGCTTGCGATGTGTCCTATTTTTTTTTGATGGGTGTGAGACTCATCTAATGGGTGTGAGACTTATGGGAAGGTGAGAGATTTTTTGATTGGGCATGAGATAATTTTTTGGAAGGGTGTGAGATGGTCCCTAACACATTCAGTCTCCAACTATAAAAGGAGACGTGCATCGGGTGTCAGATCACTCATTCAAGAGCCTTATCTCTTCTTTCTTATATTAGTCCTTTCATTGTCCAATTGTTCTCTTCCTTTCCTTATTAGGACAAGTCCAAAATAATAGAGACAAGTCCGATTTTAGGACAAGAACTTAGGAAGAGAATTAAAGAAGACAAGGAGATAAGAAAGGCAGAGATGAAAGGTTAGGAGGAGAGGAAGGAAGCCTAGGGGCTATGTTGCTTAGAAGAATTCTTGGAGAAAAAATTTAGTGGCAAGAACCAGTTAGGAAGCAAGAGTCTAGATCAAGATCCTGTATGGATCATCATTGGAGAGTGAACACTTGTGTGCCTAGTAGAAGCTCTGTCGAATTTTGGATATAGCAATTCAGGTATTCTTCTATATCTTCTATTATGTTATGCATATTTATGTATATGATTGTTTACCATCAAGGAGGTTCTGGAATAGGGTTTAATGGTTAGAATTTTATATTAATTTTTTTTGAAATTTGTGCTTCCACTGTGCCATCTTAACCCTACACCACCTAGCTTGATCCTGCACTTGAGCAGCTTTGGCTTCACTCTCTTGAAGTTGAGCCATCTTTATTCGAAGGTTCCTCTCGGCTTCCTCCAGAGAAAATTTTTTCTTTTGTAGGATCATCTTAGTAGTGTGGGCTCAGGATTTCTTTGTAGGAAGCCTCTCTTTGGCCTTATCCCTCTCCTCATCAACTACTTGAAAGTGGTGGTGAAGCTGATAGTTCTCCCCATCCAAGTGCTGGACCTATTGAAGCAGCTCCCATATCATGAAGGCTTCTTAAAAATCCATCATCTAGTTAGGAACTAGATGCACTGAGAAGAGGGACATAACCAAGACCTTACCTCGACAGCATCTCGAAGATACTCTCCAAACAATCGCACTTGCAATCTCACCATTTTAGGTGAAGACAACAACTCCCTCAATAACTCTGCATAGGCCGCAATCGGTGGCATGAAACAGGATGGAGGAACATCAAGAAAGATCAGAGTGCCTTCCTCACAGCTTTAGAGGACTAATAGGGATGGAGTTACTTTCTTTCTTCGATCGTTTCTCCCTCGGCTGATCTACAGCCCCTGTTGCTTTGGGCTCAACAGCCTCAGCCATGATGAACCCAACTTCAGCAATGGTGCTTCAACTTCCTCAGGAGAAGGAGATGCAACAATCTTTTTCTTCTTCTTTTTCTTTCTCTTCTTAGGAGGGTCAAATGATTCCCTTAAAGAAAGTACTATCCTACACCAACACTGAAGTCAGCATAGTCAACCCTACGATCAAAAGACTCGAGATGTTGACACTCACCTTTAGAGATTGAACCATCAGAATATAGTCTCTCGAGGAGATCCTCATGAAAAAGTTTGGTGTACGGTAGCACCTTTAGCCACTTCAAGCTCTTTACCATTGCCTTAAAGAATAGTAGAGAAGAAATCATCCAGCCAATTTCAATCCTCCCACTGACTTCACCAAGTCAGATTAAAAAGGATTTAATTAAAGCTGGCATTAGGAGTACCTAAATCAGTCATACTGATTTACCTAATGACATGGGTGAGCTCTAATCACCAAGTGATCTAATCAAAATCTAACTTACCAGATTGGCCAGGTAAGTGAGATCAGTGGTGGAGATTTGTCATTAACTCGTCAATGATCGAATCAATGCGAGTAGCTCCCGCTTAAGAACCACTGGTCAAAACTGCCGAACTTACCTTAGACACCAACCGGTTCATTAGTTTTAATTTTGAACAACTTAGTAAATAGAGCTCCACCGCGTAGCCATGAATTAAGTCCATCTTGGTCTAGTTAAAGACATGGACCCATTCAACTACAACTATTGAAGTTGAGTCTAGAGTATCCTTGACCTAATCTAATTCAACTTTTGATTAGATTTGACCAATTACTCCAATTCGTCCATTTTTTAAACTAACCTTAGGTCTAACCCAATTATGGACCTAATTCATCTAACCCATTGACCCAAAAGTTTATGCAATTGTCTTAGGTCTTAATTCACAATTCTAGACCTACTAGACAACACTTAATTCTTTTAATTAAGTACTTGGACTGATGGGTCAGGGTTTGGCATTTCGAAAATAATTTTCAAATTTGAAAGATTTTATTTTCTGTTCACCAAATGTGTTAACTCATTTCACAAACGGGTCAGCACATTTCATAAACAGCAATTCTATTGCTCATTTCATAACAGAAAATAACTCAAAATAAATCATAAATTTTCTTTTAGATTTAATCTAACACATTCATGATAAATTTCTTAATTAAGTCCTTTCGCTGCTTCATCGGCATGGGATATAATTGCATCGGCACCCCTACCGCCATAGGAGACCCCATCGAATGGGAAGAGAGGGCCTTTAAACCCTACTTTTCTCCTATGACCGAACGGCCATGGCAACCAACCCAATTAGATTACTTGCTACTTGGATCATGTATATCTAAATATACAAATTTCAAAATTTAAATTTTAAATTTCAAATTTCAAATTTCAAATTTTAAATTTTAAATTTCAAATTTTAAATTTTAAATTTTAAATTTCAAATTTAAGATTTCAACCAAATTTCAAATTTTGAATTTTCAATCTTTGAATTTTAAATTTTGAATTTTGAATTTCAAATTTCAAATTTCGAATTTCAAATTTCAAATTTGAGATTTCAACCAAATTTCAAATTTTAAATTTTGAATTTTGAATTTCAAATTTCAAATTTCGAATTTCAAATTTCAAATTTCAAATTTGAGATTTCAACCAAATTTCAAATTTTAAATTTTGAATTTCAAATTTGAAACTTCTAACAAATTTCAAATCCTTTTGAATTTCAAATTTTGAATTTTGAATTTCAAATTTAAACTTATAGATTACACCTTAATCTACGCATGCATATGTATATCATATTCTAGAACCTGCTCTGATACCAATTAAAGTGAAAATTTAGTGCAAGGGTAAAATGGTAATTTTAAAACTTTTTCAAAATTACTATTTTACAACGGAATTATTAATTAATCTCATTAATTAATACTAATTAACCCTACACTAGGATCTAAATATGATACAACAGCATGCATTTAAATTTGAAATTCAAATTTGAATCAGTAAACGTTTTACAGTACTGTGTTCAGAACACATCACCTTTTGCGGGTAGTTGATCATCGCAATCTGATCACCGTCGGAGGGCTCTGATCATCACGTCGCAGCCACCCAACTGTCTGACCTCTACGGATCGTCCACACGAAGCTCCTGTCTGATCAGCTCCTCACGAATGCTAGTTCGTGATTTCACCCTTTTGATGGCAGATGTTGATCGAACTCCTTCGATCGATGTGTGCTGACTTCTCAAACACTCTGGATCATCTGCACAGTTACTTGAGAGGCTGATGGATCTCTCTCTGAAATTTGATGGACTCACGACACTCGTGGCACACCAATCTCACTTCCCGAACCCTAGGTAGAAACCCTAGGGTACACACCAAAAACCCTGCGCCCAATTTTCTCTCTTTTCTTTCTTTTTCTCTCGGAAGGTTTTGGACCTTCACCTTGCGTAGAAACCTTCCTCATGCCCCAAAGTTTCTCTCTTAATTTTTCTACACACGTCCCACCTTTCTCTTCTTTTTAAAACAACATCGAACGTGTCTTATCCGCGTGAGAGGATAAAGACAAGAGGTTACACATTTGAATTCAAATCAAATTTGAATTCAAACGAAAACCAACTTATCCCTATCCTTTTGGGCATGAGAAGAGAAGGGGTGTGGCTCTTTGTGCATGAAAAAGTTTCACGAGAAACCTTTTCTCGTGTAAGTAATGTGGCGCACAAAATGGATAAGGATGAAAGGGCAAGTGATAAGTTATCCATTCAAATTCAAACATGCTTTGAATTTGAATGGCTAACTAATTAATTTATCCATCCATATGGCGCACAAATGAGGATGTGGGGAAGGGTTTTACGTGAGAAAAATTTCACGAGAAGTTTCTTCTCGTGAATTCAAATGGGTGCAAGGAAGTTGGGTGACGCAGGAAATTTAAAACAAGGTGGTTTGATTCAAATTGAGCCAACCTAGTTTAAAATAGGTTGAGCACAATTAGACCAAATTAAACCCAACATTATTAGGCTTAATTAGGCTTAATAAAATTCTAATCAAATCAGAAATTAACTAAACCTAACCCCTGATCAAATCAAGGACTAAACCACCTTAGCGATTAGGTCAACATTTAACCTAATCGGGTCAATCCAAACTGAATCCAATTCAATTGGACTTGATCCAAAAATAATTACTCAATCAAATTGAGTTAATTAGTGATTAAATCACTAATTAAACCTCTCATAAATGTTGAGTCCAAATCCGATGGGCAATCAGGCATCAGAGACCATCGATATGAAACCCTGATCAAAGAATTCAAATTTCAAATTCAAAATTCGAAATTCAAAATTTTGACCTCGGTACCCAAAATGTGTGGAACTCATGATTAGAGAATCCTAATTCTCAATCATAGAGTTCCAGATAGATAAGACTCATAATCAGCCATCAGATCAGAAAGGAACCTCTAATGTGTGTGACCCCGCAGGTTCGAACCTAAGCCGGTAACACAGGAACCAATTTCTGTACTAATCGAAGTGACCATCTAGCAATGGTACCCGACGATCGGATAGGTCGAATAATCGCAATCGCAACATTCAGAACCTACGTGAATATGGTTACCGTATAATTCATCCCTTTTGACCCCTGTGTTTAGGATGACTCAGAGTTAAACTGTCAACCCTGATGATATCATCCGAATCGTGCTCAACTCAATTAGTCCTGTGACTCCTCACTAGGACTACCCTGGCCAAGGTTTTGCTAAATTGAAACACGACTGTACACAGCTCCTAAACTGGAGTGGTCAATCCCATCTTGACACACGCACCGACAAGTCAAGTACTTGACTACACCCAGCAACCTTCCGTCACTGAATTAGAAATTCAGGTAGTCCAGTGCCTAAGTGCAGTGAGTTGCTTGCAAGTCACCGTGGCGGTCTCAGGTCGGAGGGACATTTATACCCATATCCCATCGGAGCAAATCTTGACAGCAGAAATAGCTCCGGAGTTGGTCACGTTCAGTGCAGATGTACCATTACATCTCACCTGTATGCCATACCAGTGTCTCCACACTCTTTGGTTATGAGGACAATCAACCCATATGGCACACAACGACCTATGCTCGATAAATATTGTCGTCCTTGGTAACAACGTATCATTTGGTCGCGAACATGTTTAAGGACTAAATGACAAATCCTCCTTTGTCGAGTCTAAATAGTCCTAAGGACTTCACCACAACACAGGAGTTCATTAGAAGATGAAACATTTGTGATGAAAAAATACCAAAATAACTTTTATTTATTTATAATTCATGTACTAATACAAAAGGAGCACAACCGTCAACAGGCTGACGATTGGCTTTGGGACACTATTCCCAACAATCTTCCACTTGGCCTAAAGCCTATCGGTGCAGTATCTAATACCCATCTTCGACTTGTAGTCGTTGAACTCCTTCACCGCAATGGCTTTAGTGAATGGGTCGGCCAGGTTCTCCTTCCCGTCGATCTTCTGAAGGTCGACGTCACCTCGATCCACGATCTCTCGGATGAGATGGTAGCGGCGCAGAATATGCTTCGTCCGCTGGTGTGCCTTTGGTTCCTTCGCCTGAGCAATGGCTCTAGAGCTGTCGCAGTAGAGCAGAACTGGACCAACAAGGGAGGGTGCTACTCCGAGCTCGGTGATGAATTTCCTCAGCCACACCGCTTCTTTGGCAGCATCTGATGCAGCAATATACTCCGCCTCGCATACTGAATCGCCACAGTGTGCTGCTTGAAACTCTTCCAGCAGACAGCCCCACCATTAAGGGTAAAAATAAATCCTGACACACTCTTGCTATCATCGTGATCAGACTGAAAACTAGAGTCTGTAAACCCTATAAGTCTCAAGTCCGATTCACCATATATAAGCCACTGGTCCTTAGTATTTCTCAAATACTTCAGGATGGTTTTAACAACCTTCCAGTGATTCTCTCCTGGATCAGATTGGTATCTACTCACTACCCCTAGTGAGTATGCCACATCTGGTCGTGTACATGTCATGGCGTACATGATAGATCCCACTGCTGAAGCATATGGAATCCTACCCATACGCTCTCTCTCTTGAGGTGTTGTCGGACAATCCCTCTTCGAGAGAGAAATTCCATGGCCTATCGGTAGATAGCCTTTCTTGGAATTTTTCATGCTGAACCTTTTCAGCATAGTATCAATGTACGTGGACTGGGATAAGCCAAGCAACTTTTTGGATCTATCCCTATAGATCCTCATCCCTAGGATGTAGGGAGCTTCTCCCAGATCCTTCATGGAGAACTGTGACGATAGCCAAATCTTTATTCCCTGTAATGCAGGGACATCATTCCCGATTAAGAGAATGTCATCCACATACAATACAAGAAATACTACTACTGGATCATTAGCCCACTTATAAATGCAGGGTTCTTCTCCGTTCTTAATGAAGCCATACGTTTTGATCGTCCTATCAAAACGTATGTCCCAACTCCGAGATGCCTGCTTAAGTCCATAAATGGACCTCTGTAGCTTGCACACCTTAGACTCATCTGTGGATGTGAACCCTTCAGGTTGTATCATATACACCTCTTCGTCCAGCTCTCCATTTAGGAAAGCTGTCTTCACATCCATCTGCCAGATTTCATAGTCCAGATGGGCAGCTATCGCAAGCATAATCCGAATGGATTTGAGCATTGCCACAGGAGAAAACGTCTCGTCATAGTCTATACCATAATGTTGACGATATCCCTTGGCAACCAGACGGGCTTTATAGGTCTCCACCTTTCCGTCTGCGCCCCTCTTCCTTTTGAAGACCCACTTACACCCTATGGGTTTTACTCCTTCGGGTGGGTCAACCAATGTCCACACATCGTTGACCTTCATGGACTCCATTTCGGATTTCATGGCCTCTAGCCATTTCTCAGAGTCAGGTCTCTGCATTGCATCCATGTAGGTGATCGGATCCTCATCATTTTCATCAAGTTCGATAGGATCACCATCCCAGACCAAGAAACTATAGTATCTGTCCGGTTGATGTGGTACTCTACCAGACCGCCTTAAGGGTGCATAATCAATGGGCTCCGGATCTGATCTAATCAAATCCGGTTCAGGTTCAGTAACATGTGTCGGTTTTTTCACCTGTCGAACTTCGTCAAGTTCGACTTTAGAGGCAACAGTTCCTTCACTAAGGAACTCCTTTTCTAAAAAGATTGCCTTAAGGCTGACAAACACCTTTTGCTCATCAGCAAGGTAGAAATAATACCCTTTGGTCTCTTTTGGGTATCCTATAAAATTACACTTGTCAGACCTAGGTCCAAGCTTGTCTGTAATTAAACGTTTAACATAAGCCGGATACCCCCAAACCCTAAGGTGCGAGAGTACTGGCTTACGTCCTATCCATATCTCATATGGCGTTTTGGCTACAGACTTACTCGGAACTCTATTTAGAAGGTAACAAGCCGATTCGAGCGCATATCCCCAGAGGAAGATCGACAGACCAGCAAACCCCATCATGGTCGAACCATGTCTAACAGGGTCCGATTCCTCCTTTCAGACACACCATTATGCTGTGGTGTTCCAGGAGGAGTCCACTGAGAGAGAATCCCATTCTCCCCTAGATACGTCAGAAACTCATTGGAAAGGTATTCACCTCCTCGATCAGATCGAAGAGTTTTAATACACTTCCCAGTTTGTTTTTCTACCTCATTTCGGAATAGTTTGAACATTTCAAATGATTCCGACTTATGCTTCATTAAATAGACATACCCATACCTAGATAGGTCGTCTGTGAAGGTTATGAAGTAGAAAAATCCACCTCTTGCACTTGAGCTCATGGGTCCACATACATCAGAATGTACCAGACCTAAGAGTTCACTGGCTCGCTCACCTTTTTCCAGTAAAAGGTGACTTGGTCATCTTTCCAAGAAGACAAGACTCACAGGTTGAAAGTGATTCACAATCACTAACTTCAAGAATTCCTTCTTGAGCCAACCTGTTTATCCTGTTCTTATTGATATGACCTAGCCTACAGTGCCAAAGATAGACTTCTGACACATTATCTATTCTAGAGCGTTTACCGAATTTTTGAACCACATTAACAGGCTGTGATAGTAAGTAAATTCCATTATTTAATTGTCCAACAAATATTGTAACACCATTCAAAATGATATTGCGAATATTTTCTTTTATTAAAAAATCATAACCGTACATGGTCAAAAGGCCTACAGAAATAATATTTAATAAAAAACTTGGACAATAGTGACATTCACTCAGAATTATATTACGAGAATTGATTACAAGACTCATGATTCCTAAAGCTAGAACTGGAACTTTGCTTCCATCTCCAACATTCAGGAACCTCTCGCCTTCATCAAATCTCCTACTGACCTGCAAACCCTGCATCGAATTACAAATATGATAAGGGCTTCCGGTATCCAATACCCAGGCAGTAGTATCACAAATCGAAAAGTTACAAGGAGTTATCATATAATTACCTTGCTTCTTCTTTGGCCTGTTCGGGTCCAGGGAGGCAATGTATTGAGGACAGTTCCTCTTTCAATGCCCGTGCTTCTTGCAAAAGAAGCACTCCGCCTGGCTCTGGTCATGCTTGCGCTTCTTGGTCTGACCCCGTGCTACTGTCCCAGCATGAGATTGCACCTTCTTATTTTTCTTCTTCTTGTTCTTCTTCCCCTTCCCAAAGGGTTGACGACGAGAAGAAGACCCTCCCACTACATTCACTGACTCCTTATGGAGTTGGTGATCCTTCTCAAAGTTCTGCAGCAACCCCAACAATCCGTGGTAGTTTACTGCAGGCTTTGTCATTCGAAAATGAGTAAGAAATGGGAGGAAGGACTTGGGCAAGGAATTAAGGATCGCATCCTTACCGAGCTGCTCGTGCAGAGGAAAGCCCAATTTGCTTAGGCGCTCAATCATCTCGATCATATACAATACATGATCAGTGACTGAGGCCCCATCCCTCATCCGAGCATTGAAAATAGCACAACTAGTTTTGTGCCTTTCAACATCGTCAGGCGTGCCAAAGGAGTCGTTCAACATTTGAAGCATCTCCTGTGGCTGGGCGTTCTCAAACCTTCGACTGAACTCATCATTCATTGCTGCCAGCATAATACATCGAACGGTGGTGCGGTCATTGAGCCACTTCAAGTAAGTGTCTCGGATCGCTTTACTAGCGTTCGGAGCTGGCTCCTCAGGTGCTGGATCCGTTACTACATAAAGGATCCGTTCATGCTCAAGGACGATTTTCAATTTTCGATACCAGCTATCGAAATTGGGTCCCATGAGCTTGTCATTATCTAATAATGACCGGAGCGACAGGGTAGTGGCCATAGCTGCTTAAAGGAAAACGAGACCTCTATTAGTACATAAATTAATACTAAAGACTTGGACTTTAGTCTAAAGTTTTTTCCAATATTTTTACGAACTGGTAGCCTCATCCTCCAATTCGAGAAATTACTTTAATTCCTTAATGGGTACTAGAATCCACACAGACTACACACGAGCCCAACTTTGGTTGGTCAACCCATGTGCATCTATGGGTAGGTTCTTAACCAGTTGTTTCTCTAAACAACTTCTAGTAATTTATTTTGCCCCAGAACCTAATCAGTAGGCTTTGGCCTCCACTGAAAAGATCTAGTTAGGTCCAACCATTAATATGACTTAATTTAGTGAATCGGATCAATAAATGATCAGGCCCGACTTTGGTCGGCCAACCTAACCACCATCAGAAAGACTCAATCAAATTATCATATTATGAATAATAATTCTATTAGCCAATGAGCACCAGGCCTTTGGGCCTCCAATGATCATTGAACTAATGGACTCATTATCATTCACTTAATGGGAGGCTATGACTTAGTTATCATTATAACTTAATCATTTTAGGGACCTAATAATTTTGAGGATTTTATTAAAGAATAGTAGAGAAGAAATCATCCAGCCAATTTCAATCCTCCCACTGACTTCACCAAGTCAGATTAAAAAGGATTTAATTAAAGCTGGCATTAGGAGCACCTAAATCAGTCATACTGATTTACCTAATGACATGGGTGAGCTCTAATCACCAAGTGATCTAATCAAAATCTAACTTACCAGATTGGCCAGGTAAGTGAGATCAGTGGTGGGGATTTGCCATTAACTCGTCAATGATCGAATCAATGCGAGTAGCTCCCGCTTAAGAACCACTGGTCAAAACTGCCGAACTTACCTTAGACACCAACCGGTTCATTAGTTTTAATTTTGATCAACTTAGTAAATAGAGCTCCACCGCGTAGCCATGAATTAAGTCCATCTTGGTCTAGTTAAAGACATGGACCCATTCAACTACAACTATTGAAGTTGAGTCTAGAGTATCCTTGACCTAATCTAATTCAACTTTTGATTAGATTTGACCAATTACTCCAATTCGTCTATTTTTTAAACTAACCTTAGGTCTAACCCAATTATGGACCTAATTCATCTAACCCATTGACCCAAAAGTTTATGCAATTGTCTTAGGTCTTAATTCACAATTCTAGACCTACTAGACAACACTTAATTCTTTTAATTAAGTACTTGGGCTGATGGATCAGGGTTTGGCATTTCGAAAACAATTTTTAAATTTGAAAGATTTTATTTTCTGTTCACCAAATGTGTTAACTCATTTCACAAACGGGTCAGCACATTTCATAAACAGCAATTCTATTGCTCATTTCATAACAGAAAATAACTCAAAATAAATCATAAATTTTCTTTTAGATCTAATCTAACACATTCATGATAAATTTCTTAATTAAGTCCTTTCGCTGCTTCATCGGCATGGGATATAATTGCATCGGCACCCCTACCGCCATAGGAGACCCTATCGAATGGGAAGAGAGGGCCTTTAAACCCTACTTTTCTCCTATGACCGAACGGCCATGGCAACCAACCCAATTAGATTACTTGCTACTTGGATCATGTATATCTAAATATACAAATTTTAAAATTTAAATTTTGAATTTCAAATTTCAAATTTCAAATTTTAAATTTCAAATTTGAGATTTCAACCAAATTTCAAATTTCGAATTTTCAATCTTTGAATTTTAAATTTTGAATTTTGAATTTCAAATTTCAAATTTCGAATTTCAAATTTCAAATTTTAAATTTGAGATTTCAACCAAATTTCAAATTTCAAATTTTGAATTTTGAATTTCAAATTTCAAATTTCGAATTTCAAATTTCAAATTTCAAATTTGAGATTTCAACCAAATTTCAAATTTTAAATTTTGAATTTCAAATTTGAAACTTCTAACAAATTTCAAATTTCAAATTTCAAATCCTTTTGAATTTCGAATTTTGAATTTTGAATTTCAAATTTAAACTTATAGATTACACCTTAATCTACGCATGCATATGTATATCATATTCTAGAACCTGCTCTGGTACCAATTAAAGTGAAAATTTAGTGCAAGGGTAAAATGATAATTTTAAAACTTTTTCAAAATTACTATTTTACAGTGGAATTATTAATTAATCTCATTAATTAATACTAATTAACCCTACACTAAGATCTAAATATGATACAACAGCATGCATTTAAATTTAAAATTCAAATTTGAATCAGTAAACGTTTTACAGTACTGTGTTCATAACACATCACCTTTTGCGGGTAGTCGATCATCGCAATCTGATCACCGTCGGAGGGCTCTGATCATCACGTCGCAGCCACCCAACTGTCTGGCCTCTGCAGATCGTCCACACGAAGCTCCTGTCTGATCAGCTCCTCACGAATGCTAGTTCATGATTTCACCCTTTTGATGGCAGATGTTGATCGAACTCCTTCGATCGATGTGTGCTGACTTCTCGGATGCTCCGGATCATCTGCACAGTTACTTGAGAGGCTGATGGATCTTTCTCTAAAATTTGGTGGACTCACGACACTCGTGGCACACCAATCTCACTTCCCGAACCCTAGGTAGAAACCCTAGGGTACACACCAAAAACCCTGCACCCAATTTTCTCTCTTTTCTTTCTTTTTCTCTCGGAAGGTTTTGGACCTTCACCTTACGCAGAAGCCTTCCTCATGCCCCAAAGTTTCTCTTCTAATTTTTCTACGCACGTCCCACCTTTGTCCTCTTTTTAAAACAACGTAGAACGTGCCTTATCCGCGTGAGAGGATAAAGACAAGAGGTTACACATTTGAATTCAAATCAAATTTGAATTCAAATGAAAACCAACTTATCCCTATCCTTTTGGGCATGAGAAGAGAAGGGGCGTGGCTCTTTGTGCATGAAAAAGTTTCACGAGAAACCTTTTCTCGTGTAAGTAATGTGGCGCACAAAATGGATAAGGATGAAAGGGCAAGTGATAAGTTATCCATTCAAATTCAAACATGCTTTGAATTTGAATGGCTAACTAATTAATTTATCCATCCATATGGCGCACAAATGAGGACGTGGGGAAGGGTTTTACGTGAGAAAAATTTCACGAGAAGTTTCTTCTCGTGAATTCAAATGGGTGCAAGGAAGTTGGGTGACGCAGGAAATTTAAAACAAGGTGGTTTGATTCAAATTGAGCCAACCTAGTTTAAAATAGGTTGAGCACAATTAGACTAAATTAAACCCAACATTATTAGGCTTAATTAGGCTTAATAAAATTCTAATCAAATCAGGAATTAACTAAACCTAACCCCTGATCAAATCAGGGACTAAACCACCTTAGCGATTAGGTCAACATTTAACCTAATCGGGTCAATCCAAACTGAATCCAATTCAATTGGACTTGATCCAAAAATAATTACTCAATCAAATTGAGTTAATTAGTGATTAAATCACTAATTAAACCTCTCATAAATGTTGAGTCCAAATCCGATGGGCAATCAGGCATCAGAGACCATCGATATGAAACCCTGATCAAAGAATTCAAATTTCAAATTCAAAATTCGAAATTCAAAATTTTGACCTCGGTACCCAAAATGTGTGGAACTCATGATTAGAGAATCCTAATTCTCAATCATAGAGTTCCAGATAGATAAGACTCATAATCAGCCATCAGATCAGAAAGGAACCTCTAATGTGTGTGACCCCGCAGGTTCGAACCTAAGCCGGTAGCACAGGAACCAATTTCTGTACTAATCGAAGTGACCATCTAGCAATGGTACCCGACGATCGGATAGGTCGAATAATCGCAATCGCAACATTCAAACGAAAACCAACTTATCCCTATCCTTTTGGGCGTGAGAAGAGAAGGGGCGTGGCTCTTTGTGCATGAAAAAGTTTCACGAGAAACCTTTTCTCGTGTAAGTAATGTGGCGCACAAAATGGATAAGGATGAAAGGGCAAGTGATAAGTTATCCATTCAAATTCAAACATGCTTTGAATTTGAATGGCTAACTAATTAATTTATCCATCCATATGGCGCACAAATGAGGACGTGGGGAAGGGTTTTACGTGAGAAAAATTTCACGAGAAGTTTCTTCTCGTGAATTCAAATGGGTGCAAGGAAGTTGGGTGACGCAGGAAATTTAAAACAAGGTGGTTTGATTCAAATTGAGCCAACCTAGTTTAAAATAGGTTGAGCACAATTAGACTAAATTAAACCCAACATTATTAGGCTTAATTAGGCTTAATAAAATTCTAATCAAATCAGGAATTAACTAAACCTAACCCCTGATCAAATCAGGGACTAAACCACCTTAGCGATTAGGTCAACATTTAACCTAATCGGGTCAATCCAAACTGAATCCAATTCAATTGGACTTGATCCAAAAATAATTACTCAATCAAATTGAGTTAATTAGTGATTAAATCACTAATTAAACCTCTCATAAATGTTGAGTCCAAATCCGATGGGCAATCAGGCATCAGAGACCATCGATATGAAACCCTGATCAAAGAATTCAAATTTCAAATTCAAAATTCGAAATTCAAAATTTTGACCTCGGTACCCAAAATGTGTGGAACTCATGATTAGAGAATCCTAATTCTCAATCATAGAGTTCCAGATAGATAAGACTCATAATCAGCCATCAGATCAGAAAGGAACCTCTAATGTGTGTGACCCCGCAGGTTTGAACCTAAGCCGGTAGCACAGGAACCAATTTCTGTACTAATCGAAGTGACCATCTAGCAATGGTACCCGACGATCGGATAGGTCGAATAATCGCAATCGCAACATTCAAACGAAAACCAACTTATCCCTATCCTTTTGGGCGTGAGAAGAGAAGGGGCGTGGCTCTTTGTGCATGAAAAAGTTTCACGAGAAACCTTTTCTCGTGTAAGTAATGTGGCGCACAAAATGGATAAGGATGAAAGGGCAAGTGATAAGTTATCCATTCAAATTCAAACATGCTTTGAATTTGAATGGCTAACTAATTAATTTATCCATCCATATGGCGCACAAATGAGGACGTGGGGAAGGGTTTTACGTGAGAAAAATTTCACGAGAAGTTTCTTCTCGTGAATTCAAATGGGTGCAAGGAAGTTGGGTGACGCAGGAAATTTAAAACAAGGTGGTTTGATTCAAATTGAGCCAACCTAGTTTAAAATAGGTTGAGCACAATTAGACTAAATTAAACCCAACATTATTAGGCTTAATTAGGCTTAATAAAATTCTAATCAAATCAGGAATTAACTAAACCTAACCCCTGATCAAATCAGGGACTAAACCACCTTAGCGATTAGGTCAACATTTAACCTAATCGGGTCAATCCAAACTGAATCCAATTCAATTGGACTTGATCCAAAAATAATTACTCAATCAAATTGAGTTAATTAGTGATTAAATCACTAATTAAACCTCTCATAAATATTGAGTCCAAATTCGATGGGCAATCAGGCATCAGAGACCATCGATATGAAACCCTGATCAAAGAATTCAAATTTCAAATTCAAAATTCGAAATTCAAAATTTTGACCTCGGTACCCAAAATGTGTGGAACTCATGATTAGAGAATCCTAATTCTCAATCATAGAGTTCCAGATAGATAAGACTCATAATCAGCCATCAGATCAGAAAGGAACCTCTAATGTGTGTGACCCTGCAGGTTCGAACCTAAGCCGGTAGCACAGGAACCAATTTCTGTACTAATCGAAGTGACCATCTAGCAATGGTACCCGACGATCGGATAGGTCGAATAATCGCAATCGCAACATTCAGAACCTACGTGAATATGGTTACCGTATAATTCATCCCTTTTGACCCCTGTGTTTAGGATGACTCAGAGTTAAACTGTCAACCCTGATGATATCATCCGAATCATGCTCAACTCAATTAGTCCTGTGACTCCTCACTAGGACTACCCTGGCCAAGGTTTTGCTAAATTGAAACACGACTGTACACAGCTCCTAAACTGGAGTGGTCAATCCCATCTTGACACACGCACCGACAAGTCAAGTACTTGACTACACCCAGCAACCTTCCGTCACTGAATTAGAAATTCAGGTAGTCCAGTGCCTAAGTGCAGTGAGTTGCTTGCAAGTCACCGTGGCGGTCTCAGGTCGGAGGGATATTTATACCCATATCCCATCGGAGCAAATCTTGACAGCAGAAATAGCTCCGGAGTTGGTCACGTTCAGTGCAGATGTACCATTATATCTCACCTGTATGCCATACCAGTGTCTCCACACTCTTTGGTTATGAGGACAACCAACCCATATGGCACACAACGACCTATGCTCGATAAATATTGTCGTCCTTGGTAACAACGCATCATTTGGTCGCGAACATGTTTAAGGACTAAACGACAAATCCTCCTTTGTCGAGTCTAAATAGTCCTAAGGACTTCACCACAACACAGGAGTTCATTAGAAGATAAAATATTTGTGATGAAAAAATACCAAAATAACTTTTATTTATTTATAATTCATGTACTAATACAAAAGGAGCACAACCGTCAACAGGCTGACGATTGGCTTTGGGACACTATTCCCAACAGATAGTTCTCCCCATCCAAGTGCTGGACCTATTGAAGCAGCTCCCATATCATGAAGGCTTCTTAAAAATCCATCATCTAGTTAGGAACTAGATGCACTGAGAAGAGGGACATAACCAAGACCTTACCTCGACAGCATCTCGAAGATACTCTCCAAACAATCGCACTTGCAATCTCACCATTTTAGGTGAAGACAACAACTCCCTCAATAACTCTGCATAGGCCGCAATCGGTGGCATGAAACAGGATGGAGGAACATCAAGAAAGATCAGAGTGCCTTCCTCACAGCTTTAGAGGACTAATAGGGATGGAGTTACTTTCTTTCTTCGATCGTTTCTCCCTCGGCTGATCTACAGCCCCTGTTGCTTTGGGCTCAACAGCCTCAGCCATGATGAACCCAACTTCAGCAATGGTGCTTCAACTTCCTCAGGAGAAGGAGATGCAACAATCTTTTTCTTCTTCTTTTTCTTTCTCTTCTTAGGAGGGTCAAATGATTCCCTTAAAGAAAGTACTATCCTACACCAACACTGAAGTCAGCATAGTCAACCCTACGATCAAAAGACTCGAGATGTTGACACTCACCTTTAGAGATTGAACCATCAGAATATAGTCTCTCGAGGAGATCCTCATGAAAAAGTTTGGTGTACGATAGCACCTTTAGCCACTTCAAGCTCTTTACCATTGCCTCCTCCATTTCAAATAGCTTTGGAAGCTTGAGTAATACTGATCTCGTAGTCAGCCCCCATGCAGTCAGAAGCCCTCATGGAGTTAAAGAAGACATGAAGAAAAACTAACTCTTCCACTCATGAATGGAAGAGGGCCCAGAAGGAAAGTTGATAACACCCTTCTAAGAAGAAATATACCACCAGCTGCTGCTCTGAGGATGTATCTTAACCTAGAAGAGTGCTCGAAAAAACTTTGCTTGGAGTGGCACACTCTAGTGTAGAAGAAAATATAAGAATCCCACAATCATTCACCAAGTATTGATTATGAGTTGGGTGGAGCAAAGTTGATACCACCTCAACAGCTCAGGAAGGATGTCAAGAATCAAAAGCCTTAGACCGGCCCTGAAGGCTTCTTTGTACAAAGCCACTCTATCTTCCCAAGGAGATGTAACCCTCCTAGAAAAGTGGGGTGCTTCAATGATAATATCTCTCGGGATCCCATATTCCCATCCGATTCGCTTGAGGTCTTCACCCTCCAGAACGGACATAACCGTATTTAGAGTTTGAGAGATCCCGAGTGCCTCTGCGGCAAAACCCTTGGAACATGAATAAGCGGAGCCGGATCTTCAAATCCCTATTCCAGTGGTTTTTTGGATAGAGAAGCCATGAAACAATAAAGAAGCTAAAGGCAAGGAGGAGTAAGGATAAGCCAACCCACCAATAACCTTGGACAAGAAGAAGACAATAGCTGCAGCACCCTCCTTTCTCCAGCTCAAGCTTGCAAGCGAGAATTGGCAAGCGGCATCCATCTCTTCTGTGTCTCTTATGATATGGCTCTAAGACGGTGATTTAGATGGATGGTCTACTCAATACCCATATGTCAGCTTTTCACTAGACAACAAAGCATCGCATAGATCAAAGCTATAGAGCAACTGCTGCATTGAACAATCTGCATACTGTGATGATTTCTTTCTTAAAAGAAGGGGCAAGCACATGTCCTCCATAAATATCCACATCCAATCAGCTCCTTAAATGGTACGCAATGTCAAAATTTCCCACTTTCCTTGGTAGGCCATTCAAAGCCAAATTCGATGCAGCCTCGTCCGCAAGGTTCCGCCCTCATCAATCTTGGAGAGTAAGGGATTTGGTTCAAAGCTTTGGCCGCTAACGCCATAGTGCATCTGAAGTTATCCTCTACTCCCTTCGTCTAAGCCAAAAGACGCCTCAACCTCAAGAGTAGGGGATAACTGATACATCCAAAATACTCTATCTACTATGGTGCTGGCATCCCAATAACAGCTCTATATGTGCCTCTATTGATGGGTACCAGAATGGCCAACAAATCACTACCATGTGGATCTTCACAACCATGCCAGAGGAATTCTGGAGTTTTCCACCCGCTAGATGACAAACTGCCAGTTCTGCTCCTCCACTATGCGGACTTAATAAACTCAAGATGTGTAAGTCATTATTCCTTAATAACCTAGGTGTACCTCTGCGGATCCTAAGGGGAGAAAGGGTGCATGTCCTCTAGGCAATAGATACCCATCTTCATCCATAAACTCCAAGTTCTACAGACCCTCCAAGTAAGTGAACACTTACTCTATATAACATTTCCTGGAGATGCACTCCACACTCATTAGATTCATCTCTTCCATCTACTTTAAGCTCACATCAGAACCCACCGATACACTTTGAGTGTCATCCAGTCTGCCAGACTTCCATACTCTATCTCTCCATCTACACTCCACTCCACCTTGTACTAGATCCTGATCACCACAAATCCAACTTGAAAGCTTCAACCTCTTCTATTTCTTTCTGTGGGAGACTGATTTAGGCATCAGAGGATCCGCTACCAGAAACTCTCTATCCGATGTAAGGATTTTTTTGTCTTTAGTAGTTTTGTTGGGTCCGGCTCGCAAGATCACTCAAGGACTAAAACTTGATCCATGCACTTTGAACGATCCGACCAACCCTTCGGAGACTATTTTATCTCTTCTTTTAGACTCCAGCTCAGCGGCCTAAGCCAGATGATCTTGCCGGCAGCAACAATAGAGCTCTTAAATATTAAATTATTTTAAAAGAGAGATGGGGGCAATAATTTTGAAAGGTTGTGAAAACATCCAAAACAGTTCAATATAGTTAAAATATTTTCTTTCATCTTCAGATCTCTTTAGCAGAAACAACCAAAAAGAGAAGAGTCCTCCGTTGCCCTAGAAAGACATGGCTTTTGTGTTATGATTAGAGAGAGCTTTTTATAATTGCTCTTGGACCTAAGCAAGTTAAGCAACTTCTAATGTTTAATTGTTAAAAAATTTATTTAAAATTATATAGTCAATGTATTAGTATTATAATAGTGGTGTCATTTGCACCATGGTACGTACTATAGTGCCTATCCATATCAGGGATCTGACTTCTCGTGGACTCTCGAGGATAAAAAATCAACGTTAAAGGCCTCATCAACTCGAGAAATTATTGTATACATTAGATATAATTAAATAAAAATAAATCTCGAAGCATATGCACGATGGATAGCATGTAATTATAAATTGATGAAATACAAGAGATAGTGTGGTGCATTATCCATCGTTGGATTTGACGTGGTCCAATCGCACGTGGTGCGGCATCAACCCCGCCTTCCCCGCTTGGAGTACAATAGTGACGCAATGATGACATAGATTATACGTGTGTTACATCCGTGCGTTCTTTGTTGATACAAATCGATGAAAGGGCGTGCTTGATTGCTCGGACACCCATGTTTTCCTCGTGGCAGGCCCCAAACTTTAAGTCCGAACCGCTTATCCCGAACGAAAGAGCACACAGCGGTTTCATTTTGATGCCCATCACCCGAATGGCTCCGGTCCGGGACCGTACCACGTACAACGGGATAGGTCTAGGCCTCGAGCTGGTCCCTGAAGCGATCTAATTGCAAGCATCATCCCGTAGGGCAAAGAATATTTCTCGCGCGACAGCGAGCGCGCATAAGTATTTGCTGCCGCGGGAAGGGATAGGGAGAGGAAAGAAGCTCGGCGGACACGGCGATGGCGGTCTCTCCAAACCCTGAAATCGACACGGACGGGGAAGAGAGCTCCAGCGATGGAGACGTAAACCCTAGCAGCAATATTAGCAGACCTCTCGACGGGGGAAGGAAGAGCCCTAATACAAACAACCCTACAACTCCTCCTCTCATCTGCCTCATTAGGTTCGCGGGAGATTCCGCTGCTGGGGCTTTCTTGGGCTCCATCTTTGGTTTCGGTTCGTTCCTGCTCCTCTTCTCTCTCTTTTCGTAGTATAGATGGGTTTTACTCGGTCTATTCTAGTGTCAATATCTAGTTTTTTCGTAGTAATATATTGGGGACAAAAGATTGGCACTCGATGAAATTGGGGTTCTTGGAAAATTTTGACATCTAATAAATTCCTTGATGGGTGGGAAAGGAATCGAATTATTTTGCTGTCTTTGTGAGTCAGGGCAAATTGTGGTGTATCAGATCTCTTCGATGTTGGTAAAATAATAAATTTAAGGAAAGGTTGCTTAGAGAAGTGGATAATATGTTAACCTTTGATCTTATAAGGGAAGACTTCTTTTTAGTGGATTGAAGATCCACTTCATTGTATTTAAAGTGGATGAGATTCTTTCTTCTGTTGATGGTAGAGATGTCTCTGATACATTTTCTAAAGGATACAGGTGTGCCTTTTGTTGTATGATCGAAAATTCTATATAATAGAAAATATGCATAAGTGGAAATCCTTACATGACCTCGTATTCTCTTCCTTTTTTTTTAGGAAATATATATATTTTTAAGGATAACATGTATAAAATGGGTTTCACTTATGGAAATCATGTTTTGATAGTTAGGAGGTTTGCAGCTCTTCTTATTCTTCTTTGAATTGGACACTTGAGAATAGTTTCATCAAATTCATCAAGCATTAATTTCCGTTCCTGATGATTGACATTATTGGATGATGATAGATGTTATTGGACATTTAAAGTCTTTAGAGATTTTCTCCAAGTCCTTTTTGGCTTCTTTATTATCCTGATATTGGTAGACTTCCTTCTGGTAGATTTAGAACTCAAAGATCTCTTCACAATTCCTAGCTTTTGCACTGCTGATTATGTTGGAGCTGAATTGCAATTGTGTTTTGTTGGATGTGGAGATGAATATTGTTACTTATCTTGTTTGTTGTGCATGTGCTTCAGTTTAGGGGAGATTTGGGTTTGATATATTCGGCCTATGTTATTCATGTAAAGAAACTTGCTTAGTTTCAGGAGTTGCACATTGTTCTGTTATAAAGGAATTATTAAGCTTACATAGAAGGAAAAGTGAAACTGAATGACAGTAGATGGCATCTGTTTTAGTTTTGAGACTTCCTTTTAATCTCAATACATGCAGCCTTGTGATTACTCAGGTAAGGCTACCTAACATAGAATTTACGTTCATGGAGTGATACATTTGTATCGTTATTAAGGAACATTTGAACAAATAACAACTCAGATGTAGAAGGCAACGTTATGTTTCTTGAGCTCTGAAATATTAGGTTATGCATGAATAAGCTTATAGATGCTGTTGCTGCTACAATGAAAGGGGAAATGAAATAATTAAAATAAAGGAGAAAAATAATAGTGAAGGATGAAGATGAGAAGAAAGGTAAGAAGTCTTTGAAGAATATCAGGCAAGATTTTGCAACCAGTTATCGACCACCAGCCTTCCTGAAATTTCTATACTAGATGCCCACATTACTATATGACAAATTTCTAATGAATTTGTCATTTTATAATCCATTGACAGTAATCTAGGCTTTGATAGGTCTTATAATTGGCATTGCACAAATTAGAAAATAAATGTCTAGGTGGTAAGTTTTACACTTTGTTTTACTGAATCTTTGTTATTATATATTTTTTTCTCCAGCCATATCTTGCTTTCTTCCTGTGTTCTTAGCAGCACCCTCCATATTGGAATGGCAATCAAATTCCATAATATTTGCTTATTCTATCTCATAAAACTGATCTGATAATGATTTATTTCTCTTCTTTTCTTGGGGTAGGAGAGGTTTGAGTTTCACTTCTAGTGGTTATTTCTTCCTTAACCAGTGCTACTTACTATATTTCTGGGAAACAAAGGAAAAAAGTTTTTTTGAAGTGCTATATTAGATTAAGTTTATTTATATGACTATCAACTGCTGCTTTTTGAACTTTTGATCCTTTCAAAACCTGATCTCCTTTAAAGCTTCAGTTTATCATTTAAACTATCATGTTTTCACCCATAGGTTGATCACATGGATACTTTTGCAGGTTCAGGCTTGTTTAAGAAGAAAGGATTTAAGGGATCTTTTGCAGATGCAGGGTCTTCTGCAAAGGTTTTGCAACATAGTATTGATATCTTTTAATTTCTGGTGCTTTCCTTTGATTGAGATAGTTTCTGGCAGCCACATGTTAAACCTGATGTGTTCTATTATTCCTCTATCATGTGTTAGACATTTGCTGTTTTGTCTGGAGTTCACAGTCTTGTGGTCTGCTTCTTGAAGAGACTGCGAGGGAAGGATGATGGTATTTATCAGCATCATTTTAATCTTTGAGCATTTGTTTATTGAGTTTCTTTTTCTAAAAGAAATGTGGTGGTGCCTGCAGTTATCAATGCAGGTGTAGCAGGTTGTTGCACTGGTCTTGCTTTGAGCTTCCCAGGTAGTCAATTCTCTTCAAACCATTTAATAAAAATTGAAAGCTTTTTTACTCATATTGATTTTCCTTTATGTTGTGTAATTATATCGATCTCCATGTTGAACCTAATAGTGCATGTGGCATGCATTGTCATAGCCACGAATGCTACTTTTATCAGGAAGAGCTATTTTTTACATCCATGAATTGTTTGTACTTTCCAGTCTTTCATGGGGAGTATTTTTTTTGCTGTTCATTCTGTTTGTTATTTTATTGCTTATGTTGCCACTCTGTTCTCTGAGTTATAGTTGCTTGTGGTTGCTATGTAGTATTGGCAGTAAGGTACTAATATTGAAACTTTACAATTAAAATGTTATTTTACAAGTTAGCTGAATATGATATCAGTACATACTACATTTAGTAGGTTTAGTGCAGGTTTGGCAAAAGTAAGGTGAGAGATATTATATGAATCATATCTTTAAGCATCTAGGAGGAGAAAGTACATAAGCATGGTTCTCTCTGAGGTAAAAGTCGCAACTCTCAACCCAACATGATAAAATGCTGGCATATGGAGGGATATGTCTTAGTTATGAGACCAATACATGTCCAGTAAATATTATGTGACAATTTAAATAGGTTGACTTTGCATGGCATATGCATGATCCTGTTGGGACAATACTATGGGAATTTATATCAAGATTACATTGAGGGTAGGGTTCATATTAAAGTTGAATTAATTGAAAATTTTTTAGTATGAATCTGATGTGTAATGGTTGATTAGCTAATTCATGCACCAGCAATGTGCAGGGGAGAACATTGATACAGACACCCATCATTATGATTATTATAGTCATGAGCTGGTCAAAGATATAGTTGAAGACTTACTTTATGCCAATTTGATGGCTTGGTGGATGCTTAATGTTTTTGGATTAATGACTGGGTTGGGTGGTTCAGTTGTGGCTTAATATTCTCTGTTTCATATTTGCCAAGCATCAATGATTGCTGGCAAGATAGATCAACTACTAAGTATGATCAAGCATGTACATGTTAGTCAAGGCTGTCCCACCCTTTAGTTAAATCAACCTGATTCAGTGCCACCTTTACCTAGAAAACTTTTGATAAAGTACTATGTAGGATTATTTATTTGGTTCTGTGAAAGGAAAACATATTGAAGTGTTATACTGAAGGCATGGAATATTAGATTTTCTGTATGATGAAGTAGATTGAATTTTGGAAGTAGTTCTAGTGAGAGAACTCTCTCAGAGTACCCATTATTTTATGTTCCACGTTGATGAGTGATGAAACAGGAAAAGGTCAAATTATGAAAAGAAGCTTTATTAAGTAAGATCCTTTGTAGTAGTCTAATCAAAACTGACAACTTTGGGGTACTAGGAAAAACAATGAATTGAAATATACTTAGTTATTGTTGTTAACCCCCACATTCTGGCAAGGCTTTGAGAGAAATTACATTATATAAAAACCTAGCCTGAATTGTTGTGTTTTAGCTTGAGGAATAGAGAAAATACAAGTATTAATTGTAAGATTGATATAGCAAAGGAGGGCATTTTGAGGTGGGCAAAAGGGAAACAAATGACATTGTCAGAATTAGGTACATTGAGGAAATAGGAGTTTCATGCATGACAGAACGCTGGTGGAAGCTGAATTAATAAAGAACTGATCTGCTTACACACAACAAAGAAGAGAATTGGCCACCTTGTATGTGGATGATCCATATTAGTCGAATGGTCAGAGACCTCCTAGATTGTTCACATTTGTCATGAAATGGAACAATCAGATAGCTCAGCTTCACAGATGTATGGCTGTCCATACATGCTGGCGCATGTGGAAGGCTAAGAAAAATGGGTTTTTTCTCGTTCAGTCATTGAATCTTATATGGGATTAGTTTGCTCTGGGTCTTACCATGGAATATTTTGACCATCACAATTCTATGGAGAATAAGTGGAGTTGAATATATCTTGCTATATGGGGCATCTCTGGCAGTTGATCAATCCTAAATTAATTTTCAACGGGTTCCCCTGTAGCTGGCTCAATTTTGCCAGCATTTCTCAAACTCAATTTTGATGGCGCATATGACAGAAATGCTCGATATAGTTGAGCTGGCTTCATTCTCTGGCACCATGGAGGTTAGATTATCCTTGCAGGGGCTTCTGTATACACTTCAGATTCTGTTTGTGCAGCAGAACCATGGGCATATTGGTGGGGCTTAGAATATTGTTCATTGAGCATGGTGGAGTAGATCTAAGGGCCGTAGGGGATTTACTGGCAGTGATTGACTGGGTGCTAAAGAGAAGATTTTTCTCCTACCATCCACAGATGTGGCCAATATTTTCCGGGAGTTAACTTCAGTTCATGTAAGAAGGCAACTCTCTGGCTGCCAGATTGTCCAAATTTGGACTTGCATCCACTCTAACAACTTTGTGGCGTGATGATTTTCATACTAATCAGTTGTCCCTCATAGTTCTTGATTCTAGTATTTTCATGAGAATAGAGTTCTAGCTACTCAGGCTTGGCCTTCCTTATCAACAGAAAACAAAATGGGTCACAACAACAACAGATGCAAAGTACTTCTACTTGACTGATAATTGATTCCTTGAAAATAGGTCTTTGTTTTCAATGTAGATTGTGTAAAGCTTGTTGATCTGAGTTAGTCATGATATTTGGGATACACCGGTACCTTGTTGAAAAGGAGCCTGTTGTTACATAGGTTAATAGTTGTTGCGGCCAATCCCCTGTTGCGCCGGTCGCCGGTAAAAAACACCTGCAAAACGAAGTCTACACTGACCGGAATTGTGTCCGGCGGGATTCTCTGATTCTTAAGTCAGTGGGAAACGGTGAACAGCAAATAAGTATTTAGAGTGACGAGTATCAGCTCAGAATTGCCTTACCAAATGTTGTTCATTTACTTCCTTTTATAGACGAGTAGTTGGTAACCGTCTGCAATGGTTAGACACGTGGGTTTCGCTCGTTCCGGCATTATATGATCGTGGGATGGATGGTTATACCCATCACTAATCATGTTCTGACCATTACCCACTTTTTGCACTGGCAATTTCAGATAAGCCGACTATATATTAGTAATTACAGTACGTCATCGTATGTTGGTAGTCGTAGATGTCCGAATGAGCATCGATTGGTAACTCTGATATGTCGATGGTTAAGGATAGCCGACCGTCGGTCGGCCAACTGATTGATAGTCAGTATTTTGTGCTTATGAGGTCGATTTAGAGTCGAAATCGGGGGGGTCGACTGAATTGTCCTAACAGTTGTCCCCCACTCTCAAGTCCAAGATAGTCTGACAGGTGATTGTCACGTGGTCAGTCACATTGGACGAAGAGAGTTGTTACGTGTTGTCTCAAGTCCCGATTCGACTGTTGACATTAATGATTTTTCAAAATACGAAATATCTTCAGTTATTTTGTTGTTTCGATAACTGTGAGATCATCATTGGGATGTTATTTCAGAAAAATAATTCGACGTCCAGAGAATTCGAACGATTTGATTCTGACTAGTAGATTTTGGTCACGTGTCCAGATGTTATTAGCTCTATGTCATTCACGCAGATAATGATGAGGTGGCATAGTCTGAGAGCAAGGTGCATCAAACCGTCCGATCAATGGTCGGTCTTGATGTAGCCACGTGTCGATATCTAAGAAAATCTTGATTTGAATGATTTTATTCGGACCGTTGAGGGGTCCTATATATATAAAGTTATTTTCATTTGGATTTTCTGCATTGCATTCATCATTCTCTACAACAGAAGGTTCTGCCCAGCATTAGGAGCTTCCAAAATTTTTCTGTTCTTCACGTCATCCCTAGTTTCACGTTGAGTTTCAATTCCTCCCTCTTAGGTTTTTGTTCTTTTTCTTCTAGGTTCTTTTTATTTCCAATGGCGAGTAAGAAAATGAAAGCTTCATCTTCTCAGGATGGTCGGAGAATCCGGTCGACGATTCTCCTTCGAATTCGAAAATATAAGTCTCTTCTTTGTCCGAGCCCAATGTTGAATGGCTCCGAAAACAGTATTGTATCTCGGAGCAATATTAGCTTTTTGCTCCTAGTCCGGACGGTCGGGTGAACTCTCCTCCTTCGGTTCAGATTGCATTCTATGTCGAGGACCTTCGGGTCGGTCTTCGATTTTTGATTTTGGAGTTTGTCTGGAATCTTCTTGATCATTACGGTCTTTGTCCTGCTTAGCTGGCTTCGAATCTCATTCGGCTGATCATCAGTTTTGCTTTATTGTGTTGTCTTATCCCGACCAACATTCGTCTCTCTGTTTTGAGCTTTTTTTGTTCTTCGTCCTCATCCCAAGATCAAGGATTGGTGGTTTTTCAACCTGAGGAAGGGCCTTTCTTTCATCTTCGGTCTTCTATCGTTTATTCATGGATGGAGGAATCAATTTTTTTCATTTCTTTTTCATCTCTTGGGGCTTTCCTTCACGCTGGGGTGATCCGAGAACCACCCCCAACGAGCATAGTCGGATTGATACCATCGATCGGAAAGACTTTCTCCGACTTAAAGATATGGAAGTTCCACTGCAACGAGAGCTGTTGACAGAGCAGGCTTTCTATAATACCGGACTTAGTTCGGTAACTTCTTTAGATATAGCATAGTTGGTCATGTCGCTTTTCTTTTTGTTTGTTTCTGAATTTTGTATCAAACTTTTTCTTTTGATTACAACCATGCGGACGAGGGCACAAGTTTCAGCTGCTGACATTCGTCTACATGCTGCTAAGAAGAGGGCAGTGACCGACGCTGGGTCCTCCCGACCATCGAGAAAAAGTCGGATCGATTCTCAGTCGATATCGGCAAGGGAACCTGACGTTTCGTCGGTGACAGTTCTCGAGCCGATTATAGCGTTGTCGGCTCCGACAATGCTTCCTCCGATTGAAGTGCCGTCAGTTGGAGTCGGGACGACAAGAGACGAAGATGCCGCGGCAGAACCATTAGCGGCTCCATCAGTGGTGGTTTGGGCTGAATCAGAAGTCGCGACCGAATCAAAACAATCTGCTGCTGCGCCAACTGTTTTTCCAGTGGAGTGATCTCGGGCGCAGTCAAGCACTATTTTGTGGCAGTCTCAAGTGTGTGACTGCCGACTAGGGATCGGGGAAAGGCGTCGGTTACTTCTGTCGATGATGGGTCGTCTGCAGGCCTCCCCACCCTCTTTGACATCAGAATCCCTGCCAATGAGTCGGTCTTGGCCAATCCGTCGTTGGCCAGACGACTCATCGAAGTTGCGTTTCTCCCGACTATAGGGAGAATAGGAGAAATCGGACAGTGTCTGAAATATTTTTTTCATTTTACCCGATGGTGCTTGGGGTAAGCTTCCGACATTCCTCTTTTCTCTTTTTTTTTTTGATCTGACTCGACTTATTTTTTCTTTTCAGTGGGCGCACGATATATACGCTCTAAAAAGCGGATATCGAAAAATCGCTGACCTTTGTCGGGCATGGATAGACAAAGTGGCGGCCACCAAAGTTGAAAAGACTACTATCGTTGAACAACTTCAGACGGCAACTGAACAGGAGAAGAAACTCCAAGAAGAGATCTCCTGTATGACGGCTGACCTTCAGTCCTCTAAAGCCAAAGCATCACGTTTCTCGAATCTCGAATCAAGAGCAAGAAGCATTCCATCAGTCGACTTCGGAGAGAGACGGATGCATCGAGGAGCTTGAAGCGGAGTATGGAAGGCATCGAGCCACCATAGAGAGGCTGGCAATGGCCGATGCAAAGTCAGCCTCCGCAAAAGCAGAAGCTGAGTCGGCGAGAGGCGCTCTAAGTTTAGCTATCGAGAATTTCAAGGATTCACAAGAATTCAAAGATGAAATTCTCGAGGGCGGATTCACCTCTTACTGCGTCGGATACGAGGACGGCAGAGATGCAGTCGGAAAATTGTATCCGAATCTGGACTTGAGCAGGGTCGTTCCTCCTAGTTCGGGGGAAGGGGTTGTTGAGGAGAATGCTGCACCGACTGAAGGAGATGCACCGGCTGTACCAGAATCTGCTCCAATTACCGATGTTGTGCCGGAGCAAGGTGATGAAGAAATCGATTGGTGAAAGGTGCAACATTTTTTTCTTTTTCTTTTTGTAATCAGACAAAGTTCAATTTTGTAATCGGACCTTGGGTCCAATTTTGTAATTCTCCTTCTTCAATGAATGGAAAGAAACTTTTCAAGTATGGAATTTTCTTTTCTTTTGCACTTGTTCTGTTAATGTCGTGGAATCACAGTCGGATAATCGATTATCCATCGGTGAATTGAATGTTTAGTAATAACTATAGTAGAGTTTGTCTGCTAGTCGGGTGTCAGTCGACATACTTTATATATCTTTTAGACATTTAGATATTTGATTGACGGTGATAAGCCGAATATCCTTCGACTTATCGTAATCAAGTCGGTATATTTAGATATTTGATAGACGGTGGTAAGCCGAATATCCTTCGACTGATCATAGTCAAGTTGGTGTATTTTCTATTCGATTGGGGTCAAGTCGGTATAATATTTCACTTAGTTAAAACTAAATCGACTTAAGTAGTCATTCGACTGAAGTCGGTTTTTACAGTGAAAAATCGAGATGTAGTCAGTAAAAATTGATCGATTATTTATCGATCTAATGTCATTTTGTAGATGTAGTTGATTGAAGCTTTCACGATTTTGAATTTCAATATTTTATTCTGAACATTGTACATGTGAACAACTTTATTGATAGTACATTTTCAAATTATCAACATTTCAAGTCCAAGGAATAGTCGTTCCATCAAGAGTTTCTAGCCGATATGCACCTGATCGAAGTGTCTCGATTATTCTGTAGGATCCTCAGTTTGGAGAATTTTTTTAGGTCTAGAGATTTTGAAACTTCTGCTTTTCTTAGGATCAGGTCTTCGGGATGAAAGGCCTTCGGTTTGACTTTTGCATTGTAATACCAAGCTATTCTTTGCCGATATATTGTCATTCGAACTTGAGCTTGCTGTCGGACTTCTGGAAGTAAATCTAAATCGGTTCTCCGATATTCTGAATTGTTCGGCTCATTATACTGTTCTACTCTTGCTGATGGTAATCCGATCTCAAGTGAAATTATTACTTTCGTTCTATAGGTTAGATTGAATGGTGATTCTCCCGTTGGTATACGAGTTATCTGATATGTCGATAAGATCGGATATAATTCTTCCATCCAGAGATCTTTAGCTTCATTTAGTATGATCTTGAAATCATGTAAGATTGTTCGATTTGTTTATTTCACTTCACCGTTAGATTGTGGATGGCCGACTGATGTGAGTTTGTACGTCATATAAAATTTCGCATAATTTTTTGAAGTTCTGATTGTTGAATTATCGATCATTATTGATGATAATGGTGTGTGGTAGACCAAATCTGTATATGATTGACTTCTGAATGAAGTCTTTCATCTTACTTTTAGTGATATGTGCCAAGAGTCAAGCTTCCATCAATTTGGTGAAGTAATCAATGGCAATGATTATAAATTTTCTCTGATCGGATGTCGGAGTAAAAGAGCCAAGTATGTCAATTTCTCATTGTGCGAAGGATCATGGTGCAACAATTGATATCAGCTGGCTGGCTGGTTGATGTTGTATATTGGCATACTTCTGACATGGTTCACATCTTTGGATAAGTTCAGCTGCATCTTTTTTTATGATGGGCCAATAATATCTTTGTCATAAAATTTTATAAGCTAAAGATTTACCCCCCAAGTAATTTTTACAAATTTCTTCATGAACTTCTCGGAGTGCATAATCGGCATTCGCTGGTCTTAAATACTTCAGTAAGAGAAAAGAGAATGATCTTTTATAAAGTTGTCCATTCATTAAAATATATTGCGAGGCCATCCATTGTAGTCATTTGACCGAGGGATCTACAGATAGAACTCCATCAGTCAAATACTGGATGATCGGATCCATTCAGCATGGCTCGTCATTGATTTGTAGCACTTTTTCGACTTTATCAATGCTCGGTTGTTCGAGATATTTGATGAATGTCCGATCGAGCGAGTTGAATGATGTGGTTGCGAATCAAGAAAGCACGTTAGCTCGAGCATTCTTTTTTCTTGGAATATAAGAGATCTCAAAATACTTTAGAGTCAATGTAAGATCTTTCACTTTCTGAAGATACTTCATCATAACAGGGTCTCGGACTTCAAACTCGTCCTTAACTTATCCGATAATCAACTGTGAATTGGTGAAGACCTTCAGGTTGTCAATATCAAGCTTTTTGGTGATCTTTAGGCCGGCTAGGAGAGTTTCATACTTGGCTTAGTTATTTGAAGTTTTAAAATTAAATCGAAGGGCATATTCGATTACAATCTCTTCAGAATTGGTGAGGATGAGATCGACTTTACTGTCTTGTGCATTGAATGCTCCATCAATACGTAGCATCCACACCGATATTAAATCGGTTTCAGGAGTTTCAATTTGCTTTAATTTGTCGTTGGGTTCATTCTCAGAATTATTATCAGATATAGTACACTCGACAATGAAATCGATCAAAAATTATGCTTTCATTGATGGTCGCGGGCAATATTGAATATCAAATTCACTGAGTTTTATTGTCCATTTTGTCATTCGACCTGAAGTATCAGGCTAATGTAGAATTTTCTTCAACGGCTGATCTGTCAAGATGACTATAGGATGTGCTTTGAAGTACGGACAAAATCGCTGTGATGATATGATTAGAGCGTAGATCTTCTCCGCTTTTGAATAATCTTATTTAGCATTATGAAGCACCTTACTGGTATAATAAATCAATCGTTGAATTCGATTTTCATCCTCCTGGACGAGTACCAAACTAACTGCTTCTGTGAAAGTCGCTAGATAGAGATACAAAATTTCTCCGACCTTTGGTTTTGTAAGTAATAGTGGAGATGCCAGATATCTTTTTAGATCTTCAAAGGATTGCCGGCACTCGTCCGACCATGAAAGATTTTGTATTTATCTCAAGATCTTGAAGAAGGATAAACATCTTTCTGCCAACTTTGAGATGAATCGACTGAGTGCGGCGATCTTTCTATTGAGTTGTATCTCTTTCTTGAAGCTTGGATGCTTTATATTGATGATAGTTTTTATTTTCTCGGGATTAGCTTCAATTCTTTGTTGTGACATAAGAAATTCAAAAATTTTTTTGGAAGTTACTCCGAATGCATACTTAGTCGGATTCAATTTCATCTGATGTCGTCAAAGTGTGTCGAAAGTTTCTTCCAAGTCCCGAACGTGATCAGAAGTTTGAGGATTTTTCACTAGCATATTATCCACGTAGACTTCCATGTTTCGTTCAATTTATGCTTTGAACAATTTGTTGACTAGTCGTGGATATGTAGCTCTGATATTTTTTAAACCGAATGGCATTACTTTGTAACAGTAAATGCCTTTGTCGATTATGAAGGCAATGTGCTTTTCATCTTCGGATGCTATCCGAATCTGATTATAGCTCGCAAAGGCATCAATGAGCTTAAAAGTCGGTGTCCCGAAGTTGTATCAAATAGTTGATCGATTTTTGGCAAAGAAAAACTGTCATTCGGACAAACTTCATTTAGATTTGTGTAGTCGATGTAGATTCTTTATTTTTCATTTGCTTTTCTCACCATCACTACATTGACGAGCCAACAAGATAATTAGCTTCTCTGATGAAGCCAGCCGTGAGGAGCTTGTCGATCTTTTTGTCGATGATCTTCTGTTTTTCAGGAGCAAAAGATTTTTTTTCTTTGTCTCACCAGTCTAACTTTAGGATCAATGTTCAGCCAGTGGATTATTACTTCCGGAGGAATTTCTGACATATCAGTTACCGACCAAGCAAAAATGTCGGTGTTTGCTCTTAGTAGATTCACCAGTTGTCGCTCTGGATCAGACAATTACGATCTAATTTGGATTGTTTTCTCAGGATCTTCTTCCTTTAACGGGATGGAAATCAATTGCTCGACTGGTTCACCCATTTCTTCATTCTCTCTTTGTTCAATTTATCAACGGACAAAGAGTCTTCAGATTGACTATTCTTTGTAGAGATCAGGAAGCAACATCGAGCAAGTAGTTGATCTCCACGTATTTCTCCGACTCTATTTTTTGTTGAAAATCGGACCAGTAAATGATATGTTGAAACTACTGCTCTCATGGCATTAAGTCTAGGTCGTCCAAGTATAACAATGTAAGCCGACAGAACTCGGACGACGATAAATGTCAAGAGAATAGTATTTTATTGTGGATCTATTTTCGCGATTAGGAGTGATTTTTTTTTCCACGATAACTGTATCTCCAGTAAAACCGACTGATGATCCGTCGGTAGTTGCATTTAGAAAAAAGTCGAGTAAAAGAGAACATCAGTTGAGTTTCCATTGTTCACTAAAATTTTTTTTACATCATAATTTGTTATCGTCGTCGAGACAATGACAGCATCATCATGGGGAGTTTGTATTCTTCGAACATTATCTTTCGAAAAAGAAATTACATTGTCAAGTCATTATTTGTTTGCCGATTCTTCTTCGGAAGTTGCCCCCCAGTCCTTCTGTCGCCCAGAGATCATATTGATTACTCCCATCATTGGCCGATTGTTGATCGTTTTCTCAGCTTATGGTTGAGGCTGTTGGTCGGTGGAAGGTTGAGTTGGACGATCTCGTCGAAATTTTTCGAGATAGCCACGTCGAATCAGGACCTCTATTTCATCTTTGAGTTAAATACACGGTTCGTTATCATGATCGTGATCACGATAAAACTGACCGTACTTTTTATCATGATTCTTCGGTAGCGCTTTCATCGGTGGGGGATGTCATAGATACTCTTTTTCTTCGATCTCCATTAAGATCTGCACACAGGGAGCAGAAAGAAGAGCATAGGAGTCATATCTGCTATAGTTGTTCAGCTTTGGACTCCGTCGTTGAGGTGAAGCTCGTTTATTGGTGGTTGACCGATTTGGTTCGGTTGGAGCTCCATTTTTTTTATGCTTCTTTTTCTGATCCTTTTCTTCTGTCTGGCATCGGTCAGAAGCACCCTCATCCGCGCGAATATACTTGTTTGCATGCTCCAAGAGTTCAGCATAGGTCCGGAGGAGAGTTTTATCCAGAGAGTACATGAATCTGGATCTCTTCGGATCTTTTTTCATGGCCAATATGGCCATATCTTCATTGAGATCCCTGACTTCAATTGTGGTTGCATTGAAACAAGCCACGAAATCCCTCAATATCTCTGTCTCGCCTTACTTGATGGAGAAGAGACTGTCTGATGTCCGTGGCACCTTTCGGCTAATGTTGAAATGAGCTACGCAAGAATGCTCGAGCTGTTCGAAGGAGTTTATGCTCCCCGGCTGAAGTTCAGAATATCAGGCTCGAGCAGCCTTCCGAATAGTTGTCGGAAAGCCAATGCATAAAAGGACGTCGGTTGCCTTCTGGATCATCATGAGAGCCTTATAGCTCTCTAAATGATCAATTGAGTCGGTGGAGCCGTTATATGGCTCCATCTGCGGCATCTTGAATCGAGATGGAATCGGCTCGTTCAAGATACGTTGAGAGAGAAGTTGGGCAGTATGGAAATCGTAGTCGTTGGAGGACTTCCGATCTTCCATTTGAAGTCAAGCGAGTTGGCGGTCGATCTTCTTGAACTTGGCTCGTAATCGTCGAGCTGCCGTTGCTGGAAAATTCAGTGGTAGAATCCTCTGAAGAACTCGAAGGCATACGCGGTCTCTTTCCCTTCTTGATATTATGTACACGGGAAGGAGAGGGAGAACGCCGCGAGGGATGAGCAGCATGATGGGAATGCCAAGAACGTGGTTGCTCGACTCGGTAAGAGTGTCGAGACGGTCGCCATTCTGGAGATGAAAATGGTGAACGTCGTGGAGGACGGTGGCTGTACCTGGACGGCACCGAATGAGCCACCGACTCCTCTGCTGGTGGTTGTTGCTGTTGTGTTTGTTGCTGTTGGAGACTGTGGACCGTCTGTGTTAACACCTTCATTTGCTACATTAGAGCAGCAATTTGTACATCCGTAGTGACTACAGGACGCGAAGAGCTGGATTTTGCCAATGGAGATGGGGGAGGAAGATTTTTCCGGCAGAAAGATTGCCTCGCTAATCTTGTTGAATGTTGAGCTCTGGTTTTAGCCATGGTTGCTCGTATTCTTCTCCTCTATCTGGCACGTCAATCTATTGCGGCCAATCTCCTGTTGCGCCTGTCGTCAATAAAGAACATCCGCAAAACGAAGTCCACACTGATCGGAATTGTCCGACGGAGACCCTTTGATGCTTAAGTCAGTGGGAAGCGGTGAACAACAAATAAGTATTTAGAGTGGCAGAGTATTAGTTCAAAATTATCTTACTAAATGCTGTTTATTTATCTCCTTTTATAGACGAGTAGTTGGTAATCGTTTACAACGATTAGACACGTGGGTCTCGCTCGTTCTGTTATTATATGATCGTGGGATGGGTGGTGATACTCGTCACTGATCTTGTTCTGGCCATTATGCGCTTTGTACGCTGGCAGTTTCAGGTAAGCCGATCGTATGTTGGTAATTACAGTACGTTGATCGTATGTTGGTAGTTGTAGAAGTCCGAATGAACATCAGTCGGTAACTCTGATATACCGATGGTTGAGGGTAGCCGACCGTCGGTCGGCCAACTGATTAGTAGTCGGTATTTTGGGCTTATGAGGCCGATTTAGAGTTGGAATTGGGGGGGGTGTCGGCTGAATTGTCCCAACAATAGTAATAATATGATTGCTGTTCTTGTAATCCAGTAGACATCCGAAGGGGGTTGTATGATTTTCACAGATTGTGCAAACCTAGACACGATATGTTACACACGTATTCAAGTTAAGATCATGTGGAGGTGACTGATGATTACAAAACAAAGAACTAGTTTGAATTCAGATCATGTGGAGGTGACTGATTATTACAAAACAATAAACAAGTTTCAATTCCTAATATAAAGTAACTCTTCCTATTTGAAATGCATTATAACAGATAATATCAAACTCAATGATAAAGCATGAATTTCTGAAGGTACACTTGTATTTCTATTAACTGGAAGTCATAATTGCAAAGACTGCAACTCATCATGTAGAGTAAAAGAGGGAATTTTGTTCTTTGCAGCCTTTGTGGCCTTGTAAAGCTCCTCTCATGGCTAATTTTTTTAATAAATTCTAACTTAATGTTAACCTGGGATTCCTTGTAAATAAGTTAATTTAACCTTTCATCATCTTTCTTTCAAACTTACAAAGCAAGCTTCTTTAGAAAACTGTCGGGTAATACAAAACTAGATTGTAGTTGTAGAAATACTTTCATTGTGTTTATGGTGTTGCTGTCTTATGTAGCTGCAGAACATGTTTTAAGGATGAGTATGAGAATAATTAAAAGAATTGTGCTGCATGATGCAAATCATGTTAATTTAGCTTCTAGGCTTTTGCACTGGCTCTATTCGTTTTGTGCTGTACGACTGGATGAAGTGAATGACATGCAAGTATTGATGATCAGATGATCACAACATTCGCGGTTTAAAATTGAAGATTTTCTCCTTTCTGAAAAAAGGGATGAAGATTTTCTGCCCAAAGAAGACATGTCCTAAATAAGACAGATTGTTACAAGCTATTTGATCTGTTGTATAGTGGGAGGACTGACAGCAGTATAGAGTTATTTATTTTGGACAAAAACAGTATAAAGTTCTGGTTGTATGTTTGGTATTCTTACAGCTTTACCGTCGATATCAACTTGGTGATTTAATCTATTTGCTTCCACTTATCATATATGACTCCATATTTGTGCAATTCTATTACTAGTCTAGTATCCTTTTTTTTTTTTTTTTTTGTGCCCAGGTGCACCACAAGCTCTACTTCAGAGTTGCCTCACTTTTGGAGCGTTCTCATGCATCATTGAAGGCCTCAATAAGCAGCAACCTGCACTGGCTTTCCCTTTCTCTGCAGGTAATGGGAGCATCGGAGGGCCACAAGATGTTCTTCCTCCCTTCACGCTCCCTCTCCCTCGTGACATCATGGAGGGCTTTTCATGCTTTTGCAAATCCTTACCAAAGTCTAAAAGAGCATCTCACGAGTGACTAGCGACAGCAAATTTAGTAAACTACCACTTCCAAATTGGCTCTTTTTGGTGAATTCCTGTATCTAAATTTAGAGATTTTGTTTTTCTTTTGGTTGCAATAGTTCATGAGATTGACTTGTATCCTGTTTTATTGCAACATGGTTGGTTCGTTCATTCTGTTTTTCCATTGCCAATTCCTGTGAAGTCTCATGAATCTGTGGCTGTAACATGTGGAGAGCTGCATTTCAGTTTTTGGCAGCTGACTGGGATACCGACAGAGAAGTTGCCTGCAGTTTATGTTGCATGAAATTGAGTTGCAGGAACCTCTGGATGGGTGGATGGAGGTGAGCAGTAGAGATAGTGGAGATGTATATGGCAGGCTAGGATATTGGGGTAAGGGGAGGAAATGTGGGGCTGAGGAAAATGGAAGGGAGGGGTAGGGAGGGTGGCAGGGGGTCGAGGGGGGAGGTGGAAGGAGAGCAGGTGGAGGTGATGAAGGAGCGGGGAGGAACGAACATTGACGTAAGTGGCCTCCGATGGCCTAAGAGGATTAGGAGGGGTGAGGGAAGAGGTGGAGGGAGGGCGGAGGAGGAGAGGGGAAAAGAGAGGATAGGGAGGAGGAGTGGAAGCGGCCAGAAGCGTTGATAGCAGAGAGGAGAGAGTAGTACCGGTTGAAGTGGCAAGAGGGGCATGGACGGGGGAAGGTAGAAGTTATGGGGCATTACTTGACCCTACAGATTGTCTCGTGGTTATTTTGGCTGTGGGATGACTGATGGGCAACAGGAAAAGAAGGCTTGAGCTGTGATGGCCCGTGGCTCGATCTATGGTAACTGGAGGTGCGCCATACTTGCAGGCTGGTTGTAGCATTCTAAATAGCATTCTAAGTAGCCTCTTAGGTCGGTTACCAAAACAAGCCTCTCAAGGGTTGATGAACCTGTAGGGTAGTCTTTGTGTTATACTTTGGGCATGTGGAGATCCGTAATGGTGGCCGTTTACCTAATAGAGGCAAATCTGAGCTTACAAGAGGTAATTGAGCGTGTAATTTATAGGAGAAGGCTCATGCAAATATTGCAGGAACATAAATGCAAGTATGTTATGTAATTTAGGACAAACGGGTGATACGTTTCCGATTGCTGCAAAAGTATTGGATATAGAGGGAGCGTGGACCATCGAATGATACTTCTCTCCAGAGGAAGTTGTGTTAGGTATGTTGTACGCGACATGTTATTGTTTTTTGGCAGATGTAAGATGCGTAACATTGGTGGATGTCATTTTAAACCATGAATTGTTTTGTACCAGGGGGAAAAGAAATAGTTATCATGCAAATATTTGCATTTCACATTCTCTTCAGGACTTGAAAACATGAGAAACAGAATCTTGCTGTTAATTCCATCACTCAAACTTTTTAAAAGAATGCTATAAATTTGGGCAAGAGTAAAGGTTCTTTACTCATTTAATACATGAATTTGCTAAATAAAAGGGTTGAGGCAATAAAAGGGTTCTGTCTGGATAGAACAACAAATGGCAATGCTAGTAAGAAATCTTGAAAATCTTGCTTTAGAATATGCATATATTCTAGCTTCTTCGGTTAGCTAAACTTCGTTTACTTTCCTTAGATGCATTGATGAATCTATGCTTGAAATGGCTCTTAGATGCTACAGCGAACATCCTTGGCCGGACTGTTCTTTTGGTGGCTGGTTTGCTGACGTGGATGCCATATAACTTTGTGCGAGGGCTCTCAAATATTTGCGAGTCCACTGAGATCTAAATTGTAATTTGATAATGAATGAAAGCATTATTTCATTGAGTCTACTTCGTGTCTCTCTCACTCTTCATGGTGGATTATGCATGCACTCTAGTGAATTTTGGGGATTGCTCAAGAACAAGTCGATGGATTCTGGCAAGCCATGATTAATAAGCCTTAAAAGATCATCGACAAACTCTGGAAATTGGAAATGAATGAAGATCCTCGGTGAAAGTGTCACTATTGATTATCCTTCTGATCCTTAACTACATCATCCTTATGGATCTTTTGTTATTTTTTATATTATTCTTAGTAAATCAGTGGAGATTTAAAGTTTGCTCAAATATGGCTATCAAACAACCTTTTTCCAGAAATTTTCCAACAGTGACCATCCCAATGTTAATTAGCTTTCCAACGGAAGATTCCACCAAGTCTAAATAGTTATGCAACTCATAACCATACTCTTCCTTCGTGGGTTGGATAAGTTGAGGCCTTCTAGGGCTTATTTGGATGTCTAAACCCAAAATTTTATGAGATTCATGACTTTGGATTAGTGCAACTAGAAAAAAGTAGTCTGGGTTAGGTTAATATTCTCAATATATGGAGTTTTTGGAGTGGGCTGATAGCTGTGGATGGCTATAGACATAGGCATAGTCCAGCCTCTAATTCAATATTTTCTTATGGTTACACTGGTCTAACTCATGAATCCTATAAGATTTTGAGCTCAACCATCCAAACTGGCCCCTAAAAATCTTATTTATCTTGATAGTTCACACACACCGAGTGCCTACAGTCCTAAATTTAGCTCCAACTTGATTTTTGATGTACCTTGATTTCGTATGGTGCCATCAAGCCTTGAGGAAGCATGCCAAGATTGATTACAAAGAAGCTTAGCCTTTGTTAGTGTGATCCCAAAACCATAGTTAGCCAACCTTCTTTGAACCAGCGTTAGTGTTGTAATTGAAAAGACCTCATACGCTACTTGGATTGGCTAGGTGATTCTAAATTGTAGATTGGAAGCCTTGCATGTATCCGAGAGAATCCCAAATTGGCATGTATATCATGGTCATAATCTCATCCAATGATAAGCAACGTATCTGTAATATTTCATTAGTAGTGGCTCCTTATGCATAAATCGCCTTAAATGTCCTTGTGGATTACCATGATGGAGTTTGAATCTTAAAAGAAAAGGCTAAGGAATGAGCCAAAGGATTGAGATAAAACCAAGTTTATATCTGAGAAAAGAGGCCACCTTGAGACTGCCTTAGTATACTCTGGGCCTCTAGTCTACTCCTAGATCCGAGGCCAAACCTTGATTGACCATAAATTTGGATATATTGCAGGGTCCAAACATGAAGACCTAGAGCATCTTCATAGGGAATTCCCCTTACCACCCCCCAAAGGTCCGGATGAAGCCAAATTTAGAGATAAATTCAAGGAAACACGGTCACATTAGTGAACTTGAGTAACTAAACTAGACTTCTATGTTCAACTTGCCAACTTAGATGGCTGACCAAGTAACCTAGGGGACTCCAAATTGATGAAATTCTATATAATGTTAGTGCGTGTGTCAAGGTAGATGCCAACCATTTATAGACAAGGTCTAGCTAAGTTTGATCAAAGTCAAAGCTGGTCAAATAAGATCAACATTTTGGTCAAAAATATAGAAAATAATGGAAAATCATGAAGTAAAATGTAGAAAAGTTGTGGGATACTGAGACCTCTATGGATGGAATGGTTATTATGATAAAAGATAAAGAGCGAAGAAGGGCTGAAACTAGAGTTTGACTAGGTTCTAGGTTGATCAACACTATTGAATTGAGAATTTAACTTATATATTGTCAAATAAGCATGTGAAAATATTGATTAGAGATATTTCATTCTTTTCTACCTGGAATTAGCATGAATATTCTTTGTATGTAGAAAATTTGATTTATTTTAGCCATGTTGTGACACCACATCAAGCAAGATGGGATAAGGTAGATAAAAAGCCCAAAATGAGCTTAAAGTCTATCTTTATCTCATGATTTTATTTTTATCTTATTTTTTCGTGTCTCTCTAGAGTCCTCGAACTCAACCTATGAAGTAGTCATCTTTATCTCTCTATAACTTTATGAAACGACTACTTTAAGTCAAGTAAAATTTTCTATATATCTATTTTCTACTCATTCTACAACAAAAGAAAAAAAGAGAGAAGAAAATAGAAAAGCGAGAGAAGATAATAATACTGCTTTAAGAAATTCTCTAGGCATATAAGTTTATTAAAATTATGTAGCCCTTCGGAGAATATTCTATAATATTTTTTTGCTTATTGTTCTATTTTTTTTCTTAACAAATATTCATCTATGTTTTTTTGTGCATGAAATATAAACTAATTTATTAAAAAGAAAGGTATTGTTCTTCATTCTATTATGTATACATTATCCTTAGGCTCTTCATAATTAAACAGTTATTTCATATATAGCTTTATTAGCAAATATCTATCAGTTTTTTGTGCCTTGATGAATTTATCATGACATCTAATGAGCTTATCAAGTGGTTGAGCATGATAGATAATGGCTATCAACTCAATCCCTTCTTTTAAGGCCAGTTACATCCAATTTCATGTTTCACTCCTTAAGAAAAGGTTGGATGGCATGATTATACTGTTTAAAATATGCTTCTTGCAAAAGAAAAAATTAGAAGCCGAGCTTTTTAACTTCTTCTATGAGCATTTTTTTGTCTCTATATAACCACTTTTCAATAATGTAACTAGATGCTTATTTTTTTTATTTTTTCTTTAAAAATTATAAATATACCTTTTTAGTGGCACCAAACATACTCTGTTTAGTTACCAAAGATCGTATTTGATGGAAAACTAAAACTTCTACCATAAGTCATTTCATATTGAAGAATAATAAGCTAATAACAAAATAAAAATAGAGATAAACAATGGATAAATCTACTAGTAGAAAATTCAAATCAAGAGCCATATTATTCTCTTTATTTTTGTTGTCACTAAACCTCAAGGATGACTGCTTCTTAAGTGCGATGATAAAAGAATATAATCTCCTAATCTTAATCGGAAGCTGTAAACCTACAAGAAAAATTCAATGAATTTGTATTTTGGAGTCCATTAAGATTTGACACTTAATATGGACCAAAATTAGTTTAGGCTTAGTTTATTTCTTCTTTTAATTTTTGCCTTTTGTTTGCATATTTTTCTCTCATAATCAACCATAAGCGACAAATAAGTCAATGAGAGGATCACATTCTTTATATTATCTTTGAATGAAGACATTAATTTGCTGAATGACCAAAATAAAAAGCAAAATTTAAAGAACTGAAGAGATGAACAAGATTAAAAAAAAGGGAACCAATCAACCGTTATTCAACTCGAATTTATATAAATTTGGTACATCTAATACATATAATTTGGATAAGCAACATATCCTCTAAAGGGGATGAAACCTTCACTCTAGAAAGAAGAAACCTAATCCTATAATAGAGGCCTAAGACAAACCATTTGGTGTAAAAATCATGTGCCGTTAAAGTTGAGACCAAGCAAATAAAGTTTTCTGGCTACCTTTTATCATTAAAAAGGAAGTAATTTCCAACAATAACTACCCTTAGATGGCTATTTCTTGTTTTTGTAAGTCCTCACTTGATGGTTGCTAATGATTTATCACATAAATAATCTCTCTTAATCCATATAACTTCCCCTAGAAAGTTAATTTCAATGAAAAACTATCCATATATGGTCTCTTGTGGAGTGGTAAGTGGCATAACATGTCCCTCCATATATCATGCATAAATTAATTACTCAAATCTTATTTGACCTAATGTTTTTAGCCATTCATTGTAGTTGGTTAATGACTGATTAATTTTTGCATATAAACATTGCCTGTAAGATTCAATCAAAATGAATGAAAATGATATTTTCAATAGATATATGCTGAATTTGGTCATCGATTTGATCAGTCTCATATAAATCATTCACGAGATCACCACTCTTTTTGATTAACTTAGACCAATCATTAGATGAATAGCCTCATGTTAGCCTAAACATAACGGTACATAATTTATGAAACTTTAGCTACCATGCTTTACATTCTCTTTAAAGAGCAATAATGGCTAGGTCCTTAATATCAAGACCTTGACAATGATCATCTTTCCTTAAGAATAAGACATGCTCAGCCATATTTTCATGTAAATACCAAATCACATCTAGAATATGTCCAATCGTTAGAATTTTAAACAATCATTTAGCATCCTAATAGCCGACAAAAATGTTTGCATAAGTTTTCCTTTTGATCGACCATGATAGATGGAGGGGTCAATGATTCCAATAGTCAATTAGGCTCTTTATTTTGCCTTCGAATAAGGATTTTGATTAGCCGATGATACAAATAGGAAAAGAGTAAAAGAAAAACCAAAAAGAGAATAAAGTTAAGATGGAAACTGTTGGGTATAAAATAACCCCAGCCGAAGTTCGTAAAAGATCGATCCTTCCAGAGCTCTTCCGGCTTCCAATCTTGTGTGACGTCTTTCCGAACTCTCCCGACCGTCCGAGCTTCCATAATACCATCCGGACTTCTCCAATCATGAGCTTCTCCATTCATCTACCGGACTGCTCCAAATGCTCTTTGAACTTCACTTTCAGCCGATTCTCTATAGTGGTCGACTATTCTCCGAATCTCTTCCAGACTTCTTCCAACCACGATCGACTTTACTTCGAATTTCCTCCGGACTTCGTCAATGACCGAGCTTCTTCAGCAGCAGGACTTCTACAGTAACCAGACTCCATCCAAGTTTCTACGGTGGTCGACCACCTTTCAAATTTCAGTCAAACTTCTACCGCAAGCAGTCTACTCCGAACTTCTACCATAAGCAGTCCACTCCGAACTTCTACTGCAAGCGGACCTCTACTGTAAGCGAATTCTATCCAAGCTTCTACTGTAAATGAATTCTTTCCGAACTTCTATTACAGGCAGATTTCAGTCGAGCATCTTCGATAAGCGGTCTCCATCCGGACTTCTACAAGAATCAAACTCCGTCTGAACTTCTATAGTGGATGGATTCCGGACGAACTTCTACAATGGACGGGCTCCAGCAGCTGAATTTCTACAACAGCCGACTGCCTCCAGTGTTTTCCGTACCTCTCCAGCCATCAACCTTCAACAACGCCAGTCGGACTTCCACAAGATCCTCCAGACTCCTCCAGCAAACGAACTTTCATAACGCCTTCCGGACTCTTCTATCGGCCGACCTTCAGCCAGATTTCTTATGCAATCAGACCTCTCCAGTAGACAAATCTTCAGACAAGCTTCTACATCATACAAATTTCAGATGAACTTCTACGACGGATAGGCTCCACCAGATCTCTACTCCGAACTTCTTCCGGACCTCATCAATGACTAAGCTTCTCCAAAGGCGGGACTTCTACAATAAGAAGTCTCCATCTGAGCTTTCACGACAACTGATCTTCGACCAAGCTTCTATAATAAGCGACCTCCTTTCGGACTCCTACGAGAGCTGGACTCCATCCGAACTTCTACAGCAGAACTGTATCTCGGACTCCTCCAACGTTCGACCTTCCATAGTATCCTCAAAGACTCCTCCAGCAGACGACCTCCACAACACCATCCGAAGTTCATTATCGGTCGACCTTCTGTCGGATTCCTCATGAAACCAGACTTCTCCAATAGAAAGTTCCCGTCTGAGCTTCTACAGCAGATGACTTTTGCCTGCAGCATCAGCGCTCTAGGCACCCGACAACAGTGGACTCGTCAGCAACCTCGAAAACATCCGAGTCTCTCTTAGATTACAGAGACAGAGAGCCATTCCACTCCATCAGATGTCCCAACCGAGCTTCAGTCGTCAGGCCCGAACTCTCTGGCAAGTTACGACAATGGTCACTACCCCACTCCACTCTCTATAACAGATTTCACGTGGCCCCACCACTCTCTGGTAAGTCACGACAACGGACACCACTCCACTCTCCATAACAAACTCCACGTGGCTCTGAACGGCCCACTGACGCCACTACTCTCCGCAACAAACTCTACGTGGCCATAAACGGCCCACTACCAAACGGTTACAGACGTCACTGTCGATCAGTTATGCTCTCCATCTATATAAAGGGACCCCCAGATACGTTCTTCTCTAAGCTCTAAATCCTATCTTGAAACTCTGCTAAAATCCCATTCGAGTGCTCCATTTCTGTTGAGGCAGAGTACTGACTTGAGCGTCGGAGGATCTTGCCGGAGCACTCCCAACTCTGGTTTAGACTTTCCTTACAGGTCCCGATGGCGAACGCGATCCCCTCAACTCCAGCTTCTCCGATGTCGGCAAAATTTTGCACCAACAGAATTGGAGCTAGAGGAAGGGCCTATGTCTTTGTAGTACCCTTGTTCTTAAAGGAGTGCTCAACGGGACTGGCTCCGGTCATCTTCTCCGATATCTTCTTCTCTTTCTCCTACCAGATCTCCACCTGATGCCTCCCCGAAAGGCATCCAACAGGTGATCCACGGCCTCCGCGGTCAGATCTCAGCGAGCTCCGCAAGCTCCGGTCTCGTCTTCAGTTTTTCAGACTCCTCCGGCAACAACAGTTGGCATGGAGTAGTTTGACTTGCTGGTTCAGTAGATTAGGGGCCTCACCGAAGCAGTGCAGGCCATGCAGCAGCAGCCGCAGGCATCAGTGCGGCTGGAAAGAGCATCATCGGAGTTTCAGAATCTGGCAACTGGGCGGGCCACTTGGGCAAGTCGCCCTGTCTTCCCCGAAAAGGGGAAGCAAAAGGTGGAGAGCCCACCATCCGATCATGATTCCACCCTCGGAGAGTCGCTACCTCCATTCCACCAGAAGATCCTCGAGACTCGCAGTCGAGAGGACCTCCTAGATCAAAGATTTCGGAAGATGAACCGACGGATTGAAGAGCTCCACCATGCTCCCACTGTTTACGGTGAGGACATCTGTACTGACCCTCCTTTCTCTCAAATGATCATGCAGGAACCAATCCGGCCGAACTTCAAGCTCCCCCAATTCGAGAGCTACGACGGGACCTTAGATCCGGTTAACCACCTGGAGGCCTTTCGGACAATGATGCTGCTCCATGGAGCGCCAGACGCTATCCTGTGCTGAGCTTTCCCGTCTACCTTGAAGGGAGTAGCAAAAAATTGGTACTCGGCACTGAAGTTGGGTATTATCTTCTCCTTTGATCAGATGAGCCACCAGTTCGTTGCTCATTTCGTTAGCAGCCGGCGTCCTCGGAGAGGTTCGGAGTCCCTCATCAACATCAAGCAAAAGGAGGGAGAATCCATTCGAGCTTACGTCAACCATTTTAACGTCGCCGCGTTGGAGGTCAGAAACTTGGACCAATCGGTTGCGATGGCCGCCCTGAAGGGTGGTCTTCAAAAGAACGATCTTCTATTTTTTCTGAAAAAGAAGTATCCCAGGGACTTCGCTGATTTGCTGGCTCGGGCCGAAGGATATGCCCGAGCAGAGGAAGCCTTCAAGATAAAGGATGAGGAGGCCGTGAAGGAGCGGCAGGCAGGAGACTCCAGCAAGCCCGTAGTTGAAAAAGGGCCGAGTGAAGCTCAGCCACGTTCTCGAACTTCCTCCAGACACAAGCATGTCCAGACTTCTCTCCGGACTCATCGGCAGAGAAGCCCGGACCGCAGAGTTCGGTGGGGCTCTCCTCTAGGAAGATTCCACAGCTACGCCCCTCTCAACGCATCAAAAACTCAAGTGCTGATGGAGGTCAGAGAGCAGCTGTCGAGGTCAGAAAGGATGCGCACACACTCCGAGAAGTGCAATCCTAACAAGTTCTGCCTCTATCTTCGTGACCACGGCCACGACACGGAGGAGTGCATTTAGCTCCGAGACGAGATCGAGGAGCTCATCAGACGAGATCGGCTCGACAGATTCATTCGACACTGACCTGAAGGTAGGAAAGATCGGTCGAGGGCCCTGCCACAACCAGAGCCACCAAGGAGGGAGGAGCAGCTTGAAGATCGACCTCCAATTGGGATCATCAACTCCATCTCTGGAGGACCCCGACGGGAAGTAGACCTTCCACGGCTATGGGATTCAAAAAATCTACGAATGTATTACCAATAACTTTGCCTTAAATAAATTTTTTTTTTATATTTGCATATCTTTTCTTTTGGCATGAGCTTATAACGACAGAGAGTAGCTCCTTCCGACAATCAAAACTAAGCATGTTAGGAACAGAAGGAGAACCTCATCCTAATATGAGCAAAGTCGAAGGCCCGGTTATTTAAAGATCGGATGGAGGGAGAGGCCCTTACAACGGCCCTTATGTGCCCCCACAGCCATGTTAGGAACAGGAAGAGAACCTCATCCTAACATGAGCAAAGTCGAAGGCCCGATTATTTAAAGATCGGATGGGGGGAGAGGCCCTTATAACGGTCCTTATGTGCCCCCACAGCCATGTTAGGAACAGGAGGAGAACCTCGTCCTAACATGAGCAAAGTCGAAGGCCTGATTATTTAAAGATCGGATGGGGGGAGAGGCCCTTACAACGGCTCTTATGTGCCTCCACAGTCATGTTAGGAACAGAAGGAGAACCTCATCCTAACATGAGCAAAGTCGAAGGCCCGATTATTTAGAGATCGGATGGGGGGAGAGGCCATTGCAACGGCCCTTACATGCCCCCACAGCCCTGTTAGAAATAAGAGGAAAATCTCATCCTAGCATGAGCTGAAATTGACTGTGTCAGAAACAGGAGGAGAACCTCATCCTGACACAAACGAAGACCTGATCGTTCAAGATCGGATGAGGAGAAAAGCCTCCTCAATGACTCCTCTACATCCCTACAACCCTACTAAGAGCAGAGGGAAAATCCTCGCCCAAATATAAAAAAAAAAAGGAGATAAAAAGGAAAAACGACGAACTACACCAGTGATAAGGAAAAAACAAACTACATCAAAGACATAAGGGACCTCGTCTCAACGAGGAAGGAGACTCTTATCAAAAATCCTCAGTCTCTAAGAGGGAACTCAACACAGGCCGAGGAAAAATCGACTTCCTCAAGGTAACGAGAAGTTCGGACCCCCAAGCTCGAGCACTGGGAGGAAGCATCAAACTCAAATGGCCTCGAAAAGACCTATGGTCATGAACAAAAAGGACAAATCAACATGACAATGACCCAGAACCTTCAAATAATGTCAACATTGAATAAGATAAAAGACAAAAGAAGCTCGGTAAATAATAACTCAAAGCAAGAATAGACGAGGTAATGAGAAAATTTTCTTTTCATTTCATTAGTAAAGTGTGCATTACAAAGCCTTTGAAGGCCAAGACTCAAGGGACCTCGTCTCAACGAGGAAGAAAATCTTTGTCGAAAATCTCCAGTTCCTAAGGGTGAATCAACACGGCGATGACCAGGAACCTTCAAACAACGTCGACATCGAACAAGACAAAAGATAAAAGAAGTTCGGTAAACGACAACTTAATGCAAGAATGGACAAGATAATGGAAAATTTTCTTTTCATTTCATTAGTGAAGTGTACATTATAAAGCCTTTGAAGGCCAAAAAAGAAAAACGATAAGAAAAAGAAAGAATACATAGAATAAAAGGTAAAAAAGATCTAAGAAAGCTCGGCTTCTTCAGACTTCAAACTCTCGGTTCCAGCCATCATCGAGGATTGCTTTAAGTTTTCAACTTCTTCTTTCAGTTCTTTCTTTCTTAACGGCATCTCCCGATACATCTGGTGGAACCAGTGACTCTCACCCTCCGACTCCCGAAGCTTCTTCCTCAGAACTTCGAACTCTGTCTCGGCATCCTTGACCGACTGCTGCTCGTAGGCCAGTTGAATCTTCAGCCACTGTAGTTCGGCCTTCTCCTGCCCAAGGGCCACAGACAGTTCTTCCATGGTCCCCCTCAAGGAGTGGAGCTCATTGGAGCTCTTGTACAGAGGCGGACTGGACTCTCTCAGATAACTGCCTCTGAAGGCAGGCAACTTCATCGGTCGCCATCTTGAGCTTCCTTCAGTAGTCCTCTATTTGCCCGCACCAGCCGACTCGGTAGGTGTTATAGTTCGCCTCGGTATCCTGCAGCTGCTTCTGAAGGTCGGAGAACTTCTTCGACCAGTCTCGATCGCGGTCGGCCTGAGTTGTGAGCCAGGATGAGCTCCCTTCCAACTGGCCAATCTTCTCCCGTGCGGCCGCCAGCTCGACTTCAAGGAAGCTGATCTTGGAAGCCTGAGTCCAAGATCGATCGCTGGCACATTTTCGGAGTTCCTCAAGCTCCATCATGAAGTCAGCCTTCCTTCGGGTGTAGTCCATGAGACCCTTTTTGTGGAGGTCCCGAAAGCGAGTAGCCTCTGCAGTGACTTCCGAATGGCTCTTCCTCAGTCGGTGAGTTCGTCATCCAGCTTCTTTGATTTCTTCGTCAAGTGACGAACTTTTCTTTTGAGATCCCGGATCATGGACTTCAAAAGGATCCCCTGTGGCAGGGGAAGAGCTTCGGCAGGACACTGTTGTTGGGAAACAAGAGTGTCACAACATAAATCAGTGCAAAAAAATAAAAGAGAAGAAGAAAAAAGAGCTCTCTATAAAGAAGAATCCGATTTCATTAATTAAATAGTTTTTAAGTACAAGAGAATGAAGAAAAATCATCACAAAGAAAAAATACAAAATTAGAGGTTTCGGACCTCTGGGACAGAAGTGGAGGGGCTCGATGCCCCCGGAAGCTCGGTCGCGACAGCCGCGGCAGTCGAAGAGGTCCCGGCTGGAGGACCGACAACAGTTTCGGAAGGTCCGGCATCATCGTCGGACACCCATCCAGGAAGTCGAGGTCCAGTTCGAAAAACTTCTCGACCACCTTCTCTTGGTAGAGCTCGAAGCCTTTGATGAAGGCATCCTAGCCGAACTGGACCTGCAGATCCTCCATCTCGGAGGAGGTCTTGAACTCCTCCACTACTCGGGCCCCTGCCTCCGAGACTAGGGATGGGATCTGCGCCTTCAGCTCGGAGACCTCGGCCTCTGCCTTCTTTCTTTCCTCCTCCAAGGCGGCCCTCAGATCGGACGAGGTTTGCCCCTCCTCCTGCAATGCCTCCTGGAGACTTGCGACCTCGATGATCTTCTCCTTGAGGCGGGTGGCCTCAGCCAGGCGACCGTCCTCCACCTGGGCTGCCTCCTTCTTGGCATTCTTCATCACCTCGACGTTGGCGATGAGTTGGTGTCCAATCTGCAAGAGCGGCCGGGGAGTCAATATAAAAGCTAAGGAATAAACTAAGTAAAGAAGCGAGAAGAAGAAAAAAGTGAATTGGCTTACCTCGAGGAAGGATCCCAAAGAGTCCCAAACCCGCTGCTCAGGATCAGCATAGACGATCCTGTGGACGACCTCAGGCAGAATGCACCCTTCGACCAGCCTCTTTATTAAATCCCTATTGTTGAAGGGATTTTCCCCCAAATCTTCCTTGGAGCTGTCGGCCCCCTCGATGGCAGCCTTGCGGCTGCGGCTCTTGCGGGCCAGGATCTTCTTCCTTCTCCTCCTTTCGGCCCCTGGTGCCCCCTCGGGATGAGCCTCTAGAGCTGGAACCTCGGTCGGGGGGCTCCTTGAAGAAGCTCGAGGGACTTCGGGCTCGACGTCAGAGGGGGCGTCGACGGCAACGGCCACCTGGGTAGGCACGGCCGAGCTCGTCTCTTCTGTTCTAGCTCTCTTCGCCGACCCCGAAGTCACGGCACCTTTTCTCTTATGGGTCTTGAGACCCTGGGCTAACCTCCGAGCCACGCCTGTGTCCATGTCTGCAATAAAAGAAAATCGGCATGGCTCAGAAATAGAATCAGAGAAAGAAAAAGCAGTGAAAAAAAATGATAATAATAATACCGGCAGGGTTAAGAGGGCTCAGGCCGATGTTGAATAGGAGTTGTTCTTTCAGAAGGTCAGAGAGGAGGGGAGCTGGATAGGCCTCGAGCTTATTGGAGGCTTCGAGGTCGTCCCTTCTCAGGCTAGAAGCCCGGCGGACGGAATCCCTCAGAGAGCCCCAGGGGGTAATCCCAGCTCCAAGGTCGGGCATCGGACGTAGAAGTACCTCTCCTTTCAGTTGTGGATAGAAAAGGAGGCGCCTTTCAACAACCCCTTTCTATCGAACTGGGAGGAGAAGTACCACCAGTCCTTTGCCGAAGGGTGATGCTTGAAAGTATAGAAATTCCTAAACAAAGAAAGGGTTGGCTGGACTTCGGCTAAGCGACAGAGGAAAAGAAATTCTATCAGAAATCTAAAGGAGTTCGGCACTATAGAAACTAAAGAAATGTTTAAAAAGCAGAAGAGAGTGATGACAAAAGGCGGAAGTGGAAGTCAAAGCCCGGCACGGAAAGCTTCTTGGTACAAATAGAAGTAGCCAGGGGGAGGAGTGCTAGCCCGGCCAGTTGGCCCGGGAAGCTCCAGCTCGTACTCCGGAGGAACTCCGTACTGAATCCTAATCAGTGAGAGTTCCTCCGGAGTCAGAGAGCTGGGGATGGTGTCTGGTATAAAGACCAGACGAGGTTCTTCTACAGAGCTAGGATTTTGTGGGATTGGAACGGACGAACTCCTAGAACTGCTAGAGGAGGAAGTGTTGGAAAATATTTTGAATCAAGTGAAAACCCTAAAAATCCCAAAAAAATTGAAAAAAATAAGAGATGGGGCGCTCGTGGAAAACTAAACAGACAGAATGTAAAGGAGGAAAAATGAAAGAAGAATAGCAGGGAAAAAAAAAGAGAAGAGGGGAGTTCTGGAACTAACCTAGGCTGGTCCGAGAGGTGCAGAGATGCAGAGATGGGGATCGACTCGAAGAACGCCTAAGGCCGAGAGGGACGGAACTCTCGAGGAAGAAGAAGGGCACCAACAGGACTCTCAGGCAAAGTAAAATCCCTGGAGGAGGGGAGCGGATTTAAATAGGCAACAAGGCCCGGCGCAGTAATGATTGCGGATCTTCTCTAGCCGATCTACACTCGCCGCATGTCCCACTCACCATAGCAGGTGGCTAAAAGTGACTGGCAACTGACAGAACCATTATTGCACCGTACCTAGAGCAACACTTCGACGTGAATTCCGAAAAAATCTTTTCGGATCGCCTTGATTTGAAAAGGCTCCAGCACCAGCGCGCCAAACGCCAAAATATCTGAAAACAACCAAGTACAAAAATTGAGGGAGGCAACTTCGGCTGTGAAAATTTCTCTGTACTTCCTTCATTCGGAATCCGAACTCGAAAGTAGGGGGATTGGTGTTGGGTATAAAATAACTCCAGCCGAAGTTCGTAAAAGGCCGACCCCTTCCAGGGCTCTTCCGGCTTCCAACCTTGTGTGGCGTCTTTCCGAACTCCCCCGACCGTTCGAGCTTCCATAATACCATCCGGACTTCTCCAATCATGAGCTTCTCCATTCATCTACCGGACTACTCCAAACGCTCTCTGAACTTCACTTTCAGCCGATTCTCGACAGTGGTCGACTATTCTCTGAATCTCTTCCAGACTTCTCCCAGCCACGATCGACTTTACTCCAAATTTTCTTCGGACTTCATCAATGACCGAGCTTCTTCAGCAGCAGGACTTCTACAGTAATCAGACTCCATCCAAGTTTCTACGGTGGTCGACCGCCTTCCGAATTTCAGCCGAACTTCTACCGCAAGCAGTCTACTCCGAACTTCTACCACAAGCAGTCCACTCTGAACTTCTACTGCAAGCGGACCTCTACTGTAAGCGAATTCCATCCGAGCTTCTACTGTAAATGAATTTCTTCTGAACTATTACAGACGAATTTCAGTCGAGCTTCTCCGATAAGCGGTCTCCATCCGGACTTCTATAAGAACCAGACTCCGTCTGAACTTCCATAGCAGATGGATTTCGGACGAACTTCTACAACGGACGAGCTCCAGCAGCTGGATTTTTACAACAACCAATCGCCTCCAGTGTCTTCCGTACCTATCCAGCCATCAACCTTCAACAACGCCAGTCGGACTTCCACAGGATCCTCCAGATTCCTCCAGCAAACAAACTTCCATAACGCCTTCCGGACTCTTCTATCGACCGACCTTCAGCCGGATTCCTTGTGCAATCAGACCTCTCCAGTAGACAAATCTTCAGACAAGTTTCTACATCATACAAATTCCAGATGAACTTCTACGACGGATAGGCTCCACCGGATCTCTACTCTGAACTTCTTCCGGACCTCGTCAATGACTGAGCTTCTCCAAAAGCAGGACTTCTACAATAAGAAGTCTTCATCCGAGCTTCCACGACAACTGATCTTCGATCGAGCTTCTACAATAAGCGACCTCCTTTCGGACTCCTATGAGAGCTGGACTCCGTCTGAACTTCTACAGCAGAACCATATCCCGGACTCCTCCAACGTTCGACCTTCCACAGTGTCCTCAAAGACTCCTCCAGCGGACGAACCTCCACAACGTCATCCGAAGTCCACTATCGGTTGACCCTCTGTCGGATTTCCCATAAAACCAGACTTCCCCAACAAAAAGTTTCCGTTCGAGCTTCTACAGCAGATGACTTCCGCCTGCAGCATCAGCGCTCTAGGCACCCGATAACAGTGGACTCATCAGCAACCTCGGAAACATCCGAGCCTCACTTAGATTGCAGAGACAAAGAGTCATTCCGCTCCATCAAACGTCCCAACCGAGCTTCAGCCGTCAGGCCCAAACTCTCTGGCAAGTCACGACAATGACCACTACCCCACTCCACTCTCTATAACAGATTCCACGTGGTCCCACCACTCTCTGGCAAGTCGCGACAACGGACACCACTCCACTCTCCATAACAAACTCTACGTGGCTTTGAACGGCCCACTGACGCCACTACTCTCCGCAATAAACTCCGCGTGGCCACGAACAGTCTACTACCAGGCGGTTACAGACGTCATTGTCGATCAGTTACGCTCTCCGTGTATATAAAGGGACCCCCAGATACGTTCTTCTCTAAACTCTAAACCCTATCTCGAAACTCTGCTAAAATCCCATTCGAGTGCTCTATTTCTGTTGAGGCAGAGTACTGACTTGAGCATCGGAGGGTCTTGTCGGAGCACCCCCAACTCCGGTTTAGACTTTCCTTGCAGGTCCCGATAGTGGACGCGATCCCCTCGACTCCAGTTTCTCCGACGTCGGCGGAATTCTGCACCAACAGGAACCAATAACCCGATCAACTTGAATTCAAAAAGAAATAGTACATGTAATATATGTCATTAAGAAAGCTAATATAACCTCTATATAGGATGATATATCCTCTCTAGATTAGAAAACTGAACCTGTAAGAGAACCTGTTTGTGTAGAAATGGATGTAAAAACATTGTAAGTGTTGCCAAAGTTGTTAGAGAGCAAATGAAGCCTTTTTACTGGTTTTGTTATGAAAAAGAAAGTTATTTTTAGCATTAAATCTCTTTGGTTGGTTGTTTCTTGTTCCAGTAACTTCTTGGTAGTCTTCTATATAAATAACTTCTCTCCATCTGCATTATTTTCTTTAGAAAGTTATTTCCAACATGAAACTAACCAGCTCTTGTGTGAGTAACAAATAGCCAAACATAAAACTAACCCTCCATGAATCGTATATAAATTAATTAATCAAACTTGATCAACCTAATATGTTTGACCATTTATTGTAGTTAGTTGATGACCAATTAATTTTTGGGTGTTCTTAACTTCTCAATATTAGTTTTCTTTTTTGTTAGTCAAATGAACCTTAGCCAAAAAGAAAGGCCAACCTCCAGAGGCTAGAAATTTAAGCAATTGGTTAATAAAACTATGTACATGATTTTGGAGGTTTCTATCTTTTCAAAGCAATCCAATGTTTTTTCGTTGAAATCTTTCTTCTACTTTTTCTCTTTTTTATTCAAAATACAGAAAGAAATACATGGTCTTATCAATTCTAGCACCTTCATCCTCATTGTTGCCGGTCCCTTATTCCCATGGATGTTAATATGCCATGTAAGGAGAAGGGGGAGAGGGATGGAGAAGGGAGTGCAAAGTCAAGGCAGAGAGTGAGATGGGGTGGATTGAAAGTTTCTACAAAATAACATGGAGTTGGAGTATGGTATCAAAATACTACAGATAGGATACTCTCTGAAGTTCTTCTTCGCTTCCGAACGCTTAGCCAGCCAATATTTTCTAACCTTTTTACCATGAAATTTAAAAATTCAGGCATCGCCCAAAACTCTAGAGTTCTTGGCTATTCAAACACCCTCTAAAGAACCCAGGAGGTTGCATCTTGTTTTAATATGCCATGTAAGGAGAAGAGGGAGAGGGATGGAGAAGGGAGTGCAAAGTCAAGGCAGAGAGTGAGATGGGGTGGATTGAAAGTTTCTACAAAATAACATGGAGTTGGAGTATGGTATCAAAATACTACAGATAGGATACTTTCTGAAGTTCTTCTTCGCTTTCGAACGCTTAGCCAGCCAATATTTTCTAACCTTTTTATCATGAAATTTAAAAATTCAGGCATCACCCAAAACTCCAGAGTTCTTGGCTATTCAAACACCTTTTAAAGAACCCAGGAGGTTGCATCTTGTTTTCTAACCATGCATGCCAATATCTTGAGACCGTGCTAGCACCTAACGAATCCTGGACTCGAAGGCCTTCAGATTAAATAGTAGCAGCCAACATTAAGTTGGACCCACGTAAAGCCATTAAAGTGTGCAGTTTTTCTCCTCCCATGCTTTACATGTTTGATATTATCTCTAACTCAAACGATACAGACTTTGATCAGGTTTTTGACTAAGGTTGATATGGCATCTATACATTTAAAATTTACTATATCGATTCGCCAAGAAATACGCCAAGAGATAGTTTGAGGCTAGTTTGTTAATTCTGTTCTTATGAAATATATTTTTACCAAAAGCGAAGTTTTAAAACAATTGCAATCGATGATGCCTGGTTTTAATGCTTTTGGTTTTGGCAGTGACTCCACAAACGTCTTCATATATCTGGAATGAATTCACAATATCAATGACAATGATGACCGCAGCTCAGCAATAAAAAAGATGCCCCCAAGGAAGATATTTTTTTCTCAAAATAATAATATCCAACACAACCTGTTCAATTCGTTCTATTGTAGCACGGAGCTAGAATTTCTTCTTTAATTGAAAAAAGGAATGATATCTTACGTGCCATAAGAGGAATCTAATTGTCCATATCTTCACTTGTTTGGTAAGAATTGTCCATATCTTCATGATGATGTGATTTTGTATAATCATACACAGTTTCAGTGCAACAAGTCATTATTCAGCAGTAGAACAGACACAAGTATCAAGCAGAAATTGCGTCAACTCAATCAGGTTGTCACCCCTTTTGTTTGAGTAAAAATGCTGAGATTTCAGCCTTCCAAAACCAAGGCTCAATTGGTCGCTACAGAGCTATTCCTTGCTCAGAACCAATTTTAATGTCATAATCCCTCCTGCTTTGAGAGATATTGTAAAACTCTGCCAAGTATTCCAAAGCTTCAAGATTCCCATTGCAAACTTTCCACAATGATGCAACCTCTCCTCTAGCTACAGTTCCCCATTTCTCGCAATCATCCATGAAATCTAATAGCTTCGTATAAAAAGAATCATAATTTATAAGCAGGAAAGGGACAGCAAGCTTTGAGCCAATTCTCTCCAGTTGAATTAATGCTAGAATCTCGAACACCTCATCTAACGTTCCAATCCCACCAGGAAAAGCAACCACAGCTGTCCTGTCAGATGGATTGTTCCGCACTGCAGCATCCACCAACCCATGTTTCCTTGCTGAGAAGAACCTGCTTTGATGATTTCACAAATGAGATTTCAATTTACATCTAAAGGAATTCTGCATTAAAGGCTTATTTGACTAATTACCTGCATGTAAGATACATCTCTGAAGGGAGATAGGGATGGAAGTTTGAGGTTGTCCATTCACCTGATTCCCTTGCTATCTTGAATCCACCAACTGGCTTCTTTGCATCAAAAGCGCCTTTAATCGCAGCATCCATGAGACCAGGACCAGCACCTGTCCATGTGGTGCAGTCCAAAAGATTTGCAATCTGTAGCGATAATAAATGACATACATCCAGCGGTTTTTAATAGCAAGCATGTGATGTTTAGATAGACATACATAAGCATGTCTATCTACATAGATAATGCACTTACTAATATCAACATTTAGCGGGATGGGAAATTTTCAATCTCAAAGATCACTAGCCTAACATAACTAGGTGACTTTCTGCCGAGGAAGAGCTACTTACTGCATATAACACATTGCTTGTACAGATATTGCAATATGCCTATCTATACTCAGAAAAATACAATACCAAATGAATGTTAAAATCTGGAACCAGGCCATTTTGTTGAAACACTAAATGTTGTTTAAAGTCGTCTTAGATAAATTTTCTTGCCAGGTTTTGGGTTTTGGCAATGTTTGGCTATAATAGAAGTTATGAGGTCCTGAGATTTGAGAAATACCTGAACATTTAAAAATTGAAATTTTAATACAACACCAAAAATTGAGAATTTACACTATAGTAGGCAAAACAACTTTTTATTCTCGAGGTATTAGAAGTTTTAAGTATCTTTATTGCATGCAAATGGGGGATACTAATTACATATATTTTCTTAAAACAGAAATGAACCCTAGCAGCTGACCTTCTCAACCAACCTGGGGAACTAACCAGTCAAACCGACCTATGGGCCCCAAATTGTACTTGCAAGCCTATAAATAGAGCGCAGTGGGCACTGTTGGGTAGGAAGAAGAGGATGGTAGGCTTTTGAGAGAGTGAAGAAGGGCAACTAGCCTAGAAAGAAGAAGAAGATGATGATGATAACGGTAATGATGTTCTTAAAACCTAGGGTTCTTCTCAAAACTTTATAGTCTCCTTTAAAGCAATTCTTCCATGCATCTTAAGATTGAAGTTTCTTTGGTGTTCCACTCAATATCAAACTTAGTCATTTTAAAGTTCTAAACTTATGATCACTTCCAATGTTTACATTTTTGAATTCAACTCTGCATTTGTACCAAATCAAGGTTGTTTTGAAACCTATGAATCCTGAAAAGCTTTCCAGTTTTTTTTATGAAAATCTGAACATAGTTTTAAATTTTTTTCAACTGTATTTGTATTGTTGGGTATAAAATAACCCCAGCCGAAGTTCATAAAGGGCCGACCCACCCAAGACTCTTCCGGCTTCCGACCTTGTGCGGCGTCTTTCTGAACTCCTCCGACTGTCCGAGCTTCCATAATACCATCCGGACTCCCCCAGCGGTCGACCTTCCACAGTGTCCTCCAGATTCCTCCAACGGACGAACTCCTATCGTGCCATCCGAACTTCACCAATAATAAGCTCCTCCATTCATCTACCGGACTGCTCCAAATGCTCTCCGGGCTTCACTACCAGCCGATTTTCTACAGTGATCGATTACTCTCTGAATCTCTTCCAGACTTCTTCCAACCACGATCGACTTTATTCTGAACTTCTTCCAGACTTCGTCAATGACCGAACTTCTCCAGCAGCAGGACTTCTACAGTAACTAGACTCCGTCCAAGTTCTACGGTGGTCAACCGCCTTCCGAATTTCATCCGAGCTCCTGCAAGAGCCGGACTTCGTCCGAACTCTTACAATAGATGAATCCCAGACGAACTTCTACAACGGACAGACTCCACCAGCCGGATCTCTACTTCGAACTTCTATAGCAAGCGGACTTCATCCGAACTTCCACGACAACTGGTCTTCATCCGAGCTTCTACAGTAAGCAGCCTCCTTTCAGACTCTTACAAGAGCCGGACTCCGTTCGAACTTCTACAACAGAATTGAATCCCGGACTCCTCCAACGTTCGACCTTCCACAGTGTCCTCAAGACTTCTCCAACGGATGAATCTCCACAACGCCATCCGAACTCCACTGCCGGTCGACCCTCTGTCGGATTCCTTATGAAACCGGACCTCTCCGACGGACAATCTTCAAACGAGCTTCCACATCAGGCAAATTTCAGATGGACTTCTCTAGCAATCGGACTCCCACCGGACTTCTCTAACAGAAAATTTCCGTCCGAGCTTCTACAGCAGATGACTTCCGCCTGCAGCATCAGCGCCTAAGGCACCCCACAACTGTGGACTCATCAGCAACTTCGGAAACATCCGAGCTTCTCTTAGGTTGCTGAGACAGAGAGCCGTTCCGCTCCACCAGACGTCCCAGCCCGAACTCTCCGGCAAGTCGCGACAATGGACACCACTCCACTCTCTGTAACAGATTCCACGTGGCCCTGAACGGCCTACTGACGCCACTACTCTCCGTAACAAACTTCGCGTGGCCCCGAACGACCCACTATCAGGCAGTTACGGACGTCGCTGTCAATCAGTTACGCTCTTCTGTCTATAAAAAAGACCCTCCAGATACGTTTTTCTTGAAGCTCTAATCTCTATCTCGAAACTCTGCAAAAATCCCATTCGAGTGCTCCATTTCTGTTGAGGCAGAGTACTAACTTAAGCGTCGGAAAATCCTGCCGGAGCACCCCTAACTTCGGTTTAGACTTCCCTTGCAGGTCCCGATAGCGGCCGCGATCCTCTCAACTCCAGCTTCTCCGGTGTTGGCGGAATTCTGCACCAACAGAATGGCGCTAGAGGAAGAGCCTGTGTCTTCGCAGGACTCTTGTTCTTAAAGGAGTACTCAACGGGACTGTCTTCGGTCATCTTCTTCAACATTTTCTTCTTCTCCTGCCAGATCCTCACCTGATGCCTCCCCGAAAAGCATCCACCAGGCGATCTACGGCCTCTGTGGCCAGATCTCAGCGAGATCCGCAAGCTCCGGCCTCGTCTCCAGTTTCTCAGGCTCCTCCTCCGGCAACAGCAGTCGGCATGGAGCAGTTCGACCAGCTGGTTCAGCAGGTCAGAGGCCTCACCGAAGCAGTGCAGGCCATGCAGCAGTAACAACAGCCGCAGGCATCTGTGCAGTTGGAAAGAGCATCGCCGGAGTTCCAGAATCCGATGATCGGGCAGGCCACTTGGGCCAGTCGCCCTGTCTTTCCTGGAAAGGGAAAGCAGAAGGCGGAGAGCCCTCCATCCGATCATAATTCCACCTCCGGAGGGTCCCTACCTCCGTTCTACCAGAAGACTCTCGAGACTCACAGTCGAGAGGACCTCCTGGATCAAAGATTCCAGGAGATGAACCGACGGATTGAAGAGCTCCGCCATGCTCCCTCTGCTTACGGTGAGGACATCTGTACTGACCCTCCTTTCTCTCAAATGATTATGCAGGAACCGATCCCGCCGAACTTCAAGCTCCCCCAATTCGAAAGCTACGACGGGACCTCGGATCCGGTTGATCACCTAGAAGCCTTCCGGACAATGATGCTGCTCCATGGCACGCCAGACGCCATCCTGTGCCGAGCTTTCCCATCCACCTTGAAGGGAGCGGCAAGAAATTGGTACTCGGCATTGAAGCCGGATACTATCTTCTCCTTCGATCAGATGAGCCATCAGTTCGCTGCTCATTTCGTCAGCAGCCGACGTCTCCGGAGAGGTTCGGAGTTCCTCATCAACATCAAGCAGGAGGGAGAATCCATCCGAACTTACGTCAACCGCTTTAATGCCGCTGCATTGGAGGTCCGGAACTTGGACCAATCAATTGCAATGGCCGTCCTAAAGAGCGGTCATCAAAAGAATGATCTTCTGTTTTTCCTGAAAAAGAAGTACCTCAGGAACTTCGCTGATTTGCTGGCTCGAGCCGAAGGACATGCCCGAGCAAAGGAAGCCTTCAAGCTGAAGGACGAGGAGGCCGTTAAGGAGCGGCAGACGGGTGACTCCAACAAGCCCGCTGCTGAAAAAGGACAGAGTGAAGCTCGGCCACGTTCTCGAACTCTCCCGGACACAAGCGTGTCCGAACTCCTCCTCGAGCTCGTAGGCAGAGGAGCCCGGACCGCAGAGTTCGGCGGAGCTCTCCCCTAGGAAGATTCCACAGCTACACCCTTCTCAATGCTCCAAAAGTCCAAGTGCTGATGGAGGTCAGGGAGCAGCTGCCAAGGTCGGAAAGGATGCGCACACATCCTGGGAAGCGCAACCCTAACAAATTCTGCCTCTATCATCGTGACCACGGCCACGACACGGAGGAGTGTATTCAGCTCCGGGATGAGATCGAGAAGCTCATCAGATGAGGTCGGCTCGACAGATTCATTCGACGCCGGTCTGAAGGCAGGGAGATCGACTGAGGGCCCTACCACAGCCAGAGCCGCCAAGGAGGGAGGAACAGCCTGAAGATCGGCCCCCCATCGGGATCATCAACACCATCTCTGGAGGTCCCCAGTGGGGAGCGGCCAGTGGATCGACCGGACCGCCCAAGCGGCAGAGGACTGAAGAATCCATAACCTTTACTGAAGAAGATGCTAAGGAGATTCAGTTCTCCCATAATGATGCGGTTGTAGTTTCTTTAAATATTGCTAATTATGATGTATGCCGCATTCTTGTTGATAGTGGAAGCTCGGCCGATATTTTGTTTTATGATGCATTCTCAAAAATGTCCATTCCGGATGGCCGATTAGGGCCGATAAGCTCCCCGTTGGTGGGATTCACTGGCGATACTATGCCAATAGAAGGGGTAATAACTTTAACCGTAGTTGCAGGTCGGTACCCGAAGCAATCAAGAGCGCAAGTGGATTTTTTGATAGTGAGGGCGCCGTCTGCCTACAACGCAATACTCGGTTGACCTGACCTTAACGCCCTCCGAGCTGTGGTATCGACCTACCATTTGAAACTGAAATTTTCTACTAGCCAAGGGGTCGGAGAGGTCAGAAGAGATCAAGTCCTGGCAAGACACTGCTACAACATAGCCCTACAAAGAAATGGTCAGTCTGACCCGTCCTGTTAATGGATTGGACACCCGCGACGACCTTGCAGAAGAATGGGGTGAGCCAATTAAAGATCTTGTCTCAATTCTTTTGAACGATGGGAATGAGGAGCATGTGGTGAAGATCGGCTCCAACTTGGGAGCAAAAGGTACGGACACAACTCATCAATTTTCTACAAAAGAAAGCCGATGTTTTCGCTTGGGTTCCGACGGACATGCCAAGGATTGATGCTAAAGTCATGGAACACCGTCTGACTGCTAATCCCAAACATCGACCGACGAAGGAAAAAATCTGAAGTCATGCACCGGAAAGGCAGATGGCAATAGCTGAGGAAGTTGATAAACTCCTGAAAGCCGGGTTCATCAGAGAAGTCAACTATCCGAACTGGGTCTCCAACGTGGTTTTGGTCAAGAAGGCGAACGGCAAGTGGAGGATGTATATAGACTTCAAAAAGCTGAACAAAGCCTGTCCGAAGGACAGTTACCTTCTGCCCAAAATTGACCAATTAGTGGATGCAACCTCGGGCCACGAGCTTCTCACTTTCATGGATGCATTTTCCGGCTACAACCAAATCAGGATGGCACCAGAAGATGAAGAAAAAACTGCTTTTATTACTAACCGTGATCTTTATTGTTACAGGGTCATGCCTTTTGGCCTTAAAAATGCAAGGGCGACCCATCAATGGCTGGTGAATAAGATCTTCAAAGAGCAGAACGACTGCAACATGGAGGTATACGTGGATGATATGCTTGTAAAAAGTAAATCCACAATGAACCACATCGCTGACCTTGAAGAGACCTTCAGTGCCCTCCAAAAATATAACATGAAGCTGAACCCGATCAAGTGCGCTTTTGGAGTAACCTCAGAGAAATTTTTGGGCTTTATGGTATCGGGGCGCAGGATCGAAGCAAATCCAGAAAAGATTCGTGCCATCCAGGAAATGACCGCCCCGAAGTCAATAAAAGAAGTTCAGCGCCTTATTGGGAGAGTAGCAGCTCTGAATCGCTTCGTCTCAAGGTCGGTCGAACGATGCCTGTCTTTCTTTCAGACTCTCAAGCAGCTGAAGAACTTTTATTGGACCATTGAATGTCAGCAAGCATTCGAAGAATTAAAGAACTACCTCAGCTCACCTCCACTATTGGCAAAGCCCGAACCCGGAGAGTTGTTCCTGTACCTGGTGGTCTCCTTTGTGGCTCTCGCAGCAGTTCTGGTTAAGGAAGAAGCAAAAATTCAACGGCCGATCTACTACATAAGTCGAGTATTGAGATATACCGAAACCAGATATACTAAGTTAGAGAAACTTACGCCTTGTTGATTGCAGCTCGAAGACTCCGACCTTACTTTCAAGGGCACACCATAACACTGCTCACCGACCAGCCGATTAAGGCGGTTCTGCATCGAGCGGATGCTTCCGGAAGGATAGCGAAATGGACAGTCGAGCTCACAGAATTCGACATCAACTATCAACCTCGGCCGACGATTAAAGCTCAGATATTAGCCGACTTCATAGTGGAGTGCACTATTCCGGAAGAGGCCGAACTTGAACGAGGTGAAGCTGACAACTCAGGATTTCAGTCGAACTCCCCTGAAGAAAAAATAGATCTCCCTGATGGTTTTTGGGTCCTCTACGTGGACAGTTCCTCCAACATATCAGGCGCAGGCGCGGGCCTGATCTTGGTCAATCCAGAAGGAATTATTGCGTAGTACGCGCTACGCTGCGAATTTCCTGCGACAAATAACTGAGCAGAATATGAAGCTCTGATTGCAGGACTGAGGATTGCCAAAGAATTAGAAGTGGATCGGCTCCAAGCCTACAATGACTCCCCATTGATGGTGGGACAAGTCAACGAAAACTATGAAGCTTAGGAGAACAGTATGGCCAAGTATCTCGAAAAGATAAAAGAGATCATTCCTGCCTTCGGTAGCTTTGCCATCAAGCAGATTCCAAGAGCAGAAAATACTAGGACCGACCTCTCCAAGTTGGCTACACTGGCTCCAGTTGAACTGCCCAAGGAAGTCTTCTTCGAAGTTCTGAAGTGCCCCAGTACAGAAGAACCGCAGCTTGTGATGGAGATCAGCCATGAACCCAGCTGGATTGATCCACTGGTTGCATACCTCAAGGACGGGGTCCTTCCTCCTGATGTAAAAGAAGCTCGGAAGCTTAGGAACCAGACCTCCCGATATATTCTTTATGAAGGCAAGCTGTACAAAAGATCGTACTCTTTGCCCCTCCTGAAATGTCTCCGACCTTCTGAAACCGACTTCGCCTTGTGGGAGGTATATGAGGGAGTCTGCGGAAGTCACCTGGGGGCCAGATCTTTATTTCACAAACTGCTCCGACAAGGCTATTACTGGCCTACCATGTACCACGACTCTATCGAATATGTCAGAAGGTGTGATCGGTGTCAGAGATATGCAAATATCCAAAGGCAACCCGGCTCCGAACTTACACCCTTGAGTGCCCCATGGCCATTTGCACAATGGAGGATGGATATCCTCGAACCTTTTTTCATGACATCCGGGCAGCAAAAGTTCCTCCTGGTGGCAATTGCCTATTTCACCAAGTGGGTCGAAGCTGAACAAATCACAGAAGCTAAGGTGTAGGACTTCGTCTGGAAGTCAATTGTCTGTAGGTTCGGCTTACCCAGAACTCTCATTACCGATAATAGGCGACAATTTACTGGAGCAAGGTTTGTTGAATTTTGTGAGGGCTTAAACATCTCCCATAACTTCACGTCAGTAGCCCATCCGCAAGCAAATGGCGAAGCCGAGGTTACTAATAGGACTCTGTTACAAAGAATCAAGGCGAGACTTGAAAAAGCAAAGGAAACTTGGACAGATGAGCTTTATTATGTGTTGTGGGCATACCGAACTATCCAAAGACTGCCCACAGGGGAGATCCCCTTCGCCTTAGCCTTCGGAACAGAAGCCGTGATCCCGATCGAACTCAAGCTTCCATCGGCACGAGTCGTGGCATTCGATGAGCAGCGCAACTCACAGGATCTCAAGGCCAACCTCGACTTGTTAGAAGAAAAGCGGGAGACAGCTCAAGTTTAGATGGCTGCCTACAAGCAGAAAGTGGCCCGCTACTACAACTCCCGGGTCAAAAGCAAGGCCTTCAGAGCGGGGGACTTAGTACTTCGGCGAGCCGCTGTCTCACAACCTCAGAATCAAGGAAAACTTGCCCCTAACTGGAAAGGCCCGTATGAAGTCACGAAAGTGGTTCGGCCCGAAACATACTATCTAAAGGAGCTCGAAGGAGCAGACCTTTCGCGATCATGGAATTCGAAAAATCTATGAATGTATTACCGATAACTTTGCCTTAAATAAAAGTTTCTTTCATATTCGCATATCTTTTCTTTTGGTATAAGCTTATAACGATAGGGAGTAGCTCCTTCAGACAATCGAAATTAAGCGTGTCAGAAACAAGAGGAAAATCTCGTCCTGACACAAACGAAGGTCCGGTTATTTAGAGATCGGATGGGGGGAGAGGCCCTTGCAACGGCCCTAATGCGCCCCCACAGCCATGTTAGGAACAGGAGAAGAACCTCATCCTAACATGAGCAAAGTCGAAGGCCCGATTATTTAGAGACAGGATGGGGGAGAGGTCCTTGCAACGGCCCTAATGTACCCCCACAGCCATGCTAGGAACAGGAGGAGAACCTCGTCCTAACATGAGCAAAGTCGAAGGCCCGGTTATTTAGAGACCGGATGGGGGGAGAGGCCCTTGCAATGGCCCTTATGCGCCCCCACAGCCATGATAGGAACAGGAGAAGAACCTCGTCCTAACATGAGCAAAATCGAAGGCCCGATTATTTAGAGACCGGATGGGAGGAGAGGCCTTTGCAACGGCCCTTATGTGTCCCCGCAGTCCTGTTAGGAACAGGAGGAAGATCTCGTCCTAACATGAGCTGAAATTGATTGTATCGAAAACAGGAGGAGAACTTCATCCTGACACAAACGAAGATCTGATCGTTTGAGACCGGATGAAGGGAAAAGCCCCTCAGCAACTCCTCTACACCCCTACAATCCCGTTAGGAGCAGAAGAAAAACCCTCGTCCTAACACAAAAAAAAAACGACGAGCTACACCAGAAAAAAAAAATGAACTACATCCAAGACTCAAGGGACCTCGTCTCAACGAAGAAGAAAACCCTTGTCGAAAATCTCCAGTCCCTAAGGGCGAATCAGCACGGCGATGACTAGGAATCTTCAAACAACATCGACATCGAATAAGACGGAAGGCAAAAGAAGCTCGGTAAACGATAACTTAATGCAAGAATGGACGAGATGCAAAGATGAGGACGACTCGAAGAACGCCTAAGGCCGAGAAGGACGCTGGAGAAGAACGAAACTCTCAGGAAGGAGGGATCGAAGAAACTCTCAGACAAAGTGAGATCCCTGAAGGAGGGAGGCGGGTTTAAATAGGCAACAGGGTCCGACGCAATAATGATTGCAGATCTCCTCTGGTCGATCTACAACCGCCACGTGTCCCACTCATCATGGCAAGCAGCTGAAAGCGGCTGACAACTGACAGAATCATTATTGCGCCGTATCTAAAGCAACGCTCCAGCGGGAATTGCGAAAAAATCTTTTCGGATCACCTCGATTTGAAAAAGCTCCAGCACCAGCACGCCAAATGCCAAAATATCTGAAAACAATCGAGTACGAAAATCTAGGGAGGCAACTTCGGTTGTGAAAATTTTTCTGTACTTCATTCGGAATTCGAACTCGGAAGTAGGGGGACTGGTGTTGGGTATAAAATAACCCCAGCCGAAGTTTGTAAAAGGCCGACCCATCCAGGGCTCTTCCGACTTCCGACCTTGTGCGGCGTCTTTCTGAACTCCCTCGACTGTCCGAGCTTCCATAATACCATCCGGACTCCCCCAGCGGTCGACCTTCCATAGTGTCCTTCAGATTCCTCCAACGGACGAACTCCTATCGTGCCATCCGAACTTCACCAATAATAAGCTCCTCCATTCATCTACTGGACTGCTCCAAATGCTCTCCGGGCTTCATTACCAGCCGATTTTCTACAGTAATCGACTACTCTCTGAATCTCTTCCAGATTTCTTCCAGCCACGATCGACTTTATTTCGAACTTCTTCTGGACTTCGTCAATGATCGAACTTCTCCAGCAGCAGGACTTCTATAGTAACCAGATTCTGTCCAAGTTTCTACGGTGGTCGACCGCCTTTCGAATTTCATCCGAGCTCCTGCAAGAGCCGGACTTCGTCCGAACTCCTACAATAGATGGATCCCAGACGAATTTCTACAACGGACGGACTCCACCAGCCGAATCTCTACTCCGAACTTCTATAGCAAGCGGACTTCATCTGAGCTTCTACAATAAGAAGTCTTCATCCTAGCTTCCACGGCAACCGGTCTTCGTCCGAGTTTCTACAGTAAGCAGCCTCCTTTCAGACTCCTACAAAAACCGGACTCCGTCTGAACTTCTACAACAGAATTGAATCTCGGACTCCAACGTTCGACCTTCCACAGTGTCCTCAAGACTCCTCCAGCGGACGAACCTCCACAACGCCATCCGAACTCCACTGCCAGTCGACCCTCTATCAGATTCCTCATGAAACCGAACCTCTCCGACGGACAATCTTCAGACGAGCTTCCACATCAGGCAAATTCCAGACGAACTTCTCTAGCAATCGGACTCCTACCGGACTTCTCCAACAGAAAGTTCCCGTTCGAGCTTCTACAGCAGATGACTTCCGTCTGCAGCATCAGCGCCTAAGGCACCCCACAACTGTGGACTCATCGGCAACCTCAAAAACATCCGAGCTTCTCTTAGGTTGCTGAGACAGAGAACCGTTCCGCTTCACCAGACGTCCCAGCCCGAACTCTTCGGCAAGTCGTGACAACGGACACCACTTCACTCTCTGTAACAGATTCCATGTGGCCCTGAACGACCCACTGACGCCACTACTCTCCATAACAAACTCCGCGTGGCCCCAAACGGCCCACTACCAGGCAGTTACGGACGTCGCTGTCAATCAGTTACGCTCTCCCATCTATAAAAGAGACCCTCCAGATACGTTTTTCTCTTAAGTTCTAATCTCTATCTCGAAACTCTGCAAAAATCCCATTCGAGTACTCCATTTCTGTTGAGGCAGAGTACTGACTTGAACGTCGGAGGATCTTGCCGGAGCACCCCCAACTCCGATTTAGACTTCCCTTGCAAGTCCCGGTGGCGGCCGCGATCCCCTCAACTCCAGCTTCTCCGGCGTCGGCGGAATTCTGCACCAACATGTATCAATTTGAAGTTGTTTTAAAACCTATGAATGCTTAAAAACTTTCCAGGTTTTTATATGAAAATCTGAAACTAGTTTGGAAATTACCATGTCGTTTTCAAATTTTTTAAGTTTTATGACTTGAAATCCCATCTTTATTAGATTTTTTTAAAACACTTAAAATATTTTTTTGAACTTCTGAACACCGTTGGCATGCAATTTGTGAATTTCTGTTAAAGCTACAATAATAACATAATTCGAAAGTACGAGTGATTGGTACATGTGGCCTCACTTGAATTATTGATGAGGAATCTCTGGCTGGGTGGTATATGTGGCCACATTTGGAATTATAAATGATGATATGTCCAGTCCCTAGTTAGGTGGTATACGAGCAGACTTATCTGAATTAGCAATGTGGAGCTTTCAGCTAGGTGGCACATGTGGCCTAAAATGGATTCCCAATGATGACATTTGTAGGCCCTAGGCCAAGTTGTCAGAATAGACTTTGAGGATATAAGTGACCTCACCTGTGTTGGCCATGATAATTGTGACTTGTGAGAGGCTTTATGAGAAAATGTGAAATTAAGTGAAAAATTAAAGTTAAGAAATGCTAGGAAGCTGTGCTTGGCCATCATTCTCTCTCTGTTAATAGGTCAATCCAACATGGAATAAATTGTTTAGAAAAGGTAACAGCATTTTCCAATTTGCAACATAAATAAGCAACATGATACCAAAACCGCCCTCTTGATACATGAGTTCTCTTTCAAGAATGTGCTCGATGCATGATTACTTAGATGGCCAGCTTACTGGTGACTTGATGGAGAGGGAAATCAAGAAATTGGAGAGGGCGAGAGAGAAAAGAAGCTAGAGCAAGGAGAAAGAGAGCAGCATAACAGGACAAAAAGAACTTTCCTTCTTAACAACATACATACAATACATGATTGAGGTCTATCAAAAATATAGCTTACCCCTAACTAAAGGACCAAGAAATGAATAAATCAGAAAACATGAAATGCGAGGCCTAGGTAACTTGTATGTCAAGTAACTTGACGGCAAAATAACTTAAGAATTGGATTGCTTAAGGACTAAGTAATATTTGATAGTTTAGATGTTTCAATATGCTCAACTGATGCTCCAAGTTACTGGATGACAACTTCAATAAGCATGATACAGATTGTCACATGATCCAAGCCCTTAAATTCATCATACACTTATCCTGCATGGATCTCATCCTTGAGATCATAATGTCACTTTAATGCTAGATTGAGCTGCAAGTCTCCAAGATTTGATGATGGAAACCAACACAAAACTTTCTCATGAACTCGGTTGTTTTGGTGCTCTTGGATCATCGTTCACGAACGTTTTAATCATCTGATTAGTGGCAAGCATAAGTGAATCTAAGAAATCAACATAGTACTGATTTTCGAAGTATCGCCATAGAATCACAACCTTGAAAGATCCCAATCCATGTCATGGTTGTTTAGAAATTGCTCTAAAATTGGATCTTTAAAGCTTCCAATCTTCTTAATCAGATCCTTAGGATGTGGTGCACATTTAACTACAAGATCCTTGTATGAAGGATTGCTATTGGTAGGATCATCACAACATCTCCAATTGCAGATCTTGTCTAATGTATTTTCAACTGCTAGACCTCTAATATGTGGTCTGTCATATAGCTTGACAGCCTTGACTTCTACTTGCATTGAAAGAATTTGTTTGGATCTCGTTGATGATTCAAGGTAGGAGAAGATGACCTTTTATCAAGGTATTGTTTGACTCTAAAGCTGCTACAGTGGCTTGCAATTAGCATCCATTAACCCCAAGTCTTTGTTGAGAGGTATGAACCTGCTATTTATTGATGCTTTATCATTGCACATAAGCCTAAATCCTTCCTTGCACGTTGATGAAGAACCTCAATCTTGAAATTTAACTCATTGTTGATACAATGATGAAGAACATACTAGTTGAAGGTAGCATAGAAAGGAGATCAAGGAAAATAAAAGATTAATAGATTAGGATCTTTTTGCTTTGATACCAAAGTGATATAGGACCACTTGGGGGTTGGCCTGCTTATGCATAGAAGAAAAGATAGATAGAGGGGAATAAAAGGTACGAAACAGCTTTCTTCACAACATACTCGCATACAAAACATGATTTAGGTCTATCCTCCAGCCTTTCCATATCATATAGATACAGCCTACCCTAACTTAAAAGACCACATAACTAATAATATTAAGAAACGGGTAATTTGAGGCCTATGCAACTAGTACATTAAGTAACTTGGCAGCCAAGTAATGTAAAGATTAAGTTACTTAAGAGCTAAGTAACCTGAGGACTGCAACTTTGACAAAAATATTAAACTAACACAAACCCAATAGATGAACAAATCTACAACATACAACGTTTCAATATTAACCTTTGATGCATCAAGTAACTGGACAAGGGCTTGACGAATCATGGTATAGATTGTGCCACATGATCCAAGCCAAGGCTGGCGGAACCGGTATCGGTGGCCGGATCGGCTAGCCGGCGGTATGGTACGGCACGTCTCTGTTCCGTTCCGAACCGAGGCGAACCGACGAAGGAAAACACGAACGAACCGGGAAAGAAAAAGAGAGAGAAATAGAGAGAGAGAGGGAGGGAGAAAGAAAAAGAGGGAGGGGAATCCGCCGGAGGGCAGCCGTGGCCGTCGGGCGGCGGAAAGGGCTCCCGCAGCTTCGCGCGGGGAACAGGGACGATCCACCCCTGTTTCTCGAGGCTTTTTTTTAAAAAAGCCTTTTCAAAGTGAAGTCGGCAAAACCCTTGCCGGCTTCACTTAAGTGAAGCCGGTAAAACCCATGCCGACTTCACTTTGAAAAGATTTTTTAAAAAAAAAGCCCCGAGAAACAGGGGCGGATCATCCCTGTTCCCCGCACGGAGCCGCAGGAGTCCTTTCCGCCGTCCAACGACCACGGCTGCCCTCCGGCAGCCCCTCCGACGGATTTTTCTCCCTCTTTTTCTTCCTCCCTCCCTCTCTCTCTATTTCTCTCTCTCTCTTTTTCTTCCCCGACACCGGCATGTGCCATTTTGCATGCCGGAACCATCTCGGTTCTCCACCGAGACGGTTCGGCACACCCGTACCGGACGGTTCGATCCGGTACGACATTCCATGATCCAAGCCCTTGACTCCATTAATGCTACTTCCCCTTTTCTGCACCAAACCATCCCCCGAAATCATGACTTAAGAATAAGAGAAAAAGTACTATTGGCTTAGGATAAAGAATGATGATTTAGATGCTTCATAACACAAGGGTAGGTAACCAAGAAAATAAGATAAAAGCAAAAAAAACAAAATGATGATAGGCCATTTTAGAATTACCAAACCAAGGAAGAATATTGCAAAAAAAAGATTTCATTACTTGCACTAGACTAATATTGAGATGTAGAGAGAGATAGAATTAGGAGTTGTTTTTTGATGAAAACAGAATTAGGCGTTCTTATTGGACAAACCATTTTAGAAAAAAGTTACAGTTTCATAATTTGAGAGTTATAATCCCATACTCTCTTATCAATCAATTGCTTTGGTTCCTCAAGAAGAACTACCAAAGGGAATAGAAGAGAAAAGATTAAAACCATGGCTTCCATAACTAATTACTTATTGACATACATATTACGTATATGCATGTGTGTGTTTGTATATATATTAGGAGCAAAAAACAAAGAGCAACATTCATAACCATGACAATAACGAGGATGCTAAAGTACAGGGGAGTCACAAGCACCTAGTTTTGGCGACCTTGGATTCAACACTACCAGATGCTGCACTTAAGGTAGTCAACTACTAGCTCTCATTAGCAAGGAGAAATTGGAACTTGAGGCCACCACTTTGATTCCCTTGGCACCATCCATCATATAGCCATGGTAGGCACCACCAAATTCTCCAATAGGCCCTCAACCACGAAGAACGAACCGACTTTAACTAGGCAATTCAGGTCATGACGAGGCAAACCAATCAAGAACTGGAATAGTTTGGGCTCTTTAAATGATCCCAATTGCCCACCTAACCCCTTTTAAGCCTCATTCGCTCTTTAAAGCACTCGAGCCCCCTCAACCCCCCTTGCCTAAGCCCTAGATAGTCATCCAAGCCCTGTTCGTCTCCATATGGCATGGTGGACTCCATGAGATCCTATGTTATCCTCTCTCTCTCCCTCCTTCCTCACCCTCCCCCCTCCCTCTACCTCCCTCTCTCTACCTCTCTCTCCTTCTCCCACCATCCCTCTCCCTATTTCTATCATCCATGGCCAGCTCTACCACCAAATCCACACTCCCCGACTTTCTCCACCATCCATGGCCTCCTCTGCTACCAAATCCATGCTCCCCAAGCAGCCTCCACCACCAAATCCATCCTCCCCGAAACTTATCCATCATCCACAGCCTTTTCCACTACCAAATCCATGTTCCTCCAGTCTTCTCTATCATCTACGATCTCCTTTTGCCACCAAATCTGCAATCCTAGGCCACAATCTCAATCGTCAAGTATTGTCCCAGACCAGTATGAGCCTCTCTTCTCCCTACCCTCTTTCTCTCCTCCCTATTTCGGTATATCCCGAAATAGTATGGTACGAATCCGTACCATACCGAACCAACAGCCAACTGGTAAGACCCCTAATACTAGTTCAGCAAACCTTGCCCTCGATAATTAATTTCAAGTTGAAGCATCTCAAAAAGAAGCTCCAAAATGATTGCCTCCATTTTCAAAGAAGGATAATTTGGACAAGCTTGGAGGAGAGCAAAAGGAGAAGATGAGTAATCTTACTCTTTTGTTCTTGATAGAAAATAGAGGAGGCATTTTCTCCCTTTATTCCACCTAATTAACTAATCCAGATAAGAAGACATGTCATGGCTTCCTAGCAAGGTTCGCCATACCAGTCAATACCATATCGTACCGGTATCAAATCGATTCATAGTCTCATACCGTATCGATATTATTAGTTCATCAAATATACATCTCATTCAAGAAAACATATCGAGTATATCATCATTTCAAAACTTTTGTTCAATAGTAGTTTCACAAACCTTATCTTCCATTACTATCTAGATTTCTGATCACTAATTACCTTTCCGATTTGGATTATCCATGGTCACACTTTGGCCCAGGGCTAGCAAACCATAATCCTACACATCGGCCAGGGCTGGCAAACCATAATCCCATACTTTGGCCCGTGGCAGCAAATCATAATTTCCATACTTCGGCCTATAGCAGCAAACTCAATATCATGATTCAGCCCACAACTGGCAATCCATAATACTCATGCTTCGGTCTATGACCGCAAACCAATGAATCACAATTCGGTCCATGGCTAACAATACATAACATAGCTAATCCAAATCCTATCTACACAACCATCAAGCTATTTAGTTTTATCCTTGCCAAACAAATATATTTTCACAGTTTTGCTTGCCAAATCCAAAATAAGCAGCATCAAATTCTAAAAGACCAAAATCATCAAAATCAAAAACATGATATACAATAAAGAAAGATATATTTATATATTCAAATCACCAATCAATTGGCAATTATACTACAAAAGATGTGTTGGGTATAAAATACCCCCAGCCGAAGTCCTCCACAGAATCAACGGCTCCGCCAACAAGGCCAACCTCAAAAGAAATCTCCGCCCGGGCTCCCACGGGAGCCGGACTTCATCCTCGACGACCAACAACTTCAGCTACAAGACAGCTCCGCCCGGACTCCTACGGGAGCCGGGCCCCGCCGACGACTCCAACGACTGCAGACAGACTTCGTCCGGACTCCTACGGGAGCCGGACTCCGCCGACAACTTCGACCTGAAGAGGACTCCGCCCGGACTCCTACGGGAGCCGGGCTCTGCTCTCAGAATCAACTGATGGTAAGCTCCGTCCGGACTCCTACGGGAGCCGGACTTCACCTTTAACTTTGATTGCAGAGGACTCCGCTTGGACTCCTACGGGAGCCGGGCTCCGCTCTCAGTATCAACTGCTGGTAAGCTCCGTCCGGACTCCTACGGGAGCCGGACTTCACCTTTAACTTTGATTGCAGAGGACTCCGCCCGGACTCCTACGGGAGCCGAGCTCCGCTCTCAGTATCAACTGCTGGTAAGCTCCGTCCGGGCTCCTACGAGAGCCGGACTTCACCTTTAACTTTGATTGCAGAGGACTCCGCCCGGACTCCTACGGGAGCCGGGCTCCGCTCTCGGTATCAACTGCTGGTAAGCTCCGTCCGGACTCCTACGGGAGCCGGACTTCACCTTTAACTTTGATTGCAGAGGACTCCGCCCGGACTCCTACGGGAGCCGGGCTCCGCTCTCAGTATCAACTGCTGGTAAGCTCCGTCCGGGCTCCTACGGGAGCCGGACTTCACCTTTAACTTTGATTGCAGAGGACTCCGCCCGGACTCCTATGGGAGCCGGGCTCCGCTCTCGATATCAACTGCTGGTAAGCTCCGTCCGGACTCCTACGGGAGCCGGACTTCACCTTTAACTTTGATTGCAGAGGACTCCGCCCGGACTCCTACAGGAGCCGGGTTCCGCCCGCAACTTCAGCTCCGAGAGGGTTCCGCCCGGACTCCCACGGAAGCCGGGCTCCACCCACGACCCCAACCGCAAGGAGGACCCCTCCCGGACCTCTACAGAGGCCGGACTCCGACCGCTGCCGAGCTTCAATCAACAAATCCGCGCCCCCTGGCAGGTCACAATAACAACCATGATCCTGTTCCACTTCCTGTAGCGGATTCCGCGCGGCTCCATCACCCCCTGCGGCGGACCCATTACTCTCTGACAGGCTGTGTCAACGGCCACGATTCTGCTCCGCTCCCTGCGGCAGGTGCTGTGCGACTCCACTACTCCCTGACAACTAGCGGCAACGGACGCCGCTCCACTACCTGCAACAGGCTCTACGTGGCAGGCCATGACAATAGTCACGGGTCTACTCCACTACCCTTCGCGAAAAATTCCCCTGACCATGGGCAGCCCACTACCAGACGGTTACAAATGTCACCATCAATCCGTTGCCTCCTCCGCCTATAAAAGGGGGACCCAGATACGTTATTCCATAAGCTCATTTCTTATCTCAAAACTCTGCTAAATTCTCCGTTCGAGCACTCCATTCTTGTTGAGGCAGAGAACTGACTTGAGCGTCGGAGGGTCTTGCCGGAGCAACCCCACCTCCGGTTTAGACTTCCTTTGCAGGTCCCGGCGGCGACCGCGACTTCCCCGACTCCAGCTTCTCCGGCGCAAGCAGATTTGTGTACCAACAGGATTGGCGCTAGAGGAAGGGCATGAACCTTCGCAGTACCCTTGTTCTTAAAGGAGTGCTCAACGGATCCGCTTCCGGCCATCTTTTCCGGCACCCGCTCTTCCTCCCCTCATCTGATGCCTTCTCATGAGGTCTTTGCGCAACTGCCTCCGGCTATGGTCACCGATGAGGAGTGGCCGGGCGACCGGCCTCTGCCGGGTTCCGTCAATACCGTCTCGGGGGAATCCCGGCGGGAGGCAATCAACGTACCAGCTGCATCCCCCAAGCGACAAAAAGTTGAAGAACCCATAACCTTCACTGAAGTGGACACCCAGGGAGTCCAATTCCCTCATAACGACGCGGTCGTAGTTTCCTTGAACATAGCAAATTACGACGTCCGTCGCATTCTCGTCGACAACGGGAGTTCGGCCGACATCTTGTTCTACAACCCCTTTTCAAGAATGACCACTCTTGGCGGTCATCTGAGACCGATTTGCTCCCCCTTGATAGGGTTTACCAGTGACGCCGTTCCGACGGAAGGAATGATAGCTCTGACTGTGACCGCGGGTCAGTATCCAAAGCAGTCCAGAGCTCTGGTGAATTTTCTGGTGGTAAAGGCGCCATCTGCCTACAATGCAATCCTTGGCCGACCCGGCCTCAATGCCCTCAGAGCTGTTGTTTCAACCTACCATTTGAAATTGAAGTTCCCCACCAACCAGGGGATCGGAGAGGTCCGGGGAGACCAAGCCCTGGCCAGACATTGCTACAACATCGCCTTGCAAAGAAGCGATCAAGCGGACCTCTGTCCGGTCGATGGATTGGATGCTCGCGATGACCTCACTGAAGAGAGGGGCGGTCCAATCGAAGACCTAATACCAATCCCTTTGAATGATGGGAACACGGAGCATGTGGTGTTAATTGGCTCCAACCTGGGGGAGGAGGTGCAGAAGCGTCTTGTGGATTTCCTCCGAAGGAATGCGGACGTTTTCGCATGGGTCCCGACGGATATGCCGGGGATCGACACAGAAGTCATGGAACATCTGGCAGTCGACCCTAAACATCGGCCGACGAAAGAAAAAATCCGGAGTCATGCCCCGGAGAGGCAGAAGGCGATAGCCGAGGAAGTGGATAAGCTTCTCAAGGTCGGATTTATTAAGGAAGTCAATTATCCTGAGTGGATCTCCAATGTTGTTTTGGTCAAGAAAGCAAACAGCAAGTGGAGGATGTGTATCGACTTCAAAAAGCTGAATAAGGCTTGTCCAAAGGACAGCTACCCCCTTCCCAGGATCGACCAACTGGTGGACGCTACCTCAGGCTACGAGCTCCTCACTTTTATGGACGCGTTCTCCGGCTATAACCAGATTAGAATGGCATCGGAAGATGAAGAAAAGACAGCTTTCATCACTAATCGCGGCCTTTACTGCTACAGGGTCATGCCGTTCGGCCTCAAGAACGCGGGCGCAACCTATCAACGACTGGTGAATAAAATCTTCAAAGAGCAGATCGGCCGAAACATGGAGGTTTACGTGGACGATATGCTTGTAAAAAGCAGGTCTTCCAGAAATCATATCGCCGACCTCGAGGAAACCTTTGGCGCTCTTCGAAAGTATAGAATGAAGCTGAACCCGACCAAATGTGCTTTTGGGATAACCTCAGGAAAGTTCCTGGGCTTCATGGTATCGGGGCGCGGGATTGAGGCCAATCCAGAGAAAATTCGCGCCATCCAAGAGATGACCGTCCCAAGGTCGATCAAGGAGGTTCAGTGCCTCACGGGAAGGATAGCGGCTCTTAATCGCTTTGTCGCGAGGTCGGCCGAACGATGTTTGCCCTTCTTTCAAACCCTCAACCGGCCGAAGAACTTCTGTTGGACCTCTGAATGCCAACAGGCGTTCGAAGAATTAAAAAGCTACCTTAGCTCACCCCCGCTGCTGGCGAAGCCTGAGCCTGGGGAGGAACTATTTTTGTACCTGGCGGTCTCTCCCACGGCCCTCGCGGCTGTTCTTGTCAAAGAGGAAATGAAAGTCCAGCGACCAGTCTACTACATTAGCCGCGCGTTGAGGGACGCCGAGACCAGGTACACTAAATTAGAAAAACTGACCTACGCCTTGTTGGTTGCAGCTCGGAGACTCCGACCTTACTTTCAAGGGCATACCGTAACGCTGCTCACCGATCAACCGATCAAGGCGGTCCTGCACCGAGCTGATACCTCCGGAAGGATGGCAAAATGGGCGATCGAGCTCACGGAATTCGACATCAACTACAGACCTAGACCAGCAGTAAAGGCCCAAATACTGGCAGATTTCATCGTAGAGTGCACCATCCCAGAGGAGGCCGAACCTGAGCAAAGCAGAGTGGACGACCTGAAGTCTCAACCGAACTCCCCTAACGAAGAAGCCAGTCCCTCTGATTGCTTTTGGACCCTCTATGTGGACGGATCCTCCAACATGGCAGGCGCGGGTGCGAGCCTGATCTTGGTCAGCCCGGAGGGAGTCATCGCGGAGTACGCTCTGCGTTTCGGGTTTCCCGCAACAAACAATGGAGCGGAATATGAGGCTCTGATTGCAGGATTAAGGATCGCCAAAGAGCTGGGAATAGGTCAACTCCGGGCGCACAGCGATTCCCAACTTGTGGTGGGACAAGTCTGCGGGAGTTATGAAGTGCGGGAGGACAGTATGGCCAGGTACCTTGAGAAAGTGAAGGAGCTTACCCTTGCCTTTAGCAACTTCGACATTAGGCAAATTCCAAGGTCAGAGAATACCAGAGCCGACCTTCTCTCCAAGCTGGCCACGTCGGCCCCGGCCGAATTGCCCAAAGGCGTCCTCTTTGAAGTTCTGAAACATCCGAGTACAGAAGAACCACGGCCTGTAATGGAGATCGACCACGAGCCCAGCTGGGTCGACCCACTGATAACCTATCTTAGAGATGGAGTTCTTCCTCGGGATGCGAAGGAGGCTCGGAAGCTCCGAAATCAAGCCTCCCGGTACATCCTTTATGAGGGCAAATTGTACAAAAGATCATACTCCTTGCCCCTCTTAAGGTGTCTCCGGCCCTCAGAAGCTGACTACGCTTTATGGGAAGTACACGAGAGAGCTTGCGGAAACCATTTGGGTGCCAGATCTTTATCCAACAAGCTACTCCGCCAAGGGTATTACTGGCCAACGATGCATTATGATTCGATCGAATACGTCAAAAAGTGCGATCGATGCCAGAGATACGCCAACGTCCAGAGACAGCCCGCCACTGAGCTCACACCCCTAAGTGCCCCATGGCCTTTTGCACAGTGGGGGATGGACATCTTTGGCCCCTTTCCCATAGCGTCTGGGCAAAGGAAGTTCCTCCTGGTAGCGATCGACTACTTCACCAAATGGGTTGAAGCCGAACCACTAGCAAAAATCACAGAAGCAAAAGTACAAGATTTCGTTTGGAAGTCAATTGTGTGCAGGTTCGATCTACCTAGAACCCTAATCACTGATAACGGACGGCAATTCGTGGGAGCAAGATTCGCCGAATTCTGTGAAGATCTAAACATCTCCCACAACTTCACATCAGTAGCCCACCCTCAGGCGAACGGCGAAGCTGAGGTAACTAACAGAACCCTTTTGCAGGGAATTAAGACAAGGCTTGAAAAAGCAAAAGGAACTTTGGCGGACGAGCTTTATCACGTGCTATGGGCGTATCGAACTACCCAGAGGTTACCTACAGGGGAGACTCCCTTTGCTTTAGCCTTTGGTACGGAAGCCGTCATCCCGATCGAGCTTAAACTCCCGTCGGCACGAGTCGTGGCATTCGACGAACCCCAAAATGCACAAAGTCTCAGAGCCAACCTCGACCTACTGGAAGAAAGACGGGAGATTGCTCAGGTTCGAATGGCAGCCTACAGACAGAAAGTTGCCTGATATTACAACGCCCGGGTCAAGAGCAAAGCCTTTAAAGCAGGAGATCTGGTGCTTCGACGAGCTGCTGTCTCGCAACCTCAGGACCGGGGGAAGCTCGCCCCGAACTGGGAGGGACCTTATGAGGTCAAAGAAGTAGTTCGGCCCGGAACTTATTATCTCAAGGAATTCGGAGGAGCCGACCTCCCGCGACCGTGGAGCTCAGAAAACTTACGGATGTACTACCAGTGACTTCGTTTTAGTCGAAAATCGCATACCCATGTGTCTTTAGACAATTCAAGAAAACTGTGTCAAAAACAAAAGGGCAATCTCATAAAGTCGAAGGCCCGGTTCCTTTTAGACCGGATGGGGGGAGAGGCCCTACAACGTCCATATGTGCCCCCACAGCCCTGTTAGGGACAGGAGGAGAACCTCGCCCTAACTTGAGCAAAGTCGAAGGCCCGGTTCCTTTTAGACCGGATGGGGGGAGAGGCCCTACAACGCCCATATGTGCCCCCACAGCCCTGTTAGGGACAGGAGGAGAACCTCGCCCTAACTTGAGCAAAGTCGAAGGCTCGGTTCCTTTTAGACCGGATGGGGGGAGAGGCCCTACAACGCCCATATGTACCCCCACAGCCCTGTTAGGGACAGGAGGAGAACCTCGCCCTAACTTGAGCAAAGTCGAAGGCCCGGTTCCTTTTAGACCGGATGGGGGGAGAGGCCTTACAACGCTCATATGTGCCCCCACAGCCCTGTTAGGGACAGGAGGAGAACCTCGCCCTAACTTGAGCAAAGTCGAAGGCCCGGTTCTTTTTAGACCGGATGGGGGGAGAGGCCTTACAACGCCCATATGTGCCCCCACAGCCCTGTTAGGGACAGAAGGAGAACACTCGCCCTAGTCGAAGGCCCGATCCTTTTAGACCGGGTGGGGGAAGGCCCTGCAACGTCCATATGCGCCCCCCAAGAGGAAAACCTTGCCCTAACTTAAGCTACTTCGACCGATGGTAAGCCCAGCCCGGACTCCTACGGGAGCCGGGCTCCGCTGACAACAGCAACTGCCGATAAGCCTTGTCCGGACTTCTACGGAAGCCGGACTTTGCCTATGACTTTGATTGCAGGAAGACTTCGCCCTGACTCCTACGAGTGCCGGGCTACTCCAACTTCAGGAGGGCTTCTCCGTTCGGACTCCCAAGGGAGCCGAACTTAGCTCCGACTTCAGCAGAGAAAAAATCCAAGCAAAAAAGGAAAGCAAACAGTGCCCGAAGGCAACGGAAGCTCGAATCCCCGAATTCAAGCCCTAGGAGGGACCTCGAGCCCGAAGGGCCCCAAGCGAACCTGCAACCATCAACGGAATGACAATTGGGTATCTTCGAACGGCGTAAAAGCCAAAAAGGAGCTCGGCAAATGACAACCCCACATGAACAGAAGAGGTCGTCGATGACCTTGGGACGACGTGAAAAAGAAAAGAAGAAGAGAAGGAAGAAAGAGAAAAGGAAAATGAAGAAGTTCGACAGACAACTATTTAATGCGAGATGCAGACGAAGTAACAAAATCTCTTTTTCATTTAACAAGAGTATACGTTACAGGACCCGGTGGGTCAGAAAAAAAAAAGAAGAAGAAGATACACGTCATCGCAAGCCTCGCAAACACGGTTCGGGAAGGATGAACCGGAGGCCGCTCCGAGCTGCAAACTCCTCTTCCCGTCTCTGTCCTTCTCAGTCGCGTTCTCCAGTGCGTGTAACAGCTCTCGCCCCATCTCGCCTCATTCTGTCTCCGAAGTCCCAACCCTAACGAGAAAAGGGTGGGATAGATCCCCGGAGGCGGTAAGGGCAACGGCGGCAGTAGCGAAGACCTGTTTCAAGAAGAACCGGAGTCACTTTGGAAGCGGTAGCGATGCCAAAGATGTGCCTCATCTCCGAATGCTCCACGACAGCCGCCACCCAAAATGCTCCGACAAGGTCGGCATGCGCTACTTCCACCATCCCCGCAACAAGTTCCACTGCCCCACCGTCGACGCCGACCGCCTCTGGTCCCTCGGCCCCGACGGCATCAAGGATCCCGCCATAGCTTATGACGACAGCTCTGCCCTCTTGACCGGTATCACCCCGCCTTGCTACTCCGAAATTCGCGGGCAGAATAACTTCACCGACAGCCCCCGTTATTAAACCCCTGTTGTTGAAGGAATTCTTCCTTGAGCCCCCTTTAAAACGACGGAGATTCTCACCGGCCGCCGTTCTCCTCCTCACCTTCCTCTAAGCCCTAGACATCCCCTCAAGAACGGCCTCCGGGGTAGAGGACATGGCGTAGGAACCCTCAGAGAAGAATTGGGGGGCTGAAGAAGGCAAGGACTGGTGCGAGGAAAGCAAGGCTCTCAGGCGAAAGAAAGGCGCCAGGATGAAGCCATGAAAGGACTAGGGGGTTTAAATAGCCGACGGATCCTAGCGTAGTTATGGCGGCGGGTATTCCTGGGCCAACTGGTGCGTGCCACGTGTCGCGCTTATCCCCTTCATCGCTATCGAGGGTTGACCGTTCACAAATTCCCGTGGCACGGCGCTTGGGATCGCGTTCCGACGAGGGTTCCGAAAAGACTCTTCAGGTCACCTTCACCGAAAAGCGGGCTCTGACGTACACACATTAAATGCCAAATATCTAGGGGCGGCGGTACGCAGGATTCGAAGGGGCGACTTCGGCTGTGTCCATCTCTCTGTACTTCCTTCGTTCGAAATTCAAACTCGGAAGTAGGGGGACTGGTGTTGGGTATAAAATACCCCCAGCCGAAGTCCTCCACAGAATCAACGGCTCCGCCAACAAGGCCAACCTCAAAAGAAATCTCCGCCCGGGCTCCCACGGGAGCCGGACTTCATCCTCGACGACCAACAACTTCAGCTACAAGATAGCTCCGCCCGGACTCCTACGGGAGCCGGGCCCCGCCGACGACTCCAACGACTGCAGACAGACTTCGTCCGGACTCCTACGGGAGCCAGACTCCGCCGACAACTTCGACCTCAAGAGGACTCCGCCCAGACTCCTACGGGAGCCGGGCTCCGCTCTCAGTATCAACTGATGGTAAGCTCCGTCCGGACTCCTACGGGAGCCGGACTTCACCTTTAACTTTGATTGCAGAGGACTCCGCCCAGACTCCTACGGGAGCCGGACTCCGCTCTCAGTATCAACTGCTGGTAAGCTCCGTCCGGACTCCTACGGGAGCCGGACTTCACCTTTAACTTTGATTGCAGAGGACTCCGCCCGGACTCCTACGGGAGCCGGGCTCCGCTCTCAGTATCAACTGCTGGTAAGCTCCGTCCGGGCTCCTACGGGAGCCGGACTTCACCTTTAACTTTGATTGCAGAGGACTCCACCCGGACTCCTACGGGAGCCGGGCTCCGCTCTCGGTATCAACTGCTGGTAAGCTCCGTCCGGACTCCTACGGGAGCCGGACTTCACCTTTAACTTTGATTGCAGAGGACTCCGCCCGGACTTCACCTTTAACTTTGATTGCAGAGGACTCCGCCCGGACTCCTACGGGAGCCGGGCTCCGCTCTCGGTATCAACTGCTGGTAAGCTCCGTCCGGACTCCTACGGGAGCCGGACTTCACCTTTAACTTTGATTGCAGAGGACTCCGCCCGGACTCCTACGGGAGCCGGGCTCCGCTCTCAGTATCAACTGCTGGTAAGCTCCGTCCGAGCTCCTACGGGAGCCGGACTTCACCTTTAACTTTGATTGCAGAGGACTCCGCCCGGACTCCTACGGGAGCCGGACTCCGCTCTCGGTATCAACTGCTGGTAAGCTCCGTCCGGACTCCTACGGGAGCCGGACTTCACCTTTAACTTTGATTGCAGAGGACTCCGTCCGGACTCCTACAGGAGCCGGGTTCCGCCCGCAACTTCAGCTCCGAGAGGGTTCCGCCCGGACTCCCACGGAAGCCGGACTCCACCCACGACCCCAACCGCAAGGACCCCTCCCGGACCTCTACAGAGGCCGGACTCCGACCGCTGCCGAGCTTCAATCAACAGATCCGCGCCCCCTGGCAGGTCACAATAACAACCATGATCCTATTCCACTTCCTATAGCGGATTCCGTGCGGCTCCATCACCCCCTGCGGCGGACCCATTACTCTCTGACAGGCTGTGTCAACGGCCACGATTCTGCTTCGCTCCCTGCGGCAGGTGCTGCGCGACTCCACTACTCCCTGACAACTAGCGGCAACGGACGCCGCTCCACTACCTGCAACAGGCTCTACGTGGCAGGCCATGACAATAGCCACGGGTCTACTCCACTACCCTTCGCGATAAATTCCCCTGACCATGGGCAGCCCACTACCAGACGGTTACAAATGTCGCCATCAATCCGTTGCCTCCTCCGCCTATAAAAGGGGGACCCAGATACGTTATTCCATAAGCTCATTTCTTATCTCAAAACTCTGCTAAATTCTCCGTTCGAGCACTCCATTCTTGTTGAGGCAGAGAACTGACTTGAGCGTCGGAGGGTCTTGCCGGAGCAACCCCACCTCCGGTTTAGACTTCCTTTGCAGGTCCCGGCGGCGACCGCGACTTCCCCGACTCCAGCTTCTCCGGCGCAAGCAGATTTGTGTACCAACAAGATGTAAAACCAAAATCCTTGAAATACATTACAAAAATACATATATCCATAAAGGTAATTGTGTGCAAAAATTCTTATCTCTATCAATAACCAACTCAAGTACAGCAAATACCAATCCACTCGATCTACAAACTTGAGGGCAAAGTGCCCTGCTCAATACGTTCTTGCCCAAATGATCGCTCACCCACAGAGTCAAGTCTTAATGGTAAAATAACATAAACGACCATGAACAATGGAAGACTATGAAAAGGCATATTGGATAGTCATAAAAAGATTGGTCTGACGCTACTCCTAAGGCCACATAATATCGGCCCTGAACCCCTCCTAAGATCAATGGTCAACTCAGGCTTACATAGATATCCAGACCCTACATTGGTCTATAAGATATCTAGAGAAAGAGAGAAAGTAGAGAGAGAAAGAGTGAAGAAAGAGAGGGAGCAAAAGGAAATAAAGAACAAGGGCCCTTCTTTTGATCTTAATGAAGGAACCTCAGGGTGCTCGATGGGGGTGTATGTTTGCCCCCGCACGGCCTTCGACAATGATCAAGGCAGCAACATCGTCAACCATGATGGCCAACGATGGGGAGAAAAATAATGAAACCGACCATTGATCGGCTCAAAACAGAGGAACTAAAGTATTCTCACTCACTGTCCAATGGCCAATGCTCTACTATAGCAATAGAGCTTGCCAAAGATTGACCAAAGCTCCGACAAGAGCCTCAACCCTAAATCACAACAAATCGGGTGAAAAAACATGGAAGACGAAATACAAAATAGGAGCCAAGGTTTTCCATACTGTGCCGAACCGGCCGGTACACTCCATACCGGACCGACGGATAACCGGCATGATTTGGCCGATAAATTCGGTACACGAACGGTACGAAAGAAAAAAAGAGAGAAAGTGAGAAAGAGAGAGGAGAGGGAGGGAGGTGAGAGCCATCGGAGGCCGATGGTGGCCGACTGCGGCCACCGGAGGGCTTTCGAGCCTCATATCGTCCGATAGGACTTTCAAAAAAACGAGAAAGAGAGAGAGCGCTCAGAGGGGGACCGAGGGATCTACCGGACAGACGACGCCTCCGTCGCGAGACCTCTGATGGCCGGCGAGCCGACGTTGACGGCCTAAGGGCAGTCAAACGGGCGGTGGCTCCGCCCCCTTCTTTTTCAAAGCAGACAACTGTCTATTTCAATTTTTTATTTTTTTTTTAATTTTAAACTTATGAAGTGGGCAACCTAGTTGCCGACTTTAAAATTTTTTTAAAAAAAATACAAAAAGCGTGAAGTCGGCAAACTATTTGCCGGCTTCACTTAAAAGTAGATTTTTTAAAAAAAATTGCGAAACAGGGGCAACGCCCGCTTCGCTGCGCACGTGGACTGTGCCCTCCGATGACCACGATGGCCAGCTCCTTCCCCTCTCTCTCTCTCTCTTTTTTTCTTCCGATTTGGGTCCGCTTGCCTTCATCGGTTTAGTACAGTACGAAACCGTACCGAACCGTACTGCCGGCCGACCGATACGGCTGGCGGTACTGGTTCAGCATACCTTGATAGGAGCAGTCCGATTTCAACCAAATCTGACGATTCGTCGGTGACAAGCTAGCCAATAATGGGGGGCCAAGGGCTAGAAGATGGAGAGAGGGGCTTGACATTGCTTACCTTATTTTCAATGAGGTATTAACTAATGGTGGCTTACCAACAAACCTCAATGAGAATCCAAGGAGATTTCCTACGAAATTGACGATAGCTGAAGGCAAGATCGGTGGTGGAGCTCTTAGAAAGGAAGGACGAAGGGTTTGATAGAGTGATTCCTAGGATTTTGTAGGGATCCGATGTGCCCTAGGAGTTATCTTTTTGCTGGACTTAAGAGAGGAGGATCAGGAGTCCTCATCTTCCACTTCACGTGCCAATCACGTGAGGTTTCAAATTTTTTTTTCCATCTCATATGCAAAGATTCATGCAGTCTCCCATGCTCGAGCCGGTCAACAGACCGGGACCTTACATAATCTAAGTTGGTTAATGGCTGCTAATATTCCTTCCCATGCCAGTCTAAGTTTTGCTTCTAGAATTAAAGATGTTTTAAATTTTCTTGCTCCTGCAAGTAAAATCCTTTGTGATATCTTATAACAAATTCCGCCCCCGCTTCACCATCCTTCCATGAAGCATCAAGTTCACCTTTGTGATTCCACAGGGGTGGTACCCATGTAACCGATCTCTGGAATTGTGGGTTTAAGCTCACTAAGCTGCCGACACCCTAGTGCTGTGATTTATCAGCCTCGATGATGCTCAACATGGCTTCATAGAATTCCTTTACAAGATGTTGGGCATGGTGGCTGATTTCATATGAATTACTTGATTTCCTCTGAAACATGCACTCATTTCTTGCACACAAAAAATCCAGCCTGCATAACATATCAATAATCTATCAAAATCTGCCACTTGCTAGTTCGAACAGCAATCAATCAGATCCTGCATTGAGTCAAATATGGGAATTGCTGCATTATTTTTGTCTAACTCATTCCAGTCAGCCAATGCTACCGAACAAGTAATAATGCAATATCCAATATATTCTTTAATTGCTTAGCAGATATTGCATTCAGTGCTCTGACTCTGATTCTGGAGAAGTCCCTTTGAGTCCAAGAATTCTTTCCATGGTAGTCAGTCCCAGTCTACTTTCCACCAATAGAGTTTGACTCTCAGAGCTACTGATACTTTCCAAATCCACTTGAAATCATTAGGGTAACCAGCCAATTCTGCTTCAAATTCCTCTTGAATGACTATATGCATAAAGCATCTCTGATTTTTGGATTTGTAGGACCAGTGCATTTCCATACCATTCCATCTTTGCAATGATGTTTGGGAAATGGAATGGACAGCAGTATCCCTTGTAAACAACTGCATCAAAAGTTGCTGATTCCATAAGCCATCCACATTGATCAAATCTGAAACTTTCTGGTTGTCATTGCATAGGTTGGGATTAAATGGCATGGGGCTTCGATTGATGGGAATATTGTTAATCCAGGAATCTAAAAAGCACAAAAATACTTTCGCCATGTCCTACTTGCCAAGAGAAAGATACCTATTTTGATCAGCAACACATTGACCGCCAAAATTGTGAAGCTTCTCTTCTGAGTTGAGAATTGTCCCAATCAGTGAAATCAAGGTTCGCTGTACCGGTACCGGACGGCGTGCCGGTCCCAGACCGGTACGGTACCGGTCTCAGACCGGTACGGTACGATACCGGTCCCAAACCGGTACGGTATGGTACCTATACCATACCATACCGACACACGGTACGCCTAGGTGTACTGGTCCGGTACCGGTACACAATATTTTTTTCGATTTTTAAATTTTTTTTTTGAATTTTTGAAGTTAATAATTGATAAATACAACTTCAATATGGCATTATATTGCATATTATTGACATATTTTGGTTCAATTTGGAGTTAGATTGCGGTACAAAGATTCTTGATCCAAAATTTCAAACATATATTTATTTACATTATATTTCAACTATGTCATCTTAAAACTAAAGAAAAAATATATAAAATACGCATTAAAATATATCTAAATATTTAAGTACAAAGCGCAATAACTGATATATGAACCTTAAGATGTACTTTGCATTTAATTTCTTATCGAGTGTCTGTGACGCTCGTAGATGTCTGGATCATCAACATAGTCTGAAGAGATATCAGTCCAACCCTCTAGCCAAGCTGCACCGTACTCTCGAATATTCATCATCTCATAAGGCATCCTCTCTGGATTGTAAGACATTTCAGATCTCTCGCTAAAATTCTGACTCTGAGAAGTATCCTCGAGATGATGGTACGATTGTGGAGGAGCCCATCCAAATATGCCAGTAGCAAAATCTCATCCGTAAGATGCTCTAGGCTGCATAGGGTAGTAACCACTAGAAGATGATGCCTCAGATACACCATATGCATATGGATCATAAGGTGGCTATGGATAATAGGATCCATAATGCGAGGATGATCCAGATACATCTATGGACCCTACTCCACGTACAAGATCGTCCGCAGTATATATATATAATTAAAATATATGCAGGTATAACAAAACACGATAGTTTAATGATAATTAAAATAATTATATATAATTTTAAAATAATTTTAATAATTATTTTAAATCTTATAAATTCAAAATAAATAAGTTATATACTTCAAATAATATTTTTAAATTAACTAAAATATAACACTATTTTTATATATTTTTTATTTTATAATTAAATTTTTTAATTTAAATAATTAAAAAAATAATTTTTTAATTTCAAATATTTGAAAAAAAATTTGAAATTAGATTTAAGTAGCTTGAATCATTCTAAACATGATTCCCAAACTCTAATTTTTTTTCTAAAATTTAAAAAAAAATTAATTTTTAAATAAATAAATATTTAAAAATATTTAAAAAATATATAATTAACGAAAATTAATAATTTTGATGTTATCGTGTAGATCTTCCAAAGATCTATCACATATAATTAAATCATACCAAAATCATAAGATTTTGGCATGATTTTCTCCTATTTTTATTTTACCTCATTTTTATCCTATTTCTAACAACAAAAACAAAAAAAAAATATTTACTAACAAAATAACAGATTATCTTACCTCCGGCCAAAGATCAGCCTCTTCTCAAATCACTCCTCCAATTTCACGAAATTTTGCCTTCTTTTCTAATTTTTTGGAGGTCTCAACGATTAAGTTGCTCACGACCATGGGTGTTCTCTCAGAACTCTCAAAAAACACCGAAGGCCTGGTGCTTATTAAAGCACCAGACCCTCCCCCCCATGTGAAGTGGGCCACGCTCATTTCTCTCCCCCCTCCCTCCCCCCAACCACGTGAAAAGGCCCCCACCTTCCCCCTCCTCCCCTTTCTCCTGGGTGATACGGTTCAGTTCACCCCGAACCGTACCGCCCGATTCCAGGCGGTATGGGCCCGAACCGGGCGGTTCAGTGCAGTTCGGGGTCCTTTTCCGAAAAACAAGCCTGAACCGGACCGGTAAGGGACCGGTCCGGCTCGGTACGCCCCATACCGAACAGTTCGGCACGATACGGCGAACCATGAGTGAAATTATATTTGGCCATCACAACTTTGTACTAAATTGAATTTTTATTGAGAATTAGACTCCCTGCTGCTTGTGCCATACATGCTTCCTTTTGAAGTTTGAGTTGCAAACTTTCTCCCGCGATATCAAATGAAGCTTCCAAGACCCATTTCACGTCCCCATAAGCATGCTTTAAAGAGCTTCTCTAGTTCCTCCATGATTGTCTTTGGAAAAGCAATATCGGACATGAGATAAACATAACTGGATGAAAGAACAGACTGAAGTTGTGCAAGTCATCCTACTTGAGAAAGTTGCTTCCATTTCCATCCCTCCAGTCATTTGTTGATTTTATCAAAAAGTGGGTTGAAATCCTGTCTAGAGAGCTTCCCACGTAGAGGAACTCCAATGTAAGTCCACTTGCCAGCCTTTAATGGAATGCTGGGATAGTGAGAACCAGCTGTTTATTAACTTGGTAGCAGGAAGGTTCTCTCTAACAGCAACAGCCTTATCCATATCTCCCTTTAACCCTCCTTTATTCTCTGCATCATCATCCTTATCAAAGTCCACAATCTTAGTACCAAGTACTCTACCTATATGTTACCGGTCTAGTGCGGTATGGGTTGGTGAGGTACAATATACAACCAATATCGGAACAACCATCGAACTAGTTTTGCTCATTTTTTTATCTTGGTACACCTTGGTACAAGTCCGCACACCTTGATATGCGTATCAGTATGTCCCCTGATATGCCTCAATATGGGGCAGTACGGGATGGTACAGGGTCTGTACCAACATGAGGTTCATACTGATTTCAACACAATAAAGTTCGGTATGCCCCATACTGGGTGATTTGGGGCTGTACGATAGTCCATGATCTTTATCACAAATTGATCTAATGCCCTCTTCAACATCTGATCCTTTGTTGCCCTCAATTAGGAGCTACTCTCTTGGAAGATTGTCAGCATTTCTATATTCAATCTTCATACATCCTGTCCTTCCACAATCATAGCAACAAAGATTTAAGCCACTAGTTTAATGCTTGTTGATCGCATGGAGTAGGTGGATCATCCTATCACTACAAGGTTGAGATTTGTTCAGACATCATCTATGCATCCCTCTTGTGGTCCATTACCATGAAAGTTTTAATTGTATCTTAGTGTAAGGACACGCCATTGCTTTGCTACTTATTTGTGGTGATAGCACAATAGTGCGCCCTCTTGAACAATCCACAAGAAGTACAAGCTGCGGGCATTGTAGATTAACTAATGTAGCTTACCAATACATTTGGCTACTTGCTAGTCCTTAATCTGCATTAACTGGTTCCTAGTGATGACTTGATAAAACTCCTCGGTGTAATCATCTATAGATTTGCTGCCTTGCTGAAAATTATGGAGACATTGGTACAAGCATTAGATGTACTTGAAGGGCATAAATTATGCACTCAGCTTTTTGTGCTCAATCTGACTTTGGGTTTGCCCTTGGTTCACAATTCATTAACTATTCCCACTAAGCAAAAGCTTAGCCCACTAAACTAAAGGCAACCATCTCCACCTCTCTTTCAACACATCATTTTATTCGAAGATGTGCTTTGCATTGTTCAACCAATGAAGCAATTCCTCGGACTATAGCCCTCCTGCATATTCAGACAGATCCATCTTGATGGCAGTATCCCAGCATCAATCAAATTGGCTTTCCTGATCAGGCTAATTAACTTAATTACCCTACTTCCATGATGTCCTTGATATGGAGCCCCATCATGAGACAACTTGTTGAAGTTGGACAAGTTTGTGATGCAATCATGTTCATTATGATTAATTTTCAGCCCTTCACCTGCAGTAAGTGCATGGTCAAGCACTCTATCGGCCTTCTTAGCTCTTCCATCTTGATGTTATAGATATCACATTATCATCACAAATACTACATGCTTGCTAGTTTTCTCCACTATTTTCTGTTCATAGGCCTTTAGACACAAACAGATTGTAAAATGACTGCATGAACACTGAAGCTTGATCATATTTGACAGAAACAGGATCCTGCAATGACTTTATATATCCTTTGCGGGAGAAAGGGGGCATGGGATGATTTTGTTTATCATTTAAGGAAAGAAGGGGATTAGGAGCTAGGGCCAAAGTATGGATGCTAAATTCATCAAATTTATTGCAATCATTGCATCATTTCTCTGGTTCTGCTTGTATGAAACATGCCATGCATGTTAAATGCAATGATTTTCTGCTAAATTAACTTTGATATGGTAATTACTTTACACATGAATCTATTGATCCTGACATATCAATTCCCTTTACCTTAAAAGAAAAAAAAAATGCTTGACTTCTTTGTTTATGATAGCAAATCTATATCAGGAGATGTATTTATTCTGAATGGAGGCGCAGTGAGTTGGAAGAGTTTCAAACAGCAGACTGTAGCTGACTCAGTCACTAAAGCAGAATACATTGCTGTTAGTGAAGCCGCTAAAGAAGCTGTCTGCATGAAAAAGTTCATCACCGAATTGGATGTTGTTCCTGAAATTGAAAATCCAGTGCCACTTTATTGTGATAACACTGGTTATTGCTCAGACAAAGGAATCAAGGCCTCATCACAAATCCAAGCACATCCTAAGGCGCTTCCACCTCGTTCGAGAAATTATCGAAAAAAGAGATGCAACAATAGAACAAGTAGATACAAAAAAATAATATAGCAGACTCATTCATTAAGGCCTTACCTCAGAGCAGTTTGATCACCACCTTAATTGTATGGGTATTAAATACAAATACGATAGGCTTTACTGCAAGTGGGAGATTGAAAAATTAGTGCCCTACAAGCCAATCGCATAGTTAATGGGACAGAAACTTTTCTGTATTATCTTCCAACTCATGTAATGATATTATTCATTTATGAATAAAATGAGGCATTTTGTTTCATCATTTGCTGCATCTTATGTCTTTAAGATTATGATGAATCCCATAGATTAGGACAATGACTTTAGGGACATGATAAGATCATACTAGTAAAATCTAAAATTCTAAAATCCTAATCTAAAAAAATTTTCAATCGTTGGATCATTAAGTCAGAGATCAATGTTTCGAACAGACTGGCACATTCTATTTATGCTCGATGGAGGGGGTGGCTGATCTCACAGTCACTTGTGTGGAGACACTAATACAAAGATATGGGTGCTCATTAGGGAATGAGTTTACTGAATTGACTCGCCGATAGAGAATATCTTATGGAGCCTTACTTGTATGTCAAAAGATGGTTCCTAAATGAGAGTTATGCAAGTGATCCTTAGATCTAAAACCACTATGGTACCTTATGCATATGAATCCATGTTTTAGTTCATACTCATTCATGACATAGTCATGTATGGGATGTTCTGAATATGGTGAATTGTGTATAGAGGTTGTAAGTCGATCAATAAAGAATCGATCACTCCTAATAAAAGATGTCATCCTATTTGTTATCATTTGTAGATGACTTAGAAAGTCTTTGATCAAAATAGAATGAAAATTAGAAAAAATTTCTAATAGTTCATCATTAGAGTCATCGTTGATTGATAGATAATCGATATGAATATGTAATTGAATTTGACATAATTCTATACTCATAAATATATTCGGGATGCAGGATGATTGAAGGATTGAATTGCATGATAACTTATCACTGAAGGATATATTTGGTATTTCCATCAAATTTCTTATCTTTCGGATAGACATGATACGTTGCTGGACGTCAATCTTGTCTTGTAGGTTCTCATGAATTAAAAAGTTTAATTCATGCATCAATTAGAAAGAGTTCTAATTGATTGACTTGGGTTGATATGTATTTAACTAAAATTGATTGGAAGGATTCCAATCAAACTAGATCAACATGCATCTGGACCTACTACTGGCTAGATGTGGAACTCAATAGGTCACACACATAAGGGATCGATCAAAGAATTTATTTGGATTTTATTAGGATCAATGGATCCTAATTGGGTTACTAATTAGCATGCTAGCACATGTTGGTTGATCCTACTAACCAAATTGGATTTGGTTCGAAACCTTGCTGATTGGACTAACCTATTTTAAGTGAGACTTGGATTAGGTTGAGCCATAAGGAGCAGCCAAGAGTTGGTGCCTCATGGCCTTATCTGGATGTCCAAATGAAGATTCCCAAGGGCTAAGGACTCCTCTCCTTTAGTTGGCACGACAAACATTGGAGCGCCAATTTTTTTGGCATGAAGAAGGATTGGGAATCCTTCTGCCAAGGGGCTCTGGCCCTCTCTCTCTCGCCCACTAATAAGCCTTATCCAATGTCCACGCCCCTTGGGTGGCGTGGAGTTGGGTTTTTTCTCTGATGCTTTACGAAGCGACGTGAGGAAAAAAAATTCAGAAGAGACACCAAGAGTCCTACTCGAAGGAAGTTGGTTGGCGCATCCTCATCCTTTCTTTTGACCATCTGATGTGCTTCTAGATCAGATCCAAAGCCTCAGTTTTATTAGATGAAAGCTTATCAAAAGAAAAAGCTGTATAAACGACTTTTGGATGCCGAAACATCGTATGTTTCTTCGGGAGAAATATGTAGGCGCGCCCCTTGACCCCTTAGAGTCTTTTTGCTTGAAGGAACTGAATTTTCTACAGAGAAAATCAGAGAAGGGGCATGTGGACTTGGGTCACGATGTTTGATGTGGTGCCTCCTCTCTTACTATAAATAGGACTCGTATCCAAGAGTCCAAGGCAATGAAGTCTGAGCAAATCCTCTTCTTTACCTTGTTAAGACAAAGTCTTTCTTTAACATAAGTCTGCCATTTTAAGACAAGGGCTTAGGAAGAGAATTAGCAAGGACTAAAAGAAAGGGAGAAAGGGAAAAGAAAGGGAGAGGCCAAAGAAAAGGTCTAGGAGAGTTTTAATCATAGAAAGGCTAAGAAATTCTTGAAGAAGAATTCAGCAAGCAAGATTTCAAGAGAAGTGCTTCCTTGATCGAGTTCTGTGTGGATTACCGTTGGAGGACATACACTTGTGTATCTAGTGGAAGTTGATCATCACCAAGTCAGAATTAAATAGATGTGCTTCCTTAATCTACCTTTTATATTCAGCTTTGATTGATGTGAATAAGGGGATCTTGGGTCTAGGGTTTCGGTAGCTATGATTTTCATTAAAAAAATTTTTGAAATCCAACCTTCCGCTGCACCACCATAATCCTACAATGGTATCAGAGCGACCCTTAATTGACTCAATCAAAGATCATATTATGATCATGTATTGGATCAGGTGTTTAATGATTTGTATATGATCATGTTATTATGATGAATGCAATCATATGTTGTTATGCTACTTATGTATAAATAGCATGATGTTAAAATAAGAAATGATCCTGTTTATTTTATAATGAATCATATTTGCTTAGTATTATGAACACGGAAATTAGTATGTGCATGAGATCATAAATCCTTCTAAAAAATTATATTAAGTCGTAGTGGCAGAAACCAATAGCAGACCGAGTTTGAGATTGATTGATCAATTGGTGTCCAAAAAAATATCAAAGGTGGTTACTTAATTAGGACCATTGCGAAAGCATGGAAAACCTCCCACCTACTTATCTAGCCAATTTGATTGATTGATTTTGAATTTGGAATGCTTGGTGTTGAGGCTACTATTGAAGCCTTCTTTCATGCTAAGCCAATATTATGTCATAAACCATAACAGGTTTGTTGTGCAACCACAAGGCTTGCTATAAAGATTGATATAATACTATCTTGGTGCATAGTGATGCTTATAACATGTCTGGATGGTTCTTTTGTTGTGTAACCCATAAGGACAGTATTATTCAAATATGACTGTATGGAAATGAAAGGTCTGACTTAACTAAAACATTATAGTTTGTTGTGCAACCATAAGACTATACATCTTTTAGAAGTAGAAGTTTGTTGAGAGTTGCATGAGATACAATTGGAAAGAATTTCCTACCTATGAACTCCTCAAAGATTTGATGTGCAACCACAAAGTTTTTGGTGAGGAATTAGGATCTCAACCTCACTAAAAAAATCTAATTAGAGTTTCTCATTGATCATGAGAGAGGGTCATAGTATCCGATAAAACAGTAGGAGACAATTAGACACAAGTCCTCATCTAATTGTAAGTGTCATCATGAGTGGTTTGCTTATATGTTGTTCTTTATATATATAGATTAATACTACATTAAATGGCATCTTCACTATCACTGCGTGAGATTTTAGATTCCAATAAATTAACCCATCCCAATTATGTGATTGGTTGAGGAATTTGAGGATGGTCCTCACACAAAAGAAAGTCTTCTATATCTTCAACACTCTTGATCCAGAGTCGATTGGAGAGAATGTGACGGAGAAAGAAAGAGCCACATTTAAATGTGGAAGAATGATAGCTCAACTATCAAGTGTATTATGTTGGCCTTGATGAGCAATGAATTACAGAGACAATATGAAAATATGAAATCTCAATCCATATTACTCAATCTCAAAGAGTTATATAGAGAGCAAAGTAGGACTGCTCGATATGAGATACGAAGCAATTGTTCCATGTCAGAATGAGTGAGGGCACATCCGTGCAAGCCCATGTTTTAAAAATAATTGACTTAATCACTGGATTAGGTCAATTAGGGTTTGTCATAGATGGAAAGCTTAGTTAGGACTTGATCCTGCAATCACTCTCCAACTCTTTCTCCCAGTTTGTCATAAATTATCATATGAACAAACTGAATACTTTCCTGCCAAAGCTGCTTAACATGTTAAAGACAGCTAAGAGTCATTTCAAGTCAGAAAAAGCCTCTTCTTTTGGTCAATAAGAAGAAGAATATTGTAGGGAATAAGGATTCCAAGAGAAAAATGAACCCTAAGAGTAGCAATCAGAAGAGGAAGGGCGAAGGTCTTCTCAGATGTTACCTATTTTCACTGCGGCAAGCAGGGATATTAGAAAAAGAATTGCAAGTTTTCTTGCAAATGTGAAGTATGATGCAAGTGTTGCATCAAAAGATTTGTATATGATACAAGCTAATTTATCATTGAGCACTTCAACTTCTGATTCTTAGATATTGAATACTACCTGTAGTTCTCATATATGCAAATCATTGCATGAACTATATGAAAGAATTATGCCCTACAAGCCAATCGCATATGGGATGCGATAGGATGTTTATTGTACTTTGTCTTCCAAACTCATGTAATTGACATTAATATTATTAATAAAATTGATATTTTTGATTCATTATATGCTACATCTTATTAATTTTAAGATTATAATGAACCCTATAGGTCAGAGCAATGATTTTAAGGCCGTGATGAGATCACACCAATGAGATCTAAATCTTTAATAGCTCTGATCTAAAACATTCTTAGTCGTTGGTACATTGAGTCGGGGATCAATGATACCGGTAAGACTGGCATGTCCTATGTATGCTCAGAAATGAGGGTGGTTGATCTCACAACCACTTGTGTGGTGACACTAATATAAGAATATGGGATCTCATTAGAGAATAAGTTCACCAAATTGACCTGCAAGAGAATAATTAGATGGAATCTTATTTATATGTCAACTGATAATTCTTTAGTGGGAGTTGTATAAGTGATCCTTTGACCTGAGATCACCATGGTACCTTGTGTACATGGATCCATATTTTGGTTCACTACCTTGTATACATGGCTTTAACAAGATGGTTTTCTAATTAGGTCCGTATACTGGCTTGACCAACTCTGTTGGTGTCTAGAAAAGCTACGAGGAGCCTCCCACCTACTTGGCCAATTTGATCTTCTTGAATATCGGACTTAAATTGATTAGTGATGTAGACACTACAAAGGCCTTCCTTCGAACTTGATTGATAGAGTATGTCAAGATCTTAGTAAGCTTGTTGTGCTATCCACAAGGCTTACTATAGAAATTGACATGATGTTGATCAAGTGCATATTGATGCTTATGGCATATTTGAATAGTGTTGCTTTGTTGTGCTATCCACAAGGGCAGCATTGTTTAAGTATGACTATATGGGATTGAAGGATCAACTTAACTAGAACACTATAGTTTGTTATGTTATCCACAAGACTATATGTGATCTAGAGGCCAGAATGAAAGATGTTGAGAATTGTAAAGGTATAATTGGTAAAGAGTTACCTACTCTTGAACTCATGAATACTTGTTATGCTATCTACAAGGTATTTGTGAGGAATAGGGATCTCAACTTTACTAAGAAATATTAGTATGTTTTTCGATTTTCATATTTGAGGGCTATGAAGTTCGATAAAATAATAGGAGACACAATTAGATAAAAGTCCTAGTCTAGTTGTGAATGTCTTCATGAGTTGTCCGCTTATATTGTGTTCTTGTATTAACTACACTTATGGCATCCTCATTGTCCCTTAGAGGTATCCTAGATACTAACAAATTGATCGGATCCAACTATGTCGACTGATTAAGGAACTTGAGAATTGTTCTCACTCAAGAGAAAGTCCCCTATATTCTAGATACACTTGCTCCAGATTCTCTTGGGGAGGATGCTTCCGAAGAAGAAAGGGCCACATACAAGATGTGGAAAGACGACAGTGTGACTGTCAAATGTATCATGCTTGCCTCCATGAGCAATGAGCTCCAGAGGCAGCATGAGGACATGGACGTTCCCTCTATTCTTTATAATCTTAAGGAGTTATATGGGGAGCAAAGTCGAACTGCTCGACATGAGATATCGAAGCAGTTGTTCCGTGCCCGTATGACTGAAGGCTCTTCCGTGCAAACGCATGTCTTAAAAATGATTGATTTGATCACTCATCTAGGACAGCTGGATTTTGCCATGGATGGTGAACTGAGCCAGAATTTGATCCTGCAGTCTCTCCCTAACTCTTTTTCTCAGTTTATCATTAATTATCATATGAACAAACTGAACATCAGCTTGCCTGAGCTGTTAAATATGTTAAAAACAGCAGAAAACCATTTCAAAGGTGAAAAGGCTCAGATTCTTCATGTTGATAAGATCAGCAAGAAGAAAGTGAAGAAGGATCCTAAGAAAAAGTTGAATCCTAAGGCTGGCATCTCCAAGAAGAAGGTGAAGAAGGTCTCCGCCAAAGGTACTTGTTATCACTGTGGCAAGGAGAGCCACTGGAAGAGAAATTGCAAGGAGTACCTTGCAACTGTGAAATCAGCAAACGTTGCTAAAAGTTTGTATATGATACAAACTAATTTATCATTAAGTACTTCAATGTTAGATTCTTGGGTATTGGATACCGCCTGTGGTTCACACCTTTGCAAATTGTTGCAGGGTCTATAGGAAATAAGAAATCTAAATAAAGATGATTTCGAGCTGTTCGGCGCAAGTGGAGAATCCATTCAAGCCGAAATCGTAGGAACCAGGATTTTGAAGTTGCTTTCGAAAAAAAATTTTGGAACTAAAAACCTATTATTACATTTCAAATATTGTTAGAAATATTATTTCTGTATCATTGTTATTGGAACAAGATTTTGAAATAATTGCAAAGAACAATGATTGTTTTATATTTTTTTCTAATGAATATTATGAAAGTACTTTTATTGATAATGATCTTATGTTTCTTTCACTTAATGATAATGTGCTTCATGTTGATAATATGAAGAAAAAAAAGAGAGATTGTGAATGTCACATACCCCTGGCACTGCTGACTTGACCATATAAATGAGTCAAAGATTAATAAGTTATACAAAGATAATTTCTTTGATCCTTATGATTATGAATCATATGGAACTTGTGAATCTTGCCTCATGGAAAAAATGACCAAGACTCTATTTACTGGACATGGAGATCGGACGAGTGACATTTTGAACCTCGTACATACTAATGTGTGTGTTTCAATGTCGATTCAAGCCAGAGGTGGATACTCTTACTTCATCACATTTACTGATGATATGTTTAGGTTTGGATATGTGTATTTAATGAAATACAAATCCGAAGCCTTTGACAAATTTAAAGAGTATCAAAGAATGATCGAGAAACAAACTGGTAAAAATATTAAAGCTCTTCGATCGGATCGAGGAGAATACTTGTCTAGTGAGTTCCTCGATTATTTGAAACAAAATGGTATATTCTCTCAATGGATACCTCCTTATACTCTACAATTAAATGGAATTGCGGAAAGGAAGAATCGCACCTTATTAGATATGATGCGGTCCATGATATCTTTCACAAATCTTCCATTATCCTTTTGGGGATACATCTTCGAGGCTGCAACGTATATTTTAAATAAAGTACCTTCAAAATCTGTTTTTAGCACTCCATATGAAATATGGAAAGAAAAAAGACCCAATCTTAAGCATCTTAAGATTTGGGGCTACCCAGCTTATATGAAAAATATTGATGGACATAAGCTGAATGCTATATTAAAAAAATACAGGTTTGTAGGTTATCCCAAGGAGAGTATAGGATACTACTTCTATAATCCTACTCAACAAAGGATATTTGTTAGTAGGTATGCCATTTTCTTGGAGAAAGACTTTATCCAAAAAGGAGACAGTAGGAGGTCTATTAAACTTGAGGAAGTTCAAAACCTACAATCCATCCAGGATTCACCAGATGGTTCTCAACCAGATGTGCCCATTGTTGAGGCACAGCCACTACACACACCTCTCCGAAGGTCGAGTAGAGTGCGTAGTGTACCACTCAGGTATGGGTTTGTCATTGAGAATGACAACACAACCCACATCATTGAGAATAATGAGCATACAACCTATTCGGAAGCTGTCATGAGTAATGACTCTGACAAGTGGCTCAATGCCATGAAATTCGAAATGGACTCCATGTATGCCAATCAAGTTTGGACGTTAGTTGATGCGCCTGAGGGTGTGACCCCAAAAGGCTGCAAATGGGTCTTCAAAAAAAAAATTGAAGCAGATGGCCAAGTAGAGACCTATAAGGCCAGACTTGTGGCAAAAGATTTCAGACAAAAACAAAGTGTTGATTATGAAGAAACCTTTTCGTCGGTAGCTATACTCAAGTCTTTAAATAATGCTTGCTATTGCAGCATACCATGACTATGAAATCTAACAGATGGATGTCAAGACTGCCTTCCTCAATGGAAACCTTGAGGAAGAAGTTTATATGACTCAACCAGAGGAATTTGTCTCAAGTGGGAGAACAAATCAAGTATGCAAGCTGAATAGATCCATATATAGATTAAAGCAAGCATCGAGGAGCTGGAACAACTGTTTTAATGAGATAATCAAATCGTTTGACTTCATCAAAAATGTAGATGAACCTTGTGTGTACAAGAAGAGTAGTGGGAGTACTATTGTCTTCTTGGTCTTGTATGTGGATGACATACTGCTCATTGGAAATGATATCCCGATGTTGCAATCGGTCAAGACTTGAATATCACAAAAATTTTCTATGAAAAACTTGGGTGAGGCATCCTATATACTTAGTATAAAGATCTATAGGGATAGATCGAAAAGTATTTTAGGCTTGTCCCAGTCTAGGTACATTGACCTTGTGTTGAAGAGGTTCAACATGGAGGGAAGTAAAAGAGGTTACTTGCCCATAGGTCATGGCATACAACTCTTTAAGATGTCTCCTAAGAAACCTGAAAAGAAAAAGAATGAGTTCTATTCCTTATGCTTCGGCAGTAGGATCAATAATGTATGCTATGTACCAGCCCTAATGTGGCTTATGCCTTGGACATTGTAAACAGATTTTAGGCTGATCCCGGAGAGGATCATTGGAAAGCTGTGAAAAACATACTCAAGTACTTAAGAAGAACTAGAGATGTTTTTCTAATATATGGTGGATCTAATTTAAAACTGAAAGATTATACCGATTCTAGTTTTCAATCTGATCCGGATGATAGCAAATCGATATCTGGATATGTGTTCACCTTGTATGGTGGTGCAGTAAGTTGGAAAAATTTTAAACAGCAAACTGTTGCTGACTCGATCACTGAGGTTGAGTATATTGTTGCAAGTGAGGCTGCTAAGGAGACTGTCTGGATGAAGAAATTCATCACAAAGTTAGATGTGGTTCTAGGGATTGAACAACCAGTGCCTCTTTATTATGATAATACTGGGACAATTGCTCAAGCCAAAAAATCAAGGTCTCATCATAAATCCAAGCACATCCTAAGATGGTTCCTTCTCGTTCGGGAGATAATCGAAAGATGCGATGTAATCGTAGAGCAAGTTGACACCAAGAACAATATAGCAGACTCGTTCACTATGGTCTTGTCAATACAGAAGTTTGACCGCCACCTTGATAGCATGGGTATCAAGTATAGGAGCGATTGGCTTTAGTGCAAGTGGAAGATTGAAAGAATTATGCCCTACAAGCCAATCACATATGGGATGCGATAGGGTATTTATTGTAATTTATCTTCTAAACACATATAATTGACATTAATATTATTAATAAAATTGACATTTTTGATTCATTATATGCTACATCTTATTAATTTTAAGATTATAATGAACTCCATAGGTCTGGACAATGATTTTAGGACCGTAATGAGATCACGCTAGTGAGACCTAAATCCTTGATAGCCCTGATCTAAAACATTCCTAGTCGTTGGAACATTGAGTCGGAGATCAATGATACCGGTAAGACTGGCATGTCCTATGTATGCTCAGAAATGAGGGTGGGTGATCTCACAACCACTTGTGTGGTGACACTAATACAATAATATGGATGCTCATTAGAGAATGAGTTCATTTAATTGACCTGCGAGAGAATAATCAGATGGAGTCTTATTTATATGTCAACTGATAATTCTCTAGTGGGAGTTGTGTAAGTGATCCTTTGACTTGAGGTCACCATGATACCTTGTGTACATAGATCTATATTTTGGTTCACTACCTAACTTAATTCTCTGATCCTTGTGTGGGGTGTTCTAGATATGAATTGTGCATGGAGATTGTGAGTGATTAATAAGGGATCAGTCACTAATAATAAGGGGAGCGAACATACTATGTGATCTCATAGGACGGTGATTCTGATAGTCTTTGACCAAAGCAGGATGATAATTAGAAAAGGATTTCTAATGTATCATCAACTGAATCATCGCCTTCAAATCGAGATACATAAAGACAAGTGATTAAGTTTGACATATTTCCATACTCACAACTCATCTACGATGTTGTTTGACTGAAGAATTGAATTACATGGGAACTTGCCACTGAAGGGTATTTTGGTATTTTTTCATCAAAATTCTAAATCTTTCGAGTAATCGTGACATGTTGCTAGACGTCAATTTTGACTCGTGGGTTTGACAAAAATTGAAAGAATTTGATTTTGGAATCAATTTGGAAGAGTCCAAGTTGATTGAGACTCTTTGGGTGACCTAATCTCATTGAATTAGGGTTACGTCGAAAGTCTGGATACACTTGGCTAGATTTGAAATCCAATGGGTCACACACTTTGAGATTTGGCTTTGGTCTAATTTAATTAGAGTTTAATGTAAATTCTATGGGTTAATTTGATATGCTAGCACATTGTATTAACCCAAGTTCCCAAATTGGTTTGGTTCAAAATATTTGAGCTAATCTAGACCAGTTGGTTTTGACCTAATGGAATTGGGTCAATTTGGATTAGATCCTTATCCAACTTGGACCAGTTTCAAGTGGAGAAGGACTCCTCCACGTTCACCAAAAGCCATGCAAAAATATAATTGCCGCCCACCTCAAATCAGCATGAGAAATAGTCCTTAAAGAAGGCTCTTTATTAAACGCATTGCCTTAGAAGATAAATCAGAAATCCTATATTTTAATGCCAAAAATTAATGAAATTTTTATGGCACGTAGAGAAAGAAGAGTCCTTCTACTCCAAATATCTGAATCACCAAAAATTCACTCGGTGAATTTATTTGGCACGTGGGAAGTTAGGGCGCCAACTTTTGGCGCTCCTTCATCCCATGTAACATCCCCTGATTCCCTATTTATAGGGGACGCCCCAGATGGCTTCTGGCTGAGATTTTTGGGTAAGCCAGAGAGAAGGGACATGGAAATCATAGGAAAAAATCTGAAAAAATTCTAAGAAAAAAAAAGAGGAGAATTTTAGTGGCAAAAGTTGCTACAAGGGTGATGAGATTTTCAGCAAGTGTTGCTGGAGTGCCCTAGGATTTGATTTTTCCATGTGTTGGAGCCAAAAATTAAATCCTAGGTTGTATGACATCTGAAGAGTGTCTTCGTGGTGTCGTTTTGGTGGCAAGATCAAAAGCAACTAGACTTTGGTGCGATCGTGATGCAAGTTTAAAGCCGGCAGTGTTCTTGAGAAGACAAGGCTGCAGCTGCACACCGGTTGGAAAGGACCTTGGCCAACTTCCGTGTGGATCACCGTTGGAGGACTTCTACTTTTTGGTCTTGTGGAGAACACCAACATGCCACTTTTTCATTTTAGTTAAAGTATAATATTCTCTCTTTGCATGCTTGAATTTGCTTTGATCGTGTTCGACAAGATGATTCTAGGATTTTGGGTTCGGCTCGATAGTTTTATTTGATAAAGCTATCAATTTGAGTGTTTTAAAAAATTTTAAAAATCATTTTCTGCTGCGTGGTCGGAACCCAACACTATAGAGAATTAGGAGCTTGAAGAAGGGTGATTTCGAGCTTTATGACGCGAGTAGAGAGTCCATTCAGACGGAAACTGTTGCCACCTATTTGTTGTTATTACCTTCGGGCAAAATACTAAAATTAAGACTATTATTATATGCCAAATATCATTAAAAAAATTATTTATATGCCTTTGTTATTGCAACATGGATATGAAATAAAGGCAAAGAGCAATAATTGCTCTATTTTTCATTCTATTAAGTTCTTTAGAAAGGCATACGTGGATAATAGTTTCTTTATTCTTACGCTCAATGATAATATCTTTTGTTATTGAAGAAAATAAGAAAAGAAAGAGAGAATATGTGAATGTCATATTTTTCTGGCACTGTGGCTTTGGTCATATTAGTTAGTCAAGGATAAACAAGTTGTACAAAGAAAAGTTCTTTGATCTTTATGATTTTGAATCATTAGAAACTTGTGAGTCTTGTCTCATGAGAAAAATAATCAAATCTCTATTTCTTTAACATGGAGAAAGAGCAAATGAGTTATTAGGTCTTGTACATTCAGATGTATGTGGATAATGACAACTCAGGCCAAAGAATGATACTTTTATTTTATCACCTTTACTGATGATTTATCAAGGTTCGAATATGTGTATCTTATGAAATATAAATCTGAAGTCTTTGATAAATTTAAAGAGTATCAATGTATGGTCGAAAAACAAACTGAAAAGAATATTAAATTCTTCGATCTGATCGAGGAGGAGAATATTTATCTAGTGAATTTCTAAATCATCTAAAAGAAAAAAGAATTCTCTCTGAATGGACCCCTCCTTATACACCACAATTAAATGGTATGGCAGAAAGAAGAAATCGCACTTTATTGGATATGATACGGTCCATGATGTGCTTTATGGACCTTCCAATTTTCTTCTGGGGATATATCCTAGAAACTGCTGCTTACATTCTAAACAGAGTACCTTCCAAGTCTGTTACTAGCACTCCATATGAGATATGGAGAGGAAAAAAGCCTAATCTTAAATATTTTAAAATCTAGGGTTATCCTACTTATATCAAAAATATTTTTGGACATAAGCTAAATGCTAAGTCAGACAAGCATAGATTTATAGATTATCCTCAGGAGAGCATTGGATACTACTTCTACCATCCTACTGAACAAAAGATGTTTGTTAGTAGGCATGCTACTTTCTTGAAAAGAAAATTTATCCAAGATAGAGACAGTGGGAGGATAATTGAACTTGAAGAAGTTCAAAACCTACAAACCAATTCTCTTCAACCTGCGAAATGTTCACAAGTTGATCCTCAACCATTAGTATCCATTGGTAAGGTACATCCACAGCACACACCTCTTCAAAGGTCAGAAAGAGTGCGAAATGCACCTTTAAGATATGGATTTGTCATTGAAAATGACAATGAAATCCAAATCATTGAGGATGATGATCCTTTGACCTATTCGGAAGCTGTCAAAATAGGGAAATAAGGACTCTAACAAATGACTTGAAGCTATGAAATCCGAGATAGACTCCATGGACTCCAACCAAGTATGGACTTTAGTTGATGAACCCAAGGATGTAATCCCAATAGTGTAAATGAGTTTTCAAGAAGAAGATTGGAGTAGATGACTAAGTTGAAACATAAAAGACTAGTCTAGTGGCGAAAAATTTCAGGCAAAAGAAAGGAATTGACTATGATGAAACTTTTTCACCAGTAGCAATACTCAAGTTTATTCGGATTATGCTTGTTATAGCTGTATATTATAATTATGAAATCTGGCAGATGAATATTAAAACCACTTTTCTTAATGATTTTCTTGAGGAAGAGATTTATATGTCTCGGCCAGAAAGATTTGTCTCGAGTAGAAGAGCAAATCAGGTATGCAAGCTTAAGAAATCCATTTATGGATTAAAGCAAGCTTCGAGAAGTTAGAACATCTATTTTGATGAAATAGTCAAAGAGTTTGGCTTCATAAAAAATGTGGATGAACCGTGTGTGTATAAGAAGACTAATTAGGAGTGCCATTATCTTTTTAGCCTTATATGTAGATGACATACTTCTCATTGGGAATGATATCCCTATGTTGCAATCAGTCAAAACTTGGCTACCTAAAAAAATTTTCATGAAAGACTTGGATGAAATATCCTATATACTAGGTATAAAGATCTATAGAGATAGATCTAAGAGGATGCATAGTTTGTCCCAGTCTAGATACATAGAACTTATGTTAAAAAGATTCAATATGGAGGAATGTAAAAGAGGTTACTTATCTATGAGTCAAGGTATACATCTCTTTAAGATGTCTCCAAAGATACCTAAAGAGAGAGAAAGAATGAGTTGTATTCTTTATGCTTCGATTGTGGGATCTATTATGTATGCTATGCTATGTACCAGGCCTGATGTAGCTTATACTTTAGACATAGCTAGCAGATTTCAGACTGATCCAGGAGAGGATTATTAAAAAGCTGCGAAAAATATTCTTAAATACTTGAGAAGGACAAAAATATTTTTCTCATATATGGTGAATCGAACTTGAAACTAGAAGGCTATACAAATTCTAGCATTCAATCTCCTCCAAATGATAGCAAATCCATATCAGGATGTGTATTTACTCTGAATGGAGGCGCAGTGAGTTGAAAGAGTTCCAAACAGCTGATTGTAGCTGACTCAATCACTAAGATAGAATACATTGCTGTTAGTGAAGCCACTAAGGAAGCTGTCTTGATGAAGAAGTTCATCACTGAATTGGATGTTGTTCCTGAAATTGAGAATCCAATGCCACTTTATTGTGATAACACTGGGGCTGTTGCTCAAGCGAAGGAACCAAGATCTCATCATAAATCCAAGCACATCCTAAGATGCTTCCATCTCGTTCGAAAAATTATTGAAAGATAAGATATGATAACAGAACGAGTAGATACAAAGAATAATATACCAGACTCATTCACTAAGGCCTTACCTTAGTAGCAATTTGATCGCCACCTTGATTATATGGGTATTAAATACAAAGACGATTAGCTTTAATATAAGTGGAAGATTGATAGATTAGTGCTCTACAAGTCAATCGCATAGTTGACACGATAAAAACTTTTCTGTATTATCTTCCAACTCATATAATGATATTATTCATTTATGAATAAAATAAGACATTTTGTTTCGTCATTTGCTGCATCTTATTTATCTTTAAAATTATGATGAACCTCATAGATTGTTGTTAGAATCGTACCCGTCGCGATTCGACTCGTACGATTCGCGATGATTCAAAGCCTGGAGTCGAACCGAAATGGAGAATTGGGAAAGTAGAGGAATCGCACCTGAATCGAAAACTCGTTGGCAGAATCGTGCGATTCGCGGGATAGTCCGATACTAGCAAGTCGAAAAAGGTAACCCAAAGAGTCAAATTTTGGCAAAAAAAAGAAGTCAAATTTTAGCAAAATCTACTGCAAATCAAAGAGATTTGAAATCTATTCACCTTCTCCGACTGCTTCTCCGTCTTCTCCAACTGCTTCAAGCCTCGAAGACTACGACGAGAAGAGGAAGAGATCGCATGGGGAAGAGGAAGCCTCGAAGCCTTCAAAGCATCCCCACGAGTTTGCTGTTCGTCCGGTAGGTACCATTGCTCTCTCTGTTTCTCTTCCCCAAAGCCCCAAAGCTTTTTCTTTCTTGATCGGACCAAAGCCTTCTTCCCCGATCTCCCTATTTCTCTTCCCTAAAATCTCGAAGGTTTTTTTTTTAATCGAACTGAATCCTTCTTCTCGATCTCCTTTTTTCTCTTCCCCGAAGTTGTCGATCTCTTTGTTTCTCTTCTGATCTTCCCCGAAACCACCTACGATGCTTTTTTCAATCGGACAGAAGATTTCGGGTTATGGTTTTCTCAAAGCTTCTAAGCTGAGTGGGCTGCTGATCCCCTTTTTTTTATCGGAGCTTGGGCTGTGGACCTGTGGTCCCGTCGCCCCTTGTGTGATCCCCATCCCACTTTTATTCACCCATGGCATAGCCAGCCACTTAACAAAAAAAAAACATTTTAACAGGGATTGGCTCGCTTTTTAATAATTCATTTTTTAATAGAGATTGTCTTACTTTTTAATAGGGATTGACTTACTTTTTAAACAATTAATTTTTTTTTAACAATTCTTATTTTTTAACGGAGATTGGCTTACATAATTTATAGTGGAATTCTTTACTGTTGTTTTATTGAATAATGGCACCTAAAAGAAAACCTAAAGTTGTGGATCCAACTTGAAATCATTATAAAAAATTTGATGATAGTAAAGGGGCCGATGGAAATTGATTACATCTTGTCTACAATTATTATAACAAGAGCTTTTGAGGAGGGGTGAATAGAATGAAAAATCATCTTATGGGTACACATAATAATGTTTCTCCTTGTGCTCAAATTTTCGAAGAAATTCAAAATTTTTTTAAAAAATTGTTGGGGGAGAAAGAAATAGAGAAAACTTTTGGTAATGATGTTGAGTGCTTTGAAGTAGATAAGCCAAATGCAAAAATAAGGAAGAACACTATGGATTCATTTATGATAAAAAAAAATAGAAATGTATGTAAACAACAGACAATAAATGAAAATGGTTAAAAAAAAGGAACCAGTAGTTAGGGATATTTATAAATTTCTATATGGACATGCATTGGCATTCAATTTGATCAAAAATTCTTTATTTGCTCAAATGATGAAATCTGTTGGTGAGTATGGAAGGGGATTGAAACTCCCTTCTTATCATGAAGTTAGAGTTATTTTCTTAAAGAAAGAGGTAGAAAGTGTTCATGAATGTTTGATGAAATATAAAGATGAGTGTGAAAAAAGGGATGTTCAATCATGTCTGATGGTTGGACTAATGAAAAAAATTGACCTATTACTAATTTTCTTGTGAATAGTCCAAATGAGACTGTGTTTCTCAAATCATTGGATACCTCTGATGTTAGTAAGGATTCAAATAAGTTGTTTGAATTGTTTGATAGCTTAGTGGAGGAGATTGGGGAGGAAAATATAGTTCAAGTGGTGACGGATGGTACCTCTGCTTATGTTGGCGCGGGTAAACTCTTAGAAGAAAAGAGAGAGCATTTTTTTTGGTCTCCATGTGCAGCCCATTGTTTAGATTTAATACTTAGCAACATTGGAAACATTCCAATTTTTTTTAATACACTTAGCAAGGCGAGGCAAATTATAGTTTATATTTACCGCCATACTTGGGTTCTTAGTTTGTTTAGAAAATATTTTAAAAACAAAAAATTGACAAGACCAGCAGTTACTAGATTTGCAACATCCTATCTCACTTTAAGAAGCATATTAGATAGGAAGATTGCTTTAAGGGCTATGTTTACTTCGGAGAAATGGCAAAAAATACTTATGAATGCAAATTTGAAGCTAAAAAAACTTAAGAAATTGTATCGAGTGATAACAAATTTTGGAAAACTATAAAATATTGTTTGAAGTATGTCCTTCTTTTGGTAAAAATGTTGAGACTTGTTGATGGAAATGCAAAACCAACTATGGGTTATATCTATGAAAGAGTGGATATAGCAAAGGAACAAATTAGCAAAAACTTCAACAATATTAAGAAGAGATGATCGGATTTGGAAGATTATTGACATTCATTGGGATTCACGACTCCATAGATCACTTCATGCAGCAGCATATTATCTTAATCCCAAATAAATCACATTTTTTTTAATTTATATTATTCCATCAATAAATTATAAAATTTATTAATCTAAATTTATTTTTTGATTTTTGATCTTTAGATTTCAATATGATCCTAATTTTAATGCCAATGCTGAAGTAAAAATTAGATTGTTTAAGACAATTGAGAAAATATATCCAGATATTAAGATAAGAGCCATCATTGATTTACAATTTAAAAAATTTAGGAAGGCCAAGGGTTTATTTAGGATGGACATGGCAATATCGACAAAAAATAAAAAACAACCAGATAATTATAATTTAAATTTTATGAATTCATTTTTATTTGTATAATATAAACTTAATTTATCTTATTTTATTTGTCTAGCTTTATGGTGGGAGAGTTTTGGAGAACAGTGCAAAGAACTTCAAAGGCTAGCAATTCGAGTACTAAGTCTTATTTGTAGTGCCATCAGATGTGAAAGAAATTGGAGCACATTTGAATATATTCATTCCAAAGAAAGGAACCGCTTAGAGCAACAAAGGTTGAATGCATTGATGTTTGTCAAGTATAATATTCAACTTGAGATGAGGCAACAAAAAAGACAAGAAAGAGAGGAGACATATGATCCGATATACTTATCAGATATGGAATCGGATGATGAGTGGATAACTGAACAAGAAGAGCCATGCTTACCGGATAATGTGTCTTGATTAGATGTAAATGAATATTTTAATATTGATGAGAGATCTAATAACAGAAAAAAGAAGAAATGTATGCAAATTATTTCCTAATTTTTTTAATTTTAAATTTTTTAAACAATTGTATTATTTTCTTATTTGGCTTTGTTGATTCTTAAAATATTTTTGTAAGACCAAGAAACTTAAATGTTGATAGTAAAGGTAAAGAGAAAGAAAAGATTATTGAAGAAGATATTGAGTGATAGAAGAAGATGAACGCAACGAGGAAGAAGAAGAGAATCAAGAGATGATTATGCTTAAAGATGATGATGATGACGACGACCACAACGACGGTGGCGGCGGCGACGACATTAGTCTTGGGGATGATTATGATGATTGAAGATCTTATTTAATTTTTTGAGTGAATAGTGAATTAGTAATACTTAATGTTTACCTTTAATTTATGTTTTAGACTTAATATTTTAAACTTATCAATACTTTTTGAGTGTTCATTGATTAATAGATGGATATACATTTTGATGGTACTTTTATTTTAATGTTTCTTGAATTATTTTCTTATACAAATAATGTAATATTGACCATAAAGGGATTCAGATCCATATCTCTTGCTATGGCAGCAAGTATCTTTCTATTTAGACGACAGGATCATCAAATTCATTACACAAAATAAGATATTATTATATTTTTAATCATTTTTAAAATGTTAATTTTGTTTTTATGCTAATACCTATTGTTTTATAAAAAAACAAAACTTGTTACTAAATCTTATGATTCGAGTCGCGATTCAAGTTAAGGCATGAGCGATTCACGAGTCGAATTTCGATTTGACAACTTTGGCCATAGGGTAATGATTTTAGGATCATAATGAGATCATGCTAGTGAAACTTAAAATCCTAAAATCCTAATCTAAAATATTTTCAATCATTGAATTCTTGAATCGAAGATCAATGTCCGAATAGACGGGTACATCCTATGTATGCTTAATGAAAGGGGTGGCTGATCTCACATCACTTATGTGGAGACATTAATACAAGTATGTAGGTGTTCATTAAAAAATGAGTATACTGAATTGACTCGCCAACAGAGAACATCTTATAGAGCCTTACTTGCATATCAAAAGATGATTTTCTAAGTAAAAATTGTTCAAATGATCCTTAGACCTGAGACTATCATGATACTTTGTGCATATGAATCCATATTTTGGTTCATACTCATTCATGACAGAGTCATATACGAGATGTTCTGGATAGGTGGATTGTGTATGAAGATTATGAATCGATCAATAAGGAATCGATCACTCTTAGTAAGAGAAAATGTCATCCTATGTGTTATCATCTCTAGATGACTTAGAAAGTCTTTGATCAAAGAAGGATAAAAATTAAAAAGAATTTCTAATGATTCATCATTAAAGTCATCGTTGATTCATGGATAATCGATATGAATTTATAATTGAGTTTGACATAATTCCATACTCATAAATATAATTGGGATGTAGGATGATCGAAAGATTGAGTTGCATGGTAACTTGCCACTGAAGGATATATTTGGTATTTTTATCAAATTTCTCATCTTTCGGGTAGGTATGATACGTTGCTAGACATCAATCTTGTCTTGTAGGTTCTTATAAATTAAAGAGTTTAATTCATACATCAATTAGGAGTTCTAACTGGTTGACTTGGGTTGACATGTATTTGACATAAATCGATTGGAAGGTTCCAATCAAATTAGGTCAACATATATCTAGACCTACTGCTGGCTAGATGTGAAACCCAAAGAGTCACATACATAAGGGATTGATCAAGAAATTTATTTGAATTTTATTAGGATCAATCGATCCTAATTGGGTTACTAATTAGTATGCTAGCACATGTTGGCTGACCCTACTCCTAACCATATTGGATTTGGTTTGAAACCTTATTGATTGGACTAACCTATTTTAAGTGAGACTTGGATTAAGTTGAGCCATAAGGGGCAGCCAAGAGTTGGTGCCTCGTGGCCTTATCTGGATGCCCAAATGAAGAGTCCCAAGGGCTAGGGACTCCTCTCCTTTAGTTGGCGCGACAAACATTGGGGCGCCAACTTTTTTGGCATGAAGAAGGATAGGGAATCCTTCAGCCAAGGGGCTCTAGCCCTCTCTCTCTCCCACCCACTGATAAGCCTTATCCAATGTCCACACCCCTTAGGTGGCATGGAGTTGGGTTTTTTCTCCAATGCTTTGTGAAGCAACGCAAAAAGAAAAAATTCAGAAGGGGCGCCAAGAGTCCTTCTGCTTGAAGGAAGTTGGTTGGAGCCTCCTTATCCTTTCTCTTGACCATCTGATGTGCTTCTGGATCAGATCCAAGGCCTCAGATTTATTGGATGAAAGCTTATCAAAAGAGAAGTCACATAAATGACTGTTGGATGTCGAAACATCATATGTTTCTCTAGGAGAGATATGTAGGCGCACCCCTCGACCTTTTGGAGTCCTTCTGCTTGAAGGAACTAAATTTTTTATGGAGAAAATCAGAGAAGGGGTGCGTGGACTTGGGTCGCGATGTTTGATGTGGCGCCTCCTCTCTTACTATAAATAGGACTTGTATCTGAGAGTCCAAGGCATCGAAGTTTAAGCAAATCCTCTTCCTTCCATTGTTAAAACAAAGTCTTTCTTTAAGACAAATCTGCCATTTTAAGACAAAGTGATGTGCCCAGGCCTAAATAGCTATCTTGTGTAGGTAAGAATAAAGGTTGGAGCACAAGAAAAAGAGAAAAAAAAAAGAAACCTTTGAAATCTGATTGATAAAAAAATCGCCACAATCAGATCACAAAGAGGTAGAACGCCATACTCAAGAAAAGAAGAATGTGAGTGATAAGTTCTAAGGTTTATAACTCGCCACTAACACACAGGGGTTAGATAAGAAAAATCAGCAACACTCATTTTCATTCATTGAAATCTGAATTGAATACATAGGTCGCCTCCCTTTATATATATAAGAGAGGAAATATAAGACAAATTCAGAAAATGGAAGGAAATAACAGAATTTGACTATCATAGAAATGATAGTGGTTATATCTTGCTACAAAGAAAATGATAGTGGCCGTATCTTGCTACTATAGAAATGATGGTAGTTAGAGATCATGGTGAATTAGGAAAAACAAAATAACTTTGGTTGCATCTTGCTACTATGAAAATGATGGTGGCTGGAGATCATGGTGAATTAGGTAGAACAAAACAATCTTGATTGCGTCTTGCTACTATGAAAATGATGGTGGCTAGAGATCATGATGAATTAGGAATAACAAAACAAGCTTCTAAACTCGGCCCTTTTTCCAAGCAATAATTTCTTTCAAATTCCTGCCAAATCTGATTCGCACCACATCATGCTTCTACGCACGTGAGTAAAATCATCAATTTGGCTCTTGGATCCATATATGACATGTGATCATCTCTTTCTTCATGATGGTGCACATCATTTTCTCCTTGTTGAGTAGGATTTGCCCTCAAATCCAAGTCTTCCCCATCATCCAAACTATCCTCCAAGTAAGAAGAAAGATTTCGAACATTGAATGTAGCGGACACATTATAGTCACCAGACAATTCAATCTTATAAGCATTATCATTCACTTTCTCAACAACTCAGAATGGACCATCAGCACGCGGCATGAGCTTAGATTTTCTTTGGTTTGGAAATCGTTCTTTGCGAAGATGTAACCAAACAAGATCACCTGGAGCAAAGCGAACTTGTTTTCTTCCTCTGTTGGCTGCCTTCTCATAAGCCGCATTCTTCCTCTCAATCTGCTCCTTGATGCTCTTATGCATAGACTTAACCAATTCAACTTTCTTTTTCCCATCCATACAAACTCTTTCGCTGATTGGAAGTGGTGCCAAATCAAGTGGGTGATAGGATTAAACCCATAAACCACTTCAAAAGGAGAATGCTTAGTAGTGCTATGAATACTACGATGGTAAGCAAACTCAACATAAGCCAAACACTCATCCCAATTCTTCATATTCTTGTTAACAATAGTGCGAAGCAAAGAAGAGAGGGTACGATTTACCACTTCGGTCTGACCATCGGTTTACGGGTGGCAAGTCGTGCTGAAGAGCAATCTAGTACCAAGCTTCTTCCACAAGGTCTTCCAAAAATAACTCAAGAACTTGACATCTCGATCAGACACAATGCTCTTTGGGACACCATGCAGACTACTTGCTCTTTGAAAAATAATTCTGCAACATGTGAAGCATCATTGGTTCTGTGGCATGGCACGAAATGAGATATTTTTGAGAATCGATCCACAACCACCAGAACCGAATCCTTCCCCTTTTGTGCTCTTGGCAGCCCAAGCACAAAATTCATACTCAAATCTACCCATGATTGATCTGATACAGGTAGCGGCATATACAACCCTTGTGAAGTCTCTTTGCTCTTCGCCTTCTTACAGGTAACGCACCTCTCAATGACGTGATGCACATCACGAATCATAGCTAGCCAATAAAAGTGCTCTTTCACCATCTCCAATGTTTTCTTCTCTCCAAAATGACCCACCAATCCGCCACCATGAGCTTCTCTCACCAAAAGCTCTCAAATGGAACTGTTAGGAATGCACAGCCGATATGACTTAAACAAGTATCCGTCATGCCTGTAATAGCCATTTACAACTCCTTTCTCGCACTCTTCATAAATATTTGCAAATTTTGGATCGTCCTTGTATCGATCTATAATCAACTCAAATCCCATTAGTTTAACATTAAGCAATGAAATCAAAGCATACCTCCTGGAAAGTGCATCAGCCACGATATTGACATTCCCTTTTTTGTATTTGATCACATAAGGAAAGGTTTCCAAAAATTCCATCCACTTGACATGTCTACGATTCAGTTTGCTTTGTCCTTTCAAGTACTTCAAAGACTTATGATCAGTATGGATGACGAACTCCTTTAGCAATAAATAATGTTGCCAAGTCTCCAAAGCCCGAATCAGAGCGTAGAACTCCTTGTCATAGACAGAGTAGCTCAAGCTTGCACCATTCAACTTCTCACTAAAATATGCTATGGGACGCCCTTCTTGCATCAGAATAGCTCCAATGCCCACACCGGAGGCATCACATTCTACCTCAAAAGTCTTGAAAAAGTCGGGTAGAGCTAGAATGGGTGCTGAATTCTCCCTGATCAACTCGAAGCTCCTTTGGGCTACTTCAGTCCATTTGAATTCTCCTTCTTTCTTGATGCATTCAGTGATAGGAGCAAGAATAGTGCTGAAGTTCCTCACAAACCTCCGATAAAAGGATGCTAGGCCATGAAAACTCCTCACTTCAGATACATTAGTAGGAATAGGCCACTCCTTGATCGCTTTCACCTTTTCCTCATTAACTTCCACTCCATGTTATGACACAACATAGCCAAGAAAGACTATGCGATCCTGACAAAAATGACACTTTTTGAGGTTGCCGTATAGCTTCTCTTGTCGCAGAACCTCAAAAATACCTCTGAGGTGCTCCATATGCTCTTCCTGATTCCTGCTAAAAATTAGAATATCATCAAAATATACAACTACAAAATCACCAATAAACTTACGCAGCACATGATTCATCAATCTCATGAATGTGCTAGGTGCGTTGGACAAGCCAAATGGCATGACCGTCCACTCATACAATCCGAACTTAGTCTTGAATGCGGTCTTCCATTCATCACCTTCCTTCATGCGAATCTGATGGTATCCGCTCCTAAGATCTATTTTTGAGAAGACCTTAGCTCCATGCAACTCATCAAGCATATCGTCCAGTCGCGGGATTGGATAGCGATATTTTATTGTGATCTTGTTTATCGCCCTACTATCCACGCACATCCGCATAGATCCATCCTTCTTTGGTACCAACAGAGCTGGTACTGAACATAAGCTCATAGACTCCCTCATATAACCCTTCTCCAAAAGATCCGCAACTTGCCGCTACAACTCCTTGGCCTCCTCGGGATTGCATCTATAGGCTGGTCTATTTGGTAGGGCAAATCCTGGAATGAGATCAATCTGATGCTCGATCCCTCTGATTGGTGGCAATCCTTTTGGTAACTCTTCCGGGAACACATCTGTAAATTCCTCCAAGATCTCCTTCATTTGTGGTGGAAGGGAGACTTCTTCACTTAGAACCTGCTTAGCTACAAGAACAAAAATAATTTCATGGTTAGTCAAAACTCGCTTCACTTCCCCTTTGTTGGCAAATAGGTTCTCTTTCTTGCCCTTTTCAATCACAAGCTGATCCTTCTGGATCTGTTGCGGGCTAAGTGGTGCCAACACTATGTTCTTCCCATTCTTGGCAAATGAATAGATGTTTTTGAAGCCATCATGAATAGCCCTCCGATCGTACTGCCAAGGCCTTCCCAAAAGAAGATGGCTGGCTTTCATAGGAACCAAATCACAAACAACCTCACCTTTATAGGACTTGCCAATAGAGAAAGGTACTACAACCTGCTTTGTAACCTTCACATCACCATCGTCAGTAAGCCATTGCAATCTATAGGGACGGGGATGCTTCATAGTTACCAGATTAAGTTTTTTCACCAAAATAGTAGAGCCACATTGGTACAGCTACCCCCATCAATGATAACACCACATACCTTATCATGGATGGTGCATCTGGTATGGAAGATATTTTCGCGCTGCTCATCATCCACTTTGGCTTGTAGGTTCAGGTTGCGACGAATAACCAACAGCTCTCCTTCATCTGTAAACTCCACATAATCTTCTTTTACCTCTTCCAAAATAGCCTCATCTTCACTTTCAATTTTTTGTGACTCCCAAATGAACATCACCCTCTTGTTTGGACATTCAAAGGCTATATGACCGTAACCAAGACACTTGAAACACTTGATATCTCGACTTCGTCTGGAAGGTTGTGAATTCCCCATCTTTTCTTTTTCTTTGGCCGCATCTGTGACTTGCTTGCTAGAATCACCTTTTTCTACTTGTTTTGGAACCGCCTTAGGGACGGACCATGGTGATAAGGAAGACGAGTTGGTAGTCTTACTTGGCTTACTTGCACCACGCTTGCGCTGTCTCTCCATCTTAACAGTAAGTTTGATCACATCGTCAAGGAACACATAAGATTGCAACTCCACCGTATCAGCAATCTCCTTATTCAAGCCTCCTAAGAATCTTGCAATGGTCTGTTCTTGAGGTTCTCACAAATCGCATCTCATCATCAGCATCTCAAATTCTTTGACATAATCCTCAACACACATCCCCCCTTGTCTCAAGCTTTGTAACTTGATGTACAGCTCCTGCTTATAATATTGAGGGACAAATCGCTTCTCCATGATCCGCTTCATAAGCCTCCAGTTCCGGATCTCCTCTTCTCCCTCCCTCCTATGCTGAGCTTTCACATTCTCCCACCAAAGATTAGCATAATCAGTGAATTCAAGGGCAGCAAGTTTATATTTTTTTACCTCAGAATAGTCTTGACATTCAAAGACCTTCTCCACACGTTGCACCCATTCCAGATATTCTTCGAGTAAGCTGGTTCCTTTAAAGGATGGGATCCTCATCTTAATATTGTCTCCCGAACTCCTTTGCTGCCGCTTTTGCCATGGGTGTTCCTCCACACCATCATCATCTCCGGGTTTGTCATACTCCTCTTCATCATCGCGATCAACTCGTCGTGGTGCTGGATGGCCATGCCGCTGTGGTGGTGGGGAAAATATTGCCAACCACTCAAATGCTTGTGTTAGGCGATTGAGTTGCTCCATCATCTCTTCTTGACGCCGCTGGAGCTCCATAATCTGAGCTTGTTCTAGACTCATACCTCTAGGAATGACAGGAGCCTCGTCTCCTCCAGACATGATTTGGATGTCAAACACTCTCTCAGGCTCTGATACCAAACTGATGTGCCCATACCTAAATAACTATCTTGTGTAGGTAAGAATAAAGATTGGAGCACAAAAAAAAGAAAAAAAAAAAGAAACCTTTGAAATCTTATTGATAAGAAAATCGCCACAATCAGATCACAAAGGGGTAGAACGCCACACTCAAGAAAAGAAGAATGTGAGTAATAAGTTCTAGGATTTATAACTCGCCACTAACACACAGGGGTTAGATAAGAGAAATCAGCAACACTCATTTTCATTCATTGAAATCTGAATTGAATACATAGATCGCCTCCCTTTATATAGATAAGAGAGGAAACATAAGACAAATTCAGTAAATGGAAGAAAATAACAGAATTTGACTATCATAGAAATGATGATGGCTATATCTTGCTACAAAAGAAATGATAGTGGCCGTATCTTGCTACTATGGAAATGATGATGGCTGGAGATCATGGTGAATTAAGAAGAATAAAATAACTTTGGCTGCATCTTGCTACTATGGAAATGATGGTGGCTGGAGATCATGGTGAATTAGGTAGAACAAAACAACTTTGATTGCGTCTTGCTACTATGGAAATGATGGTGGCTGGAGATCATGGTGAATTAGGAAGAACAAAACAAGCTTCTAAACTCGGCCCTTTTTCCAAGTAATAATTTCTTTCAAATTCCTGCCAAATCTGATTCGCACCGCATCAAGCTTCTACGCACGTGAGCAAAATCATCAATTTGGCTCTTGGATCCATATATGGGCATGTGATCATCTCTTTCTTCATAATGGTGCACATTGCAAAGGCTTAGGAAGAGAATTAGTAAGGACTAAAAAAAAGAGAAAGGAAAAAGAAAGAGAGAGGACAAAGAAAAGGTCTAGAAGAGTTTTAATCCTAAAAAGGCTAAGGAATTCTTAAAGAAGAATTCAGCAAGCAAGGTTTCAAGAGGAGTACTTCCTTGATCGAGTCCTGTGTGGATTACCGTTGGAGGACATACACTTGTTTGTCTTGTGGAAGTTGATCATCACCAAATCAGAATTAAATAGGTATGTTTCTTTAATCTATCTTTTATATTCAGCTTTGATTGATGTCAGTAAGGAGATCTTGGGTCTGGGGTTTCGATAGCTATGATTTTTATTAAGAAAATTTTTGAAATCCAACCTTCCGCTGCGCCACCGTACCTCTACACTTTGCAGGAGAAAAGGGGCTTAGGATGATTTTGTTTATCGTTTCGGGAAAGAAGGGGATTAGGAGCTAGGGCCAAAGTATAAATGCTAAATTCATCAAATTTATTACAATCATTGCATCATTTCTCTGGTTCTGCTTGTATAAAACATGCCATGCATGCTAAACGCAATGATTTTCTGCTGAATTAACTTTGATATGATAATTACTTTACACATGAGTCTATTCATGCTGACATATCAGTTCCCTTTACCTTAAAAGAAAAAAAATGCTTGAGTCCTTTGTTTATGAGATATGTATCGTGCCATGAGCTCGTATGTATAACAAACCTCCACAAAAACATGTACATTTCATGCACAGGAGTGCAGAGGTTAGTAGAATTTGGAATGCCATTTTTTAGTTTGAACCTAACACTAAACTTGTTATTGACTTTTATGCGTAATTCTCATAACACATATTTCCTATAAGATGGGAAAAGTATGATTTCAACCATGACAACAATAAGAAATAGTGATGATGATAACAATGATGCCGATGACAACAAGGACATTAACAAACAATGTCAACAATGGTTACAAATAATAAATGATACCTTTAAGATTGTAAATGCATTGGTTTGCCGATTACTTCAATACTGCCTTTGGAACATGATAATTTATAGGAATCCATGTCAAATTAGTACTTCCATCAAGTATGGTATCGGACAGAAATTATTAGGATGTGATTAACTTGCCTCTCTCGCCAATTCTGCTGCTTGCCAGTAATGTGAATGGTCTGATCTTACTCTGGAAGAACCCAGATAAACTACTCCCCTTCCAAGCTTGTGTACAAGTTCATAGCACATTTCTATCTCCTTCCTCACCTTTAACAAAGAAAAGTAACCATCATATCTGTTATGATAAATTTTTCCCTCTTCATAGAAGTTCAAGCACAATCAGGCTTACTAAACCTTGTCTTCACTTGATATGGTGCACATAAAAATATAAGCAACTCATCTCAAGAGACATAAGAAAATCATCTACTGAAACAAACTAGATAACATTACAAATAAATCAATAAGAAGCAAATCCACTGGAAATACATGCAGATTTTATGCTTTTAAGAACTACTTCTGCATGACAAAGCAACATATGCATGCAACTATCTACTTCTGTCCTAATATACAGGCACTTCTTATAAAGGATTTGGTGTTGGACAAGAACAAAATGCAAACTTGGGTCCATGCAGCTGACTACAAGCCAGCAGGATGAAGCTTGTTATTTAGTTGTCTGTTCACATTCAAGTGAAGGAAAAGGAAAAGAGGCAGCATTTCTAGCATTGATTGGTGTATGAGCAGATTTGTAAAAACTTTGCAAGCACAAAGCAGTAAGAAACCGGCGGTGAATTAGTACCCAAAGGAAGTTCCTTCTATGAATGAGGTTCCATTGTGAAGATTGTAGAAATTCAGTCATATGTTTTCCAACCATCCATATACACTGACAAGCATTTTGATAAAGCTTACATCACTTACCTATGTGTCACATATTTTAGCCATTTCATACCTAAAAGCATCCTTTTCTTAAAAGTTCATCCACTTACATCTCAGAGATACTGCTGGTATCAGTTAAAAAATTTCTATCAAAAAATTGAATATTTTATTTTCTGATGGTCAAGCACTAGAAAAAAGTTAATAATTGTTTACTGCCCCAATCTGTTTTTTATACAGCAGCTCATTGTGAACAGCAGAAAACCAGCTTAAGATACGGAACGGATAGCTTTCTTCTATGATGAACTCAGAGGCAACTTGACATGGCTAACTAGGAGAACTAGAAAGAGAAACACTGAAATTTATAGAATTAGAAATGTAGGCCTTATGTGAAAAACAGCTCGATCTATAAATTATCATCATCATCAAGTATCTTAAATCATAATAGAATATCCATGCTGTTTACATAGAGATCTAACAAATAGTTAACCCAAAGTATAGACCAGATCAAACTCCATACTAAAAAGGGTTATCTAAGCCATCAGAATTATGTACAATATCAGAAATAATTCTAATAATCCTGACGGCATCATGTTTAGCCAGTGGAGGGTGAAACAGGTCCTAACATTTGAGCTTAGCAAGCTCAACAACTTGCCCTTGTAGGGAGTTAGCACTTCATTTGTATGTCATAAACGGAGTACGGTGTAATTTTATCCTAGATGGATGAAGCGCAAGATGTATGGTTACTAGAAAGTTGGCACAGAAACTTAGTCCCAAGTAGGGGGAAAACCATTACAAATAAACTTATATTAAGTTCAGCAATTAAGCACCAATTTCTGGCTAACCTTTTAGTCATCCACGTCATGGCTTAGCTCCTTTTTAAGTCGAGAACAGCTCACAAATAGAAAAGTAAGCCAGATATATTTTCCTGTGATCCAAAACTAATGGTGTTTCTTTAAAATCAATAATCCTTATGCTTAATTATGATCTTGGACAGTCTGGATCCTATCAACAATCCACCAATTAGGATGGATATCCGGGAATGTTGACACCATGATGCGAACAAACAAGAGGAAAACTCATCAGGTTCTGAGACTAGCCGAAAATTTCAATTTGTCATGACACATTAGCAGTTCAAAATTCTAGGACCTTATTCAAGCAAGAAGGGTATTCAAAGATTGTCTCTGCACTGAAGGATGACTTCCACACAGTAAAAACAACAGCAACAACAGAGGTTGCAATCGATCAGGCTTCATATGATCAGAAACAGCAGTTTGGTTTCTAATGCATAGCCATTACAGAAACACTTGGAAATAGAAAGCTGTGAGCCCATTTGGTAATGCTTCAGTTTTCCGGTTTCGTTTACAAAAATCCAAGAGAAAAAAATGAACTAGATTGAACAACATGTATGATGAAACCTTTTTGTCTTTTCAAATTGTTTGAGGAAAAAAATCTTTTGTTCTTTTGAGATTTTGCTCCGTAAAAAGAGTTAAAACAAAAGCAAAGGATGGTACAAGTTCTGTACAAATGCTATCTTCAACAACAATCTCCAAGTGATAATTTCACTAATTTGTATAGAAACAAAAACACAAAGACGACAATGATGCCAAACAAGCGCTCCATAATTCATAACATTGTCCATTGTTTCTTTCTCTTTCTTCTTTTTCTTTTTTTTTCCATCAAAGAGTTAGAGAGAGAGAGAGAGAGAGAGAGAGAGAGAGACGTGGTTACCTCATTTGGGCTGGTTCTTCCAGAGAATTCCTCCTGAGGTTCAAGGGAAGACACGACAAGTCTTCTTCCTAGTGGAGACTTGAGCTTAAAAGGCATGCTGTAGTCCACCAAGTTTGGTCCTTCTCTGCTTCCACGTTTTGGCCACCAACGGAGTCGTCCTCCTCCCATTGACGAGGGCCCTCTCAGAAGAAGAGACTTGTTATCGGGTACAAATCCACAAGAAGCACAGCCCATCATGCTCAAGGAGGAGGAGAATCCCATCTCTAAGGACAACATAGGGCGGTGGGTACAATAAATCAAAAAATAAGAAGAAAAGAAAGAATACAACGCAGCGAAAAAGGTACCGATGCGGATGCGGATGCGATGCTCCCAACTTGAATGGAATATGACAATTCCGAAGAGCACGAAGAAGAAGGAAGCCCACCTCTCGTTTAACCTCCTCCTCCACCTCGACGCCGTTCACCTTTCCGTCCGAACCCCGAACCTGGAATGGTGCTGAATCTCGGAATTCTAACGGGTACGGGGTCGGACCAGACTAGACGAGACCAGACACGCTCTTGCTCCACCGGCATCATATGTACAACAATACATAGCACTCGGAGCTTTGTTTTACTTGGAGTGTCTAAAAGGAAGCTTTTTATCCAAATAAAATTTATTTTAAAAAAAATTATAAAAATAATATTTTTTTAAAATATTTATAAAAATATTATCCAAAACAAAATCATCCTATAATAGGATGACTTTGTATACTGACTCATCATCTTACACGTCACCTAGAGTGTGGAGTCAGCAACTAGAGATCCACCCTATGGTAAGGCGACTCTACTATACGGCGATTCATAGAGTCACCCTACCGTAGGGTAACTTAGGTCCTCACTAACCTTTCAACTAAATCCCTTCCTTCTCTTTCTCTGTCACTTAGAAAAAAATTAACCTCCATCTCTCCCTGTGCGACCCCCAATTCTCTCTCGATCCCTAACGCGAGAACCCCCTTCCCACTCCCTCTTGGTCCTCAGTGCGAGAAACCCCCCAGCACGAGAAACCCCCCTCCCTCTCCCTCTCAATCTCCGACGTGATAAACCCCTGGTGCAAGAAACCCCCCTCCCTCTCCCTCTCAGTCCCCGACACGATAACCCCCCTCTCCCTCTCAATCTCTGACGGCCCTCCCTCCTCCACTCGACCTGCCTCCCCTCCTCCCCGACATACCGCTGCCTCTCCCTCCTCTCCGCAGTCCCCAGCGCCCCTCCCCACCCCCCCTCCCTCCTCGGCAGTCCCTGGCGCCCATCCCTCCCTATCGGCGATCCCAGAGCCCTCCCGCCCCCACTCCTCCTCTCGATGGTCCTTGGTGCGCGGCCCCACCCCACATCCAGAAAGGCAGGTACCTATTTTTTTTATTTTCATGATTTTATTTTTTTATATAAATTATAAATTTATTTCTTTAAATGGACTACTTAGAAAGAATGTAATTTTATCTAAATAATGTTAATTTATAAATAAATTATCAAAATAATTTCTTATTTTATCTAAATTTTTAAAAATTTTGCATCGCAAGGAATCATAGATCCATCTTTTGATTAATATACATATTCTAAGGTATCCGTATATTTATATTTTTTTTATATAGACGAGAGAATTATATACATTGGTCAATTAACTATCCAGTTTGAATAATTTAAAAATTATAGTTATCTATAAGTAATTACAACAATCAAATAATGCGCAATAGGAGCCAAAAAAAATTTCGAATAGTATTTTCCTTTAATTCTCCCTACATATTTTCAATCGTGTGGGAAGAACTAAAAAAAAATACGATCAAAATTTCTTTCGGCCCTTATTGCGTATCGTTTGATTACTGTAATTATATATAGAATCAATACAATTTCTAAGTAGGATAGGATCTTCTATACCTATTAGTTGATGATAGGATGAATTTATTATGTAAGCCATTTTAAATGTTAAGTACTTCCTCCTAGTGAGTATATGTTCGTATATTCATGCAGTTACTTCTTATAATAATTTTCAATAAAATGGATCCAAATCTTATCACTGTTATCTTCTAATGGGATGGGAGGATAAGTCGTAATACTAATGGTGCATATTACAATGGTAGAAGGATCCGGATGATCATGGTGGACCGTAATGTAACATATCAAGAACTTCTGTGAGTTACTATGCTGTAATTGGATGGAATCCTAATTATTGTGAAATTTTTCTAGTATATAGATTTTTGATTCATACTGCTGGACAGTATTTGGCGTACCTATTGAAGATGATCAGAACACGAACACTATCTTGGGCATCCCATCACAGGAAATTTTTATAGTGATTGAGATTTTCGTTGAGCTGACAGTAGTAGAAATTTTGGATGGTAGTGAACAGCATGTGAGTGTGTCTCAGGCTATATCTATCCTACTTGTACAGTTGGGGATGGGGGCATTGTAGGAAACATAGGTAGTGCTATACATGCAATTTTAAAATTTTTATACAGCGAAAGAGTAAGATTAAATGATTTAATCTAAATCACATACATAAGATCTAATCTAGACTATCATGTCAAGATTTATGATATAAATTAACATGCACTTTAGATCTGAAAATAAAAACTCGCATTGATCTCATCGATGCTGCAATCCTAGATCTAACGATACGATCAAGACATGTTAGAAATAATTACCAAACCAAGAAGATCTTGATCTTCGCTAGTCCAACGCTTGGAGAAGATGTCCCTCAGATCGCTCACTACCACATGTAAGTCATCTGGCCTCTACAGAAAATCTACACGAAGACTGGTGCAGATCAGGGAGCTTGGAGGTGCTAGCCTGTAAAAAACTTTGATGGCTAATTTCTTCCTTCTTCTTCCAATATCTTGGATACTCCAAAGTAAGAGGATATCTAGAGAAGAAAGAGAGGAAGAGGAGAAGGGCTCTGGAAAAATAAAAATCAGCAAGGGAGGAATTGATATGATGCTAAGAGGAAGAGCCACCCTTTTATAGACTTGGGATTAGGGTTTTCGTCCAAGTAAGGGAACCACACTATCCACGCCAAAACCTTTTGGCATCCCAAAAAATTTTAGAAAAAGATTTTTGGTGTGGAGAAGAAATCTGGTGTCTCACATGCCCAAGAACTCTCCAAGAAAAATAAAAAAAAAATCATTTAGGTGCCAACAACTTTCTTTGTTTGAAAAATTCTTTTCCTTGTATTCACCTTATCTCTAATTTGGATCGCATTCGAATTAGACAGAAGATAGAATTATAACTCATCAACCATTGCTGCCCACCCTTACTGGGTCCACTCATTTGATGCCAAAAAGATCAAGCCAAATCCAATTTGGTGTGGAGATATGGGCATGGGTTCAGGTGTGGCGTAAGAGATGAGGATAGAATCCCAGCCGATTGGGTCTCTTTATTTCTAATTCAATTCTAATCTAAATTAAATTTGATTTGAACTCAATAATAGAAATGAACCTAATCCAATTAGAAACTCAATTATCTCAATAAATTTCTAACCCAATTAGAAATTAGTTGAGTCAAAATCCTGATCGAATTAGGATCAAAATTTTCTTGTAATCAGGCTTGATCATATCAAACCCAATCTAAATAAACTGAATCTAATTCAATTAGACTTGATCCAAAGTTCTTTACTCGATCAAATTGAGTCAATTAGTAATCTAATTATTAATTAATTCTCTATTAATAGTAGAATCTCAGTGTCAGTGGGACTCTCCTCCAAAGTCCCAGTTCCAATCCCAGTGGGACTCTTTACCAGAGTCACAATTCAATTGGACTCTTCAGCCATCAGATCTGATCAAATCTTCTAATATGTGTGATCTCATAGGTTTGAATCTAAGTTGATAGTATAGGATTAACTTTCTATACCAATCGATGTAACCATCTAGCAATAGTGAGCTGACGTCCAGATAGGTCGAAGTATTGTAAAGCAACATTCTAGAACCTACTGGTGTATAGTTACCGTATAATTCATCCCTTTGATCCTAATATTCAAAGTGACCTAGGATTTAACTGTTAACTCTAATTTAGTCGATCATATTGTATTTCAACCTTTCAAATCTATCTTATGGATTGTTGAAAAATGTAGACGATTTCATACATGTATTTCAAAATTTTTTCGAATAAATTACAGTGGAAAGCAAATAGATTAATCAAATTAATCTAACATGCATATGATCTAATCATCAAATCAACCTATTCTAGGATCTATGACATGATATATTGCATATAAAATCTAAAATAATCCAAAGATAAAATCAGTATACATGCATGTGAGTAGTAGATCACATCTACTTCTATCTGAGTTCAGAACTTGAAATCTGAGTGCGGATCAACAATCACCGCTACTGAGAGATATAATAGAGAGGGTCTTCGCTGGTTGCTCGTAGCCGCACATGCATCCGGTCTCTACAAAAAATTCACTCGAAGTCTCGATCTGATCGATCTTCTCGAGAGTACTAGCTTACGCGAAGACTTCTTCTTAATTGATTTGGATTCCTTTTTCAAATCTCTAAAATCTTTTTAGAGATTGAAGATGATCATCTAGAAGAGATGAGGACATAAAATAAGAAAAGAGAAAAAATAATTTTTCTCATATTTTTCTCTCTTCCCAAATCCTAAGGACTAAAACCTTAGAAAATAGATTTTGCACACACCCCAAGAAGGACTCTCCTCTTCTTTTTCATGCCATGAACCCATGCCCAACTCCTTTCAATGTGAAGGCCTCTCTCTCAAGTCTCTTATATGCACAAGAATGAAATAAAACTTCTTTTATTTTAACATGTAAGGAGGTGGGATGAAGAGTCTTAGAGATGATGGACTCTTGATGTGTTGTCGCCCCTACTCAAAAATTCATGTCAAAATATGCCAAAAAAAATATGGGATGCCTCTTCACATATTTTTTTATGGTAAATTAGTTCTTCAACTAATTTTTTACAAAAAATCTCTTCAAAATATCACAACATACAGAGAAAAAAATATGTTGGCATGGAGAGGTTGTAGATAATGTCAAACATTATCTTTCAGGTATCCTATTTCAAATCTAATTTGAACTTACTTTTTAAAATCAGATCTCATCCAATTTTGGATGTCAGAAAGAGAGAGCAAAGATCTTTTGTATGAAGAAATCTCACACTAAAAAACTTTTGGTGTGAGGAGATATGGCATCTTAAACTTGATGGTGCAAGGGAGAAGAGTCCTATTCCATTATGGACTCTTAATTTCCTTATTTAAATTCAAACCAAATCACATCTAGTTTAGCCCAAATAAAATATATGAAATCCAATCTAATTAGGTTCATAAATTTTTAATCAAATTTTAATTAAGAATTGATTGAACCAAAGTCTTGATCAAATCAGGGACAATTCTCTCTTAGCGATTAGATCATCTCATGACCTAATCGGTCAAACCTAATTGAATCTAATTCAATTAGATTTTATTTAATCCTCTTTGTTCAATCAAATTGAGTTAATCAGCAATCTAATTACTAACTAATCTTTTATTAATTTACTAACACTTGATAAATTAATTTATTATAATTTTTGCATAAGGTTAATCATCAATCGAATTAACGATTAAGTCCTTGAATGATTCTCAATCATTGATCAGCCACATGATCAGTCAAAAATTTTTTTTGAGTATGACCTCATAGGTTTGAACATAAGTTGATAGCATAGGAATAACTTTCTAAACTAATTGATGTAACCATCTAACAATGATGACCCGACGTCCGAATATGTCAAATGAAGACGAAGTAACATTCAAGAACTTATTGACGTATGATTATCGTATAATTTATCCCTTTGACCCTAATGCTCGAAGATGACCTAGAATTTAACTGTCAATCATAGATAAGTCATCCACATGGTATTTCAATCTTTTCAAATCTATCACATGGATTACTCAAGCTTAGATTTTGCTAAATTGAAATACATTTATGCATTAACTCCTACTAATTTAGAGGGATCAATCCCATTTTGACTCATGCATGGACTTGACAAGTACTTAACTACGTCCAAAAATCTTTCGTCATTAAATTAAAAACTCAGTTAGTCCGACATCAAAGTATAGTGAGTTGGTTGCAAGTCACCATGGTGAACTCAGGTCGGAGGGACACTTATATCCATATCCTTGACAGCAAAGTATAGTGAGTTGGTTGCAAGCTACCCTTGACAGCAAAGTGCTCTACAGTTGGTCACATTTCGTGATGATGTACTCCTACATCTTACCTACATGCCATACCAGTGTCTCCACATAATTTGATTATGAGGACAACCAATGCATATGGCACACAACGACCTACACTTGATATCGCTATCATCCTAATAATAGCATATCGTTTGGTCGCGAACCAATTTAAAGATTACACGATAAATCCTTCTTTATCAATCAAAATAATCCTAAGGACTTCATCACAACATAGGAGTTCATTAAAAGATATAACCTTGAGATGAATAAAGTCAAATAACTTTTATTATTTATCAATTCATATACAATTATAATTAGCACAATCGTCAAACGATTGACTTTAGGATACATTTTCCAATAACTCTCACTTGGACTAAAGTCAATCAATATAGTATCATATACCCATCTTTGATTTATCATCTCAGAACTCTTAGATTCCGAGGTTTTAATAAATGGATTGATCAATTTTTTTTTTTCATCGATCTTCTAAAGTTCGACGTCACCTTAATAGATTTTTCGAATAAGGTGATAGCGATACACAATATCTGATAAGCTAATGGGACTTCGGCTCCTTGGCATAAGCTATGGCTCCGGTACTGTACAATACAACAGGATCATCTTCGGAGGGTGCCACTCCTAGCTTGTCAGTGAACCGTACAATCACATAGCTTCCTTATAAGAATTGAATGCTACAATGTATTCTACCTTGCAATTTGAATTTGGCTATATTGCTCTGCTTGGAATCTTGCTAGGAGATTGCTCCATTATTTAGGATAAGGATGTGTTCTGATACGTTCTTGCTATTATTATATCTAAGTAAAAACTAGAGTCATACTCTACAGTTTTAAGTCAGTCTCCATAACCGAACCATTGATCCTTAGTATTTCTCAAATATTTAAGAATGATCTTCCAATGATTCTCATTTAGATCTTGCAGATATTCACTCACTATCCTATGAGTATACCATATCTAATCTCATACATGGTATATATGATAGAGTAGATTCTACTCATAAATACTCTATGTACATTGGATTGGGATAACTCAAGCAGCCTCTTAGATCTATCTCTATAGATTTTCATCCCTAGGATGAGAGGTGCCTTTTCTTAAGTTCTTTATGGAGAACAATGATAATAGTAAAATCTTTATTTTTTATAATGTAAGGAATATCATTCTCGATTAAAAAAATTTTATTCATATACAAAATAAGAAATACACTTACAAAACTAATAATCCATTTATATTTGCAGGTTTCTTCTTTGTTCTCAATGAAGCCATGCATTTTGATCATTTATCAAAATACACGTTCCAACTCCAAAATACTTAGCATTGCCTTAGGAGAAAATATCTCATTATGGTCAATACCATAATGTTAACGATATCCTTAGGCAACCAGACAACCTTTGTAGGTCTCCACCTTCTCGTCTGCGCTCTCTGATCTTATTAAAGATCCACTTACACCCTATAGGTTTTATCCCTTCGAATGGATCAATGAGTATCCATACACCATTGATCTTCATGGACTCTATTTCAGACTCTATGGCTCCAAGCCATTAATCAGAGTCGAACCTCTACATAGCATCTATATAGATGATCAAATCTTTGTTGTTCTTATCGAGTTCAATATGATCACGTCCCAGATCTAGAAACCGAAGTCTCTATCTGACGGATGCGGTGTATTCTACCAGATCTCCTTAATGGTGTCTCTTCCATGGGTTCTGGATATTATCTAATTAAATCTAATTCTATGGGTTCACTAGATTGTATCGATTTTTCTATCTGTCGAACTTCATAAGTTTCACATTAAAGGCATCAGTACCTTCATTATGGTACTCCTTTTCTGAAAGAAATGTCGAATAACTCTTATTCTTTAGCAAGGTAGAAGTTATATCTCCTAGATTCTTTGGGTATCCTACAAAATAATATATATGAGATCAAGGTCCAAGCTAATCTGTCTACAAATGCTTGACATAAAACAAACACTCTCAAACCCTAAGGTAAGAAGGTATCAGCTCACATCTAGCCCATATCTCATATGGAGTCTTTGCGACTGATTAATTCGAAATCTAATTCAGAACATAACAAGTAGTCTTAAGAGTATAACCCTAAAAGGAGACTGACAGACTTGTAAACCCCATTATGGATCGAACTATGTCTAACAAAGTCGATTCCAATAAGAGAGAATCTTATTCTCTTCTAGATATGTCAAAAACTTACCAAAAAAATATTCTCCTCCTTGGTCTGACTAAAGAGTTTCAATGCTCTTCTTAGTTTGTTTCTCTACCTTATTATGGAATTATTTGAATATTTTAAATAATTCAAATTTATGACAAATATGTTTGTAGACCCAATACATCAGTATGTATTAGATTCAGAACATCATTGGCTCGTTCATCTTTTCTAGTAAAAGGTGATTCGATCATCTTACTAAAGAGATAGGATTGACAGATTGATAATGATTCACAATCATTGATTTCAAGAATTATCTTCTGTTGATCCTATTCTTGTTAAATGATCGAGTCTAAATTGTCAAAGATAGATATTTGTGATATTATCTACTTTAAGAAGTTTATTTATTATGTACAATATACTAATAGGCTATGACTATTTGTAAATGCCATTTCTTAGTTGTCCACATGATTTTGACATCATTCATAATGATATCATAAAAATTATTAAATAATAGTGACAATCATTAAAATGATATTATTAGAATTAAAAACTTGCTTGAGAATTCTTAAAATCATAATTAGAACATAACTTCCATCTCCAACATTCAGGAACCTCTTGCTATTTTCAAACTTTCTACTAATCTGAAGTCGTTGCAACAATTTGCATGAACTTTCAATATTCAATATCTAGATAGTAGTGTCACAGATAGAGAAATCACAAGGTGTTATTATATAAGTATTTTATCCAGCAATCCTTTGCTAATTTCTCTTCCTTAGTCTGTTTGGATCAAGAGATTCTGTCAGACTAGATTAACCTTAGACTCTTTTATCAGTTCGAGTTCTTCAGCCTAAGCATGACTCTTTAGCACCTTTTTTTCTTTTCTTTCTCAAAGAATTGTTACTGTACTGAAAATACATCTTCAGAGGTGCAAAAGAACTCCTTCAATATTTGAAGGATTTTCTCCCACTGAGCATCATCGAATTTATAACTAAATTCATAATTTTTTGTTACTGTTAAAAACATCACATGGTGATATTATCATTTGAGCACTTCTAATAAGTGTCTTTGATCGTATCATGTGTGTTGGATATGAAAACTTCAGGTGCTGGATTCATAATCATATTTAGGATCCATTCGTACTCTAAAACTATTTACAACTTTCGATACTATCTATCGAAGTGGAGTTATAAATAAGTCACTATCAAATAATGAATGAAGCAACGGATATATAGCCATAACTGAAAGGAAAACAGAAGACCTCTATGTTTATGAATTGATTAAGCCTAAAAATTTAGACTTTAGTCTAAAGGTTCTCCCACTATTTTATATAAATTGATAGCCTCTACCTCCAATCTGAAGAATTATCTGAATTCTTTAGCGGGTACTAGAATCTACACAGACTGCATACAGATTCGAGAATGGCTCGGTCAACCCATATGCACCTATGAATAGGTTCTCAACTAATTATTTCTTCAAATAATTTTTAGTAATTAATTTTTTTTTCAAATTTTATTTCAGTAGGCGATGGGTCTCCACTGAATGTTTCGGTTAGGTCAAACCATTAACATGAACCTACTCAGTATTTTTAATTAATGAATGATCAGGCCTGAAGATGGCTCGATCAATCCAACTATCATCAGATAGTATAACAGAGTCATCATATGATAACTAATAATTCCATCATTCAGAAAGAACACCAGATGGATGGCGTCTGTAATGTCAATCGAAAATAATGGACCTATTATCATTCACCTTAATAGGAGGCTATGATCTAATTATCTTCATAAATAGCTTATTTTATGGACTTAATAATTTAGAAGATTTAAAAATCAATTTAGAGAAGAGATGAGAAGAGATCAATAAGTAAACCACAATCTTTTCATTGACTTCACTAAGTCATTGAATTAGATTAGGGTCATGCTAGTTGAAATGGCACCTAGATCAGTCACACTGATCAACCTTAATGACATGGGTCAACTAGAATCATTAGTGATTTAATCAAGATATAATCTACCAAATTGATCAGATAAGTGAGATCAGTGGGAGGGTCTACTAAGCTTGTCTTAGACACTATCAAAATGGTTAGGTAAGCCACTCCCAATTAAAAATCATCGATCGAAATGCCAAACTTACCTTAGACATCTATTGGTTAATTAGTTTCAATTTGATCAACCTAATGATTTGGGTTCAAACACCGAGCTACAATTAATGTCCATTTGATCTAATCAAAGATATGGACTTGATCATCTACAACTATTATATTAGAGAAATCCTGATTAATCTAATTCAATATTTGATTAGACTTAATCAATTTCTCTATATGATCAATTAATTCTTTGATTTTAACTTTAAGTCTAACCCAATTAAAAAGATCTGATTTGAGCTAACCTGTACCTTCATATTTTATATAATGTCATTAGATCTTAAATCACAATTTTACATCTAATCGATTCTATACTTAATTCTCAATTAAGTTTCAACATTAATATGGGTTTAGGTTTGAAATAATTTTAATCTTTTTATTTTATAAATAATTTATGATAAATATTATGCAAAGACTTTCAATTCTGAAACTAAAATGACTCAACCAATATTGAGCCAGCTACATAAGGGGACTGGGTTAACTCAGATCAAAATTGAGTCAGCTCAATGATTGTGCGAGCACTTCTCAAAGAGTTTCAGATCTGAAAAAATCTTGCATAATACTAAAATAAAATCAATCATAAATATTTTTTAGATCATATCTAAAATTTTTATGATTTAAAATTTTATTCTCTTATGATTAAAATTATATTAATCATATAGATTAGATATTTTATATTTCATATAATTTTGAATCACATACAACAAACTTGGGGTTTCAAAATTTAGAATTTTGCAGAAAAAAAGTTTTTCCTTTTACATTCTTCTTCATGAGATTTAATCACATGACATCCCTATATGTTATAAGAGCACCCCATCGAATGGGAAGAGAAGGCTTTTAAATCTTTCTTGCTCTTATGATCGGATGGCCTGGTGATCAGTCCAATCTAAGTACTTACTAATCGGATCATCTAATCTAATCACATATCACATATGCATGAATTTAGATCTAATCTAAATTACATCAAATTTGATTACAACTTTAGATCATATCTAAATCAAATCATAAGCATCACATGCAACACATAAAATCAGATTTTATCAACGATCAGTACAGACTAAGACAATCTTTTCACTGTAAGAGGTAAATCCTACAATAGGATAATCTTATGTTAGTTTATATGATCAATCATTAATTAAATTTAGATCAAAATATCATATATCAGATCTAAATAAAATTAAAATTTAGATTTAATATGTACATAAATCATGTCATAACAAACCTGAGCTCTGATATCACTGTTGAAAAATATAGGCAATTTTATGCATATATTTTTAAATTTTTTTAAATAAATTATAGTAAAAAATAAATAGATTAATCAAATTTATCTAACATACATATGATTTAGTCATCAAATCAAACTACTCTAAGATTTATGACATGATATGTTACATATAAAATCTAAAATAATCTGAAGATAAAATCAACATGCATGATGTGAGCAGCAGATCACATCTACTTCTAATCTGAGTTCAGAACTCGATATCTGAGTATGGATCGATGATCATCGCTATTAAGAGATATAATAGAGAGGGTCTTCACTGATTGTTCACAGTCGCACATGCATCTGATCTCTATGAAAAATTCACTCGAAGTTCCGACCTGATCGATCTTCTCGAGAGTGCTAGCTCATGTGAAGACCTTCTTCTTTCTTGATTTGGATCTCTTCTTCAAATCTCTGAAATCTTTCTAGAGGTTGAAGATGATCATCTAGAGGAGATGAGGATATGGAAGAAGAAAGGAGAAAAAACAATTTTCTCTTATATTTTTTTCTCATCCCAAATCCTAAGGACTAAAATTCTAGAAAATAGATTTTACACACACCCCAACAAGAAGGACTCTCCTCTTCTTTTTCATGCCATGAACCCATGCCCAATTCCTTTTAACATGAAGGCCTCTCTCTCAGGTCTCTTACACACACAAGGTGGGATGAAGAGTCCTAGAGATGATGGACTCTTTAATGTGTTGTCGCCCCTACTCAAAAATTCATATCAAAACATGTCAAAAAATATGGAATGCCCCTTTCCATATTTTTTTATGATAAATCAATTCTCTAACTAATTTTTCACAAAAAATCTTTTCAAAATATCATACACATAAAGAGAAAAAAAATATGTTGGTGTGGAGAGGTTGTAGATAATGTCAAACATTATATTTAAGGCATCCTATTTCAAATCTAATTTGAACATACCTTTTAAAATCAGATCTCATCCAATTTTAGATGTGAGAAAGAGAGAGGAAAGTTCTTTTTCATGAAGAAATCTCATGCCAAAAAACTTTTGGCGTGAGGAGATATGGCATCTTAAACTTGGTGGCGCAAAGGAGAAGAGTCCTATTCCAATATGGACCCTTAACTTTCTTATTTGAATCCAAACCAAATCACATCTGGTTTAGCCCAAATAAAATATATGAAATCTAATCTAATTAGATTTATAAATTTTTAATTAAATCTTAATCAAATTAAGAATTGATTTAACTGAAGTCTTGATCAAATTAGGAATAATTCTTCCTTAGCGATTAGGTCATCTCATAACCTAATCGGATCAAACCTAATTGAATCTAATTCAATTAGATTTTATTTAATCCTTTTTATTTAATTAAATTGAGCTATTCAGTAATTTAATTATTAATTAATTCTTTATTAATTTACTAACATCTAGTGAATTAATTTATTATAACTTTTGCATAAGGTTAATCATCAATCGAATTAACGATTAAGTCCTTGAATGATTCTCAATCATTAATCAGCCACATGATCAGTCAGAAATTTTTTTTGAGTGTGACCCCATAGGTTCGAACCTAAGCCAGCAGCACAAGAATAACTTTCTAAACCAATCGATGTAACTATCTAGCAATGATGACTCAACGTTCGGATAGGTCGAATGAAGATAAAGCAACATTCAAAAACCTATTGGTGTAAGGTTACCCTATAATTCATCTCTTTGATCCTAATGCTCGAGGACAATCTAAAATTTAACTATCAATCCTAGATAAGTCATCCACATTATATTTCAATCTTTTCAAATCCATCATATGAATTATCCGAGCTCAGATTTTGTTAAATTGAAATACATTAATACATTAACTACTATTAATTCGGAGGAGTCAATCCCATCTTGACTCACGTACCGACTTGACATATACTTGACTGCACCCAAAAATCTACCGTCACTGAATTAAAAACTCAGTTAGTCCAATATCAAAGTACAGTGAGTTACTTGCAAGTCACCATAGTGATCTCAGGTCAAAGGGATACTTATACTCATACCCTTGGCGAGCTACCCTTGACAGCAGAGTGCTCCACGGTTGGTCACATTCCATAATGATGTACTCCTACATCTCACCTGCATGCCATACCAGTATCTCCACATCATTTGGTTACAAAGATAACCAATACATACAGCATACAATGACCTACACTTGATATCGCTATCATCCTAGTAATAATGTATCATTTGGTCACGAACCAATTTAAGGATTATGCGATAAATCCTTCTTTATCGATCAAAATAATCTTAAGGACTTCATCACAATATAGAAATTTATTAGAAGATGTAACCTTATGGTGAATAAGGTCAAATAATTTTTATTATTTATCAGTTCATATACAATTATAATTAGCACAATCATCAAACGATTAGCTTTAGGACATATTTTCCAACATGGATTACTCTGACCAAGATTTCATTGAAATACACTGATGCATATCTCCTTCTAATTCAGAGGGATCAATTCCATCTTGACTTACACACTGACTTGAAAAGTACTTGATTGCATCTAGTGTCCTTCTGTCACTAAGTTAAAAACTTAGATGGTCCGATACTAAAGTATAGTGAGTTACTTACAAGTCACCATAGTGATCTCAGATCTGAAGGATACTTATATCCATACCTTTTATGAGCTACTCTTGACAGCAGAGTGCTCGGTATATGATCACGTTCGATACGAATGTACTTCTACATTCTATCTGCATGCCATAATAGTATCTCTACACTCTTTGGTTAAGAGGACAATCAACTTATATTGCACACAATAATCTATACTCGATATTACTATCGTCCTATTAATGGCATATCATTTGGTCATAAATATTTTTAAGGACTAAATGACAAAACCACTTTTGTTGATTAATTATAGTCCTAAGGACTTCATTACAACACAGGAGTTCAAAGTAAGATGAATACTTTGTAATAAAAATACCAAATAATTTTTATTAATAAAAAAATATATATAATTTATAAAAATAAGTACGATCATTAACAGATTGATAATTGATTTTGGGATATATTTTCCAACAAATCCTACTTGGACTAAAGCCAATCAACACCGTATCGAATATCCATTTTCGACTTGTAATCATCGAACTCTTTGATTTTGAGAGTTTTAGTAAATAGATCAACTAGATTCTTTTTTCCATCGATCTTCTGAAGCTCGATGTCACCTTGATCCATGATCTTCTAGATAAGGTGATAGCGGTGTAGAATATGCTTGGTGCATTGATGGGACCTTAACTCCTTGACTTGAGCAATGGTTTCTGTTGGTGCAAAAATTTGCCTGCGTCGGAGAAGTTGGAGTCGAGGGAGTCACGATCGCCGTCGGGACCTGCAAAAGAAGTCTAAACCGGAGGTGGGGTTGCTCCGGCAAGACTCTTCGATGCTCAAGTCAGTTCTCTGCCTCAACAAGAATGGAGTGTTCGAACAAAAATTTTAGCAGAGTTTTGGGATAAAAAATAGAGCTTAGAGAATAACGTATCTGGGGTCCCCTTTTTATAGGCAGAGGGAGCAACGGATTGATAGCGACGTTTGTAACCGCCTAAAAGTGGGATGCACGGGGCCAGGAGAAATTTATCATGAAGAGTAATGGGGTGGAGTCGTGGCTGTCACCATGGCTCGCCACATGGAATCAGTTGTGGAGAGTGGAGCGGCGTCCGTTGTCGCGACCCATCAGAGAGTGTTGGAGCTGCGTGGGATCCATCGCAGGAGGTAGAGCAGAGTCGTGGTCATTACTGGGGCCTGCCAGGGAGTGATGGAGCCGCGTGGGATCCATCGTAGGAGGTGGAGCAGAGTCGTGGCCGTTACTACGGCCTGTCAGAGAGTGATGGAGCTGCGTGGGATCCGTCGCAGGAGGTGGAGCAGAGTCGTGGACATTACTGGGGCCTGCCAGGGGGTCCAGGACCGTCGGCCAAAATTCGGTTGGAGTCCGATCTTCGTAGAAGCCCGGACGGGGATCATTTGTCGAGGAGTTTCGGCCAAGGCCGCTCGTGGTAGGAACTTGAAGTAGTTCGTTTGCAGTGGTAACTCAGAGTGGATCGCTTGCAACAGGAGCTTGAAGTCCGACTCCCGTAGGAGTCCGGATGAAGTCCTCCTGTGATTGAAGTTGTGGGAGAAGTCCGGCTCCCATAGGAGTCCGGACGAAGTCTACCTATGATTGAAGTCGTGAACGGAGTCCGGCTCCCGTAGGAGTCCAGACGAGGTCTGCCTGCATCGGAGTCGGGGACGAGGTCTGGCTCCCGTAGGAGTCCGGACGAGGCCTTCCTGCAGTCGGAGTCGGGGATGAGGTCCGGCTCTGATAAACACTTAATTTAAGTATTTTAAATTAAAAAATTATATTTAATTTATCTTATTTATTAAGAATTTGATGTTTCTTTCTATGTTTTACAGGAAAGGTGATCGCCGATACAAAGAGTCCGATTCATAGATCAAAAAGACTCAAGTTTGAAGAAAATTGGATTTAAAATAAAATTAAAATAAAAGAAAGACGCATCCGGTATTATAGAAAATGAAGATACTATGCAAGGAATGCAAAAAGGATATAGATGTCATTATGATGGAACTTTTGTTTCTTTTTGGAATATAAGAAAAAGGGATTCACGTGAATTTGATCTGGGCGGTTTCACGTGATTCAAATGCTTTGGCGCGCGTAAATTCTTTGGCGCGTGAACACCCACGCGCGGGACGCGGCGTGGACGCGCGGGATGCGGCGTGGACGCGCGGGGACGGGCGCGGATGCGGGACGGGCGCTGATGCGGGCACGGGTGCAGCATCTCGCGGGTGTGGGCGCACTGCAGACAAGTTCAAAATAAGGAAAAAAATAATATTTAGAAATGTTTTGAAAGATTTGTATTTTTTTAGTCCCACATCGAAAAATCATGTAAAACTCCTCCCTCCTAATAATACCTATAAAAAGACTTTTGTACTCTCATTGAAGGGGGAGCCTAGAAATTCTTCTAGAGCCTTGCATAGAGGAACAGAAAGGGACTACTTCATGAGCAGCTAGGCTAGCAGTCTCGGGAGTGGAGAAGAAATTTTGTAACGACACAGAGATGGTTTATTGTTCTAAACTTTTCTGTATTTCTTTATATGCAATAAAGATTATGCTTTTTATTTAAATTGTCATGAGTTCTTTATTTGCTCCCTATAATATGCTTTTATTTATGCTTTCTTGTTAGATTAATATTAGGAACAACTTTTACTTTCCGGAGACGCGTTGTGATCTACGGATACGGGGCGTGCCGAGGAAAGAAGAGTTGTGTACCTAGTCTTTCCGGAGACGCGCCGTGATCTACGGGTACGGAGCGTGCCGAGGAAAGATAGGTATTTTTCCTAAGATTAATCACATCTATTTAGTTAAAAAAGAGATACAACTCTGCTAGTGCAAATTAATTCAAAACTCCCGAGCTCTTTTTATTTTTTAATTACCTCAATTTTACGATAATTTATTTTCTAAATCAAAAACAACGCTTCTTTCTTTTACCTTGCAATTTCAATTTAGCCCAAGATCCCTGAGGATACGATCTCGACTCATCCTACCTACATAGTGAGTAGAGTTACTTTTGGTGCTATCAACGACTACGCATCAAATTTTGGCGTCGTTGCCGGGGATCTTGGCACGGTTGAATTAAAAAAAAAAAAAAAATTTTTTTGAAAAAATTTTTTTTTTTAAAATTTTTTTTTTAAAAAAAAATATACTTTTCAGTTTTTATTTCTCGTTTTAAATTTTTTTTTTTCAGTGCTTTCTAGCTAAATAATCTTATTTGCATAATTACAGAATTACCTTGCATAACTAATTTACTATTTAGAATTTTGCTGCTTAGAATAATTTGCTACTTTTTATAGCCCAGTAATTTATTGCTTTTTAGACTTAATCACTTAAATTTATTTTCTTGCAAAACTAAAAAAAAAAAAAAATTAAAAAATATATATATATATATATATAAAAAGATAAAATTATATATATAAAAAAAAAAAAAAACCACTGACATTTCATAACACTTAACTAAAATAGCGTAACCTCAAATATAAAAATTTCTAACCTGATTGGACACCTTGTTTCCTTGCATTGCATCTCCATAATTGATCTTAAGGGCAATAACCCATTAACCAGATAAGGTGGGGATTTGATCACCCTTCCTTGGCCCACAAATCACTCCCTTGCATTTGCATAACCTAGACCTTAATTTAAAATCAACTAGACGTCAACCCTAGGAATTTCGAGCTCAATAGGATAAGAAAGCTCTAGAGTTGAACCGAGTGCGGATTGGTTAATTGCTCGGTGTCTAAGGCAAGTGGTTAAAGAAAGTGGTTTTCAATTGGTTCCGTTGACTGACCTGGCCAACTTAGTTGGTGTCTAAGGAAAGCAACGAGCAGAGAACCTCCCACATCTTACGCTTACCTGGCCGAGTCAGTTAGTCAGTCTTGAGCTTGGAGTGCTCAAAAGCAATCTTGAAAGTTAGGAGCTGTCTAGATCTAAGTTAACCTTAGGATAGAGAGTCTATGATTGTTTAAGTTGATTGCAATTAACATCTAAACATTAATTAATTTCTCCCTTTTCATAGATTTAAGATTCTTAGGTTCTTCTCTTTAGATTTTCTTCATTCTTTTCTCACTTTATTATAAAAATATATATTATAAAAAAAAAAAAAATATTTCTGTGTGTGCTCTATAGTATAATTGTAAGGTGTATGCTTGGCCGTAGATCGTTACGACCAGAAATCCAACCTTTTGATCCAGAAATAGAAAGAACCTTTAGAGCCAACAGACATAAAAAGATGGACCGAAATCAGGAGAATGATCCACCCAAGCAATTGAAGGAGTACTTTACTCCTTCCGCATATACCTACTCTCCTTGTATTCAAGTACCCCCTGTGGAGGCCACTCAATATGAAATTAAGTCCAGTATAATCCAAATGTTACCTTCATTTTATGGACTTAGTAATGAAGACCCTTATAAACATCTTGAAGAATTTCTTGAGATATGCTCAACTGTCAAAATTCACAACTTCTCCGATGATGCTCTTAGGTTGAAATTATTCCCTTTTTCACTTAAGGACAAAGCCAAATACTGGTTACATACTTTGGATTCCATGACTATATCAACCTGGGACCAGCTGCAAGGAGAGTTTCTCAAGAAATATTTTCCCATAGGAAAAACTAATCAAATAAGGAAAGCCATAACTAGTTTTTCCCAATTAGATGGAGAAATGTTTCATGAAACATGGGAGAGATTAAAAGACCTTATTAGAAAATGTCCCCACCATGCTGTACCCAAGTGGCAGTTAATCCAATGTTTTTATGATGGGCTCTCTGAAAGACATCGACAAATGGTCGATGCATCATGCGGTGGGACATTTATGCTGAAAAGTGAGGATGAGGCATGGCAACTGTTTGAAATTTTAAGTGAAAATTCATTATATCATATGTCTGCCTCTATTAGAGATAAACCCATGTTAAACTCAAAAAGAGGTGGAATATATGAAGTAGGAAATGCCATAGATATCCATCAAAAGGTAGATGAACTGTCCCAAAAATTAGATCGTCTTCTAAACACTGGACAATCTCCGATTCCACCTAATCCAATCCAAGAAGTTTGTGCATTGTGTGCAAGTTCAAACCATTTTGTTAGTGAATGCCCAGCCGCACCCCAATTTCCTGAGTTTATGCACGAGCAGGTTCAGCAAGTCCAACAAGCTCGCAGACCAGGAAACGATCCATATTCGAACACTTATAACCCCGGCTGGAGAAACCATCCAAATTTTTCCTGGAGACCACAACCAGTGGTTGGTCCTGCCACATCTCGACCTCAATATCAGGATCCAACATATAGGTATGGACCATACCAGCAATTTCAAAATGTTCCTCAACCGTCTACTACTGGTCACAGTTCAGCTTTTGAGGAAAAAGTCCTGAAAGCACTAGAAAGATTAGAAGTCAACACTCAGACCCTTAACTCCCACACACAATCCATTGCTAAGCTAGAGACCCAAATAGGTCAACTAGCAACTGCATTCAGTAGGAGGGAAGGAGGAAAATTACCTAGCCAACCAGAGAGCAACCCAAGAGGGCAATTTGTGATTGAGAGTTCTAATACCCCAGAAGCTTTTTCTGAACATGCCAAATCAATCATGACTCTGAGAAGTGGGAAGGTCATTGAACACACTAGCAAAACCAAAGAGACTGACCCTAAATCTCTAACCGAATCCAAATCACCCAAGAACAAGGAGGACCTGAAAATAGAGAAGGAACCAACTGCACCGGAATCATCTTACTTGCCTAAAGCCCCATTTCCGGATGCCCTGAAAGTTCCTATTCCTGCAGATAAGAAAGGAGGAAAACTCGATGAGATGTTGGAATTATTTAAGCAAGTCCAAATTAATCTTCTCCTTCTAGATGCAATCAAACAGGTCCCTGCTTATGCCAAATTTTTGAAGGATTTGTGTACCCAAAAACGTAAATCTAGATCACAAATCCCAAAGAAAGTACGTCTCACTGAACAGGCTAGTTCTGTCTTTCAGCATGCCACTCCTCCAAAGCTTAAGGACCCAGGAGCCCCCATCATTTCATGTGTTATAGGAGATTATCACATTGAAAAAGCTCTTCTGGATTTAGGGGCAAGTGTGAATCTTTTACCTAGTTCGGTGTATGAACTTTTTAGATTTGGAGAACTGAAACCCACATCAGTCACACTGCAGTTAGCCGACAGATCAATTAAGGAACCACGAGGAATGCTTGAGGATGTCTTGGTCAAGGTAGATGAGTTTTACTTTCCAGTTGATTTTCTGGTTCTCGATATGGAATTAAGTAGCAACCCCAGACAAATTCCCATTATCTTAGGACGACCCTTCCTAGCTACAGCAAATGCATGCATTAATTGTAGGACAGGAGTCATGGACGTATCGTTTGGGAATAAGAAACTAAGACTGAATGTGTTTGGTGCTTCCCAAGGACCATCAATGGATAGTTGCTTCGAAGTAGATACACTAGAAGATATTATAGAAGATGCAACACCCATAATTCTAGCACCAGACCCCTCAGATACTTGCTTGGCTCACTCTGGAGTGTGTGACTTTGAGGAATATAGGAAAGAAGTTAACATCTTGTTAGATACACCACATGATAAAACCACTCCTCCATGGACAATCAAGTATGAGCCATTGCCCACATTAGCCAGTACACCAATAGTCCCATCTTTAGAATCACCACCTACGTTAGAATTGAAACCTCTTCCTGCCACGCTTAAGTATGTATTTCTAGGACTCAATGACACCCTCCCGGCAATCATTGCATCAGACTTGACCCCTAATCAGGAAGCACAATTGGTTGGTATTCTGAAGGAACATAAAGAGGCTATCGGTTGGTCCATTGCTGATTTAAAAGGAATTGACCCCTCCATTTGCATGCATCATATTCATTTTGAGGAAAATGCCAAACCCCATCGAGATATGCAGAGGAGATTGAACCCAAACATGCGTGAAGTAGTAAAGAAAGAGGTGGTAAAGTGGTTAGATGCTGGAATCATCTACCCCATATCCGATAGTAAATGGGTCAGTCCCACTCAAGTAGTACCTAAGAAATCTGGTATTACTGTGGTGGAGAACGAAGAAGGTGAACTACTTCCAACTCGCATATCATCTGGATGGCGAGTATGCATAGATTATAGAAAACTGAATGCCGTTACTAGGAAGGATCATTTTCCATTGCCCTTCATCGATCAAATCCTAGAACGGTTAGCAGGACAAAGTTTCTACTGTTTTCTTGATGGTTATTCAGGGTACAATCAAGTACCTGTATTTCCGGATGATCAAAAAAAGACGACCTTCACTTGCCCCTATGGCACCTTCGCTTTTCGGCGTATGCCATTTGGGCTTTGCAATGCACCTGCTACATTTCAACGGTGCATACTGGCCATTTTTTCGGATATGGTGGACAAATGTCTTGAAGTTTTTATGGATGATTTTTCTGTGTTTGGAACCACCTTTGAGGATTGTCTCCATAATCTTTCAAAAGTTCTTAAACGGTGTATGGAGACAAATCTTGTCCTAAGTTGGGAAAAGAGCCATTTCATGGTGCGGAAAGGAATTGTATTAGGACATATTATTTCTGAAAAAGGGATCGAGGTAGATAAAGCCAAAGTTGAGGTCATTTCAAAACTATCACCCCCTACTTCGGTCCGACAAATACGATCCTTCTTAGGTCATGCCGGATTTTATAGACGCTTCATCAAAGACTTTAGTAAGATTTCAAGACCTTTGTGCAATCTGTTGGCCAAGGATACACCATTTGTCTTTGATGAAGACTGTTTGAAAGCGTTCAACATATTACGAACAGCCCTGACAACAGCACCCATAATAAAACCCCCTGACTGGTCCATTCCATTTGAGATTATGTGTGATGCCTCTGACTTTGCAATAGGTGCCGTCTTAGGCCAAAAAATCAATAAGGAGCCACATGTGATCTATTATGCTAGCAAGACTCTTTCCGATGCCCAATTAAACTACACCACAACAGAAAAAGAGCTACTAGCAGTAGTGTTTGCCCTTGAAAAATTTCGTTCATATCTGTTAGGGTCTAAGGTTCTAGTTTACTCTGATCATGCGGCTCTGAAACATCTCCTCTCAAAGAAAGATACTAAACCACGTTTAATCAGATGGATCCTTCTTTTACAAGAATTTGATCTGGAAATTCGAGATAAGAAGGGTTCTGAGAATGTGGTAGCTGATCACATCTCCAGGATCTTAGTTGAACACACGATAGGCATAGATGAGGTTAAAGAAAAATTTTCTGACGAACAACTTTTCGCAATCTCTTCTAGCCGTCCTCCATGGTTTGCCCATATTGTCAATTACTTATCAACAGGACAAGTACCTTCTCACTGGACAAAACAAGAAAAGGATCGATTTTTCTCGCAAATTAAACATTATTTCTGGGAAGATCCTGAACTATTCAAATACTGTCCTGACCAAGTTATTCGCCGTTGTGTCCCCGAGAGTGAATTCCAAAGCATTCTCACTTTTTGCCATTCTTCGGCATGTGGGGGATATTTTAGTGGAAGAAAAACTGCAGCAAAAGTACTGCAGAGTGGGTTTTATTGGCCAACGCTTTTCAAGGATGCACATGAATTTGGCCGAAGTTGTCTGCGATGTCAGCAAACAGGAAATTTATCCAAGAAGGATATGATGCCGCTGACCCCCATTTTAGTAGTAGAAATCTTCGATGTTTGGGGGATTGATTTCATGGGACCTTTTCCAGCCTCATTTGGATTTGAATATATTCTAGTGGCAGTGGATTACGTATCAAAATGGGTGGAGGCAATAGCTACACGGACTAATGATAATAAAATTGTAATTAATTTTATCCAACGAAACATCATTAGTCGATTTGGCTTCCCAAGGGTGATCATTAGTGATGGGGGGACTCATTTTACGAATAAACATTTTGAAGCACTTATGAAAAAATATAACATTTCACACAAAGTGGCCACACCATATCACCCTCAAACTAATGGTCAGGTAGAGGTGTCAAATAGGGAGATTAAACATATCCTAGAAAAGACGGTTAGGCCCGATAGAAAGGATTGGTCTCTTCGCTTAGACGATGCATTATGGGCTTACCGTACTGCTTTTAAAACACCCATAGGAATGTCTCCCTATCGACTTGTATTCGGAAAAGCTTGTCATTTGCCGGTGGAATTGGAACATCGTGCATTTTGGGCCATACGGCAATTTAACTTTGATATGAAAAATGCAGGTTCCAATAGGAGACTCCAATTAAATGAACTTGAAGAGTTACGCAATGAAGCATATGAGAGTGTCAAAATTTATAAGGCTCGAACTAAAGCATATCATGATAAATTTATTGCACGAAAAACGTTCGAGCCTAATCAAAAAGTTTGGCTATTCAATTCTAGGTTGCGTCTGTTTCCTGGAAAACTTCGCTCACGTTGGGACGGACCTTTCATTGTAACTCAGGTATTTCCTCATGGAGCTATAGAACTCAAAAATCCTAAACAGGGGAACACTTTTAAAGTGAACGGTCAACGATTGAAACCTTACATAGATGGAATTAATGATGGAGAATTAATTGAATCTGTTGAATTAGTAGATCCAAAACTGCCATAATACTCAATTCAGTCTGGCTGAAGACGTAAAACTTAGCGCTTGTTGGGAGGCAACCCAACGATTTCATATTTTTTTTTTTTTTTTACTTTATCGCAGCTGCAGGAATTTAGAACAAGAGCCTATTAATCAATGAAGTTATCTTCAACTTCCGAAGCAAAATTATCCCAGGTGCACTCTCTCCTTTTATTTTCTTTGCTTTCCTACTCCATTGAGGACAATGTAGATTAAGTTGGGGGGGAAGAAAATTAATCAAATCCTCGAGTATGGTCAGAAATAATTAGTTTTGTGTATTCAAATTTTATTTTGATTAAGAGTCAATTAGGCATCCTAATAAATGAATGATTAACGGTCAAGATAATTTTAGAGATACTGAGGAATAAATTATTAAGAAAACCCAATGAATGGTAGGGTTTAAACTAGACCAAATTTTAGGAGTGATTCTATAACCCTCTTCTTACTGATCTCAATAAAGAATCTGCTTCATGAGAAATTGGGTAAAGATCGAGGTATTAAAAAAAAAAAAAAAAAAAAAAAAAAAAAAAAAAAAAAAACATTGGTCTCCTACTGAGTAACCGGGCCCTTTCGCCTAAGTAAGCGTTGTGGTTCGCGTAAAAAGGTAGGCAATGTTATATATATATATATATATATATATATATATATATATATAAAATCTCTTTCCCATTAAGTTAGAGAATTTAAAGAGTAAAGTGGGGAGTTGGTGAAAGAAAAGCTCTGAAATTTCTTTAGTTAATACTCAGCCACTAATTGGGTCAAATTGATAATCCAATGAAATATCTCTTTAATGGTCTGACCAAGTATCATCTACCTTTTGGGATGCCTAAACTAATTTTTGATTCAAAACCGAATTGGTACACAATGCTGATATATCTATTTTACTCGAGGACGAGCAAAATTCAAGTTGGAGGGTGTGATAAACACTTAATTTAAGTATTTTAAATTAAAAAATTATATTTAATTTATCTTATTTATTAAGAATTTGATGTTTCTTTCTATGTTTTACAGGAAAGGTGATCGTCGATACAAAGAGTCCGATTCATAGATCAAAAAGACTCAAGTTTGAAGAAAATTGGACTTAAAATAAAATTAAAATAAAAGAAAGACGCATCCGGTATTATAGAAAATGAAGATACTATGCAAGGAATCCAAAAAGGATATAGATGTCATTATGATGGAACTTTTGTTTCTTTTTGGAATATAAGAAAAAGGGATTCACGTGAATTTGATCTGGGCGGTTTCACGTGATTCAAATGCTTTGGCGCGCGTAAATTCTTTGGCGCGTGAACACCCGCGCGCGGGATGCGGCGTGGACGCGCGGGGACGGGCGCGGATGCGGGACGGGCGCTGATGCGGGCACGGGTGCAGCATCTCGCGGGTGTGGGCGCACTGCAGACAAATTCAAAATAAGGAAAAAAATAATATTTAGAAATATTTTGAAAGATTTGTATTTTTTTAGTCCCACATCGAAAAATCATGTAAAACTCCTCCCTCCTAATACCTATAAAAAGACTTTTGTACTCTCATTGAAGGGGGAGCCCAGAAATTCTTCTAGAGCCTTGCATAGAGGAACAGAAAGGGACTACTTCATGAGCAGCTAGGCTAGCAGTCTCGGGAGTGGAGAAGAAATTTTGTAACGACACAGAGATGGTTTATTGTTCTAAACTTTTCTGTATTTCTTTATATGCAATAAAGATTATGCTTTTTATTTAAATTGTCATGAGTTCTTTATTTGCTCCCTATAATATGCTTTTATTTATGCTTTCTTGTTAGATTAATATTAGGAACAATTTTTACTTTCCGGAGACGCGTCGTGATCTACGGATACGGGGCGTGCCGAGGAAAGAAGAGTTGTGTACCTAGCCTTTCTGGAGACGCGCCGTGATCTACGGGTACGGAGCGTGCCGAGGAAAGATAGGTATTTTTCCTAAGATTAATCACATCTATTTAGTTAAAAAAGAGATACAACTCTGCTAGTGCAAATTAATTCAAAACTCCCGAGCTCTTTTTATTTTTTTAATTACCTCAATTTTACGATAATTTATTTTCTAAATCAAAAACAACGCTTCTTTCTTTTACCTTGCAATTTCAATTTAGCCCAAGATCCCTGAGGATACGATCTCGACTCATCCTACCTACATAGTGAGTAGAGTTACTTTTGGTGCTATCAACGACTACGCATCAGGCTTCCGTAGGAGTCCGGGTGAAGTCTTCCTGCCGCTGAAGTCAGGGACGAAGTCCGGCTCCCGTAGGAGTCCGGACGAAGTCTTCCTGCCGCTAAAGTCGGGGATGAAGTCCGGCTCCCGTAGGAGTCTGGACGAAGTCTACCTGCAATTGAAGTCGGAGGGCGAAGTTCGGCTCCCGTAGGAGTCCGGACGAAGCCTACCTGTGATTGAAATTGTGAGCAGAGTCTGGCTCCCGTAGGAGTCCGGACGAGGTCTACCTGCAGCTGGAGTCGGGGACGAGGTCCGGCTCCCGTAGGAGTCTGGGAGAAGTCTTCCTGTCGCTGAAGTCGGGGATGAAGTCCGGCTCCCGTAGGAGTCTGGGCGAAGTCTTCCTGTCGACTTCGTCCGACTCCCGTAGGAGTCCGGGCGAAGTCTTCCTGCCACTGAAGTCGAGGACGAAGTCCGGCTCCCGTAGGAGTCTGGACGAAGTCTTCCTGCCGCTGAAGTCGGGGATAAAGTCCGGCTCCCATAGGAGTCCGGACGAAGTCTACCTGCAATTGAAGTCAGGGGGCGAAGTCCGGCTCTCGTAGGAGTCCGGACGAAGCCTACCTGTGATTGAAGTTGTGGGCGGAGTCCGGCTCCCGTAGGAGTCCGGATGAGGTCTGCCTGCAGCCAGAGTCGGGGATGAGGTCCGGCTCCTGAAGGAGTCCGGGCGAAGTCTTCCTGCCGCTGAAGTCGGGGACGAAGTCCGGCTCCCGTAGGAGTCCGAGCGAAGTCTTCCTATCGCTGAAGTCGGGGATGAAGTCCGGCTCCTGTAGGAGTCTGGATGAAGTCTTCCTGCCGCTGAAGTTGGGGACGAAGTCTGACTCCCGTAGGAGTCCGGACGAGATCTGCCTACAGCCGGAGTTGGGGATGAGATTCGGCTCCCATAGGAGTCCGGGCGAAATCTTCCTGCCGCTGAAGTCGGGGACGAAGTCCGGCTCCCGTAGGAGTTTGGGTGAAGTCTTCCTGCCGCTGAAGTCGGGAACGAAGTCCGGCTCCCGTAGGAGTCCGGACAAAGTCTTCCTGCCGCTGAAGTCGGGGATGAAGTCCGACTCCCGTAGGAGTCTGGATGAAGTCTATCTGCAATTGAATTCGGAGGGTGAAGTCTGGCTCCTGTAGGAGTCCGGATGAAGCCTACCTGTGATTGAAGTTGTGGACGGAGTCTGGCTCCCGTAGGAGTCCGGACGAAGTCTACCTGTGATTGAAGTTGTGGGCGGAGTCCGGCTCCCGTAGGAGTCCGGACGAAGTCTACCTGTGATTGAAGTCGCGAACGGAGTCCGACTCCCGTAGGAGTCCGAACGAGGTCTGCCTGCAGCCAAAGTCGGGGACGAGGTCCGGCTCCCGTAGGAGTCCGGACGAGGCCTTCCAGCAGTCGGAGTCGGGGACGAGGTCCGGCTCCCATAGGAGTCCGGGCAAAATCTTCCTACCGCTGAAGTCGGGGACGAAGTCCGGCTCCCGTAGGAGTTCGGGCGAAGTCTTCCTGTCGCTGAAGTCGGAGATGAAGTCTGGCTCCCGTAGGAGTCTGGACGAAGTCTTCCTGCCGCCGCAGGTCGGACGCCGGCAGAATCCCCGAGGGGTCACTCCTGACACGAACTTCGGCTTGGGGTGGTTTTATACCCAACACCAGTCCCCTCACTTTCGAGTTCGAGTTTCGATCGAAGGAAGTCTAGAAAATTTTCACAGCCGAAGTCGTTTCCTTGAATTCTGCACACGACCGCCCTCGGAAATCTTGGCATTTAATGCGCACATGCTGGGGTCTTTTCCCGATTAGGGCGATCCGAAGAGTCCTTTCGAAATTTTCATCAGGGTGTAATCCTAAGCGCCACGCCATAATGGTCCGCCAATGGTCAGCCCTATGCCGCGGCGAGTGGGACACATGGCAGGCACTGGTTGACCTAGGGATATCTGCCACCATAACTGCGCCAGGCCCTGTCGCTTATTTAAGCCCCCTCTTTCCCTCCAGGGGCTTCACTTCGCCTGAGAGTTGGCGTCCTTCTTCCACCTGAGAGTTTAGCCACCCCCATCGGCGCCCTTCTTGACTCCAAGCACTCTTCGCACCAGTCTTCGCCATCCCCTTCGGCTCCCCGCCACCTTCAATCCTCCACGCCTCTCCGAGGGGTCCTCCCGTCGGGGCTTCTGCCCCAAAGGCCAACCTCGGGAGGATGCCACGGACCGAAAGGAGTATGATGGAAAAAATAGCGGTCTGCGAATTCTCCGATTGTCGAACTATCACTGAGGGTTCCCATCGCCTCAAAGGGGGTTCGAGGGAGAATTCCTTCAACAACAGGGGTTTAATAACGGAGACAATCGGTGAGGGCATTCCGTCTGAGAATTTTGGAGTAGCTGAATGGGGCGACATCGGTCAAGAGGGCAAAGTTATCATCACAAGCTGTGGTGGGATTCTTGACGTCATCGGGGCCGAGGGATCAGAAGCGATCGGTGCCGATGGTGGGGCAGTAGAACTTGTTGTGAGGACGGTGGAAGTAGCGCATGCCGACCTTGCCGAAGTGCCTAGGACAGTGGTTGTCGTGGAGCACACGGTGGGGGTGCATGCCTCCGACGCCATCGCGGCCTCCGGGGTACCTCTGATTCTTCTTGATGCAGGTCGTCGTCGTCGCTGCCGTTGCCTTCGCTGCCCCCTGAATTCTATCCCATCCTTTTCCCCCTAGGGCTGGGGTTTCGACGATGGAGCAGAACGAGGTGGGAGGTGAGAGCTGAAGGATTTATCACACGCACTGGAAAATACTGTCGAGACGAACGAAACTGGAAGGAGAAGTTGGGAGCTTGAAGTGGTCTCCAACGCGTTCTTTTTGGGCCTTGTAGTAATGTTTGTTTTTTTTTTTCTCAGCCCCCAGGGCCTTGTAACGTACACCTTTGTTAATCAAGAATGAGAAGGGGATTTTGTTACTTCGTTCGCACATTTTCTTTTTCTCCTCTCTTTTTTTTTTTTGACATCGTCCGAAGGTCGCTGGTCGTTGCCGTGTCGGCTCGCTTTTCGAGTCATCCTTCTTCTTCAGCCTTAATGGTTCTGTAATGCATATTTAATAAATAACATGAGAAAGGAATTTTTCGCTACCTCTTTTACTCATGTGTTGAATTGTCGCTTGCCGAGCTTCTTTCGGCTTTTGCCTTGCCCGAAATCGATGCCGTTCGAAGATACCCGATTGCCGTCGCATTGGCCCGTCCTTTCGTCCATGGCCGCAGATTTGTCCGGGGCCGCTCGGGTTTGACACCCCCTCTCAGGGTTCGAGCTTGGAGGTCCGAGCTTCTCGTCACCCTGAGGAAGTCGGGCCTGTATTGAGAGCTTTCTTGAAGGTCGAAAATTTTGATAAGAACCTCAATCCTTGCTGAGACGAGGTTCCTTGCATCTTTGATGCAATTTGTTTTCCATTCGTCGCTGATGCAGTCCGTCGCTTTTCTTTTTAACTCCCCTCCCCTTTTTCTTTTTCTTTTTTTGAGTGAGGGTTTTTCCTCTGCTCTTGGTGGGGTCGTGGGAGTGCGAAGGGGCCGCTGAGAAGGTCCCCTTTTCTGATTTGGTCTTGGATGACCGGACCTCAATTGGCATCAGGATGATGTTCTTCCCTTACTTCTGATGTAATTGATCCCAGTTCATATTAAGACGAGGTTCTTCCCCCGCTCCTAATAGGACTATGGGGGCACGTATGGGCATTGTAGGGCCTCTCCCTCCATCCGATCTCAGAGTAATCAGGCCTTCGACTTTGCTCATGTTAGGGCGAGGTTCTCCTCCTGTCCCTAACATGGCTGCGGGGGCGCGTATGGGCGCTGTAGGGCCTCTTCCCCCATCCGATCTAAGGAGAATCGGACCTTCGACTTTGCTCAAGTTAGGGTGAGGTTCTCCTCCTATCCCTAACAGGGCTGTGGGGGCACACATGGGCATTGCAGGGCCTCTCCCCCCATCCGGTCTAAGGAGAATCGGGCCTTCGACTTTGCTCAAGTTTGGGCGAGGTTCTCCTCCTGTCCCTAACAGGGCTGTGGGGGCACACATGGGCGTTGTAGGGCCCTCCCCCCATCCAGTCTAAGAAGAGCCAGGCCTTCGACTTTGCTCATGTTAGGGCGAGGTTCTCCTCCTGCCCTAACATGGCTGTGGGGGCACATGTGGGCATTGCAGGGCCTCTCCCCCCATCCAGTCTAAGGAGAACCGGGCCTTCGGTTTCGTCGAGATGGAGTTCTCCTCCTGTTCTCGACACGGTTTGTTTTGACTACCCTGTTGATATAGGCTCGCACCAAGAGAGAAGGCATATGGATATGAAATTTTTATTTAAAACAAAGTTATTGGTAATACATTCGTAAGTTTTTCGAGCTCCATGGCCGTGGGAGGTCTGCTCCTCCGAGCTCCTTGAGGTAATAAGTTTCGGGCCGGACTACTTCTTTGACTTCGTATGGGCCTTCCCAATTTGGGGCAAGCTTTCCTCGATCTTGAGGTTGCGAGACGGCGGCTCGTCGAAGCACTAGATCTCCTGCTCTAAAGATTTTATTCTTGACTCGGGAGTTGTAATAGCGGGTGACTTTCTGTCTGTAGGTTGCCATCCGAACTTGAGCTACCTCCCGCTTTTCTTCCAGCAAGTCGAGGTTGGCTTTAAGACCTTGCGAATTGTGATGCTCGTTGAATGCCACGACTCGCGCCGATGGGAGTTTAAGCTCGATTGGGATAACAGCCTCCGTTCCGAAGGCTAGAGCGAAGGGGGTCTCCCCCGTGGGCAGTCTTTGGGTAGTTCGGTATGCCCACAGCACATGATAAAGTTCATCTGCCCAAGTTTCTTTCGCCTTTTCGAGCCTTGTCTTGATCCCTTGCAGCAGAGTTTTGTTGGTCACTTCAGCTTCACCGTTCGCCTGAGGGTGGGCTACTGATGTGAAGTTGTGGGAGATGTTTAGGTCTTCACAGAACTCGGTGAATCTCGCTCCCGTGAATTGCCGCCCATTATCAGTGATTAGGGTCCTTGGTAGGTCGAACCTGCAAACGATTGACTTCCAAACGAAATCTTGCACTTTAGCTTCTGTGATTTTCGCTAGTGGTTCAGCTTCGACCCACTTGGTGAAGTAGTCAATCGCTATCAGGAGGAACTTCCTCTGTCCCGATGCCACAGGAAAAGGTCCAAGGATATCCATCCCCCATTGCGCAAAAGGCCATGGGGCACTCAAGGGCTTGAGCTCGGTGGCGGGTTGTCTCTGGATGTTGGCATATCTCTGACATCGATCATACTTTCTGACGTATTCAATCGAGTCATGATGCATTGTCGGCCAGTAATATCCTTAGCAGAGCAATTTGTGGGATAAAGATCTGACCCCCAGATGGCTTCTGCAGATTCCTTCATGCACCTCCCATAAGACGTATTCAGCTTCCGAAGGCCGGAGGCATTTTAGAAGGGGCAAAGAGTATGATCTCTTGTACAACTTGTCCTCGCATAGGATGTATCGGGAGACTTGATTTCTGAGCTTTCGAGCTTCTTTTACATCGTGAGGGAGAACTCCGTCCCTGAGATATGCCATCAGTGGGTCGATCCAACTGGGCTCGTGATTAATTTCCATCACGGGCCGCGATTCTTCCATACTTGAGCACTTCAGAACTTCAAAGAGAACACCCTTGGGCAATTCAGCCGGAGTCAGCGTAGCCAGCTTGGAGAGAAGATCGGCCCTGGTATTTTTCATCTTTGGAATCTACCTGATGTTGAAGCTACTGAAGGCGGGGACGAGCTCCTTTACTTTTTCAAGATACTTGGCCATGCTGTCCTCCCACGCTTCATAGTTTCCGTTGACTTGTCCCACTACCAATTGGGAGTCGCTGTGAACTTGGAGCCGATCTACTCCCAATTCTTTGGCGATCCTTAACCCTGCTATCAGAGCTTCATATTCAGCTCCATTGTTTGTTGCGGGGAACTCGAAGTGCATAGCGTACTCCACGACGATCCCCTCGGGACTGATCAAAATTAGGCCCGTACCTACGCCCGACATGTTGGAAGACCCATCCACGTAGAGGGCTCAAAAGCAACCAGAGAGGTCGGCTTCTTCTTCCGAGGAGTTTGGTCGGGGCTCGAGGTCGTCCATTTCACCCTGTTCCGGTTCGGCCTCCTCCGAGATTGTGCACTCTACTATAAAATCTGTCAATATCTGGGCTTTTACCATCGGTCTGGGTCGATAGTTGATATCGAATTCGGTAAGCTCGATCGCCCATTTCGCCATCCTCCCAGAGGCATCTGTCCAGTGTAGAATAGCCTTGATCGGCTGGTCGGTGAGTAACGTTACGGTGTGCCCTTGGAAGTAGGGTCGGAGCCTCCGGGGTAGTAGATCGGCCACTGGACTTTTTCTTCTTCCTTGACAAGGACTGCCGCAAGAGCCATGGGAGAAACCGCCAGGTACAAAAATAGTCCCTCTCCGGGCTCGGGCTTCGCCAACAATGGAGGGGAGCCAAGGTAGCTCTTCAGCTCTTCAAATGCCTGTTGGCACTCAGGGGTCTTGCAGAAGTTCTTCGGCCGCTTGAGGGTTTGGAAGAAGGGTAGGCACCGTTCGGCCGACCTCGTGATGAAGCAATTTAGGGCTGCTACCCTCCCTGTAAGTCACTGAACCTCCTTTATCGACTTTGGGGTGGCCATCTCCTGGATGGCGTGAATTTTCTCCGGATTGGCTTCAATTCTGCGGCCCGATACCATGAAGCCCAGAAACTTTTCTGAGGTCACTCCGAAAGCACATTTAGTCGGATTCAGCTTCATCTTATATTTTCGGAGGGCGTCGAAGGCCTCCTCGAGGTCGGCGACGTGGTTCATGGAAGATTTGCTTTTCACGAGCATGTCGTCCACGTAGACCTCCATATTGCGACCGATCTGCTCCTTGAAGATTTTGTTCACCAGCCGTTGGTAGGTTGCGTCTATATTTTTGAGGCCGAAAGGCATGACCATGTAACAGTAAAGGCCACGGTTAGTAATGAAAGCAGTCTTTTCTTCATCTTCCGACGCCATCCTGATTTGATTATAATCGGAGAATGCATCCATAAAGGTGAGGAGCTCATGGCCCGAGGTCGCATCCACCAGTTGATTAATTCTGGACAGGGGGTAGCTGTCCTTTGGGCAGCCTTTATTCAACTTTTTGAAGTCTATGCACATCCTCCACTTGCCGTTTGCCTTTTTGACTAGGACAACGTTGGAAATCCAGTCAGGATAATTGACTTCCCTAATGAACTCGGCTTTCAAGAGTTTGTCCACTTCCTCGGCTATCGCTTTCTGCCTCTCTGGTGCATGACCTCAGATTTTTTTTTTGTCGGTCGATGCTTTGGATCGACGGCTAGGCGGTGCTCCATTACTTTCGTGTCAATCTCCGGTATGTCTGCTGGAATCCAAGTGAAAACGTCCGCATTCTTTCATAGAAAATCGATGAGATGCATCCGCACCTCTTCCCCCAGGTTGGAGCCGATCTTCACCACATGCTCCGCATTCCCGTCGTTCAAAGGGATCGGAACCAGATCTTCGATTGGGCCGCCCCTCTCCTCAGTGAGGTCGTCGCGGGTGTCCAACCCATCGACTGGGCAGGGATCGAATTGGTCACTCCTTTGCAAGGCTATGTTGTAGCAGTGTCTGGCCAGGGCTTGGTCTCCCCTGACCTCTCCGATCCCCTGGTTGGTAGGGAATTTCAACTTCAAATGGTAGGTTGACATGACGGCCCGGAGAGCGTTGAGGTTGGGTCGGTCGAGGATCGTGTTGTAGGCTGACGGCGCCTTCACCACCAGGAAATTTACCAGAGCCCTGGATTGTCTTAGATATCGACCCGCAGCTACAGTCAAAGTTATCACTCCCTCCATCGGGACAGCGCCATCGGTAAACCCTACTAGAGGGGAGCTAATCGGCCCCAAATGGCCGTCAAGGATGGATATTCTTGAGAAGGCGTCATAGAACAAAATATCGGTCGAACTTTCATTGTCGACAAGAATGCGGTGGACGTCGTAATTAGCTATATTCAAGGAAACTACAACTGCATCGTTATGAGAAAATTGAACTCTCTGAGCATCTTCTTCGGTGAAAGTTATGGATTCCTCAATCTTTTGCCATTTGGGAGGTCCGGCCAATACACCGGTCGCTCCCCGTCGGGATTCTTCCGAGATGGCGTTGGCGAAATCCATCGGAGGATGATTGTCCGACCGCTCCATACTGGCGGCCGTTGTCGGAGGATGTGGGGCTTGAGAAACTGGAGGCGAGGCCGGAGCCTGAGATCTGGCCGCAGAGGTCGTGGGTTGCCATGTGGATGCTTCGTGGGAAGGCATCGGGCGAAGATCTAGTGGGAGAAGGAGGAGAGGACGTCGGAAAAGATGATCGGAGGCGGTCCCGTTGAGCGCTTCTTTAAGAACAAGGGTACTGCGAAGACACATCCTTCCTCTAGTGTTAATCCTGTTGGTGCAAAAATCTGCTTGCGTCGGAGAAGCTGGAGTCGAGGGAGTCACGGTCACCACCGGGACCTGCAAAAGAAGTCTAAACCGGAGGTGGGGTTGCTCCGACAAGATCCTCCGACGCTCAAGTCAGTTCTCTACCTCAACAAAAATGGAGTGCTCGAATGAAAATTTTAGCAGAGTTTTGGGATAGAAAATAGAGCTTAGAAAATAACGTATCTGGGGTCCCCTTTTTATAGGCAGAGGGAGCAACGGATTGATAGCAACGTTTGTAACCGCCTAGTAGTGGTTCGCACGGGGCCAGGAAGAATTTATCATGAAGAGTAATGGGGTGGAGTCGTGGCTAGTCGTGGCCGTCACCATGGCTCGCCACGTGGAATCAGTTGCGGAGAGTGGAGCGGCGTCCGTTGTGGCGACCTGTCAGGGAGTGGTGGAGCCACGTGGGATCCGTCGCAGGAGGTGGAGCAGAGTCGTGGTCATTACTGAGGCCTGCCAGGGAGTGATGGAGCCATGTGGGATCCGTCACAGAAGGTGGAGCAGAGTCGTGGCTATTACTGCGGCCTGCCAGGGAGTGATGGAGCCGCGTGGGATCCATCGCAAGAGGTGGAGCAGAGTCGTGGCCGTTACTGCGGCCTGTCAGGGAGTGATGGAGCTGCGTGAGATCCGTCGCAGGAGGTGGAGCAGAGTCGTGGCCGTTACTGGGGCCTGCCAGGGGGTCCAGGACCGTCGGCCAAAATTCGATTGGAGTCCGATCTCCGTAGAAGCCCGGACGGAGATTATTTGTCGAGGAGTCTCGACCAAGGCCGCTCGTGGTAGGAACTTGAAGTAGTTCGTTTGCAGCAGTCACTCGGAGTGGGTCGCTTGCAATAGGAGCTCGAAGTCCGACTCTCGTAGGAGTCCGACGAAGTCCTCCTGTGATTGAAGTTATGGGCAGAGTGCGACTTCCGTAGGAGTCCAAACGAAGTCTACCTGTGATTGAAGTCGTGAATGGAGTCTGGCTCCCGTAGGAGTCCGGACGAGGTCTGCCTGCAGCCAGAGTCGGGGACGAGGTCCGGCTCCCGTAGGAGTCCGGACGAGGCCTTCCTGCAGTCAGAGTCGGAGATGAGGTTCGGCTCCCGTAGGAGTCCGGGCGAAGTCTTCCTGCCGCTGAAGTCGGGGACGAAGTCCGGCTCCCGTAAGAGTCCGGGCGAAGTCTTCCTGTCGCTGAAGTCGGGGACGAAGTCCGGCTCCCGTAGGAGTCTGGACGAAGTCTACCTGCAATTGAAGTCGGGGGGCGAAGTCTGGCTCCCGTAGGAGTCCGGATGAAGCCTACCTATGATTGAAGTTGTGGGTGGAGTTCAGCTCCCATAGGAGTCCGGACGAGGTCTGCCTGCAGCCAGAGTCGGGGACGAGATCCGACTCCCGTAGGAGTCCGGGCGAAGTCTTCCTGCCACTGAAGTCGGGGACGAAGTCCAGCTCCCGTAGGAGTCCGGGCGAAGTCTTCCTGCCGCTGAAGTCGGAGATGAAGTCTGGCTCCCGTAGGAGTCTGGATGAAGTCTTCCTGCTGCTGAAGTCGGGGACGAAGTTCGGCTCCCATAGGAGTCTGGACGAAGTCTACCTGCAATTGAAGTCGGGGGGCGAAGTCCGGCTCCCGTAGGAGTCCGGACGAAGCCTACCTGTGATTGAAGTTGTGGGCGGAGTTCGGCTGCCGTAGGAGTCCGGACGAGGTCTACCTGTAGCCGGAGTCGGGGACGAGGTCCGTCTCCCATAGGAGTCCGGGCGAAGGCTTCCTGCCACTGAAGTCGGGGATGAAGTCTGGCTCCCATAGGAGTCCGAGCGAAGTCTTCCTGTCATTGAAGTCGGGGATGAAGTCCGGCTCCCGTAGGAGTCTGGACGAAGTCTACCTGCAATTGAAGTCGGGGGGCGAAGTCCGGCTCCCGTAGGAGTCCGGACGAAGCCTACCTGTGATTGAAGTTGTGGGTGGAGTCTGGCTCCCGTAGGAGTCCGGATGAAGTCTACCTGTGATTGAAGTTGTGGGCAGAGTCCGGCTCCCATAGGAGTCCGGACGAAGTCTACCTGTGATTGAAGTCGCGAACGGAGTCTGGCTCCCGTAGGAGTCTGGACGAGGTCTACCTGCAGCCGGAGTCGGGGACGAGGTCCGGCTCCCGTAGGAGTCTGGACGAGGCCTTCCTGCAGTCGGAGTCGGGGATGAGGTCCGGCTCCCGTAGGAGTCCGGGCGAAGTCTTCCTGCCGCTGAAGTCGGGGATGAAGTCCGGCTCCCGTAGGAGTCCGGGCGAAGTCTTCCTGCCGCTGAAGTCGGGGACGAAGTCTGGCTCCCGTAGGAGTCTAGATGAAGTCTTCCTGCCGCCGCAGGTCGGACGTCGGTAGAATCCCCGAGGGATCACTCCTGACACGAACTTCGGCTGGGGGGATTTTATACCCAACAGTTTCAGTATTGTCACAGTATAACAAGATAGGGCCATCAATAGAGGGTGCCACTCTGAGCTCGTCGATGAACTTCCATAACCATATAGTTTTCTTCATAGCATTGGATGCCACAATATACTCCGCTTTGCAAACAGAGTTAGCCATAATGTGCTGCTTGAAATTTTTTCAGCAGATCGCTCCACCATTTAGAAAAAAAATATAATCCGATATACTCTTGCTATCATCATGGTCTGACTAAAAGCTGAAGTTAGTGAATCCCATCAGTTTCAAGTCAGTTTCACCATATACAAGCTACTAGTCCTTAATATTTCTCAAATACTTAAGAATGATCTTTACAACCTTCTAGTGGTTCTCTCCTGGATCAGACTGATATCTACTCACACCCTTAGTGAGTATGCCACGTCTGATCTTATACATATCATGATGTATATTATAGAATCTACTATCGAAGCATATGAAACTCTATTCATACGCTCTCTCTCTTGAGGGGTTGTCGGATAATCCTTCTTTGAGAGAGAAATTCGATAGCCTATCGAAAGATAGCCTTTCTTGAAATTCTCCATGCGATGATGGAACCAAATCTAGGGTTTCAGGGTTAGATCTTGAAATTTTTTTAAGATCAGACAGCGGAAGACTAAAATAAATCAAAATTTATCTTATAAAATCAGAGAATCCCAATATCTAAGATCCTATTACATGATTATTATATGGCATTAAATCAGAAATTAAAATATAAAGAACAAGAACTACATGTTGATCATATCAACATGTTTCTATACTATATCTAATGTATATAAAATATAATAGATCAGATCTATTACCTTGCAAGTTAGACGTTCTAACTTTGCTGATCCAAACTTGAGGATGATGTTGTGAGCTACACACATATCCGACCTCTAGGAGTCGTCCACACGAGCTCACGAATCACGATCGGAAGTCCTGGTCCAGAAAATCAGCACAGTATGCTAGTACTGTGCTGATCCTTCTTCGATGGTCGATCAGATACCTCCTTCTTCTTGATTTAGACTCTTTCAAAGATAAGAAGTTGGAGAAAGAGTTTTATATGTGAGACAATCTCAGAAAACTCATAGATGGAAAAAGGAAAGAGGTGAACTCAACAACCCTAGAAGAAGACCCTCTTCTTCTTCTCTTTGCTCTAACCCAGACACCTAGTTTTGTGCCTATTATATCTCCACACCCCAACACTCTTTCTACCTAATTTTCACACACCCCAAAGGTCTCTCAATGCTCTATAATTTACAAAAATTTCAAGAAAAAATTCATCTTAAATAATGAGATAAGAAAAATCTTTGTCTAGATCAAATACCTAGTCAAGAAAAATCCAAACAGGGCAAGACAAGGGGTGTCCAACTCATGGGTGCCCCCTCTTTCTTTTTCTACCATAGACTACCAGCAAAGGGTGCATAATATGTACCATCAAAGTCACAAAAATCCTAGAAAAAATCTGGATAAAATCAGTGCCATAAGGAAAGAGTTTTGGTTTCCTAAAATTCTATCTCATAGAATTTGAAATCCAAATTAATTCCTAGTTTGACTTGGTCCACAACCACATTCCATGTAAGAGAGAAAGAGTGAAAAGCTTTAGGCATGTGTGAAGACCTGGGAGAGAAGGTTTTGTCATACAAAATTAGAGAGAGTGGGCGTGGGGGCTAAGGTGGCGCAAGGTGGAATCCTAGTCTTACTAGGATTCAATTTATGACTTGTTCAAATTTGATTTCTCAAATCAAATCAAATCAAACTAAAACCAAATCAATCTAATTAAAATTAGTCTTAACCTAATTAAGAACCTAATTTAATCAAATTAAATTAGATTTAAATCTGATTTAATTTTTTAATCGAATTAGAAATTAGGTTGATCCAAGTCCTAATTGAACTAGGACTAGTTTTTTCTTGCACTTGGCTTATCCAATAAACTAATTGGACTTGATCCAATCAAGTTCAAATCAAATTTAATTAAATTATATTCAATTAGACTTAATCTCAGCCCATTGGCTTAATCAAATTAAGCCAATTAGTAATCGAATTGTTAATCGATCTTCCTGCAATATTTGCACTAGGTTAAATGTCAATCGTATTGATCATTTAACCCTAGAACGATTTTTAATCATTGATCAACCATCCGATTGGATCGTGAACTCTAATGTGTGTAACCTCATAGGTCTGAATCTAAGCTGATAGCATAGAAATAAATTTTTATATCAATCAAAGTGATCATCTAGCAATGGTATCCGACGGTCGGATAGGTCGAATGCGTAGAACAACATCCTTATAACTCATGCGGATATAGTTTTCATATAATTCATCTCCTTGACCAAAATGCTCATAGGATACCTCAGAGTTCAACTATCAACTCTGATCAGGTTATCTATATTGTATTTCAAAATATCAAATCCATCTGATGGATTATCTTGATCAAGATTTTGCTGAATTGAAATACAGTGACTCATTCTTCTCCCACTCTTAGAGTGGTCAATCCCATCTTGATCACACTCTGATTTTGTAAGTACTTGACTGTGCCCAGAAGCCTTCCATCACTGAATTAGAAATTCAGTTAGTCCAGTATCAAAGCACAGTGAGTTGTTTGCAAGTCACTGAGGTGATCTCAGGTCTAAAGGATACTTATACCTATATCCCATCAGAGACATTCTTGACAGCAGAATGCTTTGGAGTTGGTCACATTCAATAATGATGTACCCTTACATCTCACCTATATGCCATACCAGTTTCTCCACACTCCTTGATTAAGAGGACAACCAACCCATATGGCCTACAGCGACCTATGCTTGATAGAAGCTGTCGTCCTTATCAATAGCTTATCATTCGATCGTGAATAGTTTTAAGGACTAATCGATAAATCCTCTCTTTATCGAACCTAAATAGTCCTAAAGATTTCATCACAATAATGGAGTTCATTAGAAGATGAAAACTCATGATTAAAATGCCAAAAATATATTTTATTTATTAACAAATCAATTACAATACAAGGTTGCTCAACCGTCAACAGATTGACGATTGGCTTTTGGAACATATTTTTCAACAACTCTCACTTGTCCTAAAGTCACTCGACACAGTATCTAATACCCATCTTCAACTTGTGGATGTCGAACTCCTTTATCGCTGGGGCTTTAGTGAAGGGGTCGGTCAGGTTCTCCTTTTCATCGATCTTCTGAAGGTCGATGTCGCATCGTTCCACAATCTCTCGGACTAGGTGAAAGCGGTACAAAATGTGCTTCATCTACTAGTGTGCTTTGGGTTTCTTTGCCTGAGCTATGGCACCAGTGCTGTCGCAGTAGAGCAGGATCGGACCATCGAGGGAGGGTATTACTCTAAGCTTGATGATGAATTTCTTCAGCCACATAACTTTCTTCACGACATCTGATGCTGCGATGTACTCCACCTCACAAACAGAGTCTACCATAGTATGCTGCTTGAAACTCTTCCAGCAGATGGCTCCATCATTCAGAGTAAAGATATTGAAAGACTTTAATGCAATGGCGGAAGCATGGATTTCAAAAATAATTATTATGAAATCATAGAATTAAAACCTAACTCCAAGATCACCTTATCAGAAATTAAACCATATAATATGCATTAATATCAAATAAAAGATATAGAAAACATACCTCTTATCGCTAAACCCTGATTTGTGCTTAGTTGCCGGCAGCAATCTGTTTGAGTTTCCACCAGGTGCCCACGTGTTCACCCTCCAACGTTGATCCACACGAGGACTCATCAACTCTCTAGCACTTATTAGAAAATACTTTGCAATTAAATTCTGATTTATCAGAATTTAAATGCAATTTGGGCAGAACCTCCTTTCTTGGGTTTGCTGTCACACTGTTGGACCTTTTCTTCCCTTTCTTTCTTGCTCCTTGTCTCCTTAATTTTTATTCCAATTCTCTAAGCCTTTTGAAAGATTTCTTGTCCTTTATCAGAACCTTATCTAGGCTAGAGAGAAGGAATAAAGAAAATTGGACAAGCAGAGCCTCTTGTAAGAAAGAAAGAAGATTTCTGAATACCCGAGACTCCTCGACGTGCACCCCTATTTATATTGCACGTAAAGGTGCAATCCAAAACATCTCACATCCTCTTACAAATTATCTCATGCCTCTTATCTATTTCTCATGCCCCATAAGTTAAGAAATGCCATGTGTACATCAAAATTGGGTTGAAGAGACGCCTTATTTTAGAAAGACTCTTCGATCTTAACTTACGGTGTTCAGATGAGAAGTCACGAAGCTTCTCTTATTGGCGCCATCAACCCATGCCTTTGGATCTGGAAGAAAGCCTATCCAATGGCCAAGATATATGGCACCAATTTGAAGAATGGTGCAAGAGATAAATGGGCGTGGATAATTTAAAACTTATCTCCCCATTTGAAATTTCAAAGGGGTGCTTCCAAGAGGTGGCGCTTGGATTTAATCCTTATCCTTTTCTTAATTCTTCTACGATGAGTTTAATACTCAGAAGGACTCTTAGGCGCCTCCTAAGACATCTGAAATACATTCATAGAATAAAGGTTACGGAGAAAAATAGGATAGACCTTATCTAAAGGTGGCGCCAACTCCATCCATGCGCCATGTGGCTCATGCGCATGAATTTAAATCCACACGCCAAGAGAGAGACTCTTAGGCATGTGGTTCTCTGGTTTTTGGCACCCAACAGCAAGCTCGATTAAAACACTTCGAACCCACTTCAAGACCAAATCCAATTTGGCTCAAATTGGTTCTAAATTAGCCCAAATCGGAACCCGATTCGAATTTGATTCGAATCTAAATGCTAGGGTTTGCAACATGTGCTAGCATGTTCAACTTGCAAACATGGTTTAATCAAATTAAACCCATGATCAATTCTCTTTGTGTGTGACCCATTGGGTTCCACATCTAGCCAGTAGTGAGTGCAGGTGTAATTTAAACTAATTTGGTTAGAACACAGTCTAGCCGATTTAGGTCAAATCAAGCTGAACCATTTTGATCAATCAGAATAGCTTTTAATTAATGATCGAATTAAACTCTTTAATTCGATCAAACTCACAAGACATGATTGACGTCTAGCAACATATCATGTCTACCTAGTAGATATGGAATTTTGATAGAAATACCAAAAATACCCTTCAGTGAAAATTACCGTGCAACTTGATCTTACGATCATCCTGCATCTCGAATATAAGTTTGGGTATGGAAAAATATCAAACCCAATTTTATATTCATATTTCTCTTGATCAAATAATAATGATTTGATTTATTAAAATATTAGAAATCATTTTTAATTTTTTTTTTTTCATAATGCTTTGATCAAAGTCTTCTTGAATCATTATTTGATTGAAGCAGATAGGATGCGATCTCCTCTTACTAGGAGCGATCGTTTCCATATTGACCTACTCACAACCTTCATAAGCAATCCATCATATCCAGAATATTCCGTACATGATTAAATCATGAATGAGTATGATCCAAAATATGGATTCATGCTTATAAGGTTCTATGGCAGTCTCAGGTCAAAAGATTTACATGCACAATTCCCACTATAAGAAAAAATCTATTGACATGTAGATAAGACTCCATCAGATATTCTTTAATTGGATCAATTCAGTGAATTCATTCTCTAATGAACACTTACATCCTTATATTAGTGTCATACACAAGTAATTGTGAGATTAATTACCCTCTCTGCCGAGCATACATAGGATGTACCAGTCTTACCAGAAATATTGATCCCCTACTCAATGTTCCATCGACTAGGAATATTTAAAATTAGAGTTTTAAGGTTTTAGGTCTCACTTGGTATGATCGCATCATAATCCTAAAACCATAGCCCTAATTTATGGGGTTCATCAAAATAAGATGCAGCATATGATGAACTAAATGCCTTTATTTATTTAAAAACATCAATACATGAGTTGTCGGGAGACAAAAAATATCCATCTATTTATACATTTTGATTGGCTTATAGAGCATATTCCTTTCAATCTCCCACTTGCACTAAAGCCAATCTCCCTTATATTTCAACCCCATACAATCGAGATGGCGATCGAATTGCTGCTGTGGTAAAGCTTTAGTGAATGGATCCGCTATGTTGTTCTTTGTGTCTACTCGTTCAATAATAACATCTTGTCTTTCAATTATTTCACGAACGAGATGGAAGCGTCTCAAAATATGCTTGGATTTATGGTGAGACCTTGGTTCCTTTGCTTGAGCAACTGCTCCAGTATTATCACAATAAAGTGGTACTGAGTTCTCAATCTCAAGAATAATGCCCAATTTAGTGATGAACTTCTTCATCCAGACAGCTTCCTTGACAGCTTCACTTGCAGCTATGTATTCTGCCTCTGTGGTTAAGTTAGCTACTGTTTGCTGCTTAGAACTCTTCCAACTCACTGCTCCACCATTCAAAGTAAAGACATACCCTAAAATGGATTTGCTATCATCTGGGTCTGATTGAAAACTAGAATCAGAGTATCCTTCTAGTTTAAGATCAGATCCATCATATATGAAAAAAATATCCTTAGTCCTTCTTAAGTACTTTAGAGTATTTTTCACTGCCTTCCAATGATCCTCTCCTGGATCAGCCTGAAATCTACTGGCTATGCCTAAGGCATAAGCTACATCAGGCCTGGTACATAACATAGCATACATTATTGATCCTACAGCCGAAGCATAAGGAATAGAACTCATTCTATTTCTCTCTTCAGTTGTCTTAGGAGACATCTTCTTAGAGAGATGTATGCCTTGACTCATGGATAAATAACCTCTTTTACTTTCATTCATACTGAATCTTTTCAGTATTAAGTCAATGTACTTAGACTGAGATAAGCCTAGCATCCTTTTAGATCTATCTCTATAGATCTTTATACCAAGTATATAGGATGCTTCCCCCAAGTCTTTCATAGAAAACTTATTTGATAGCCATAATTTGACTGTTTGTAACATTGGGATATCATTCCCAATAAGGAGTATGTCATCTACATACAGAACCAAGAAAACTAGGGCACTCCCACTAGTCTTCTTATACACACAAGGTTCATCCATATTTTTGATGAAGTCAAATTCTTTGATTGTTACATCAAAGTGGATGTTCCAACTCCTTGAGGCTTGCTTTAATCCATAAATGGATTTCTTAAGCCTGCATACTAGATTTGGTCTGTCATTTGAGACAAAACCCTCTGGCTGTGACATGTAGACCTCCTCTTCTAGAAAACCATTCAAGAAGGCGGTCTTCACATCCATTTGCCATATTTCATAATCATAGTATGCTGCTATTGCAAGCATTATCCGAATAGATTTGAGCATGGCAACAGGTGAAAAAGTTTCATCATAATCAATACCCTATTTTTGCCTGAAACCTTTAGCTACTAATCCAGCTTTATAGGTTTCTATTTGACTATCTGCTCCAATCTTTTTCTTATAGACCCATTTGCACCCAATAGGATTTACCCCTTCTGGTGTATCAACCAAAGTCTATACTTTGTTGGTATACATGGAGTCCATCTCGAATTTCATAGCATCCTGCCATCTGTCTGAGTCCTTACTCATGACAGCTTCTGTATAGGTCAAAGGTTCGTCATTCTCAATGACTTGGGCTTCATTATTCTCAATAATGAACCCATACCTTATAGGTACATGTCGTACCCTCTCTGACCTACGGATAGGAGTTATGTGTTCTAGTTCTTCTTTATTTATGTGAATATTTGGTTGAAAAATATCTATTTATTTTTGTTGAACTTCATTAATTTCAATATTTCTCCCACTGCCTCTTTCTAGGATAAATTCTTTCTCCATGAAAGTGGCATGCCTACTTACAAATATCTTTTATTCAGTAGGGTGGTAGAATAGATATCCTATACTATCCTTAGGATATCCTACAAATAAATATTTATCTGCTCTAGTATCTAGTTTATGTCCAAAATTTTTTTTGACATATGCTGAACATCCCCATATCTTAAAATATTTAAGATTGGGCTTCTTACCTCTCCATATGTCATATGGAGTGCTAGATACAGATTTAGAAGGTACTCTATTCAAGATAATTATTGCGGTCTCTAAAGCATAACCCCAGAAGGAAGTAGGTAATTCAGTGAAGCACATCATGGATCGTACCATATCTAATAAGGTACGGTTCCTCCTTTCGGCTACACCATTTAATTGTGGCATATAAGGAGGTGTCCATTCAGAGATAATTCCCTTTGCTTTAAGATGGTCTAAAAATTCATTGGACAAGTATTCTCCTCCTCGATCAGAATGAAGGATTTTTATACTTTTTTCAGTTTGTTTTTCGACCATGCTTTGATACTCTTTGAATTTATCAAAGACTTCGGATTTATGTTTCATAAGATACACATATCCAAACCTAGATAAATCATCTGTAAATGTAATAAAATTTGAGTATCGTCCTCTGGCATGAGTTGTCATAGGGCCATATACATCTGTATGTGCAAGTCCTAACAACTCGTTTGTCCTATCTCCATGTCCACTAAATGAAGTCTTGGTCATTTTACCCATGAGACATGATTCACAAGTTCCTAATGATTCATAATCATAAGAATCAAAAAACTTTTCTTTGTACAACTTGTTAATCCTAGTCTCACTAATATGACCAAGTCAACAATGCCAAAGTAAGGTATTATTTACATTATCTCTCTTACGTTTACTATTTTCATCAACATAAAAAATATTATCATTCAAGCATAGAGTCAACAAACCATTGTCAAAAATGCCATGACAAATTATTTCATTAGAAAAATTAATCGAGCAACCATTGCTCGTTACAGATATTTGATATCCTTGTTTTATCAACAAGGGTACATATACAATATTTCTAATGATCTTAGGCATGTAATAATAATTTGTTAGCTCTAACATCTTTCCAGAAGGAAACTTCAAGATATATGTCCCTACAGCTTCTGCTTGGATAGAATCTCCTCCAGCACCATAGAGCTCAAAGTCTCCCTTCCTCAAACTTCTAATTTTCTGCAGCCCCTGCAATGATTTGTAGATATGAAAACCACAGGCAGTATCTAATACCTATGAGTTTGAAATGGAAGAATTTAATGATAATATTGTATGTATCTCATACATACCTTTTGGTGCATTATTTGCACCAGTCTTCATTGTTGCAAGATAAGCCTTGCAATTCCTTTTCCAAGGATCTGCCTTGCCGCAGTGGAAGCAGGTCGACTGTCCGGAGGTCTTCTTTCCCTTCTTTCTCTTATTTATACCACCTTTAGGGTTCAGCCTCCTTTTAGAACCCTTTTTGCCTGCCTTCTTCTTGGAGATCCCATTCACAAGAAGAAGAGGAGCCTTATCCTTCTTGATATGGCTCTCTGCTGTTTTGAACATATTTAACAGCTCAGGCAAGGAAGAATTCAGTTTGTTCATGTGATAGTTCACGACAAACTGAGAAAATGATTCTGGAAGTGATTGCAGGATTAGATCCTGACTCAACTCTCCATCCATAACAAAACCTAATTGACCTAATCGAGTGATCAGGTCAATAACCATCAGAACATGATTTTGTACGGATGACCCCTCTGTCATTCTGGCACGGAATAACTGCTTAGATATCTCATATCTTGCAGTCCTACTCTGTTCTCCATAAAGCTCTTTTAAATTGAGCAATATGGAATGAGTGTCCATGCTATCATGCTGCCTCTATAACTCATTTGTCATAGAGGCAAGTATGATACACTTGACAGTTAAAGAATCATTTTGCCACATCCTATATGTGGTTTTTTCTTCCTCTGTGGCATCCTCCCCAACTGACTCAATGTCAGGGGTATCGAGAATATAAGAAAGCTTCTCTTGACTAAGTACTATTTTAAGATGTCTCAACTAGTCCGCATAGTTGGTACCAGTCAATTTATTTGTATCCAAAATGGAGCGAAGTAAAAATGAAGAAGCCATTAATCTACATAATAAAAAATATTACATAAGCAAACAACTCAAGATGATATACACAATTAAATTAGGACTTTAATTTTATTGTGTCTCCCACTATTTTTATCAGACATCATAACCCTCTAGTATGATGTTTGAGAAAACCCTGATTGATTTTCTTAGTGGGATTGAGACCCTAATTCCTTATAAAAGATCTTGTGATTGCACAACAAACCTTTTATAAGTTTAAAGGTAGGAAACTCTTTCCAATTGCATCTCATGCAATTCTCAATAAAAAACCCTGACCTCTAAAACATTAATAGCCTTGTGTTTACACAACGGACCATAATATTTTAGTTAAGTAGGACCCTTCATTTTAATACAGTCAAAATAGAATATAAATACTTTTGTGGTTACACAACAAAGCATTATACTCAAAAATTGCTGTAAGCATCTTGATGCGCCAAAACAATATTATGTCAGTTTCCATAATTGGTCTTGTGGTTACACAACAAACCTAATATGGTTCGTGACATAGTAATGTCCTAGCATGAAGGAAGGCCATAATATAGTGAATATAACACCGAGCATCCCAGTCAAGAATTAAATTAATCTAATCAGCCAGGTAAGTGGAAGAGAGGTGGGGGTCCTCCCATTGCTTTCCTTAGATACCAATAAATTTTGGCCAGGTCAGGCAACGGAACCAATTAGAAACCACATTCTCTTTACCAATCATGAACCACTTTCCTAGACACTGATTGATCAATTAGACATCATCGACTGGTTATGCTATTGGTTGATTACACTACAACTTAATATCATTTTACAGAGGATTTTTCAGGTCTCAATGCATATTTAATTTCTATATCGTAATAAATACATGAATAAAAGAAATTAGCATCATAGTGAACACACTTCAATATGACAAAGCAACATTCCATAATTATATACATCATATTTTTAATTATGAAATAATGAATATGATCTCATCATATAGCATCAATTCAATATGACAAAGCAACATTCCATAATTATATACTTCATATTTTAATTATAAAATAATGAATATGATCTCATCATATAGCATCATAGTGAACACAATTCAATATGACAAAGCAATATTCCATAATTATATACTTCATATTTTAATTATGAAATAATGAATATGATCTCATCATATAGCATCATAGTGAACACAATTTAATATTACAAAGCAACATTCCATAATTGTATTCTTCATATTTTAATTATGAAATAATGAATATGATCTCATCATATAGCTATCATATTAAAATATAAATAATGATCATATCATATTTATAAGATTGCCTTTAAATCATTAACAGATCATCATATGATTTAATTCTAACAAGGTTGCTCTGATACCACTGAAAGATTTTAATGCAATAGCGGAAGCATGAATTTCAAAAACAATTATTATGAAATCATAGAATTAAAACCTAACTCCAAGATCACCTTATCAGAAATTAAACCATATAATATGCATTAATATCAAATAAAAGATATAGAAAACATACCTCTTATCGCTAAACCCTGATTTGTGCTTAGTTGCCGGCAGCAATCTGTTTGAGTTTCCACCAGGTGCCCACGTGTTCACCCTCCAACATTGATCCACATGAGGACTCGATCAACTCTCTAGCACTTATTAGAAAATACTCTGCAATTAAATTCTGATTTATCAGAATTTAAATGTAATTTGGGCAGAACCTCCTTTCTTGGGTTTGCTGTCACACTGTTAGACCTTTTCTTCCCTTTCTTTCTTGCTCCTTGTCTTCTTAATTTTTATTCTAATTCTCTAAGCCTTTTAAAATATTTCTTGTCCTTTATCAGGATCTTATCTAGGCTAGAGAGAAGGAATAAAGAAAATTGGACAAGCAGAGCCTCTTGTAAGAAAGAAAGAAGATTTCTGAATACCCGAGACTCCTCAGCGTGCACCCCTATTTATATTGCACGTAAAGGTGCAATCCAAAACATCTCACATCCTCTTACAAATTATCTCACACCTCTTATCTATTTCTCATGCCCCATAAGTTAAGAAATGCCATGTGTACATCAAAATTGGGTTGAAGAGATGCCTTATTTCAGAAAGACTCTTCGATCTTAACTTACGGTGTTCAGATGAGAAGTCACGAAGCTTCTCTTATTGGCACCATCAACCCATGCCTTTGGATCTGGAAGAAAGCCCATCCAATGGCCAAGATATATGGTGCCAATTTGAAGAATGGTGCAAGAGATAAATGGGTGTGGATAATTTAAAACTTATCTCCCCATTTGAAATTTCAAAGGGGCACTTCCAAGAGGTGGCGATGGATTTAATCCTTATCCTTTTCTTAATTCTTCTACGATGAGTTTAATACTCAGAAGGACTCTTGCACCTCCTAAGATATCTGAAATACATTCATAGAATAAAGGTTACGGAGAAAAATAGGATAGACCTTATCTAAAGGTGGCACCAACTCCATCCATGCGCCATGTGGCTCATGCGCATGGATTTAAATCCACACGCCAAGAGAGAGACTCTTAAGCATGTGGTTCCCTGGTTTTTGGCACCCAACAGCAAGCCCAATTAAAACACTTCAAACCCACTTCAAGATCAAATCCAATTTAGCTCAAATTGGTTCTAAATTAGCCCAAATCGGAACCCGATTCGAATTCGATTCGAATCTAAATGCTAGGGTTTGCAACATGTGCTAGCATATTCAACTTGCAAACATGGTTTAATCAAATTAAATCCATGATCAATTCTCTTTGTATGTGACCCATTGGGTTCCACATCTAGCCAGCAGTGAGTCCAGGTGTAATTTAAACTAATTTGGTTAGAACACAGTCTAGCCGATTTAGGTCAAATCAAGCTGAACCATTTTGATCAATCAGAACAGCTTTTAATTAATGATCGAATTAAACTCTTTAATTCGATCAAACTCACAAGACATGATTGACGTCTAGCAACGTATCATGTCTACCTAGTAGATATAGAATTTTGATGAAAATACCAAAAATACCCTTCAGTGAAAATTATCGTGCAACTTGATCTTACGATCATCCTGCATCCCGAATATAAGTTTGGGTATGAAAAAATATCAAACCCAATTTTATATTCATATTTTTCTTGATCAAATAATAATGATTTGATTTATTAAAATATTAGAAACCATTTCTAATTTTTTTTTTTCATAATGCTTTGATCAAAGTCTTCTTGAATCATTATTTGATTGAAGCAGATAGGATGCGATCTCCTCTTACTAGGAGCGATCATTTCCATATTGACCTACTCACAACCTTCATAAGCAATCCATCATATCCAGAACATCCCGTACATGATTAAATCATGAATGAGTATGATCCAAAATATGGATTCATGCTTATAAGGTTCTATGGCAGTCTCAGGTCAAAAGATTTACATGCACAATTCCCACTATAAGAAAAAATCTGTTGACATGTAGATAAGACTCCATCAGATATTCTTTAATTGGATCAATTCAGTGAATTCATTCTCTAATGAACACTTATATCCTTATATTAGTGTCATACACAAGTAATTATGAGATTAATTATCCTCTCTGTCGAGCATACATAGGATGTACCAGTCTTACCGGAAATATTGATCCCCTACTCAATGTTCCATCAACTAGGAATATTTAAAATTAGAGTTTTAAGGTTTTAGGTCTCACTTGGTATGATCGCATCATAACCCTAAAATCATAGCCCTAATTTATGGGGTTCATCAAAATAAGATGCAGCATATGATGAACTAAATGCCTTTATTTATTTAAAAACATCAGTACATGAGTTGTCGGGAGACAAAAAATATCCATCTATTTATACATTTTGATTGGCTTCTAGGGCATATTCCTTTCAGATATAACCCGACATGCTTCTGCTGTCATCATGGTCAGATTGAAAGTTGGAGTCTGTGAACCCCACAAGTTTCAGATCTGACTCGCCATAAACCAACCATTGATCCTTAGTATTTCTCAAATACTTAAGGATGGCTATAACCACTTTCCAATGATTTTTTCTAGGATCAGATTGGTATCTACTCACTACTCTTAGTGAGTATGCCACATCTGGTCTTGTACATGTCATGACGTACATGATAGATCCTACGACTGAAGTATATGGGACTCTACTCATATGCTCTTTTTCTTCAGGAGTTGACGGACAATCCTTCTTAGAGAGAGAAATTTCATGGCCTATCGGTAGATAGCCCTACTCAAAATTCTCCATGCTGAACCTCTTTAGCACAGTGTCTATGTACGTGGACTGGAATAACCCAAGCATCCTTTTAGATCTATCCCTATAGATCTTCATCCCTAGGATGTAGGATGCTTCACCCAAGTCCTTCATGGAGAATTACGATGACAACTAAACTTTTATTCCTTGTAGTATGGGGATGTTATTTTTGATTAAGAAAATATCATCCATGTACAAGATAAGGAATACCACAATTGGACCATTTGCCCATTTATAGATGCAAGGCTCTTCTCCGTTCTTAAAGAAGCCATACGTTTTGATCATCTTATCAAAACGCATGTTCCAACTCTGAGAAGCTTGCTTCAATCCATAAATGGATCTCTGAAGCTTGCACACCTTGGACTCATCTGTGGATGTAAACCCCTCAAGTTGTATCATATACACCTCTTCAGTCAGCTCTCCATTCAGAAAAGCTGTCTTTATATCTATCTGCTAGATTTCATAATCTAGATGGGCAGCTATTGCAAGCATTATCTGAATGGATTTGAGTATTGCCATAGGGAAGAACGTCTCATTATAGTCAATACCATAATGTTGATGATACCTCTTTGCAACCAGACGGGCTTCATAGGTCTCCACCTTTCCATCTGCGCCCCTCTTCCTTTTGAAGATCCATTTACACCCAATGGGTTTAACCCCTTCGGTGGGTCAACCAATGTCCATACATTGTTGACCTTCATGGACTCTATTTCAGATTTTATGGATTTAAGCCATTTTTCAAAATCAGATCTCTGCATTGCATCCATATAGGTGATCGGATCCTCATCATCCTCATCGAGTTCGATAGGATCACCATCCCGAACCAAGAAACCGTAGTATCTATCCGGCTGACATGGTACTCTATCAAATCATCTTAATAGTGCGGTACATTAGGCTTCGAATATGATCTAATCAAATCTGACTCAGGTTCAGCTATTGATGTCGGTCTTTCTCCCTATTGAACTTCATCAAGTTCAACCTTAGAGGCAACGGTTCTTTCACCAAAGAACTCCTTTTCTAAAAAAGTTGCCTTAAGGCTGACGAACACCTTTTGTTCATTAGCATGATAGAAAAAATATCTTTTGATCTCTTTGAGATACCCTATGAATGTGTATTTGTCAGACTTAGATCTAAGTTTATCTGTAACTAACCGTTTGACATAGGCCAGGTACCCCTAGATCCTAAGGTGTGAAAGTACTGGCTTACGTCCTGTCCATATCTCATATGGAGTCTTAATTATAGACTTACTTGGAATCCTATTTAATAGATAACAGACCGATTCGAGTGTATATCTCCAGAAGGATATTGACAAGCTGGCAAAATCCATCATGGATCGGACCATGTCTAACAGAGTCTGATTTCTCCTTTCAGACACACCATTATGCTGTGGTATTCCTGGAGGAGTTCATTGGGAGAGAATCTCATTCTCTCCTAGATATGTGAGAAACTCACTAGAAAGGTATTCCCCTCCTCGATCAGATCGAAGAGTTTTAATACTCTTTCCTGTTTGTTTTTCTACTTCACTTCGAAATCATTTGAATATTTCAAATGAATCCGACTTATGTTTCATCAGATAGACATATCCATATCTGAATAGATCATCTGTGAAAGTGATGAAGTAGAAATATCCATCTCTAGCACTTGTGCTCATGGGCCCACATATATCAGTATATACTAGGCCCAAGAGCTCAGTAGCTTTCTTACCTTTTTCAGTAAAAGGTGACTTGATCATTTTACTAAGAAGACAGGACTCACAGGTTGGAAGTGATTCACAATCACTGACTTCGAGGATTCTCTTTGAGTCAGCCTGTTTATCCTGTTCTTGTTTATATGATTTAGCCTACAGTGCCATAAGTAAATATCTGATACATTATCTAATCTAGGGTGCTTGCCAGTAGAATAGACTACGTTAACAGGTTGTGATAACATATACACATCATTGTTCAAATGTTCACAAAAAATAGTAACACCATTCATAATGATATTACAAACTTATTTCTTTATTGAAATTTTATAATCATTTTTGGCCAGAAGGTCTACAGAAATAACATTTAAAAAGAAACTGGGATAGAAATGACAATCATTAAGAACAACGGTATGGGACTCAAATACAAATTTCAAGATTTTTAATGCTAGAACTGAAACTGATCTTCCATCTCCAACGTTTAGGAACCTCTCATCTTGCTCGAATCTCCTACTGACCTGCAACTCCTGCAACGAATTACAAATATGGTAAGGGCTACCGGTATCCAATACCCAGTCAGTTATATCACAAATAGAGAAATTACAAGGAGTTATCATATAAATACCTTGCCCAGTAATAGCTTGCTTCTTTCTCTACTTGTTCGGATCCAGAGAGGCAATGTACTGAGGACAGTTCCTCTTTCAGTGCCCCTACTTCTTGCAAAAGAAGCATTCAGTTTGACTCTTATCGGGCTTGATCTTTCTGGTCTGGCCTTGCACTGATGTCCCAGCCTGAACTTGCACATTCTTCACTTTCTTCTTCTTGTTCTTTTTTCTTTTTTCAAAGGGTCCAGAACCAGAAGATGAACCTTCCACTAAGTTCACCGACTCCTTATGGAGTTGGTGATTTTTCTCAAAGTTCTGAAGCAACCCCAGTAACCTGTGGTAGTTTACTTCAGACTTTGTCATTCTATAATGAGTGAGGAATGGGAGATAAGACTTGGATAGTGAGTTCAGTATTGCATCTTTCCCAAGCTGCTCATGCAAGGGAAAGCTGAGCTTGCTCAAACGCTCCATCAGCTCGATTATGTACAATACATGATCAGTGACAGATGCACCATCCCGTATTTTGACATTGAAGATGGCACAATTAGTCTTGTGCCTCTCCACATCATCGAGTGTGCCAAAGGCATCCTCCAACACTTGAAGCATGTCCTTTGGCTGAGCCATCTCAAATCTGCGATTGAACTCGTTGCTCATGACAGCCAGCTTGATGCAGCGCACCATGATCCAATCACTGAACCACTTCTGATAAGTGTCTCTGACTGTTCCACATGCATTGACAGCTGACTCCTCAGGTGCAGGATCCGTTATCACATATAGGATCCATTCATGCTCCAGGACTATCTTCAACTTTCGATACCAGCTACCGAAGTTGGATCCCACCAACTTATCATTGTCCAACAATGATCGAAGCGATAGGGATGTGGCCATATCTGCACAAAGAAAAATCATAACCTAATTAGTAATTGATTCATTAAACCTAAAGATTTGGACTATAATAAAAAGATTTCTCCCACTATTTTATTTGAATTGGTAGCCTATACCTTCAATTCGAAGAATTACCCTAATTCCTTAGTGGGTATTAGAATCCACTTAGACTGCACACAAGACCAACTTTGGTTGGCCAACCCATGTGCATCTAAGGGTAGGTTCATAACCAATTATTTCTCTAAATAATTTTTAGTAATTTTAATTTTTCCCCAGTCGCTAATCAGTAGACTTTGGCTTCCACTGAAAAGGTCTGGTTAGGTCCAACCATTAACATGACCATACTTGGCCCATCTAGCCAATGAATGATTAGGACCAACTTTGGTTGGCTAACCTAACCACCATTTAGAAAGATGCAGTCAAAAAATCATATTATGAATGATAATTTCATTAGTCGATAAGCACCAGGCCTTTGGACCTCCAATGATTATCCAACTGATGGACCCATTATCATCCACTTAATGGAAGGCTATGATCTAGTTATCACCATAACTATTTTATTTTAAGGACCTAATAATTTTAGAGGATTTAATTGATTTAGAGAAGGAGGTCAGATGAACCAGCTTATCATGATCCTCCCACTGGCTTCACCAAGTTAGCTTAAGGGAGACCATTAAAAGGGCTGGTCTAGGAGCACCTAAATCAGTCACACTGATTTACCTAGCTGACATGGGTCAGCTCGAATAGTCAAGTGATCTGATCAAAATATAATTTCACCAAGAAGCTAGGTAAGTTCGATCAGTGGGAGGGTCTGCCAAAGCTTGCCTTAGACACTATCAGAAATGGTCAGGTAAGCGGGCTGCCAATTAAAAACTATCGGTCTGGTTTACCTTAGACACCAATTAGTTTAATTAGTTTTGATTAGATCTACCTAACAGTTTATGCTAGACCGCTTAGTCAAGAATTAAGTCCATTTGATTCTCATTAAAGACATGGACTTGATGAACTACAACTATTGTAATTGATCTAGAGAATCCTTGACCTAATCTAAGACAATAATTGATTAGATTTAGTCAATTCTCTAATTAAGTCCATCTTTAATCAAACCTTAGGTCTAACCTAATTAATGGACCTAATTCCCACTAACCCATTAACCCAATGTGTTATGGTTTGTGTCTTAGGTTCTTCAATTCACAATCCTAGAACCTAATCAAACAATTTCTTAATTCTCAATTAAGTTTTGGGCTGAGGGTTGGAGTTCATCTTTTCGAAAATAATTTTTATATTTGTAAAATATTTTTACAACATGGTTCTACCAACCAAGTTGCATGTTTGATTCATAATCAAAATGCAAGTGAAATAAGCATAAAACTACTTTAGATCTAATCTAAACAGGTTCATATAATTGAAACAATTTCAACTTTAAACTGCATAAATTTTCCAAACAAATATATGATGGTTCTTTGCACGAAAATTATTAACAAAGAGATTTTATTTTAGATTTAAATATTTTTTAAATTTAATAAATTATAAATTTAATTTAGATCATATCTAATAAATTTATGATTAAAGATAGATCTACACAAACTAGGACAATCTTTGCACTGTAAGGGATAAACCTTACAGCAAGACAACCTACAGTTCGTGATTGATCTAAAAATTTTAATTTCAGATTTAATAATCAGATTATAAATTAAATTTAATTTAAAAAATAATCTAAGTATGTATAAATAATCATGTAATAAACAACCTAAGCTCTGATACAAATTGATAGAACCAGATCTAGGGTTTCAGGGTTAGATCTTGAAACTTTTTCAAGATCAGGCAGCAGAAGACTAAAATAAATCAAAATTTATCTTATAAAATTAGAGAATCCCTAGATCTAAAATCTTATTACATGATTATTACATGGTATTAAATTAAAAATTAAAATATAAAGAGCAAGAACTACATGTTGATCATATCATTATGTATGTATACTACATCTAATATATGTAAAATATAATAGATCAGATCTATTACCTTACAAGTTAGACATTCTAACTTTGCTGATCTAAGCTTGAGGATGATGTTGTGAGCCACACATACATCTGACCTCTAGGAGTCATCCACACGAGCCCACGAATCACAATCAGAAGTCTTGATCCAGAAAATCAGTACAGTATGCTAGTACTGTGCTGATCCTTCTTTGATGATCGATCAGATGCCTCCTTCTTCTTAATTTATATTCTTCCAAAGATGAAAAGTAGTAGAAAGAGTTTTATATGTGATATACTCTCAGAAAACTCACAGATGGAGAAAGAAAAGAGGTGAACTCGCAACCCAAGAAGAAGACCCTCTTCTTCTTCTCTTTGCTCTAACCCAGACACCTAGTTTTGTGCCTGTTATGTCTCCATGCACCAACACTCTTTCTCTCTGATTTTCACACACCCCAAAGGTCTCTCAATTCTTTATAATTTACAAAAAATTTAAGAAGAAATTCATTATAAATAATGAGATATGAAGAATCTTTGTCTAGATCAAATACCTAGTCAAGGAAAATCCAAACAGGGCAAGACAAGGGGTGCCCAACTCATGGGCACCCCCTCTTTCTTTTTCTATCATGGACCACCAACAAAGGGTGCACAATATGTACCATAAAAGCCATGAAAATCTCAAAAAAAATCTAGATAAAATCAATGCCATAAGAAAAGAGTTTTGATTTCCTAAAATTCTATCTCATAGAATTTGAAATCCAAACTAATTCCTACTTTGACTTGGTCCACAACCATATTTCATGTAAAAGAGAAAGAGTAGAAAGCTTTGGACATGTGTGAAGGCTTGGGAGAGAAGGTTTTGTCACACAAAATAAGAGAGAGTGGGTGTGGGGGGCTAAGGTGGCGCAAGGTGGAATCCTAGTCTTACTAGGATTCAATTTATGACTTGTTCAAATTTGGTTTCTCAAACCAAATCAAACTAAAATCAAATCAACCCAATTAAAATAGATCTTAATCTAATTAAGAATCTAATTTAATCAAATTAAATTATATTTAAATCTTATTTAATTTTTTAATTAAATTAAAAATTAGGTTGATCCAAATCCTAATTGAACTAGGACTAGTTTTTCCTTGCACTTGGCTTATCCAATAAACCAATTGAACTTGATCCAATCAAGCCCAAACTAAATTTAATTAAATCATATTCAATTAGACTTAATCTCAGCCCATTGACTTAATCAAATTAAGTCAATTAGCAATCAAATTTTTAATCGATCCTCCTGCAACGCTTGCACTAGGTTAAATGTCAATCGTATTGATCATTTAACCCTAGAATGATTCTTAATCATTGATCAACCATCCGATCGAATCATGAACTCTAATGTATGTGACCTCATAGATCTGAACCTAAGCTGGTAGTACAGGATTAAATTTTTATATCAATCGAAGTGACTATCTAGCAATGATATCCGACGGTTGGATAGGTCGAATGTGTAGAACAACATCCTTAGAACTCATACGGATATAGTTTTCATATAATTCATCCCCTTGACCAAAATACTCATAGGACTTCTCAGAGTTCAACTGTCAACTCTGATCAGGTTGTCCACATTATATTTCAAAATATCAAATCCATCTGATGGATTATTCTGGCCAAGATTTTGCTAAATTGAAATACAGCGACTCATTCTTCTCCAACTCTTGGAGTGGTCAATCCCATCTTGATCACACTCTGACTTCGTAAGTACTTCACTGTGTCCAGAAATCTTTCATCACTGAATTAGAAATTCAGTTAGTCCAGTACCAAAGCACAGTGAGTTGCTTGCAAGTCACTAAGGCGATCTCAAGTCTAAGGGACACTTATACCTATATCCCATCAGAGACATTTTCGACAGCAGAATGCTCTAGAGTTGGTCACATTCAATGATGATGTACCCTTACATCTCACCTGTATGCTATACTAGTGTCTCCACACTGCTTAATTAAGAGGACAACCAACCCATATGGCCTACAGCGATCTATGCTCGATAGAAGCTGTCGTCCTTATCAGCAGCCTATCATTTGGTCATGAATAGTTTTAAGGACTAATCGATAAATCTTTTTTTTATCGAATCTAAATAGTCCTAAGGATTTCATCACAACAACGGAGTTCATTAGAAGATAAAAATTTATGATAAAAATACCAAAAATATATTTTATTTATTAATAAATCAATTACAATACAAGGTTGCTCTACCGTCAACAGGTTGACGATTGGCTTTTGGGACATATTTTCCAACAGCTGAACCATTTCAGTATAGTATCTATGTACATAGATTAGGAGAGCCCAAGCAATCTTTTAGATTTATCTCTATAGATCTTCATCTCTAGGATGTAGGATACTTCTTCCAAATCTTTTATGGAGAGTTGTGATGACAGCCATACTTTTATTCCCTGTAATGTAGGGACATCATTTCTGATTAAGAGAATGTCGTCCACAGACAAAATAAGAAATACAATTATTGAACCATTAGCCCACTTATATATGCAGGATTCCTCTTTGTTTCTAATGGAGCCATACGTTCTGATTACCTTATCAAAACGTATGTTCCAACTCTGAGATGCTTGCTTCAATCCATAAATAGATCTCTGAAGCTTGCACACTTTGGACTCGTCTATAGATGTGAATCTTTCAAGTTGTATCATATACATCTCTTCGTTCAGCTCTCCATTTAAGAAAGCTGTCTTCACATCTATTTGCCAGACTTCATAGTCCAGGTATGCTACTATTGCAAGCATGATCCGAATGAACTTGAGCATTGCCATAAGAGAAAATATCTCATCATAGTCAATACTATAACACTGACGATAATCTTTGGCAACCAAACGGACTTTATAGATCTTCAACTTTCCGTCTGCATCTCTCTTCCTTTTGAAGATCCACTTACACCCTATGGGTTTAACCTCTTCAGGTGGGTCAACTAATGTTCATACATCATTGATCTTTATGGACTTCATTTCAAATTTTATGGCTTTAAGCCATTTATCAGAGTTGAACTTCTGCATCACATCCATATAGGTGATTAGATCCTCATCATTCTTATCAAGCTCAATAGGATCTCCATTCCAGACCAAAAAATCTAAGTATCTGTCTGATTGATGCGGTACTCTACCGGATCGTCTTAAGGATGTTTGTATATTGGGCTCAGAGTTTGATCTTATCAAATCCGGTTCAAATTCTATTATTAGTGTCAGTTCTTCTACTTGTCGAACTTCATCAAGTTTGATTTTAAAGGCACTTATTCTTTCACTAAGAAACTCTTTTTTCAAAAAGTATGCCTTACTGTTGACAAATACTTTTTGTTCAGCAGACAGGTAAAAGTAAAATCTTCTCATTTCTTTGGGATACCCTATAAAATTATACTTATCAGACCTAGGACTAAGCTTGTCGGTTTGTAATTGTTTAACATAAGCTGGACACTCCCAGACCTTAAAGTAAGAGAGATTTGGCTTATGCCCTGACCATATCTTATATGGTGTCTTACTAACTAACTTGCTCGAAATATTATTGAGCACAAGACAGGTTATCTCAAGTGCATTCCCCAAAAAGAGATCAACAGAGTTGTAAACCCTATCAAGGACCGAACCATATCCAACAAGATTCGATTCCTCCTTTCTGAGATGCCATTATGCTGTGGTATCCCTAGAGAGGTCCATTGTGAGAGAATTCCATTCTCTTCTAGATATGTCAGAAATTCACTGGAAAGATATTCACCTCTTCGATCAGACTGAAGAGTTTTAATATTTTTTTTCAGTTTATTTCTCTATTTTATTATGGAATCGTTTGAATATTTCAAACGATTCAAACTTGTGTTTCATCAAGTAGACGTACCTATACCTAGATAGGTTGTCTGTGAATGTAATGAAATAGCTATACCTTCTTCTGGCACATGTGCTCATGGGTCCACCACATACATCAGTATGTACTAGATCCAAAATATTACTGGCTCATTCACCATTTTCAATAAAAGGTGACTTGATCATCTTTCTAAGTAAACAAGACTTACAGGTAGGTAACGATTCATAATCGTCTTTATCAAGAATCTCTTCTTGAGCTAACCTTTTCATCCTGCTCTTATTAATATGACCTAGCCTACAATATCAAAGATAGGCATCTATGACATCATCTATTCTAGAACATTTATTAGAAATGTACATTACATTAGGCCTAGATACAACATAGATACCATTGTTCAACTGTCCACGTAATATTGTAACACCATTTAAAATGATATCACAATTTTTTTTATTGATATTTTATGATTAGATTTGGCTAAAAGTCTTACAGAAATAATATTAAAAAAAAAACTAGAATAGTAATGACATTCATTAAGAACAATATAATGAGATTCGAATACAAGCTTGATAATTTCTAAAGTTAAAACTAGAACTGATCTTCCATCTCCAACATTCAAGAATCTCTCACCATCTCTAAATCTCCTACTGATCTGAAGACCTTGCAACAAATTACAAATATTAATAGAACTACTGGTATCTAATACTCAGATCATTATATCAAAAAAGAGAAAAGTTACAAGGTGCTATCACATAAGTACCTTGTTCAGTAATCGATTGCTTCTTCTTCTTTGGCCTTTTCAAGTCAAGGAAGGCTATATACTAAGAACAGTTCCTCTTTTAGTGACTCTACTTCTTGCAAAAGAAGTACTCTGCCTGACTTTGATCAACCTTGAACTTGAATTTCTAGGACTAACTCCCAGCACCTTGCACCTTCTTATTCTTCTTCTTTTTTTCTTTCTTAAAGAGATGATGACTATCCGAAGAAGATCCTCCCACTACATTCACCATCTTCTTGTGGAGTTGGTGATCCTTCTCAAAAGTTTGTAGCAATCCTAACAGACCGTGGTAGTTGACTATAGACTTCATTATTCTGAAATGATTGAGAAACGATAGGTAGAACTTGGGCAGAGAGTTCAAGATCGCATCCTTTCCCGATTGTTCGTGCAAAGAGAAGCTGAGCATGCTCAGTTTCTCGATTTGTTTGATCATATGCAATACATGATCGATGACAGATACTCCCTCCCTTATCCGAGAATTAAAAATGATGCAACTAATTTTGTGCCACTCAACATCTTCGGGAGTACCAAAAGAATTTCTCAACACTTGGAGTATTTTCTCTGATTGAGCCTCTTCAAATTTCTGACTGAACTCATCATTCATGGAGGCCCGCATAATGCAACGAACCATGGTGCGGTTGTTAAGCCACTTCAAATAAGTATCTCATACCGTATCTCGGGCATTGAGAGGAGGCTCCTCAGGTGCCGAATCTGTAATCACATATATGATTCACTCATGCTCTAAGACAATCTTGAGCTTTTGATACCAGTTATCAAAATTTGATCCGATCAATTTTTCACTGTCCAACAGTGATCGGAGTGATAAGTTTGAGGTCATATCTGCACACACAAAAAAAAACTAAAATCTAATCAGTATATAAATTTATTAATCCTAAAGATATGGATTTTAGTCTAAAAATTCTTTCACTATTTTATATAAATTGATAGCCTTTACCTCTAATTCGAAGAATTATCTTAATTTTTTAGTAGGTACTAGAATCCACATAGAATAGATATAGGCCTGAGGATAGCTTGATCAACCCATATGCACCCATGGATAGGTTCTCAATCAATTATTTCTTCAAATAATTTTTAATAATTAATTTAGCTTCACTTTTTATTTCAGTAGATGATGGGCCTCCACTAAAAGTTTCGGTTAGATCAAACCACATGAACCTACTCAGTAATTCTGACTAATGAACAATCAGACCTGAGGATGGCTCGATCAATCCAACCATTCATCAAAAAGTATAATAAAGTCATCATATGATGAATGATAATTCCATCATTCAAAAAGAACACCAGACGGATGGCATCTGAAATGTTAATCAGAATAATGGATCCATTACCATTCACCTTAACAGGAGGCTATGATCTAGTTATCATCATAACTAGCTCATTTAGAAATCTAATAATTTAGAAGGTTTAATCAATTTAGAGAAAAGAGAAGAAGAGATCAATCAGTAGACCACTATCCTCCCACCGACTTCATCAAGTCATTGAATCAGATTAGGGTCATGCTTAATGAAATGGCACCTAGATTAGTCACACTGATCAATCTTAATGGCATGGGTTAACTCGAATCACTTAGCAATTTAATCAAAATATAATTCACTAAATTGGCTAAATAAGTGAGATCGATGGGAGGGTCTACTAAGTTTGTCTTAGACACCATCGAAATGGTCAGGTAAGCCACTCCCAATTAAAAACCACTGATCGAAATACCAAACTTACCTTAGACACCAGTTGGTTAATTTGTCTTGATTTGACCAACCTAATGATTCGGATTTAATCACTGAGCTACAATCAAGATTCATTTGATTTAATCAAAGATATAGACTTGACTATCTACAACTATTGTATTAGAGAAATTCTGATTAATCTAATTCAACATTTGGTTAGACTTAATTAATTCTCTACATAGTCAATCAATTCTTTGATTCTAATCTTAGGTCTAACCTAATTAAAAAAAAGATCTGATTTGAACTAACCCATGCCCCATGTTTTATGCAATGTCATTAGATCTCAAATCACAATTCTAGATCTAATTAATTTAACACTTAATTCTTAATTAAGTTTTTGCATCAACATGGTTTAAGTTTTGAAACAACTTCTAATCTAAATCTTTTACATTAAATCATAAAATTTTTAAATCAAATCTAAATTTTTATGACTTTAAATCAAAATAATTTTTATTAATCAAGATTAGATGTAGCTAATTTCTTTGCAACTTGCATCACATACAACAACACCTAGGGTTTCAAGATCTAGGATTTTGTAAAAAAATAAGTTTTTCTCCTTTCACTTTTTTCTTTATGAGACCTCACAGTGGCACCTCTACACGTCATAAGAGCACCCCATTGAATGGAAAGAGAGGATCATGTAATCCTACTTGCTCCTATGATCAGACGGCCTGGTGATGATCCAATCCAAGTACTTTGCTACTCAGATTATCTAATCTAATAAGTTAAAAATTAGATTTAAAAATAAATATATTTAGATCTAATCTAAATCATAAATAATCATATCTAACATCATAAAATCAGATCTAAAGGCATAATAAATCATATTAAAATAACCATGGCTCTGATACCAATTGTAAGAAATATAGGTAGTGCTATGCATGTAATTTTAAAATTTTTATGTAGTGAAAGAGTAAGATTAAATGATTTAATTTAAATCACATATATAAGATCTAATTTAAACTATCATATCAATATTTATGATATAAAATAACATGTATTTTAGATCTGAAAATAAAAATTTGCATCGATCTCATCGATGCTGCAATCCTAGATCTAACTATTAGATCTAATGATACGATCAAGATAGGTTAGAAATAATTATCAAACCAAGGAGATCTTGATCTTCGCTTGTCCAATGCTTAGAGAAGATATCCTTTAGATCACTTGCAGCCATACAAAGTCATCTATCCTCTACAAAAAATTCACACGAAGACTGACACAAATCAAGGTGCTTGGAGGTGATAGCCTACAAGAAACTTTGATGGCTGATTTCTTCCTTCCTCTTCAAACACCTTAGACACTCCAAAGCAAGAGAATATCTGGAGAAGGAAGAGAGGAAGAAGAGAAGGGCTCTAGAAAAATAAAAACCAGCAAGGGAGGAATTGATGTGATGCCAAGAGGAGGGGCCACCCTTTTATAGGCTTGGGATTAGGGTTTTCATCTAAGGAAGGGTGCCATACTATCTATGCCAAAACCTTTTTGGCATCCCAAAAGATTCCAAAAAAAGCTCATTGGTGTGGAGAAGGAATCTAGTGTCTCACACACCTAAGAACTCTCCAAGAAAAGTAAAGAAAAAATCATTTAGGTACCAACAACTTTCCTTGTTTGAAAAATCTTTTTCCTTGTATTCACCTAATCTCTAATTCGGATCACATTCGAATTAGGCAGGAGATAGAATTATGACTCATCAACCATTGCTGCCCATTGTTACTAGGTCCACTCCTTTGACACCAAAAGGATCAAGCCAAATCCAATTTGGCATGGAGATATGGGCATGGGTTCAGGTGTGGCGCAAGAGATAAGGATAGAGTCCCAGTCGACTAGATCTCTTCATTTCTAATTCGATTCTAATCCAAATCAAATTTAATTTTAATCTAATAATAGAAATAGACCTAATCTAATTAAAAACTTAATTATCTTAATAAATTCTTAATCCAATTAGGAATTAGCTGAGTTAAAATCTTGATCAAATCAGAATCAAATTTTTCTTGTAATCAAGCTTGATCATATCAAACCCAGTTTGAGTTAAACTGAATCTAATTCAATTAAACTTGATCCAAAGCTCTTTACTTAATCAAATTAAGTCTATTAGTAATTTAATTACTAATTAATTTTTTATTAATAATAGAGTCCCAATCTCAGTGGGACTCTCCTCTAGAGTCCCAATCCCAATGGGACTCTTCACTAGAGTCACAATCCTATTAGACTCTTCAGCCATCAGATCTGATCAAATCTTCTAATGCGTACGACCTTATAGGTTCGAATCTAAATCGATAGCATAGAAATAATTTTCTATACCAATCAATGTAACCATCTAGCAATGGTGACCCAACGTCCAGATGGTCGAAGTATTGCAAAGCAATATTCTAGAACCTACTGGCATATGGTCACCGTATAATTTATCTCTTTGACCCTAATGCTCAACATGACCTAAGATTTAACTATCAATTCTAATTTAATCGATCATATTATATTTTAACCTTTCAAATCTATCTTATAGATTATTCTGATCAAAGTTTTACTGAATTGAAATACACTAATGCATATCTTCTACTAATTCAGAGCGGTCAATTCCATCTTGACTCATACAACAACTTGATAAGTATTTGATTGCACCTAGTATCCTTTTGTCATTGAGTTAAAAACTCAGATGGTCGGTACTAAAGTATAGTGAGTTACTTATAAGTCACCACGGTGATCTCAAGTCTGAGGGACATTTATACCCATACCCTTCATAAGCTACTCTTGATAGCAGAGTACTCGGCATATGGTCACGTTCGATGCGAATGTACTCCTATATTCTATCTGCATACCATAACAGTATCTCCACACTCCTTGATTAAGAGGACAACCAACTCATATGGTACATAATAATCTATACTCAATATTACTATCGTCCTATTAATAGCATATCATTTGATCATGAATATTTTTAAGGACTAAATGATAAATCTTTTTTTATCAATTAATTATAGTCCTAAGAACTTCAATACAATACAAAAATTTTAAGTAAGATCGATAATTGATAATAAAAATATCAAATAATTTTTATTAATAAAAATTTATATATAATTTACAAAAATGAGCACAATCATCAACAAGCTAACGATTGACTTTGGGATATATTTTTTAACCGGTATCTCTACCTGATGTAGCTCTAATGGTTGATAAAATTGGGTATGAGTATGGAAGCATCCCTATATGTACTGTTGGTGGATCAGTAGCTTTCATAACTGATAGTTCTCAGTATATGGTAGGTGCAAAGTCTACATATCAATATTCATATAACATCATATTTGATTGAAAGAATAATATCCAACAAGTCCATCGCATGGGGATGCGAAGAGACTTTTTTTTATTTTTTTTCCTACATATTTGCATGACATTAGTTATTTTTATTATGAAGTATTGTGTTTTATCATTTGCTGCATCATATTTTTATGATTATGATAAACCTCATAGATTAGGGCAATGATTTTAGGATCATGATGAGATCATGCCAGTGAGACCTAAAATCTTGATAGCTCCAATCTAAAATATTTTCAGTCGTTGGATCATCAAGTCAGAGATCGATGATACCGGTAAGATTGGTACATCCTATGTATGTTCGATGGAGAGGATGGTTGATCTCACAATCACTTATGTGGTGACACTAATACAAGAATGTAGGTGCTCATTAGAGAATGAGTTCACTGAACTGACCCAAAAGAAGAACATCTGATGAAGCTTTATAGCATGTCAATAGATGGTTCTTCAGTGAGAGTGGTGCATGTGATCCTTTGATCTGAGATCACCATAGTACCTTGTGTACATGGACCTTTACTTTGGTTTATTCCCTAGCATACCACTTTGAGATGTGTGTGGGATATTCTAGATGTGGTAAAATGTGCATGAAGATTGTGAGTGATCAATAAGGAATCGATCATTCTTTATAGGAGAAGAGAATATCCTATGTGATCTCATAGGATGGTGACTCTGAGAGTCTCTAGCCAGAGTAGAGATGAACATTAGAAAAAATTTTTATTGGTTCATCAATCGAGTCATCATTATTTGATCGAGATACATATAGATAGATATTTGAGTTTGATATATTTCTATACTCATGGCCTTTTCGAGATATTATGTGATTGAAGGATTGAATTGTACGATAACTCATCATGGAAGGATAATTTTGATATTTCTATCAAATTTTAAATCTTTCGGACAGTCATGATATATTGCTAGATATCAATCTTGACTTATAGACTCGATAGAATTAAAATAATTTAATTTGAGAATCAATCAGAAATAGTCCTAGTTGATTGGGACTCTTGAGCTGACCTAATCCAATCAAATTAGGGTTACATCGAGAGTTTGGTCCACTGCTGGCTAGATTTGGAACCTAATGAGTCATACACAATAGAGATTTGGTCTTGATCTAATCTATTTAGATTTATTGTTAATCTAATGGATTAATTAAATTGCTAGCACATAAATTAACCCAAGTTCCCAATTGGATTCGGTGCAAATGTGTTTGTGCTAACTCTTTGCTTGTTGCCTTGACCTAATGTGATTGAGTTTGAGCTATCTAATTATTAGTTAGTTTATCTGATTTATAAGGAAGAGTTTCATGTGAATAAACCTTCTCCACACCAAAAACTGCACACCAATTTATTAGTAACATCACATTTATTTTGGGTGTTTAAGGAGAGGAGTCCTCATTTACTTATCTTAATTTTCTTACATCTTCCACACGTCCTTTAATTTTGTGTGCCATCAGATGGTACCTTGGGATATGTGGGCGTAGAAGAGGAGAAGGAGTCCTTCTCTGAGAAGGAACTCTATGCCAAAATAAATTGGGATGCCCACTTTTTGTGCAATGAAATGGAAGAGTCCATTTCTTGTCAAACTCTTAATTCCTTCCTTTATTTCTCCATGCGTTTCTTAATTCCTCATGACATAAGATGACTCTTGGGATTATGGATGTAGAAGGGAAGGAAGAATCTTTCTCCGACAAGAAGTTTGAATGTCAAATAAATTGGACACCCTTTCATATATGCATTGAGTTTATGGAAGAGTCTTAATTATTAAGGACTCTTAATTTTCTCACGCACTCCCTTAATTCCACGCGCCATAAGATATAGTGTCCAATTTTTTTTTAACAAAGGAATAGTCCTTCTGCTTGTAAATCACTTCCTATTCCATGCCTTGATGCTTTTGATTATAGGCTAAAAATTAATTTTAGCATGTAAGGATGATGGGACACCAAGAGTTGGCGCCCCTTGGTGACTTATGTGGTGTCCCTTCATATCTTATGTAAGGGGCATCCCATATGGCATAAAATTGATCCAAAATTAGCATTAGGCATGGGATTAGATGAGGATAAGTCAGGAAAAATCTAAAATAAAAAAGTAAAGGAAAAGGAAGAGAAAAATAGAAAGAAAGGAAAGAAAAAAAATAGAAAGCATGAGATGCTCGTCCAAAAATCAGATTGTTCATGTGTTGAACATAAAATCTGATTTATATGTAGTGAAATCTTTTGAGAAAGAATTCCTAAAGAGATTCTAGTAGAGATCATGAAGCTATACAAGCAGTGGTGCAACTATTTCTTGCGAAGGACGATCAGCAGCGAGCTTGCGAAGAAGGTTGCAGCACCATATCGAATTGGGAAGGGCCCTAATCAATCCTATGTGGATCACCTTTGGAGGGCTTTTACTTTGGAGTCTTGTGGAGATCTCAAGATTATCAGTTCATAGTCTTTATGATGGTATATGACTTCTGATTTTTTCTTATTATATATGCTTTTGTAATTTGATTGTAATCATCAAGGGGTTCCTAAGATTTTTGTGTTTCAATAGACTAGTTTAAATATTAAACTTTATTTTCAATTGTTGAATGTATGTAAAAATTTTTGAAATTTATATTCTACCATGTCATCAAAATCCAACAGTGGTATCAGAGCTATCCTTGATTGATTCAATCAAATTTTATGTTATTTTTGTGATATGGATTAGATCCAGTTTAAACTATGTCAAAATCAGATTTTTTGATTGATATTTAAATGATGTTCCTGATATATTTTTGTTTATGATAAAGTGTTATCAATCCATGATCAAATTTTGGATATGAAATTCTATGATTTTTAGATTTGTGTGATAAGTTTAAGTTGGATCCCATGATCTAATTTTTCAATAAAATTTAAATCCAGTGCATGTGATGCACAGAACCTTGGAATGCTACATATGGATGTATATTATCAAGACTTAGGGTTTTTGCATTTGATTCATTTACCTAAGATTCAAGCACTGACCACCATATTATTGCGTACTTACCATTGTGGGTCGACCATCTTTATTGTTGTCCGAGGTATGTGTGGGGGCCGAAAAATATTTGGTCATGAAAAGGATGCATCAGACATGGATTAGGATTTTTGTCGATATATTTATTTCATTATAATTTATTATTCTAACATAATTATAATTAATTATTATAGATTAAATCAAATTCATAGTTCTATTTTGATTAGAAATCATGTTTAATTTAGATTGATCTAATTGTCATTTATCTAATTGGATTAGATTTTGAGTCATGGTTGTTCGAATCTATGCTAACCTAATTGGATTAGGCTTAATCTAAGAATTGGTCAATCCAACTCAAATGAATGATAAATGATTGACTTAAAATTGAACTTTAGATCAAGAGTTGAATCTGAGTCGAAAACCCTAGATGGATCTTATGCCCATATATTTAAACATCTCTATTGATATGTGTATGAATGATATCGCAATAAAAATAACATAAGTAGTTTGTTATAATATTTTATAATTATTATAAAAATACATGTTGTATGGTTATAGACTATGGTACATCCATGTGATGGATGTATGTATGAATGCTTTCCTATAAGCTAAATAAATAAATGTATCTGTAAGAGTTGCAATAGGGGCTGGATGCTCCTGATGCATTGTATTATCAGCCGAACCTTTCTTTTGTATGTTCCTAACTATTGATTAAAATTTTTTACATATTGATATAAAATAATAGAAAAAAAATTATTTGAGAATAAATAAAAATTATTCCTTTCTATTTTCAAATAAAGATCAAGTATTTATGGTAGACTTCGTAGAGATGAAGGCTAGACTACCAGGCAATCGGAGAGTGGAGGCGCATTAAGATTGATCATGAGATGATTCAATCTATGATGCACCAAGGGTTAGACCTATAAATCATCCTATGGCTTGGATGATTTTTCAAAAGTTCATAACTATTAGGTTTCCTCTTTATGCTTTTACTTGCTAATAGTTAGAATTGAATTTAAATTGCATATGATGCATTTCTTTCTATATGTTTAGGATGTGCATGAGATCTAAGTCTCTCATTTAAATTATATTAAGTCATAATCATGAAGTATTAAGAACACTACCCATGCCTTCCTTCATGCTAAGCCTGTATTATGTCAAGATCCATAGTAAGCTTGTTGTGCTATCCACAAGGCTTGCTGTAAAGACTAATTTGATACTGTCTTGGTACATAATGAAGCTAATGATAATTAGCTCATACTAAGTTAATAGAGTATGTCAAAAATTATAGTGAGTTTATTGTGCTATCCACAAGACTTGCTATAATGATTGGTATGATGTTGACTTAGTGATGCTTATGGTATATTCTGGTAGCACTACTTTGTAGTACTATCCACAAAGATAGTATTATTCAGATATGATCATATAAGATTGAAGGGTATGACTTAACTAAAATACTATAGTTTGTTATTCTATCCACAAGGCTATAAATATTTTAGAGGCAAAAATTATGTGGAGAGTTGCATGAGATATAATTGGTAAAAAGTTACCTACCTTTGAACTCATAGGAGCTTGTTGTGCTATCTATAAGGCTTTTTATGAGGAATTGGGATCTCAACCCCATTAAGAAACTTGATGATAAGTTTTTTATTTTTATACTTGAGGGCTATAAAATTTGTTAAAATAGTGAAAGACACAATTAGATAAAAAATCTCATCTAAATTGTGCATGTCATCATGAGTAGTCCTTGAATATTCTTATATATACATATGCATCTTTACTATCACTGTATAGTATATTTTTTAAATTGATCGAACTTCATAAAATAGTTGAAGAAATGAAGGTGAAGAATATCTTCACTAAGGGTATCTAATTTCATTACAATAAAAATGAGCATTAGAATTAAATTGTAAGAATTATCTTGCAAATGTGAAGCAGTAGTAGGATGTAAAAGTTGTATCTGCTAATAATTTATATATAATATAAATTAATTATCATTGAGTTTTTTAGCTTTAAAATTTTGGGTATGTGATACCTTATATAAGTTTTTCTTATGCAAAGTATTGCTGAACCTATAAAGCTGAAGTGAGATATCTACTTGCTTTTTGACATTGATGGATCATCCATTCATGCTGAGACTATAGGAATCTACTTATTTAGAAACTAGTAGACCATTATTTTATGTCTGAATTTATCAAAAATATTATTTCAAATCTTTTACTATTGTAGCATGGTTTTGAAATTAATATTATAGAGTAAAAGTTACTCTCCTTCTGATAAATTTTATAGCTATGGATTAATGATAATGGTCTTATATTTCTATCACTCAATGACACTGTTCTTTATATTGATGAGAATAAAAAATAAATATGTGATGGTCACATATCTCAGGACAAGTAAGGTATTAAGTCTTGAACATATGGATGTTCGAAGGCTAATAATATCTCGACCCAGAGATGGACACTTCATATGAGATATGGTGTGTTCCCTAAAATGCTTCACAAATTTTAATTCTCATTCTAAAAAAATATTTTGGAAGTTACTGTATATATTTTGAATTAGATATCAATAAAATCTATTACGAGCACTCCATATGAGATATGAAAATGGCAAAAGGCAGGTTGCCCATCTTATGTAAAAAGAGTTGATGTACATAAATTTTGTGCTAGAGCAAGTTTATATATATATTAGTTTATAGGTTATTCTAAGAGTAGTATGTGATACTACTTCTACCATACTACTTGACAAAAGTATTTAGTCAGTAGGTATGCCATCTTTTAGGAAAAGAAATTCTTCTAAGGAGACAGTGGGAGGATAATTGAAGTTGAGAAGTTCAAGACCTATGAGCTATCCTATCATAATCTGTGGAGTATCCACAAGTTGATTCTCAACCAGATATGCTCATTGATGAGGCACAACCATGAAACACACCTCCTCATCGAAGGTTAATTCGAGTGTATAATGTACCTCTCAAATATGGGTTTGTCATTGAGAATGACTATACACCATACATTATTGTGAGTAATATTTTTTTGACCTATTCGGAGATTGTCATGAGTAGAGACTCTGGCAAATAGCTTGAAACCATGACTTTCAAAATGAACTCCCTGTATATCAATCAAGTATGGACTATGATTAAAGTACCTATGGGTATGACTCAACAGGTTACTAACAGGGATGTTAATTTGGATGTTGCTATTGCCACATACCATCTAGAGAGTTTGTCTCTAATGGGGGGTAAATGTATTTAGGGATTCAAGCAGGTATTGAGGAGTAGGTACTTTAATTTTGATGAGATAGTCAAAATATTTGACTTTATCAAATATAAAGAACCATGTGTGTGTGAAAGAAGATAAGTGGGAGTACCACTAACTTCTTAGTTATGTATGTGGATGATATACAGCATATTGGGAAGGTAGTTTTGATATTGCACTCGATTAATGATATGCTTACCATAAAAGTTTTCATGAAAAATGATTTGGGTTAAGCATCCAATATACTAGGCATCTATAGGAATAGATGTAAGTGGATGTTGGACCTGTCCAAGTCTAGGTACATAAAATTTATATTGAAGGGGTTCAACATCAATGGGTGTAAAAGAGTTTACTTACCCATATATTCAATGTACCAAGCCTGATGTGATTTATACCTTGTGCACAATCGTTGATTTCAGATAGATCCATGATAGGATATTTTAAAAACTATGAAAAGTATTCTCAAAGTATTTGAGAAGTACTAGAGGAGCATTGAATTGAAAGAGTTTCAAATAGCAAATTATGTTTGACTCAGTTAATTACTGTTAGTAAAGATTGCTAAGAAAAGTCATCAGATGAAATGGTTCATCACTGAGTTGGGTGTGGTCTCACCAGGTCCATACACATCCTAGGCACATTTCATCTCATTCATGATTTGATCATAAAATGAGTTAATATTAAGAATATTATAATGAATCAGTTCACTAAGCTTTACATAGTAGTAATGTGATTGCCACCCTGATTGCATGGGCATTAGATACAGGGATGATTGGCTTTAGTGCAAATGAGAGATTGAAAGAATAGTACCCTACAAGTCAATTGCATGGAGATACGAAGGGATTTTTCTTTATTTTCTTCCTACTCATTTGCATGATATTAGTTATTTTTATGATGAGATATTATGTTTTATTATTTGCTGCATCATATTTTTATGATTATGATAAACTTCATAGATTAGAGCAATGATTTTAGGACCATGATGAGATCATGTCAGTGAGACCTAAAATATTGATAGCCTCAATCTAAAATATTTTTAGTCGTTGGATCATCGAGTCGGGGATCGATGATACCGATAAGACTGGTACATCCTATGTATGCTCGATGGAAAGGGTGGTTGATCTCACAATCACTTATGTGGTGATACTAATACAAAGATGTAGGTGCTCATTAGAGAATGAGTTCACTAAACTGATCTGAAGGAAGAACATCTGATGGAGCCTTACAGCATGTCAACAGATGGTTCTTCAGTGGGAGTGGTGCATGTGATCTTTTGATCTGAGATCACCATGGTACCTTGTGTACATGGACCCTTACTTTGGTCTATTCCCTAGCACATCACTTTAAGATGTATGTGGGATATTCTGGGTATGATAAAGTGTGTATGGAGATTATGAGTGGTCAATAAGAAATCAATCACTTCTTGTAGGAGGAGAGAACATCCTATGTGATCTCATAAGATGGTAACTTTGAGAGTCCTTGGCTAGAGCAGGGATGAACAGTAAAAAAAATTTCTGCTGGTTCATCAATCGAGTCATCATCATCAGATCGAGATACATATGGATAGATATTTGGGTTTGACATATTTTCATACCCATAATTTTTTTGGGATATTGTATTATCGAAGGATTGAATTGCATGGTAACTCATCACAAAAGGATAATTTTGATATTTTTATCAAATTTCAAATCTTTTGGATAGTCATGACACGTTGTTAGACGTTAATCTTGATTTGTGGACTCATTAGAATTAAAAAAATTTAATTCAAGAATCAATTAGGAAGAGTCCTAGTTGATTAAAACTCTTGAGCTGACTTAATCCAATCGGATTAGGATTACATCGAGAGTTTGATCCATTGTTGGCTAGATTTGAAATTCAATGGGTCATACACAATAAAAATTTGGTTTTGGTCCAATCTATTTAGATTTATTATAAATCTAATGGGTTAATTGAATTGCTAGCACATGAATTAATTCAAGTTCCCAATTGGGTTCAGTGCAAATGTATTTGTGCTAACATTTTACTTATTTTCTTGACTTAATGTGATTAGGTTTGAACCATCTAATTATTAGTTAGTTTATCTGGTTTATAAAGAAGAGTTCCATGTGAATAAACCTTCTCCACGCCAAAAACCATGTGCCAATTTATTTGTAACGTCACATTTATTTTGGGCGTTTAAGGAGAGGAGTCCTTCTCCTTTACTTATCTTAATTTTCTTTCATCTTCCATACATCCCTTAATTTTGTGCGCCATCAGATGGCACCTTGGGATATGTGGGCATGGAAGAGGAGAAGGAGTCCTTCTCTGAGAAGAAACTCCATGCCAAAATAAATTGGGATGCCCACTTTTTGTGTGATGAAATGGAAGAGTCCATTTCATGTCAAACTTTTGATTCCTTCCTTTATTTCTCCATGCATTTCTTAATTCCTCGTGACATGAGATGGCTCTTGGAATTATGGGCACAGAAGAGAAGGAAGAGTCCTTCTCTGGCAAGGAGTTTGAATGCCAAATAAATTGGACACCCTTTCATATATGTGTTGAGTTTATGGAAGAGTCTTAATTGTTATGGACTCTTAATTTTCTCATGCGCTCTCTTAATTCCACGCACCATAAGATGGCATCCAGATTTTTCTTAGCAGAGGAAGAGTCCTACTGTAAATCACTTCCTATTCCATGCCTTGATGCTTTGGATTACATGCTAAAAATTAATTTTAGCATGTAAGGATGATGGGACGCCAAGAGTTGGTGCCCCTTGGTGACTTATGTGGTGCCCCTTCATATCTTATATAAGGGGCATCTCATATGGCATAAAATTGATCCAAAATTGGCATTAGGCATGGGATTAGATGAGGATAAGTCAGAAAAAATCTGAAGTGAAAAAGAAAAGGAAAAGGGAGAGAAAAATAGTAAGGAAGGAAAAAGAGAAAATGGAAAGCATGAGATGCTTGTCCAAAAATCAGATTGTTCATTTGTTGAACATAAAATCTGATTTGTGTGTGATGAAATCTTTTGAGGAAGGATTCCTAAAAAGTTTCTAGTGGAGATCATGAAAGTATACAAGTAGTGGTGCAATCAGTTCTTACGAAGGATGATCGACAGCGAGCTTGTGAAGAAGGCTGCAGCACCATATCGAATTGGGAAGGGCCCTGATCAATCTCGTGTGGATCACCGTTGGAGGGCTTCTACTTTAGAATCTTATGGAAATCTCAAGATTACCAGTTCATGATCTTCATGATGGTATATGACTTCTGATCTTTTCTTATTATATATACTTTTGTGATTTGATTGTAATCATCAAGGGGTTTCTAGAATTTTTGTGTTTCGGTAGACTAGTTTAAATATTAAACTTTATTTTTAATTATTGAATGCATATAAAAATTTTTGAAATTCATATTTTGCTGCATCACCGAAACCCAACATTGATGATATGGGGGCCGGTCCTAGTTATATGGCAACTACTATGGAGCATGTGGAGCATGAATCTTATGATCTGTACCACTTAATCAGCTACCGTGCAGACTCTATGAGTCGCCCTACCATAGGGCAGGTCTCTAGTGCTGACTCCACTCTCCAGATGGTGTGAAAGAGCATTATTTTCATAATTTTTTTAAAATAAACCTTATTTAGGTAAAAAATCCATCTAAAATGCCTCTCTTCTGTTTCTACGATATATTTTTTTTGGTAGAAACTTTTTATGGTACTTCAAAAAGTTTTTTTTTTACCTTCATATATCCTTGGCCATCCAATTTGATATGGTTGGTTTTGATTTGTCCACTATTAATCAGTTGTGATTAGTATCTACATCACTGGTATGATAGGTTTGCCTTCAGTACCCTTGTCCTCATCCTCATGGTGGTCTGCAACCACCACACCATCAGCCAGTCACAGCCAAAACATAATCTTTTTTATTGAATGTTCTACTATTGTTTGATCGAATATCTTTTAGAATCTGTTAGACATTTGATTCTCATTCGAAGATTAATAAGGACATGGGCCATCTAAATGAGCATCTGCATTATCATTCTTAGTGGAGAGCATAGGTCTGGTCTGCTCATATAGTCTTTTCCACTAGATGCCATGCTATTGTTCAATAAAATGCCTTTGGAATTTTGTTATATGCTGGCTTTAAGTATCTCTATATTTTTTTTGAGCAACTATATCTATACCAAGTTTAGAGGAGGGTATCAAATCCAAGCTTAGTTTACACCTGTTGCTGTGAGGCTCAAAATCTGAGATGGGGGAGATCAGATGAAGTCGAACTAGAGGTCGGTAGCAGTTCGAACTAAGATGGCTTCAAGAAAATCTACAAAATAAGTTAAAAATCGATGGAGATCCTCCGGTTCTTGATCCTCTGATGCTTAAGTCAATTCGAACCTCGAGAACAGGAGGTGAAAAAAGTAAAATAGAGTAGGAGAGTTTGTGTGGAACTAGAGAGATTAGACTTTGTAGAAACTAAAGTCCTCATTCAAGAACTGGCAAAGTTTTCACTGACAGTCTCACTCTAGTTTCAGGAGTTCAGAACTTACCATCGAAAGATTTCTGGCTCTCTATTTATAGAGGGGCTGGTGAGGCTGTTACAGAGTTTGTTGGACTATTATGAGAGTTTGTTAGGTAGTTATAGCCAACTGTAAGCGAACTAGAATATAGCTATATATGTTTAGCTGGAAGTGAGTTCATACTTAACTATATGTGCCAACTAGGGATGAGTCCATACTTAGCTATAGCAGACTGAAAGATCTGTATAATAACCATCTATATTTTGGGGTCACATCGATTCAGATCGATAGATAGTTGAACTGATCATTATGCTTCATCAGGAGTCAATTCAGGTTAGCTCAGATCAGTGTTTAGTTGAGCTAAATTGAACCAGATTGATATTCAACTGATCTAACCTAGAAGTAGACTTTAATCAATATAATTCTCAGATGATTCTCTCTGATATTGCCACGTGCTAGAGATGGCTTTCTAAGGGATCGACCTTTTGCCTCCTGATAAAGTCAACTTTTAGCTTTCTGATGAGGTCGGCCTTATGATGATCTTAGAGTTCCGATGAGATTGGCTTTATGATGATCTCAATTTTTTGATGAGGTCGACTTTATGATGATCTCAGTCTCCTAATGAGGTTGGCTTTGTGATGACCTCAGCCTTCTATTGAGGTCCACTTTATGATGATCTCAACCTCTTAATGAGATCGACTTTATGATGATCTCAGAGTTCTGATGAGATCAGCTTTATATGTTAGAATTCTGTGGTGCCCTCATAGCCTTGGAGGTGACTACAGGTGGAGCTGGATTGATAGGCTCCTAGTTCACTAGGACAGGAGTTATCTTAGGATGGAGGTGGAGCACAGCTTCCACGAGCTTGAGGTTCATGCTGGTGAGAACTTAGAGGAGCTTGGATGGGGCTTCGAATACTTGAGACGTAAGATGGAGCGAGAAATCAAGCAAAGAGATTCTGCCAGCAATGGAGTTGGCTCAGATCCTGAAGGAGTTGGCTTGGATCAGCTCGAGCCAGCTCAGACCTCTGAGAGAGTCGGCTCGAAGGCCAAACAGAGAGCAGCATATCATTCCACACTGCTGGTATGGTAGTTAAGTTGACCTAGGATTTGATCGAGCTAGCTTGAGCATGGAACAAAACAATGTGGGATTTCTATTTGGGCCTGGGATTGATTTTGATCCTAGGGTCTTAAGGTCAGATTTGATGGATCTTAAGGAGACTAACTCAAAGGGTGAGTGTATGATCAGACCATGGGTGTACATGGATTTGGGTGAGTGCATTTGGATTAGTTTGGAGAGTTTTTTAGCTAGGGTTTATTAGAATTTGTGTAGAAATCCTAAGATATATAAACCATGTATGATAACATATTTTGGTGTAGAACTAATATAATAGCTTTTCTCCCTCAATCTCTCTCTCCTTCTCTCTATTTGCACACCAAAATCCTAGCCACCATCTTCAAGGAGGGATTCTTGCAGTTGCCCTCTTTGGTGTGTTGGTGGTGTATTCCTTGTTCTACGTCCTAGGGTGTGTGTGCACAACATTTGGTATCAGAGCCAGGAGGTAGCGTGAAGAAGGAAGAAGACGCTAGGAGTTATTGAAGAGATCAGCGAGGTTCTTTGTCAGATTTTTTATCAAGATAATTTTCTTTCAATCAGATCTATGGTGTTTATTATTATGATTTGAGACATCATGAGCAGCAGGATGAAGATTAATTTTAAAAAGTTTGATGGAAAGGCAAACTTCTCGATGTGGAGCACTAGAGTGGAAGATCTGTTGGTTCAGCAGGAGCTGGATTTGACTTTGGAGGAAAAGCCAAAGGGGATGACAGATCGGGCTTGGAGTTCTCTAGAGAAGAGGGTCTATTCACTGATTTGATGGTGCTTAGCTGATTTAGTGTTGTATAGTGTGCTGGAAGAAAAGATGCCCAAGAAATTATGGTCAATGTTGCACACCCTATATATAGGGAGGAACATGTGCAACAAACTCATGCTGAAAAAATAGCTCTATAGCCTTTAGATGGAAGAAGGTGGAGATATACTAGGACATGTTTAGCGATTTGACCAGTTGAATACTGATTTACTCAATTTGGTTGTGGCTCTAGAGGAGGAGGATATGTCCCTGCTATTGCTGTGCTCGCTATCCGCAAGCTTTGATCCACTAGTGACAACTCTACTATACAGGAAGAAGACACTAGTCTATAAAGAGATAGTGTCAGTCCTTTGGACGAATGAACAGAGGGAGTGGATAGTGAGAAGTAGTACGGGGGTTTCTCTGGATGCCATGGCGGCCAGTGAGAGGCCTAAGAGGGGAAAGGATAGATGTAAGGCAGCAGAAATGAAGAAATCTCCAAAGGGTAACAGAGAGGTATGGTGCTACAGGTGCAGAAAGTTAGGGCACCGAGGAGAGATTGTCCATAGAGAAAGAAAAAAGGAGAAGGTTCCAGACCAGAGTCATCCAGTGCAGTGGTTGAAAATGATGTATAAGATGATTTACTGATATTATCGACTGGACACAGGGAGAAGGTAGATTATTGAGTACTAGATTCGGCTAGCTCTTATCATTATACATCTCACCAGGTGTGTTTACTTCTTACACACAGGTGGGTGAGGGGCAACGAGTGATACTTGGAGATGGGAGCTCTTGTAGTGTTGCAGGAGTGGGTTCCATCAAGCTGAGGATGTTTGACGGAAGGGTGCGGATATTGACAAATGTGCATTATATCTTGGATCTTAGGAGGAGTATAGTATCACTTGGGTACTTGGTGGAAAAAGATTGTACTTTCAGAAGCAATTCAGGGATTCTGAATATCTCCAAGGGTGATAGGATTGTGATAAGAGGGAGAAGGCTGAGGAGTTGTTTGTACCAGTTGAGGGATCTGCTATATCCAGGGAGGTCGAGGTGATTGCTTTAGCCATGAAGGATTAGTTGGAGGTCCAATTGGTGCAGATTGGATAATTGACGGTTTGCTTATCAGATCTATCAGTTGTGGGGCCGTCAGATCACAAGCAGGTGGAGCATGGAGGATTGGTATGTCCACGTGTGGAGGAGGAGCACTAGAGAGAGGTTCCTTCATGGGCGATAAGGAAGGCTATGGCCATGGCACGGGCTTTAGGCGAAGAGGTATAGATGGAGGTGGAGCTCTCAGATGCTCAAACAATGATAAGCGAGCATCAGGAGATGGCCTAGAGGTGTATGCATTAAAGTTTGATGCTACAGCGATGATAGAGGATCCGGGGACCTATGAAGAGGCTTCCATTAGTCTAGGCCATAGGAGGGTCAGAGGAAGGGGAGTGGAGCTACAGTCACTCCAAGAGCTTTTGATGCTACGGTAGAGCATGTCGCAGGAGCAGCGACTGTCACAACCATAGGGATAGTGGTGATCGGAGCCACTGGGGCAGCAACGGGCACCATGGGCTATGTCGCTGGAACTATGACTGTTGGAGTCGCAAGTGGAGCAACAATGGTTATATCCACTAGAGCAGCGATAGGTAGAGTCATTGGGTGTCGTGATAGGTGGAGTCATGATGGTAGCAGTGGATGTAGCTACTAGATCAGTGGTGGGTATAGCTATTGATGAAAGGACCAACAAAGAGGTGTTCGAATGTAGGATGAGATTTTTAGCCATAAGGAAGGCAGTGGCAATCCCCCGGACAGCTCCAGGGCTGAGGTATACTGTGATGGCGAGGAGGTCTGCATAGCTGGTTTCACTCATTGGCTAGGGCATGCAGAGGATTGGACTTGGTGAAGAGTGGTGATTGCCAAGACTTTGAGGGCACCAAGATGGAGATTGTTCGAATTCTATGGTGCCCTCATAGCCTTGGAGGTGACTACAGGTGGAGCTCGATTGATAGGCTCCTGATTCACTGGGATGGGAGTTGTCCTAGGGTGGAGGTAGAGCACAACTTTCATAGATTCGAAGTTCATGCTAGTGAGAACTTCGAAGAGCTTGGTTGGAGCTTTGGATACTTGGGATGCAAGGTGGAGTGAGAAATTAAGCAAAGAGATTCTGTCATCAGTAGAGTTGGCTTGGATCTTGAAGGAGTCAACTCAAATCAGTTTGAGCTGGCTCAACCCTTGAGAGAGCCGGCTCGAAGGGCAAACAGAGAGCAGCATATCATAGCACACTGCTCGCATGGCAGTTGAGATGACTCATGGTCTGACCGAGCCGATTAGAGTCGCAGAACATAATAGTGCTGGATTTTTGTTTGGGCTTGGGATTGATTTTGATCCTAGGGTCTTAAGGCTTGGTTTGATGGGTTTTAAGGAAACTAACTCAAGAAGTGAGTGTATGATCAGACCATGGGTGTACATGGGTTTGAGTGAGTGCATTTGGGTTAGTCCGGAGAGTTTTTCAGCTGGGGTTTATTAGGATTTGGATGGAAGCCCTAGGGTATATAAATCATATATGATAACATATTTTGGTGTGGAATTAATACAATAGCTTTTCTTCCTCAATCTTTCTCTCCTTCTCTCTGTTTGCATGCCAAAACCCTTGCCGCCATCTTCAAGGAGGGGTTCTTGTAGTTGCCCCTCTTTGGTGTGTTGGTGGTGTATTTCTTGTCCCACGTCCTGGGGTGCGTGTGTATAACATTATGATGATCTTAGCTTTCCGATGAGGTCAGCTTTATGATGATCTCAATCTCCCAATGAGATTGGCTTTATGATGACCTCAGCCTTCTATTAAGGTTGACTTTATGATGATCTCAATCTCCCGATGAGGTCGACTTTCCTATCGAACTTCGCATCAGTATTCTTATCAATCTGAGAACTCCTAAGTTTCGAGGACATTAGCTGAGGTGGTATTACCTCCATAATATTTATCCCCCACAATACTTGTCCCCCACATTTGAGTCTGAAGAAGTTGCTTTGGACAAAAGAAGTAGTCTAAGAATTTGAAGAAGTTGCTTTGGACTAAAGTAGTCCAAGAGAAAAATTCTTAGCTTGTCCGAGGTGACAAATTCGTGCCATTTGGTTCTTCAAGTGAACTGCTTGGATCCTATCTGATATCATCATGGGTAGGTCGAGTCTTTCATGCATCAAAAGTTTCATCTTGAGATTTTTCATCTCCTTTCCTTTTAAGGGCATTTCTTGACGTCTTTTGATTTAAGCTGTGTATTTTTGTCTCTTGGACAAATTTTCTTAACTTTTTCAAAGTAAAAGAACTTCGTGCATAACTTGTGAGATCATAGTTCAACTGAACTAAAGAATTAACAATTTAACCTTATCAGTTAATAACTGATTTAAGGTTAAGGTATGAATGTGCCTTTATCCGATGTAGCCTTGAGTAGATCAGATTTGTATTAGAACTTCAAGATAATCTCGATCTGGAGATCTGTATTCTTTATCTGATGTGGCTTTGAATAGATTAGATTTTCAATGGAACAAGATAAACTCAATCTGGAGATCGATATTCTTTATATGATGTAGCTTTGAATAGATCGGATTTTCAATAGAACAAGATAAACTCAATCTGGAGATCAGTATTCTTTATCTGATGTAGCTTTGAATAGATTGGATTTTTAATAGAACAAGATAAACTTGATCCAGAGATCGATATTCTTTATTTGATGTAGCTTTGAATAGATCAGATTTTTAATAGAACTTCAAGATAATCTCGATCCAGATATCGATATTCTTTATCCGATGTAGCTTTGAATAGATCAGATTTTCAATAGAATTTTAAAATAATCTCTATCCTGAGATTGGTATTCTTTATCTGATGTAGCTTTGAATAGATCAGATTTTAAATAGAACAAGATAAACTCAATCTAAAGATCGGTATTCTTTATTCGATGTAGCTTTGAATAGATTGGATTTTCAATAGAACTTCAAGATAATCTTGATTCAAAAATTGATATTCTTTATCCGATGTAGCTTTGAGTAGATCGAATTTTCAATAGAATAACATAAACTTGATCTGGAGATCGATATTCTTCTTGGCTCTTTCGAAGTTTAAGCTTGATCTGAAGATCGACTTTGCATCTTTCAAGAGATCTTATCTTTATCTTGGCCCTTCAGAGCTTAAGCTCGATCCAAAAATCAATTTTTTATTTTTCAGGAGATCTTATCTCTATTTTGGTCCTTCGAAGCTTTGGCTCGATTCGGATATTGATTTTTTATCTTTCAAGAGATCTTATCTCCATCTTGGCCCTTCAAGGCTTAAGCTTGATTCGAAGATTGGTTTTTTCATCTTTTGGAAAATCTTATCACCATCTTGATCCTTCGGGGCTTAAGCTCGATCCAAAAATTAAATTTTTTTTTTTGATGAGCTCGAACTCCTGATGAGGTTGAATTTTTGATGAAGTTGATCTTTTAATGAGCTCGACCTTCTTATGAGCCCTATTGCTGAGGTCGGCTTTTTGATGAAGTCGACCTCTTGACGAGGTCAGCCTTCTGATGAAGTTGGCTTTTTAATGAGCTCGGCCTTCTGATGAGGATTAGAGCTTTATTTTTTATTTTTTCTTTTTTTTGGGTGCTTTCATTTGGGCACCTACTGATGTAAATGATTAGCAAATAAATAAATTGGACTTTTTATATACCTTGTGATTAGATGTTTCTGTTGAGAGGGGCTCTCGAGAGAACTCTTCGACTGGACCCTGAGGTTCTGAGTTTCATTAGTATGACCGAAGTAACCAAGTAGGACTTTGAGGTTGCACTGAAGTTATGCATTGGATTACCTTTGGGGCGAGGTCCGATCCGAAGTCCAAAGAAAGCGCATGTTGTGGGATTTGGTTTTCCGTCGAGGTTGTAACACCTCGCAAGCATGTCCTTGCACTATCGAGCATTGTCCCAAGTCAGCTTCGGTGCTGTTAGATGTGAGGATGTGTGCGGGGGCATGTGGGGAGGCTTTGGAGCCTCTGTTGTCAGCTTCTTGGGGAAGCCTCAACCGCACAGGAGGCATCGGTCGCACATGGGAAATGCACGAACTTCGGCATCATGGGCGACTTCGGCCATGCTGGAACACACAAGGGAACACACAGGGGTGCCAGTGGGGTTTTGACCATGTGGAAATCATGTAGAGGTAGCCTTGATCCCATCTTCGAACCATGGGAAGACTTTAGCCCACCGATCCGATGGCTTCGGTCGTGCATGAAAGCATGCGAGGAAGCCCAGGAAAGCCTCGGAGCTTTCAATCTTGGCTCCAATGTCGGCAGAAGCTCACATGCTATGGAGGCATGCACGAAGGGTTCCATGACCTCCGATCCTGCTGGATACATGCCCAATAGCCTGGGGGGCTTCATTGAAAGAAGAGTGCCCTATAAGCCAATCGTAAGTGTGTTGCGATGGAACTTTTTTTATAATTTTTCAACTCATATAATGATATTTATTATTTGATAATAAAATAAGGTATTGATTTATCATATTAGCTGCATCTTATTATTTCTAAAATTATGATGAATCTCAAAGATTAGGATAATGATTTTAGGAGACATGAATGGGTCATGCTGGTGAGACCTAAAATCTTAAAATCTTAATCTTAAATATTTCTGATCATAAGAATATTGATTCGGAGATCAATATTCCAGATAGACTGGCATATCCTATGTATGCTCGATGGAGAGGGTGGCAGATCTCACTAGCCACTTGTGTGGGACACTAATACAAAGATGTGGGTGCTCATTTGAAAAATGAATCTACTGAATTGACTCGATGAAAGAGAACATCTTATAGAAGCTTTACTTGCATGTCAAAGATGATTCTTTAAGTGAAAGTTATGCAAGTGATCCTTAGACCTGAGATCACCATAGAATCTTGTGTACATGAATTCATATTTTGGTTCATACTCAAGCATAGTATTAAGATATGTACAGAGTGTTCTGGATATAGTGGAGTGTGTATGAGGGTTGTGAGTAGGTCAATATGAAATTGATCACTCCTAGTAAGAGGAGATCGCATCCTGTGTATTCTCATTCCCAAATGACTCGAAAAAAATCTTTTGGCCAAAAGTAGGAAGGAGATTAGAAAGAATTTCTAATGCTTCTTCATTAGAGACATCATTGGTTAATTAAGAATTGATATGAATATATGTTTGAGTTTGACATGATTTCATACTCATAAACATATTCAGGGTGCAGAGATGATCGAAGGATTGAATTGTATGGTAACTTGCCATTGAAGGATATATTTGATATTTTTTATCAAATTTTATATCTTTTAGGTAGTCATGATATATTACTAAATATCAATCTTAATTTGTATGTCTATCAAATTAAAGAGTTTAATTCGATCATCAATTAGAAAGAGTTCTAATTGCTGAAATCGGGTTAACTTGATTGGACCTAAATTGGTTAGATTAAAATCTAATCAAATTAGGTCAACTTGCATCCAAATCTACTACTGACAAGATGTAGAACCCAATGGATCACACACATATAGAAATTAGCCAAGGAACCTTTTGAAAAAGGTTGATTGAAATTTTGGATTCAATCAGGGTTTTGGTAAGCATACTAGCACATGTGGAAATCCTAGCTACTTTGGAGATCAATTTGGTCTCATACCTTGCTGATTTGCTACCCCAATTTGGTAGACATGTAGGCCAGGTCAAGCCACCTAGAAACAGCCAAAAAAAGAGGTGCCACATTTTATCTTAATGCCAAAAACCAAGAGTCCAAGATGAGAAGGACTCTTGGTGCAAATATGCACAGCGCACGCACTATTTGGTTTTGGCATACAGATGGACTAAGAGTCCTTCTATTTTGGGTCTCTATTTTTTATGATAACTAGAACAGATCATGAACCACCTAGAACATCATTCAAAGTATGAAAAATCCATCAGATTGTGCATAAAAAATGTTGGAACATTGCTATGTGCGTGACAGGTTTTTTGGATGTGCGAAGGGATGTGAAGACTCCTTCTATTTAAGGAGTCTTAAGTGACTTTTTTATCTGATAATTTTTTTGATAAGGATTAGTTTTAAGTGCTAATCATGTGATAAAAATTTAAAAAATTATTGGATATTGAAAGGTTGCTTTTGATGCCCTTTTTTGGGTGTGCGTGCGTGCGACAGCTAGAAGGCACTTGCACGTCTCTTCGATTAAGAGTCCTTCTCAGGTTTAAACACTTATCCAAATGGGGCGTCACTTGTTGATAGTATTTTCATTTGAATTATGTGTTATATGATAATTTTTTATATATATCTAAAGTTAGAAGAGATACAAAAAGTATCTCATTCTGGGCGTGTACGTGTGAGAGGGCTGAAATTGACGTATCACATCCTGAAGAGTCCTTCTATTTAAAGACTCTCAGATAAGTGATATGATGACTTGATATAGCTTTTTAGATGAGGTGTGCCTTCTCTGTTGGTGCTCCATTCGGTGTTATAAATAGGGGATGGCAGAAGGATTGATCATTCAATTCTTACATCCCTTATCCACTCCCTCTCTCCCTCTCTTACAACTCTAGGGTCTAGGACAAAGGCTTGTTCTTTTAAGACAAGCCTAAACCTAATAGCTCTAAGAGTTTAAGCGGTCTAGAAAAAGATGGTCAGGTCCAATGAGTGGTTCAGACTCAAATCTGAAGGAAGATTTGATCGATTGGTGGTTAGTCTAGTTCTACGGGCTAGAACTCTTGAAGGTGAAGGAGTGCTGTCCTTGGTTCAATTTCTGTGTGGATCACCGTTGGAGGGCAGACACTTGGACGTCTCGTGAAAATTGGATTAGTGCTACATATTCTTTTGATCCAAATTTATATTTATTATTCTTTGATTGATATAGTCAAGGGTTTCTGGGCATTAGAATTTTCGATGCATCGGGTGATTGGAATGAAAAATTTAAACACTTAATCCTTTCGCTGCACCACCAGAACCCAACAGTGGTATCAATGTTAAGAAATATATCCTAAAGCTAATCATCTAGGTTATAGATGATTGTACTCCATACAAGTACATGAATTATAAAATGATAAATGTTATTTGGTAGATTCATCATAAGGAATATATCTTCCAAAATAGAACTCATATGTTATGATAAAGTCTTTAGAGCTACTTCCAAATGATAAAAGAGGATTTATCATTTAGTTCTTAAATTCTGCTCGCAATCAAATGATACAATTATTACAAAGATGATAATTGTATTGAGTGTAGGTCGTTGTATGCCATATTGGTTGGTTGTCCTCTTAACTAAGGCATGTGGTGACATGAATATGGCATATGGGTGCTTTGTAGGAGTATATTTCACTGAGCGTAACCACTTTTGGAGCACTCTGCTGTCAAAGATTGCTCTGATGGGATATGGATATATGTGTCTCTCTGACCTGAGACTATCTTGGTAACTTGTAAGCAACTCACTATGCTTTGATGCCGGACTATCCGAATTTCTAATTCGATGATGGAAGATTTCTGAGTACAGTCAAGTACTTATGAAGTCTGAGTGCAAGTGAAGATGGGATTGATTATTTCAAGTAAAATTAGAGTTGATATATCACTGTATTTCAATTTAACAAAATTTTAGCCAAAGTAATTTTAGTGAGAAGTCACAGAATTTTTAAGGTTGAGGCACAACGTGGATCACTCTTTCTGGATTGACAGTTTAACCCTTAATTGTCCTTGAGCATCAAGTGTCAAAGGGATGAATTATACGATAACTATATCTATATGGGTTCTAGAGTGTTGCTAGGAATACATTCGGCTTATCCAGACATTGGGTTCCATTGCTAGATAGTTACATCGATTAGTACAAAAATTATTCTTGTACTGTCGACTTAGGTTTAAACCTATGAGATCACACAAAAAAAAATACCTATCTGATCAAATGACTGATCGATGATTATGTATCATTGAAGGATTTAATTATTAATTTGATTGATGATTAATCTTATGCAAAGATTACAATAAATAATTTACTAATAGTTGGTAAATTAAAAGAATAATTAATTAACAATATGATTGTTAATTGGCTCAATTTGATTGAGCAATGGGGATTGGATCAGATCTAATTGAATTGGATTCAATTAGATTGGCTTTGGATTGATTGGATGCATTCCTATTGATAACTGGGCTTGTTCCAATTGATTTCAAGGATGCAAATCAAATTTTAAATTGAATATGATTCAATTAGTTTTATATAGGTTTGGATTGGATCAAATCCTATTAGATAATAAGCTTGATTGGATCAAGCCCTATTATCAAAAATTTCTCTGATATCCATTAAGAATCAATCTCTAGATCAATAGAGTTTTAATCTAACTAATTTTTAATTAGATTGAGGTCTAATTAGTTTCACAATTAGGCTAGGATCCTAGAAGAATAATACCTTACAAGCCAATCGTATATGTAATACGATGGAGTGTTTATTGTAATTTATCTTTTAGACTCATGTAATTGATATTTATGTTAATAAAATAGATATTTTTGATTCATTATATGCTACATCTTATTATTTTTAAGATTATAATAAATTCCATAAGTCTAGACAATGGTTTTAGAGCCGTGATGAGATCACGTCAGTAAAACCTAAATCCTCGATAGCCCTGATCTAAAATATTTTTAGTTGTTGGTACATTGAGTCGGAGATCAATGATATCAGTAAGACTGGCATGTCCTATGTATGTTCAGAAATGAGGATGGTTGATCTCACAATCACTTGTGTGGTGACACTAATACAAGGATATGGGTGCTCATTAGAGAATGTGTTCATTGAATTGACCTACGAGAGAATATCAGATGGAGTTTTATTTACATGTCAACTGATATTTCTCTAGTGGGAGTTGTATAAGTGATCTTTTGACCTAAGATCACCATGATACCTTATGTACTTGGATCCAAATTTTGGTTCACTACCTAACTTGATTTTTTGATCCTTGTGTGGGGTGTTCTGGATATGGTGAAGTATGCATGAAGGTTGTGAGTGATCAATAAGGGATCAGTCATTCCTAATAAGGGGAGCAAACATCCTATGTGATCTCATAAGATGGTGATTCTGGAAGTCTTTGGCCAAAGCAGGATGATAATTAAAAAAAAAATTTTAATATATCATCACCTGAGTCATCACCTTCAGATCAAGATACATATAAATAAGTGATTAGATTTGACATATTTTCAAGCCCACAGCTCATCTAGGATGTTGTTTGATTGAAAGATTGAATTACACAGGAACTTGCCATTGAAGGGTATTTTGATAAATTTTCATCAATATTTTAAATCTTTTGGATAGTTTTGATACATTGCTAAATATCAATCTTGACTTGTAGACTCATTAAAATTGAAAGAATTTGATTTTGAAATCAATTTGGAAGAGTCCAAGTTGATTGGAACTCTTCGGGTGATCTAATTTTATCGGATTAGGGTTACGTCGAAAGTCTGGATCCATTGCTGGCTAGATTTAGAACCCAATGGGTCACATACTTTGAGATTTAATCTTGATCTAATCTAATTAGAGTTTAATATAAATTTTATGGGTTAATTTGATATGCTAGTATATTGTATTAACCCAAGTTCCCAAATTGGTTTAGTTCAAAGTGTTTGAGCTAACCTAGACCTATTGCCTTTGACCTAATGGGATTGAGTCAATTTGGATTGGATCCTTATCCAACATGAATCAGTTTCAAGTGGAGAAAGACTCCTCTGTGCCCACCAAAACCTATGGCAAAATATAAAATGCCACCCCCTTATTTTTGGCATGTGAAATGAAGAGTCCTTCTTAATGAAGGCTCTTAATTTTTATGTGTTGCCATATTTTTTCTACTAGATCTCTTATGTTTTGTCATCAAAATTTATTAAATTTTTTATGACACATAGAAGAAGGAGAGTCCTTCTATTGTAATTATCTAAAATGCCAAAAAATTCACTCGGTAAATTTATTCATCATGTGGGAAGTTGAAGCACCAAAGGTTGGCGCCCCTTCATCCTATGTGACATCCCTTGGTCTCCTATTTATAGGGGATGCTTCAAATGATTGATTGCCGAGATTTTAGGTTGAGATCAAAGAGGATGGACATGAAAATCATAAAAAAAATTTTGGAAAAATTTTGAGGAAAATTAAAGGGTAATTTGAGGGTCAAAAGTTGCAAGAAGGGTGTTGAGATTTTTAGCATGTGTTGCTAGTGTGCCTTTAGATTTGATTTTTCTATATGTTGAAGTCAAAAATCAAATCTTAGATTGTATGATATTTGAAGAATATCTTCTTGGTGTCATTTTGGTGATAAGATCAAAAATAACTGGGCTTTGGTACGATCGTGACACAAGTTTGAAGCCGGTAGTATTTTTGAGAAGACAAGGCTGCGACAGCGCACTAGTTGGGAAGGACCCGGGCCAACTTTTGTGTGGATCACCATTGGAGGACTTCTATCTTGGAGTCTCATGGAGAACACCAACATACCACTTTTTTATTTTGATGAAAGTATAAAATTCTATCCCTTTGCATGCTTGATTTTGCTTTGATCGATATCGGCAAGGTGATTCTAGGGTTTGGATTTTGACACGGTAGTTTTATATGATAGAACTACTGATTTGTATAATTTTAAAATTTTTAAAAATTATTTTTCACTGTATGGCTGAAATTTAATAATGGTATCAGAGCCATCCTTATCTGATTCGATCAAACAAGTGCAATATAGTAGCATAGAATCGTTCTTATTTATATCCTGCCAAAAATGTAGCATTGCTTTTAGCATGGATTCTTCAAACTCAAAAATTATTTTTGATTTTTTGTGAACCATGATTATAAATTTTAATTATTAAAATTTTAAATTTATGATAATTTAGAATTTTATTATCATGATAGCATGATGCTTAAATCGATGTATAAAAAATAAGGGTGTTATGCATGCCTAATTAGATTAGGGTTTGTTATATTATATGAATTTGTTAGTCATATGTTATGACTTTGATTATACCCTTATATGATTTTTGGTACGATAATGTGATTGCTATTATGAATAGTTGAAGCATGCAAATTTGCATAATTTGTAGTATATATTTTATGCACTTATAGTTAGGATGTGTCAAGACCAGTTTAAGTCCCTCATTTAATTATATTAAGTTATAATATCAGAAATCACTTTTTAATCAAAAGTTGAATTCTTAAGATCAATTGGTGTCAAGAAAAGTGTGAATGGTGGTTTTTTAATTAGGTCTATATATTGGCCTGGCCAACTCTGTTGGTGTCTAGAAAAGCTACGGAGAGCCTCCCACCTACTTATCTGGCCAATTTGATCCAGTTGAATTTTGGACTTAGATTGATTAAGTGATATAGACATTACAAAGGCCTTCCTTTAAACTTGATTGATAGAGTATGTCAAAATCTTAGTGAGCTTATTGTGCTATCCACAAGATTTACTATAAAAATTGATATGATGTTGATCAAGTGCATATTGATGCTTATGGCATATTTGAATAGTGTTGTTTTGTTGTGCTATCCACAAGGACAGTATTGTTTAAGTATGATCATTTAGGATTGAAGGGTCAACTTAACTAGAATACTATAGTTTGTTATGCTATCCACAAGACTATATATGATCTAGAGGTCAGAATGAAAGATGTTAAGAATTGTAGAGGTACAATTGGTAAAGAGTTACCTACTTTTGAACTTATGGATGCTCGTTGTGCTATCCACAAGGTGTTTGTGAGGAATAGGGATCTCAACTCCACCAAGAAATATTAGAATGCTTCTCGATTTTCATATTTGAGGACTTTGAAGTTCGATAAAATAGTGGAAGACACAATTAGATAAAAGTTCTAGTCTAGTTGTGCATGTTATCATGAGTTGTCCACTTATATTATGTTCTTGTTGTTGTAGATTAACTACACACATGACATCCTCACTTTCACTTAGAGGTATCTTAGATGCAAATAAGTTGATTGGACCTAACTATGTCGACTGGTTAAGGAACTTGAGAATTGTTCTCATTCAGGAGAAAATCTTCTACATTTTGGATACACCTGCTCCAGATTTTCTTGGGAAAGATGCTTTCGAGGAGGATAGAGCCGCATATAAAATATGAAAAGATGACAGTGTGACTGTTAAATGCATCATGCTTGCCTCCATGAGCAACGAGCTCTAGAGGCAGCATGAGGATATGGACATTCTCTCTATTCTCCTTAATCTTAAGGAGTTATATGGAGAATAAAGTCAAACTATTTGATATGAGATATCGAAGTAGTTGTTCCGTGCCCGTATGACTGAAGGTTCTTCTGTGCAAATGCATTTCCTAAAGATGATTGATTTGATCACTCATCTGGGACAATTGGGTTTTACCATGGATGGTGAACTAAGTCAGAATTTGATCCTACAGTCTTTTCCTGACTCTTTTTCTCAGTTTGTTATTAATTATCATATAAACAAACTAAACATTAGCTTGTCTGAGTTGCTGAATATGTTGAAAATAATAGAGAGCTATTTCAAGGATGAAAAGGCTCAGGTCCTTCATGTTGATAAGATCAGCAAGAAGAAGGTAAAGAAGGGTTCTAAGAAAAAGTTGAACCCTAAGACTAGCATCTCCAAGAAGAAGGCGAAGAAGATCTCTGCCAAAAGTACTTGTTATCACTGTGGCAAGGAGGGTCATTGGAAGAAAAATTGCAAGGAGTACCTTGCAACCGAGAAACTGGCAAATGTTGCTAAAGATTTGTATATGATACAAACTAATTTATCATTAAGTACTTCATTTTTAGATTCTTAGGTATTGGATATCGTTTGTGGTTCATACCTTTGCAAATCATTTGTAGGGTCTACAGAAAATAAGGAATCTGAATAAAGGTGACTTCGAACTGTTCGGCATTAGTGGAAAGTTCATTCAAGTCGAAGCCATAAGAACCATGATTTTGAAGTTGCCTTCTGACAAAGTTTTGAAACTGAAGATCTGTTATTATATTTTTGATATTATTAAAAATATTATTTTTATACTATTGTTATTGGAATAAGATTTTGAAATAATTACAAAGAATAATGATTGTTCTATTTACTCTTTTAATGAATATTATGGAAGTGCTTTTATTGATAATGGTCTTATATTTCTTTCACTTAATGATAATATATTTTATATTGATAATATGAAGAAAAAAAGAGAGAGGATGTGAATGTCACATACCTCTGGCATTGTCCACTTGACCATATAAATGAGTCAATGATTACCAAGTTATTCAAAGGTAATTTTTTTGATCTTTATGATTATGAATCATATGAAACTTATAAATCTTACCTCATGAGAAAAATGATCAAGACTCCATTTACTAGACATGAAAAAAGGACGAGTGACATATTGAATCTTGTACATACTGATGTGTGTGGTCCAATATCGATTCAAGCTAGAAGAGGATACTCTTACTTCATCATATTTACTAATGATAAGTCTAGATTTGGATATGTATATTTGATGAAATATAAATTCGAAGCCTTTGACAAATTTAAAGAATATCAAAGAATGGTCGAGAAACAAACTGATAGAAGTATTAAAACTCTTTGATTGGATCGAAGAAGAGAATACTTATCTAGTGGGTTTCTCGATTATTTGAAACAAAATAGAATACTCTCTCAATGGATACCTCCTTATACTCCATAATTAAATAGAATTGCAGAAAGGAGGAATCACACTTTATTAGATATGGTGCAGTCCATGATGTGTTTCACGAATCTTTCGATATCCTTTTGGGGATATGCCCTCGAGATTGTAGCATATATCTTAAACAAAGTGCCTTCAAAATCTATTTCTAGTACTCTATATGAAATATGAAAAGAAAAAAGATCCAATCTTAAGTATCTTAAGATTTGGAGTTGTCTAGCTTATGTAAAAAATATTGATGGACATAAGCTGGATGCTAGATCAGAAAAATACGGATTTGTAGGTTATCCCAAGGAGAGTATGGGATACTACTTCTATAATCCTACTCAATAAAGGGTGTTTGTTGGTAGATATGCCGTTTATCTTAAGATTTGGGGTTGCCTAGCTTATGTAAAAAATATTGATGGACATAAGCTGGATGCTAGATCAGAAAAATATAGATTTGTAGGTTATCCCAAGGAGAGTATGGGATACTACTTCTATAATCTTACTCAATAAAGGGTGTTTGTTGGTAGATATACCATTTTCTTGAAGAAAGAGTTTATCCAAGAAGGAGGCAGTGGGAGGTCTATTAAATATGATGAAGTTCAAAATCTAAATCCATCCAGGATTCACCAGATGGTTCTCAACTAGATGTGCCCATTATTGAGGCACAGCCACTACACACACCTCCTCTTTGAAGGTCGAGTAGAGTGTGTAGTGTTCCACTCAGATATGGATTTGTCATTGAGAATGAAAATACATCCTATATCATTGAGAATGATGAGCGTACGACCTATTCAAAAGCTGTCATGAGTAGTGACTCTGACAAGTGGCTCAATACCATGAAATTTGAAATGGACTCCATGTATGCCAACCAAGTTTGGATGTTGGTTGATGTGCCTGAGGTTGTGACCCCAATAGGCTACAAATGGATCTTCAAAAAGAAGATTAGAGCAGATGACGAGGTAGAGACCTATAAGGCCAGGCTTGTGGCAAAAGGTTTCAAGCAAAAATAAGGTGTTGATTGTGAAGAAATCTTTTCATCGGTAGCCACGCTCAAGTCTATTCGGATAATGCTTGCTATAGCAGCATACCATGACTATGAGATCTGGCAGATGGATGTCAAGACTGCCTTCCTCAATGAAAATCTTGAGGAAGAAGTCTATATGACTCAGCCAAAGAGATTTGTCTCAAGTGGAAGAGCAAATCAGGTATGTAAGCTGAATAGATCCATTTATTGATTGAAGCAAGCATCGAGGAGCTGAAACATCTGCTTTGATGAGATAGTCAAATCGTTTGGCTTCATTAAAAATATAGATGAACCTTATATGTATAAGAATACTAGTGGGAGTGCTATTATCTTCTTGATCTTGTATGTGAATGACATGCTGCTCATTAAGAATGATATTCCGATGTTGCAATCGATCAAGACTTGGCTATCACAAAAATTTTTTATGAAAGACTTGGGTGAAGCATCCTATATACTTGGTATAAAGATTTATAGGGATAGATCGAAAAGGATACTAGGCTTGTCCCAGTCTAGGTACATTGACCTTATGTTGAAGAGGTTCAACATGGAGGAAAGTAAAAGAGGTTACTTGCCTATAAATCATGACATATAACTCTCTAAGAAGATGTCTCCTAAGACACCTAAAGAGAGAAATAGCATGAGTTCTATTCCTCATGCTTCGGCAATAGGATCAATAATATATGCTATATTATGTACTAGATCTGATGTTGCTTATGCCTGAGGCATTGTAAGCAGATTTTAGACTGATCTCAGAGAGGATCATTGAAAAGCTGTGAAAAATATACTCAAGTACTTGAGAAGGACTAGAGATGTTTTTCTAATATATAGTAGATTTGATTTAAAATTGAAAGGTTATACGGATTCAAGTTTTTAATCTGATCTGGATGATAGCAAATTGATATCTGGATATGTGTTCACTTTGTATGGTGGTGCATTAAGTTAGAAAAATTTTAAACAGCAAATTGTTGCTGACTCGATCACTGAGACTGAGTATATTGCTGCCAGTGTGACTGCTAAGGAGGCCGTCTGATGAAAAAATTCATTACAGAGTTAGGTGTGGTTTTGAGGATTGAACAATCAGTGCCTCTTTATTATGATAATATTGGAGCAGTTGCTCAAGCCAAAGAATCAAGGTCTCATCATAAATCCAAGTACATCCTAAGACAGTTCCACCTCATTCGAGAGATTATCGAAAGATGCGATGTGATCGTGGAGCGAGTTGACACCAAGAACAATATAGCAGACCCATTCTTGAAGGCCTTGTCATTGCAGTAGTTTGACTGCCATATTGATTGAATGGGTATCAAGTATAGGGGCGATTGATTTTAAGTGCAAGTGGGAGATTGAAAGAATAATATCTTGCAAGCCAATCGCATATGTGATGCGATGGGATATTTATTATAATTTATCTTTCAGACTCATTTAATTGACATTTATATTAATAAAATAGATATTTTTGATTATTATATACTGCATCTTATTATTTTTTAAGATTATAATGAACCCCATAGGTTTAGATAATGATTTTGGGACCGTGATGAGATCATGCCAGTGAGACCTAAATCCAAGATAGACCTGATCTAAAATATTTTTAGTCGTTGGTACATTGAGTCAGAGACCAATGATACCGATAAGACTGACATGTCCTATGTATGCTCAAAAATGAGGATGGTTGATCTCATAACTACTTATGTGGTGACACTAATACAAGAATATGGGTGCTCATTAGAGAATGTGTTCACTGAATTGACCTATGAGAGAATATCAGATGGAGTCTTATTTACATGTCAACTGATGTTTCTTTAGTGGGAGTTATGTAAGTGATCCTTTGACCTAAGATCACCATAGTACCTTGTGTACTTAGCTCTATATTTTGGTTCACTACCTAATTTGGTTATTTGATCCTTGTGTGGAGTGTTCTGGATATGGTGAAGTATGCATGGAGGTTGTGAGTGATCAATAAGGGATCAGCCACTCCTAATAAGGAGATCAAACATCCTATGTGTCTCATAGGATGGTGATTCTAAAAGTCTTTGGCTAAAGTAGGATGATAATTAGAAAAGAATTTTTAATGTATCATCAACTGAATTATCATCTTCAGATCAAAATACATATAGATAAGTGATTGGGTTTGATATATTTTCATACCCACAGCTCATCTGGGATGTTATTTGATTGAAGGATTGAATTACATGAAAACTTGCCACTGAAGGATATTTTTGAAATTTTTTATCAAAATTTTAAATCTTTCAGATAGTCATGGCATGTTGCTAGACATTAATATTAACTTGTGGGTTCATTAGAATTAAAAGAATTTAATTTTGAAATCAATTTGAAAGAGTCCAAGTTGATTGGGACTCTTCGGGTGACCTAATCTCATCGGATTAGGGTTATGCCAAAAGTTTGGATCCACTGCTGGCTAGATTTGGAACCCAATGGATCACATACTTTAAAATTTAGCTTTGATCTAATCTAATTAGAGTTTAATATAAATTCTATGGGTTAGTTTGATATGCTAGCATATTGTATTAACCCAAGTTTCTAAATTGGTTTAGTTCAAAATGTTTGAGCTAACCTAGACCAATTGCCTTTGACCTAATGGGATTGGATTAATTTGAATTGGATCCTTATCCAACTTGAATCAGTTTTAAGTGGAGAAGGACTCCTCTGTGCCCATCAGAATCTGCAACAAAATATAAATGCCGCCCCCTTATTTTTGGCATGTGAAATGAAGAGTCCTTCTTAATGAAGGCTCTTAATTTTTACGCATTTCCATATTTTTCCAACCAGATCTCCTATGTTTTGTCACCAAAATTTATTAGATTTTTTATGGTATGTAGAAGAAGGAGAGTCCTTTTATTGTATATATCTAGAATGCCAAAAAATTTACTCAGTGAATTTATTCACTGCATGGGAAGTTGAAGCGCCAAAGGTTGGCACCCCTTCATCCCATGTGACATCTCTTGGTCCCCTATTTATAGGGGATACCCCAAATGGCTGATTACTAAGATTTTGAGTTGAGATCATAGAGGAGAGATGTAGAAATTATAAAAAAAATTTTGGAAAAATTTTGAGGAAAAAAAAGAAAACTTTGAGTGGAAAAAGTTGCAAGAAGGGTAGTGAGATTTTTAGCAAGTGCTGCTAGCATGCCCTAGGGTTTGGTTTTTCCATGTGTTGGAGCCAAAAATTAAATTGTAGATTGTGTAACATTTGAAGAATATCTTCTTGGTGTTATTCTAATAGTAAGATCAAAAGTAACTAGATTTTGATGCGATTATGATGCAAGTTCGAAGCTGGCAGTGTTCTTGAGAAGACAAGGCTGTGGCAACACACCAGTTGGGAAGGACCTTGGTCAACTTTCGTGTGGATCATCATTGGAGGACTTCTACCTTAGAGTCTCATGGAGAACACAAACATACCATTTTTTTATTTTAATTAAAGTATAAAATTCTATCCCTTTGCATGCTTGATTTTGCTTTGATCGATATCAGCAAGATGATTCTAGGGTTTGGATTCCGGCACAGTAGTTTTATGTGATAGAACTACTGATTTGTATAATTTTAAAATTTTTAAAAATAACTTTCCACTATGTGGTTGAAATTCAATAGACCCAATTAGTTAGTTTGTTATAATTAATTCCTAAATTGGTTAGGATTGGGTCTAAGGGTTGGTTAGAGTTGGAACAAGATCTTGAATCCTATTTGGAATAGGACTCAACCAACCCAACCCCATGTGATATTTATTCCCACACCTCCACATCTCTTCAATGTCAAATCCCACACCCCACTAAAGGACATGCCCTTCTTATGTTCCATGAGAAAAATAGGGCATCTCTCCCTATTTTTCTTGTCACCAAAAAATAAGAAGGGGAATCCAAGAGTTGGACGCCCCAATTCCACATGACACCAGCCCCTCTTCTCCTCCCCATTTTGATGTGATTTTGGGAGGCTTTGCTTGTTGGTTTTTAAGTGTTAAAGAGTGGCTTCTCTATTAGTTTTACTATAAAAAATGAGAGAAAAAATGTTCTTCCCAAAGAGAGAAAGAAAAGAAAGAAGAAGGGTCTTCTTTCTTGTGTGCAGCCTTGAAAAAGAAGTTTTTCTTTTAGATTTTTTTTAAAATTTTTTTTAAGATAAAAATTAGATTAAATCTAATTTTTAATATAAAAATTTAAAGAAAAAATATTAAAAAAATTTGGTTGGGCATTTGGGGCTTCCTACAGTTCAAGATCAAGGAAGAAGAAGGGTCTTCTTTCTTGTGCAGCCTTGAAGAAGGAGTTCTTCTTTCAAATTTTTTTTTATTTTTTTAAAAATAAAAATTAAATTAGATCTAATTTTTAATATAAAAATTTTGAGAAGAAATATTAAAAAAATTTGGTTAGACGTTTGGGGCTTCCTAGAGTTCTAGATCGAGAAGAAAAAGGGAGAAGAAGAGAGAAGAACGGTTATTCTCTTGGGTCTCTCTTTTGGATTCTTCTAGGACTCAAAAATTTATATGATTTTTAGCATGAGAAATTAGATTAGATCTAACTTTTATCATGATAAATCAGATAAGAAAAGTTCTTCTTAAGGGCATGAAAGGAAGAGATCTAATCTAATTGAGAAGAAAGGTTCTTCTCTTGATCTTTATTGTAGAGATCTAATGCGTAGATTCAGAAAGAAAAAAGAGAGAGTCTCCTTATTCTTTATCTTTATAATTCTTCTTAGATCAGTCAAAGTATGATATCTTCGTGAGCTAGTACTCATGAAGAAATCGATCAGTACAAGGGCTTCGTGTGGATATCTGTAGAGGTCGGACACGTGTGCGGCTGTCAAGTATCATAAAAAATCAAGTACCATAGATTTTAGATGCGATGATCTACTATCTGTGCTCAGGTATAAAATTTTGATCTCAATTAATATTTAGATGTGATCTAAATATTAATTAGATATGTTCTAATTACACATAGATATGATATATACTTACTGAATTTTAGATTTCAGTTTTAGATACATGTATATTAGTTCATATCATAGATCCTGTATGGTGATTTTAGATTTGATCTATGTATGCATTGTAGATTAAATTATTTAATCTATGTATATTTCATTGTTAATTTTTAAAAATGCACGTACAAAAATCACCATGCTTCCCTTCAAATGGTATCAGAGTCAGGTTTATTATGATATGAATATATATGTATATAGTGTTGAAATCTAAATTTAGCAATACATGAGATGTGTTATGATCTAATTTTAGATATGATCCAATGTAAAAATAGATATAATATAATTTATATTATATTTAATTTTTTTGTATATATGATATGTGAATTAGATTAGATATTTTGAGTAGCAAAGTACTCAGATTGGATAATCATCAGGCCATTCGATCATAGGAGCAAGTAAGATTACATGACCCTCTCTTCTCATTCAATGGGGTGCTCTTCATGGCATATAGGAGTGCCACTGTGAGGTCCCATGAAGAAGAACATAAAAGGAAGAACTTATTTTTCTACAAAATCCTAAATGTTGAAACTCTAGAATTTATTGTATGTGATACAAAGCATGAATTGTATGAAAAATAAAATATCTAATCTATATGATTCAAATTATTTTAATCATAAAAATAAAATTTAAAATCATAAAATATTTAAATATAATTTAAAGCTTATTATGATTGATTTTATTTCAGTTTATGCGAGAATTTTTAGATCTAAAACTATGTGATACATATTGACATACCAACTGAGCCAATTGTTTTGAGCTGAGTCGACCCAGTCTCTTATTTTTTATCGGTTTAGTGTTGACTGACTCGACCTAGTTGTCTCAGGCCAAACAGTAATGGTTACTATTTATGATCAGTTAGTCGATCAAGTATCAAACTTAGTTGACCCACTGAAGTGAGCCAACTCAGTTCAGAGGTGAATCGATCTAGTTTTCAGAGTAGAAAATTTTGCATAAAATGATGTAAAATTATTTTATAAAAATTGAAATAGTTTTAATTAATAATCTTAATCTATATTAATGCTATACTTAATTGAGAATTAAGAAATATATTTTAGATATAGAATTATGATTAAAGATCTAATGATATTGCATAAAATATGGGGTATGGGATAGCTCAAATTAGGTCCTTTTAATTGGATTAGACCTAAAGTTAGAATCAAAGACTTAATAGACTAAAAAGAGTAGTTGATCCAATCTAATCAATAGTTGATTTAGATTAGATCAAGGATACTTCAGATTAAAAATAATAGTTGTAAATGATTGAGTCCATATCTTTGATTAAACCAAATGGATCTTGATTGAGGCTCAAAGGTTGAGCCCGAGTCATTAGGCTGATTAGATCGCTGGGTGACTAGAGTTGACTCTTGTTGTTAAGGCTAATCAGTATGACTGATTTAGGTGTCCTGGACTGACTTATCTCTAGTCTTTCTCATGACTTGGTAAAGTCTGTGGGAGGATTTACGATGTGTCAGTTGGACCAGCTAGTCTCTAGTTCTTTACATGACTTGATGAAGTCAGTGGAAGGATTTATGACTTATAGGTCGATTGATATCTTTTAAAAAATTTAATCAAATCTTCTAAATTATTAAGTCCATAAAATGAGTTAGTTATGGGGATAACTAGATCATAGCCTCCCATTAAGGTGAATGATAATGGGTCCATTACTTTAGATTGACATTGCAGGCGCCATTCGTTTGGTGTTCTCTCTGAATGATGAAATTATCATTCATCATATGATGACTCTGTTGAACTATCTGATGGTGGTCAGATTGATCGAGCCATCCTCGAGTCTGATCATTCTTTGGCTAGAATCACCGAGTAGGTTTATATTAATGGTTGGACCTAATCGGGACTTTCAGTGGAGGCCCATCGCTTACTGAAATAAAATATGTGATGAAATTAAATACTAAACGTTGTTTAGAGAAATAATTTGTAGGAAACCTATCCATAGATGCATATGGATTGATCGAGCCATCCTCGGGCCTATATACAGTTTGTGTGGATTCTAGTATCCACTAAGAAATTAAGGTAACTCTTCGAATTGGAGGTAGAGGCTATCAATTCGTATAAAATAGTGAAAGAATCTTTAGACTAAAGTTCAAGTCTTTAGGCTTAAAATAGTTCATATACTAATAGGTCAATTATTCTCTTTTCTAAAATGATTAAAAAATTATCGCTCTCTTCACTATTAGACAGTGAAAATGTTATCAGACCTAACTTTGATAGCCAGTATCAGAAGTTGAGTATAGTTTTTGGGCAAATTGATCAAAAAGTCTTAGGCTAACCCAAACAGGCTTAAAAGAGAAATCAGCAAATGATTGCTGGTCAAGATAGTTATATGATAACTCCTTGAAGTTTCTCTATTGGTAATATTACTATCTGGGTATAGGATACTGACAGTATAAGTCATGTTTGCAAATAATTACAAAAGACTTTAGGATAGTAGAAGGTTTGAAAATGACAAGAGACTCCTAAATATAAGAGATAAAAATCTGTTCCAGTCTTAACATTAGGAATTATCAAACTTATTTTGAACCCTAAAGATGTCATTTTAAGTGATTGTCACTATTATTTAATCTTATTGATGGTATCAATAAATATGATTATTGTAATATCATGATGAATGATACTACAATAATGAGTGGATAATTAAAAATGATATAAACTCAGTGCCATAGCCTGTTAGTGTAATGTACATGTCTGACTAGCACCCTAGATTAGATAATATCATTGAAGCTTGCCTTTGGCATTGTTGACTTAGTCACCTTTTATTGGAAAGGGTGAATGAGCCAGTGATGTTCTGAGTTTGGTATATATTGATGTATTTACACTCATGAACATGAGTGTTAGAAGAGGGCTTACTACTTCATTAAAATCCATGATGACCTATCTTGGCATGGGTGCATCTTGCTTATGAAGTATAAATTTGAATCGATTGAACTGTTCAAATGATTCCGTAATGAGGTAGAAAAATAAATTGCAAAAAGTATTAAAACTTATTAGTCAGACCGATGAAGTGAATACCTTTACAGTAAGTTTTGACATATCTAGGAGAAAATTAGATTCTCTATCAATGGACCTCTCTTGGGATACCACTATTTAAAAGGGTGTCTGAAAAAAAAAATCGAAGTTTGTTAGATATGGTTCGGTCCATTGTGGGTTTGCTAGTCTATCTGAAGTCATATTTTAAAGACTACTTGATATGTGCTTAAGAACATTTCGAGTAAATTAGTTACCAAATCTCTATATCAGATATGGACTTGGGTCATCCGATACTCCCTTATTTGGAGTGTCGGACTTATGTGAAATGTTTACAAACCGACTCATTTGAATCTTGATCTGATAAATATTATATTAAGGATATTTCTTCTACCTTCCTGATAGACATGAGATGTTTATGTATCTTAAGGCATTCTTATTAGAAAAGAAATTCTTTGATGAAGGAACTGATGTCGTTAAGACCAAACTTGGTGAAGCTTGATAGATAGAGGAACCGACTTTGATACAAATCAACAGAACTGGAGTTGATTAGATCAAATCTAGAGTTCGATATAAAGGCATCTTTGAGTAGATATGGTAGAGTACTATATCAGTCGAATAGATACTTCAGTTTCTAGATTCGAGATGGAGATTTGATCTCCCATAGGGATGCTATATAGGGATCTAACTTTGAGAAGTAGCTTGGAGCTATTAAATTTGAAATGAAGTCCATAAAGATCGATGATGTATAGATATTTATTGATTCACCTAAATGGATAAGACCCATCGGGTGTAAGTGGATTTTAAAATAGATAAGAGGCATAGACGGAAAGGTGGATACCTATTAATTCTGTCCAGTTGCCAAAAGATTTCATCAAAATTATAGTATTGACTATGATGAGATAATTTTTTTATGGCAATCCTCAAGTCCATTTAGATTGAATCAAGCTTCTCGGAGTTGGAACATATGTTTTGAATATATGGCTTTATTAAGAACGAAGCAGAATTCTGTATGTATAAATGGGCTAATAGTTCTGTAAAAGTATTCTTTATGTTGTTTGGATGAAATTCTCTAAATCAAGAATGATATCCCTACATTACAGAGAATAAAAGCTTGGTTGTCATCTCTATTCTCCATAAAGGTTTGGGAGGTTATTAGAACTATCCTTAAGTATTTATAAAATACTAAGGACCAATGGCTCGTTTATGGAGAGTCTGACTTAAAATCTATAAAATATTGATTCTAATTTTTAGTCAGATAGAAATGACAAAGTTGTGTCAGATTATGTTTTTATCCTAGAAGAAGGAGCGACATGCTGAAAAAGTTCCATGCAATAGCCAGTAGCCAATTTTATTTATGATACGGAGTTCTTTACGATATTTGATGCTGGTAAAGAAGTAGTTTGATTGTGAAAGTTCATCAATAAGTATGGAGTGGCATCTTCCATTAATGGTCCAGTCTTTCTGTATTGACAGCAGTACTGGAGCCTTAGCTTAAGCTGAAGAATTGATGTTCCATCTAATAACCAAACACTTTCTGTATTGCAATCAACTTGTTCAATAAGATCAAAATAAAGTAGACCTTAGGAAGATCGACTGAAAGAAAAACTTGACTGACCCATTGACTAGAGTAATCGGATTTAAAGAGTTCAATGATCTAAAATAAAAGATGGATATTTGATACCAATTTAATTGGCTTTAGTCCAAGTGAGAGTTGTTGGAAAATATATTCTAAAACCAATCATCTAGGTTGTAGATGATTGTTCTCTATACAAGTATATGAATTATAAAATAATAAATATTATCTGACAGATTCATCATAAGGAATACATCTTCCAAAATAAAACTCATATGTTATGGTGAAGTCTTTAGAACTACTTACAAAATGATAAAGAAGGATTCATCGTGTAGTTCTTAAATCCTACTCACGATCAAATGATACAATTATTACAAGGACGATAACTGAATAGAGTGTAGGTCGTTGTATGCCATATTGGTTGGTTGTCCTCTTAACTAAGGTATGTGGTGACACGGGTATGACATATGGATGATTTGTAGGAGTACATTTAATTGAACGTGATCATTTTTGGAGTACTCTGCTGTGAAAGATTGCTATGATGGGATATGGGTATATGTGTCTTTCTGACCTGAGACTGCCTTGGTGACTTGCAAGCAACTCACTATGCTTTGGTACCAGACTATCTGAATTTTTAATTCGATGACGGAAGATTTTTGGATACAGTCAAGTACTTATAAAGTCTGAGTGCAAGTCAAGATGGGATTGATCACTCCAAGTGAAATTGAAGATGATGCATCACTGTATTTTAATTTAACAAAACTTTGGCCAAAATAATCCTAGTGAGGAGTCACAAATTGATCGCTCCAAGTAAAATTGGAGATGATGCATCACTGTATCTCAATTTAGCAAAACTTTGGCTAAAATAATCCTAGTGAGGAGTCATAGGATTTTAAGGTTGAGACACAATATGGACTACTCTTCCTGAATTGATAGTTTAACCCTTAGTCATCTTTGAGCATCAAGTGTCAAAAGGATGAATTATATGGTAACTATATCCACATGGGTTCTAGAGTATTGCTGGGCATACATTCGGCCTATACGGATGTCGGATCCCATTGCTAGATGGTTACATCGATTAGTATAAAAATTATATTTATGCTACCAGCTTAGATTTGAACCAATGGAGTCACACACATAGAAGTACCTATCTGATCAAATGACTGATCGACGATTATGAATCGTTGAAGGGTTTAATTATCAATTTGATTGATGATTAATCCTATGCACAGATTATAATAAATAATTTACTAGTGATTGATAAATTAGAAAAATAATTAATTAACAATATGATTATTAATTGGTTCAATTTGATTGAGCAATAGAGATTGGATCAGATCTAATTGAATTGGATTCAATTGAATTGGCTTTAGATTGATTGGATGCATCCCTATTGATAACAGGACTTGTTTCAATTGATCATAGGGATGCAAATCAAAATTTAAATTGGATATGATTCAATTAATTTTATATAGACTTGGATTGGATCAAATCTTATTGGATAATAGGCTTGATTGGATCAAGTCTTATTATCAAAAACTTCTCTGATATCCATTAAGAATCAATCCCTGGATCAATGAGGTTTTAATTTAACTAATTTTCAATTGGATTGGGGCTTAATTGGTTTCATAATTGGGCTAAGATCCAATTAGTTAGTTTGTTATAACTAATTTTTAAATTGGTTAGGATTGGATCCAAGGATTAGTTAGAGTTGGAATAAGATCTTGAATCTTATTTGGAATAGGACTCAACCAACCCAACACCATGTGATATTTATTCCCATGCCTCCACATCTCTTCAATATGAGATCCCATGCCCCACTAAAGGCCACGCCCTTCTTATGTTCCATGAGAGAAATAGGGCATCTCTCCCTCTTTTTCTTGTCGCCTAAAAACAAGAAGGGGCGTCCAAGAGTTGGATGCCCCAATTCCACATGACGCCAACCCCTCTTCTACTCCCCATCTTGATGTGATTTTGTGAGGCTTTGCTCGCTGATATTTGAACATCAAAGAGAGGCTCCTTTGCTAGTTTTACAGTAAAAAATTGGAGAAGAAGAGTTCTTCCCAAAGAGAGAAAGACAAGGAAGAAGAAGGGTCTTCTCTCTTATGCACAGCCTTGAAGAAGAAGGAGTTCTTCTCTCAAATTTTTTTTTCTATTTTTTTTTTTAAAATAAAAATTAGATAAAATATAATTTTTAATATAAAAATTTATAAAAAAATATCAAAAAAATTTGGTTGGGTATTTGGAGCTTCCTAGAGTTCTAGATCAAGGAAGAAGAAGGATCTTCTTTCTTGTGCGCAGCCTTGAAGAAGGAGTTCTTTTTTCATATTTTTTTTATTTTTTTTAGAATAAAAATTAAATTAGATCTAATTTTTAACATAATAATTTATATAAAAAATATCAAAAAAATTTAGTTAGACGTTTGGGGCTTCCTAGAGTTTTAGATCAAGAAGAAAAAGAGAGAAGAACGATTCTTCTCTTGGATCTCTCTTTTAGAATCTTATAGGGCTCAGAAATCTATATGATTTTTAGTATGAAAAATTAGATTAGATCTGATTTTTATCATAAAAATTAAAAAAAAATTCTTCTTAAGGGTGTGAAAGGAAGAGAGAAAGGTTCTCTCTTATGCACGAAAAAATTAAGAAGAAAGGATTTTTCTCTTGATCTCTATTGTAGTGATTTGACGTATAGATCCAAGAAGAAAAAAGAGAGAGTCTCCTTATTCTTCATCTTCATGATTCCTCTTAGATCAGTCAAAGTATGATGTCTTCATAAGCTAGCACTCCCAGGGAGATCGATCAGCACAAGGACTCATGTGGATATCTGTAGAGGCCGAATGTGTGTGCGGCTGTCAAGCATCATGAAAAATCAAGTATTATGGATTTCGGATGCGGTGAGCTACTACCCATGCTCAGGTATGAGATTTTGATCTCAATTAATATTTATATGTGACCTAAATATTAATTAAATATGATCTAATTACTCATAGATATGATCTATACTTGTTAAATTTTAGATTTTAGTTTTGGATAGATGCATATTAGTTCATGTCATAGATCTTGTATGGTGATTTTAGAATTGATCTATACATGCATTATAGATTAAATTATTTAATCTATGTATATTCTACTGTAAATTTTTAAAAATGCATGCACAAAAACCACCATGCTTCCCTTCAATCAGAGCCTATCTTGATCTATATAATCAAAGATTAAATTATTATCTTGATTGTGATCAAGCATGAGTTTTTGGTTTGGTTCAAGTCAGATCAAAGATTGAACCCGATCGAATATCCAAACCCTAGTATGTCTTAGAAATATATTTTTAATATAAAATACATGATGTATGTATAGAATTTTCTTAGTAGCTTAGCACTCTAATTGGGTTCATCACCAAGCCATCCGGTCATAAGAGCAAGTAGGGTTCAGAGACTCTCTCTTCCTATTCCATAGGATACTCTTATGGAATGTAGGGGTGCCATTGTGATGTCCTAAGAAGAAGAATTATGAAAAGAGTATTTTGTATTCATACATGTTATTAGAATTTCATGCATATGTGATATGCTTGAGATGCTTAATTATAATCATGTTATATGATTATATTTTCATATCTTAGAGATATGATTGGATACTATGATTAGTTATTATGATTTTTAAGATACAACTATATTAGTGCATCATTGTGATTGATTGATTTAGAATGTACTTGAGACTATTAAAGCCCTCATAAAAATCATATTAAGTTGTAGTGTTATGAACCAGTAGCTGACCTATTTTCTTAAATCGATTAATCAATTGGTGTTGAAGGAGTGTTTCAAGTGTGGTGGTTATTTAATTGGTTTTGTTACTAGCCTGATCAATTTTATGTTGGATTCCAGCCACATAGTGAAAAATAATTTTTAAAATTTTTTAAAATACTCAAATCAATAGCTTTATCAAATAAAACTATCGAGCCAAATCCAAAACCCTAGAATCACTTTGCCGAACATGATCAAAGTAAATTCAAGCATGAAAAGAGATAGAATATTATACTTTAACCAAAATAGAAAAGTGGCATATTAGTGTTCTCCATGAGACCCCAGGTAGAAGTCCTCCAATGGTGATCCAACGAAAGTTGGTCAAGGTCCTTCCCAACCGGTGCACAGCCACAGCCTTGTCTTCTCAAGAATACTATCAGCTTCTAACTTACGTCACGATTACACCAAAGCCCAATTACTTTTGATCTTGCCACTAAATGATGTCAAGAAGACACTCTTCAGATATCATATAATCTAAAATTTAATTTTTAGCTCCAATATATAGAAAAATCAAATCTTAGGGCACTCCAGCAACACTTGCTAAAAATCTTACCACCCTTGTAGCAACTTTTGCCACTCAAATTCTTCTCTTTTTTTTTTTAATTTTTTTTAGATTTTTTGCTATAATTTTAACATTCTTTATATCTATCTCACCCAAAAATATCAATCAGAAGCTATCTGGGGTGTCCCTTATAAATAGGAGACCAGGGGACGTTACATGGGATGAAGGGGTGCCAACTTTTGGTACTCCAATTTTCCACATGCTAAATAAATTCATCGGGTAAATTTTTAGGAATTAAAATATTTGGAGTAGAAGAGCTCATCCTTCTCTATGTTTTATAAAAATTTCATTAATTTTTGAAATTAAAACATAAGATTTCTGATTTATTTTCTAAAGCAATGCGTTTAATAAAAAGCCTTCTTTAAGAAGGACTCTTTATTTCTCACGCTGATTTGAGGTGGGCAGCAATAATATTTTTGTGTGACTTTTGGTGAACATAGAGGAGTCCTTCTCTACTTAAAATTAGTCTAAGTTAGATAAGGATCCAATCCAAATTGACCCAATCCCATTAGGTCAAAGCCAACTGGTCTAGGTTAGCTCAAATACTTTGAACCAAACTAATTTGGGAACTTGAGTTAATAAAATATGCTAGCATATCAAATTAACCTATAAAATTTATATTAAACTCTAACTAAATTAGATCAAGGCTAAATCTCAAAGTGTGTGATCCATTGGATTCCAAATCTAGCCAGTAGTGGATCCGGACTTTTGACGTAACCCTAATCCAATGAGATTAGGTCACCCAAAGAGTCCCAATCAACTTGGACTCTTCCAAATTGATTTTAAAATCAATTTTTTTCAATTTTTATCAAGTTCATAAGTCTAGATTGATATCTAGCAATATGTCATGACCACCCAAAAATTTGAAATTTTGATAAAATTACCAAAATATCCTTCAACGGTAAGTTTCTGTGTAATTCAATCCTTCAGTCAAACAATATTTCAGATGAGCTATGGGTATGAAAATATGTCATATTTAATCACTTATCTTTATGTATCTCTATTTGAAGGTGATGATTCAGTTGATAATATATTAGAAACTCTTTTCTAATTATCACCCTACTTTGGCCAAAGATTTTCAGAATCACCGTCCTATGAGATCATATAGGATGTTCGCTCTCCTTATTAGGAGTGACTGCTCTCCTTATTAGGAGTGACTGATCCCTTATTGATCACTTACAACCTCCATACATACTTCACCATATCCAGAATATCCCATACAAGGATCAGAGAACCAAATTAGGTAGTGAACCAAAATATGGATCCATGTATACAAGGTACCATAGTGACTTCAGGTCAAAGGATCACTTACACAACTTGCACTAGAAACTTATCAGTTGACATATAAATAAGACTCCATCTGATTATTCTCTCATAGGTCAATTCAGTGAACTCATTCTCTAATTAGCATCCATATCCTTATATTAATGTCACCACACAAGTGGTTGTGAGATCAACCACTCTCATTTTTGAGCATACATAGGACATGCTAGTCTTACTGATATCATTGATCCCCGACTCAACATACCAATGACTAAAAATATTTTAGATCAAGGCTATTAAGGATTTAGATCTCACTAGCGTGATCTCATCATGGCTCTAAAATCATTGTCCAGACCTATGAGGTTCATTATAATTTTAAAATTAATAAGATACAGCATATAATGAATCAAAAATATCAATTTTATTAATAATTTTAATGTCAATTACATGAGTTTGGAAGATAAATTATAATAAACATCCTATTACATCCCATATGCGATTGGCTTGTAGGGCATAATTCTTTCAATCTCCCACTTGCGCTAAAGTCAATCATCCCTATACTTGATACCCATACTATCAAGGTGGTGGTCAAACTGCTGCATTGATAAGGTCTTAGTGAATGGGTCCGTTATATTATTCTTGGTGTCAGCTCGCTCCACGATCATATCGCATCTTTCGACTATCTCCTGAATGAGGTGGAATCGTCTTAGGATGTGCTTGGATTTATGATGAGACCTTAATTCTTTAGCTTGAGTAACTGTCCCAGTATTATCACAATAAAGAGGCACTGGTTGTTCAATCTCTGGAACCACACCTAACTCTGTGATAAATTTTTTCATCCAGACAGCCTCCTTAGCAGTCTCACTTGTAGCAATATACTCAACCTCAGTGACTGAGTCAGCAACAGTTTGCTGTTTGAAATTTTTCCAACTTACTGCACCATCATACAAGGTGAACACATATCCAGATATCTATTTGCTATCATTCGAATCAGATTAGAAACTAGAATCGATATAACCTTTCAGTTTTAAATCTGATCCACCATATATTACAAAATCATCTCTAGTTCTTCTCAAGTACTTGAGTATATTTTTCATAGCTTTTCAATGATCCTCCTCAGGATCAACCTGATATCTACTTACAATGCCCAAGGCATAAGCCACATTAGGCTTGGTACATAACATAGCATACATTATTGATCCTACTGTCGAAGCATAAGGAATAGAACTCATTCTATTTCTCTCTTCAGGTGTCTTAGGAGACATCTTTTTAGAGAGTTGTATGTCATGACCTATGGGTAAGTAACCTCTTTTACTTTCCTCCATGTTGAAACTCTTCAATATAAGATCAATGTACCTAGACTGGGACAAGCCTAGCATCCTTTTCGATCTATCCCTACAAATCTTTATACTAAGTATATAGGATGTTTTACCTAAATTTTTTATGAAAAATTTTTGTGATAGCCAAGTCTTGATCAATTGTAATATCGAGATATCATTCCCAATGAGTAGTATACCATCCACATATAAGACCAAAAAGATAATAGTACTCCCATTACTCTTCTTGTACACACAAGGTTCATCCATATTTTTGATAAAGCCAAACGATTTGATTGTCTCATCAACATGGATGTTCCAGCTCCTCGATGCTTGCTTTAATCCATATATGGATCTATTCAGCTTGCATACCTGATTTGCTCTCTCCTTAAGATAAATCTCTCTGGCTGAGTCATATAGACTTCTTTCTCAAAGTTTTTATTAAGAAAGATAGTCTTGACATCCATCTGTCAGATTTCATAGTCATGGTATGCTACAATAGCAAGCATTATCTGAATAGACTTGAGCATGGCTACCGATGAAAAAAATTTTTCATAATCAACACCTTATTTTTGTCTAAAATCTTTTACCACAAGCCTGATCTTATAGGTCTCTACCTGGCCATCTACTCTAATTTTTTTTTTGAAGACCCATTTGCAGCCTATTGGGGTCACACCCTCAGGCGCATCAACCAACGTCCAAACTTGGTTGGCATACATGGAGTCTATTTTGGATTTCATGACATTGAGCCACTTATAAGAGTCACTACTCATGACAGTTTTCAAATAGATCGTAGGCTCATTATTCTCAATGTTGTGGGTTGTGTTGTCATTCTCAATGATAAACCTATACCTGAGTGGTACACTACGCACTCTACTCGACCTTTGGAGAGGAGGTGTGTGTAGTGGCATGCCTTAACAATGGGCACATCTGGTTGAGAATCATCTGGTGAATCCTGGATGGATTGTCAGTTTTGAACTTTCTCAAGTTCAACAGACCTCCCACTGCCTCCTTCTTGGATAAACTCTTTTTTCAAAAAAATGGTATGCTTACCAACAAACACCCCTTGTTGAGTAGGATTATAGAAGTAGTATCTTATACTCTCCTTGGGATAACCTACAAATCTGCATTTTTCTGATTTAGCATCCAGTTTATTTATGTCCATCAATATTTCTCACATAAGCTGGACAACCTCAAATCTTAAGATGCTTAAGATTGGATCTTTTTTCTTTTCATATTTCATATATAGTGCTAGAAATAGATTTTGAAGGTACTTTATTTAAAATATACGCTGCAGCCTCGAGGATGTATCCCCAAAAAGATAATAGAAGATCCGTGAAATACATCATGGACTGTACCATATCTAATAAGATACGATTTCTCCTTTCTATAATTTTATTTAATTATGGAGTATAAGGAGGTGTCCATTAAGAGAGTATACTATTTTGTTTCAAATAATCAAGAAACTCAATAGAAAAATATTCTCCTCCTTGATCCGATCGAAGAGCTTTAATACTTTTACCAATTTATTTTTCGATCATTCTTTGATCCTCTTTAAATTTGTCAAAGGCTTCAGATTTATATTTTATTAAATACACATATTCAAACCTAGACATATCATCAGTAAATGTAATAAAGTAAAAGTATCCATCTCTAGTTTGAATCGATATTGAACCACACACATCAGTATGTATAAGGTCCAAAATGTCACTCATCCGATCTCCATGTCCAGTAAATGGAGTCTTGGTCATTTTTTTCATGAGGTAAGATTCACAAGTCCCATATGATTCATAATCATAAGAATCAAAGAAATTATCTTTATATAACTTGTTAATCCTTGACTCATTTATATAGCAAAGTTGGTAGTACCAGAGGTATGTGACATCACATCCTCTCTCTTTCTTTTCTTCATATTATCAACATGAAGTACATTATCATTAAGTGAAAGAAACATAAGACCATTATCAATAAAAGCACTTCCATAATATTCATTAGAAAAATATATAGAACAACTATTGTTCTTTGTAATTATTTCAAAATTTTATTCCAATAATAATGGTACAAAAATACTATTTCTAACAATATTTGGAATGTAATAACAGATCTTTAGTTCCAAAACTTTTTTCGAAGGTAACTTCAAAACCCTGGTTCCTACAGTTTTGGCTTGAATGGATTCTCCACTTACGCCAAATAGCTTGAAATCACCTTTATTCAGATTTCTTATTTCCTGTAGACCCTACAATGATTTGCAAAGGTATGAACTACAGGCGGTATCAATACCCAAGAATCTGATATTGAAGTGCTTAATGATAAATCAGTTTGTATCATATACAAATCTTTAGCAATATTTACTGATTTCATGATTGTAAGGTACTCCTTGCAATTTCTCTTCTAGTGGCCTCCTTGCCACAGTGATAACAAGTACCTTTGGCGGAGACCCTCTTCACCTTTTTCTTGGAGATGCCAGTCTTAGGGTTTTGCTTTTTCTTAGAATCCTTTTTTATCTTCTTCTTGCTGATCATATCAACATGAAGAATCTGAGTCTTTTCATCCTTGAAATGGCTCTCTATTATTTTTAACATATTCAGCAGCTTAGGCAAGTTGATGTTAAGTTTGTTCATATGATAATTGTTATGATCCAGGTGGTGTGCCCAAGGCCCAGGGGATCAAGACTAAGGCCAAGGTCCATCATTCATGAGGGCTTCATGGAGGCTCTAGGGCTAGTTGGGTCCTAGGTTGAAAGGCTGTGGGCCTTTCGGGTTCTTAAGGTCTAGGTTATGTGGACCTCAAGGGACCAACTCTTTATGGGTCAGGTCTGGGCTCAGGATAGGTGAGATTAGGTCGAGTCATGGGTGTACATGGGCTTGGGTTAACCTAATCTCCCATAGAGTTGGTCAAGGGAGTTTTGGGTTTGGGTCACTTGACCCGGTGTTTATATATACATGTACTGTGTATAGGTTGGAAAAAAGCCAAGAAAATATACGACTCTTTCTCCCAAGTCTCTCTCTCTCTTCTCTCTCTCTCTCCAGCAATCTTCCATGCACCAGGAGCAAGAAACCCTAGGGTTTCTTGCTGCCAGTCCATAAAAGGAAAGAAAGGAAGGGAGGCGCTAGCCCCTTTCCCCCTTGCAGCCGCAAGCCATTTCTTCTCTTCCCTCTCTTGCAGACACCCAAACACCTAGTTCAGGACTTGAAATCTCTTGAAAAGAGGTTGGTATAAGTCTCTCTCAGATCTGGAGTTGATCTGAGGTCGTTTGAGGTATGGGTGAGATCTCCATCAACAGATCTACAAAAAGGCTGCAGCAGGACAGATCTGCGAGGTCTGTCTCCATCTATCTACTTTCCCATTTAGAATATCTCGAATTGAGATCTACAAATTGGAGGACCTCGGTCCAGGTCTGATCTGGTTGGGTACTAGATCTTGAATTTTTTAGAGGTGGTTTCAAAGGTATTCTTCATCTGGAATGAAAGGCTGACGAAGAAGATAGCAACCAGGCTGATTTCGTCAAGGGCCTTGGATCGTGTCCAGAAGTCTCTAGATCTATTCGTTGCTGGTTTTGCTACACCAAAGGTCCATGGGGTGAGCCGGGATCGTGCTCCAATAGTTGGTATCAGAGCCACGGTGGTGAGAAAGCGGTTTCAAGCATGAGAAGTTGAAGATCCCAAGTGCTGAAAATTTTTAGCAAGGTACCATCAAGGTATATTCTATACTTCTTGATTTTATATTGCCTGTTTGGCTTGGATCCAGTCATGGGCAGCAATATGAAGATCGAGTTTGAGAAGTTTGATGGTAAAGAGAATTTTTTCATGTAAAAAATCCAGGTGGAGGATCTTCTGGTGCAAGCAGATCTAGATCAGGCTTTGGATGAGAAGCCTGAGGGAATGACAGATAGACAGTGGGCATCGTTGGAGAAGAAAGTATGCTCGGTGATCAGAGGATGTTTGGTGGATGTGGCATTGTATTCGGTGCTAGAAGAAAAGACCCCGAAGGGCCTTTGGTCGAAGTTGCACACCATATATATGGGGAAAAATATGTGCAACAAGCTAATGCTGAAGAAAAAGTTATACAGTCTTCGGATGCAGGAGGGATTTGATGTGATTGGCCACATTCAGAGGTTCGACTAGTTGTGCACGGAGTTGATGAATATCGGGGTGAAGCTGGATGAGGAGGATAAGTCCTTGTTGCTTTTGTGTTCACTACCAGGATCATATGATTCTTTGGTGACTACACTGCTCTACGGCAAGGAGACTCTGGAATATAAGGACATGGTCTCGGTGCTGAGGTCTAATGAGCAGAGGAAAAAGTTGACCAGAGATCAGGCTCCCTAGGAGGGTTTGACAGTAGGGGAGAGGACAGGTAGAGGCAGAGGCAGAAGCAAGTCCAGGGGGCGGTCCAAGTCCAGGAAGGGAAAGAAAGAGGGGAAATGCTTCAAGTGCAACGAGTTCGGGCACTTCAAGCGAGAATGTCCACTATGGAAGAGCAAGAAGGGAGAAAGAAGTAGCTCAGAATAAGTGAGTGCAGTTGCTGGGCAGCAGGTGGAGGATGATCTACTTGTGGTATCGATGGTCACAGGTATTACACAGAGGAGTGGACACTAGACTCTACGTGCTCACATCACTACACACCACACAGTTCTTGGTTTGTGACATACACCAAGACAGATGAGGGATCAGTGACTCTAGGCGACAATCATCCTTGCAAGGTGGCTGGGATAGGGATAGTCAGGGTGAGGATATTTGATGGGATTGTGAAAATATTGACAAATGTAAAGCACATCCTGGAGCTGGAAAAGAATCTGGTGTCACTAGGCTACTTGGAGCGCAGTGGATACAGCTTCAGCAGTAGGGCTAGAAGCGGAGTACTGAACATCTTCAATGGAGCTATGGCAGTGATGAGAGGCAGGAGGTTGGACAATAACCTCTATCGCATGGAGGGATCTGTGGTGACCGGAGAGTTTGATGCAGCAGCTGCAGCACAGGACCAGTAGGGGGCTTACAGGATGTGGCACTACCGCCTAGGCCACATGGGTGACAAGGGGCTGAGGGAGTTGAGCAGGAGAGGACTCATCTCTGATCTTGAGGATGGTGCTACAAGGGAGATCTGTGAGCCTTGCCAAATGGAAAAGCAGAGGAGAGTTCAGTTCAACATCAGTACAGTCCGTAGTGCAGCCCCTTTGGAGTTAGTACACACGGATGTGTGGGGACCAGCCCCAGTTTTTGCTAGGAATGGGGGTAGATACTTCATGACCCTGATTGATGATTTCTCAAGAAAACTCTGGATTTACTTTATGAGAGAGAAGTCAGAGGTCTTCACGAAGTTCAAGATCTGGAGAGCTGAGGTGGAGAAGGAGCAGGGGAGGAGCGTGAAGTGTCTGAGGTCAGACAATGACGGAGAGTACACCAGCAGAGAGTTCCAGGATTACTGTGAGGAGTGTGGGATCAGGAGACACTTCTCAGTTAAGGAGACTCCACAACAGAATGGGGTGGCCGAGAGGATGAACATAACACTTCTGGAAAAGGCACGATGCATGAGGCTGCAGGCAGGGCTTCCAAAGGAGTTCTGGGTTGACACAGTTGACACAGCAGGTTACTTGGTCAATCGGTCACCTCACACCAGGTTGGATGGCAGGCTTCCAGAGGAGTTGTGGTCTGGGAGGACAGTTGGGCTGGGCCATCTACGGATATTTGGGTGCATGGCCTATGTGCACATTGGAGCTGGTGAGCGGAGCAAACTAGACGCCAGATCACGCAAGACGGTGTTTCTAGGCTATCTGCGAGGAGTCAAGGGATACAGGCTATGGGATCTCTTGGAAAAGAAGGTCATCATTAGTCGGGATGTGACTTTTGATGAGGAGTCAGTCCTTCAGAGGTGAGCAGGCATGGAGGAGCAGCAGGAGCAGGAGGAGGTCTAGCAGGGCGCTGCTGGACAGCTTACCTCTTTTATTTTGCCTCTTGCAGGTACTACTGGAGGACATGACATTCAGGTAGAGAACCTATCTAAGGTGTCTCTACAGGTGGAGAGGACTCGGATGGATGATCGAGGTGGAGAGGTCCTGCAGGAGCGAGCTGGATCGAGGACTGATATCGGTATTTTTCTACACAAGCCCAAGAGGACCATCAGGCAACCAGACCGATATGGCTTCGAGGAGATGCTATCATATGCCCTGGTGACAGCGAATGGAGACCCATACACGTATCAGGAGGCTATTAAGAGCCAGGACAGAGAGCGGTGGGTCCAAGTGATATCCGAGGAGATGCAATCTCTCCACCAGAACCAGACGTGGCGATTGGTGCAGTTGCCACAAGGGAAGAGGCCCATTGGCTGCAAATGGGTCTACAGTCGCAAGGACAGAGTGGAGCTGGTTGAGGCCTTGGGACACCAAGGTGGAGATTGTTATGATCTAGGTGGTGTGCCCAAGGCCCAGGGGACTAAGACTAAGGCCAAGGTCCATTCATGAGGGCTTCATGGAGGCTCTAGGGCTAGTTGGGCCCTAGGTTGAAAGGCTGTGGGCCTTTCGGGTTCTTGAGGTCTAGGTTATGTGGGCCTTAAGGGACCAACTCTTTATGGGTCAGGTCTGGACCCAGGATAGATGAGATTTGGTCAAGTCATGGGTGTACATGGGCTTGGGTTAATCTAATCTCCCATAGAGTTGGTCATGGGAGTTTTGGGTTTGGGTCACTTGACCCAGTATTTATATATACATGTACTTGTATAGGTTTGATTAAGCCAAGAAAATAGATACCTCTTTCTCCCAAGTCTCTCTTTCTCTTCTCTCTCTCTCTCCAGCAATCTTCCATGCACCAGGAGCAAGAAACCCTAGGGTTTCTTGCCGCCAGTCCATAAAAGGAAAGAAAGGAAGGGAGCTTCCCCCTTTTGCAGCTGCCAGCCATTTCTTCTCTCCTCTCTCTTGTAGGTGCCTAAAAACCAGGTTCAGAATCTGGAATCTCTTGAGAAGAGGTTGGTACAAGTCCCTCTCAGATCTGGAGTTGATCTAAGATCGTTTGAGGTGCGGGTGAGATCTCCATCAATAGATCTACAAAAAGGCTTCAGCAGGATAGATCTACGAGGTCTGTCTCCATCTATCTTCTTCTCTATGTAGAACACCCCGATTCAAGATATACAAATTGGAGGACCTCGATCCAAGTCTGATCTAGTTGGGTACCAGATCTTGGATTTTTTAGAGGTGGTTTCAAAGGTGTTCTTCATCTGGAATGAAAGGCTGACGAAGAAGACAGCAACCAGACTGATTTCGTCAAGGGCCTTGGATCGTGTCCAGAAGTCTCCAGATCTATTCGTTGCTAGTTCCGCTGTACCAAAGGTCTGTGGGAGGAGCCGGGATCGTGCTCCAATAATAATTAATAACAAACTGGGAAAAAAAGTCAGAGAGAGATTATACGATCAAATCCTGATTTAGTTTACCAGCTATTCCAGACGAGCGATCAAATCAATCATCTTTAGGACATACATTTGCATAGAAGAGCCTTTAGTCATATGGGTACAGAATAATTGCTTTGATATCTCATATCGAGCAGTTCGACTTTGCTCCCCATATAACTCCTTAAGATTAAGGAGAATAGAGGAAACGTCCATGTCCTTATGCTGTCTCTGGAGCTCATTGCTCATGGAGACAAGCATGATATATTTGACAGTCACACTGTCATCTTTTCACATCTTGTATGTGGCCCTTTCCTTCTCGAAAGCATCTTTTCGAAGAGAATCTGGAGCAGGTATTTCTAGAATGTAGGAGACTTTCTTCTGAGTGAGAATAATTCTCAAGTTCCTTAACTAATCGACATAGTTGGGTCCGATCAACTTGTTAGTATCTAGGATACCTCTAAGAGATAATGAGGATGTCATAAGTGTAGTTAATCTATAATGACAAGAACACAATATAAGCAGACAACTCATGAAGACATTCATAACTAGACTAGGACTTTTATCTAATTGTATCTTCTACTATTTTATCGAACTTCATATCCCTCAAATATGAAAATTGAGAAACATACTAATATTTCTTAGTGGGATTGAGATCTCTATTCCTCACAAACACCTTGTGGATAGCACAACAAGTATTCATGAGTTCAAGAGTAGGTAACTCTTTACTAATTGTACCTTTACAATTCTCAACATCTTTCATTCTAATCTCTAGATCATATATAGTCTTGTGGATAGTATAACAAACTATAGTATTCTAGTTAAGTTGATCCTTCAATCTCATATAGTCATACTTAAATAATGCTGTCCTTGTGGATAGTGCAACAAAGCAACACTATTCAAATATGCCATAAGCATCAATATGCACTTGATCAACATCATGTCAATTTTTATAGTAAGCCTTGTGGATAGCACAACAAGCTCACTAAGATCTTAACATACTCTATTAACTAAGTTTGAAGAAAGGCCCTTGTAATATCTACATCACTAATCAATCTAAGTCCGAAATTCAAGAAGACCAAATTGGCCAGGTAAGTAGGTGGGAGGCTCCCCGTAGTTTTTTTAGATACCAACAGAGTTGATCAGATCAGCATACAGACCTAATAGAAAATTATCTTTCACACTTTTCTTGACATCAATTGATCTTAAGAATTTGACTTTTGATTTAAAAATGAATCCCGACATTACAACTTAATATAATTTTATGAGGAACTTTAAACTAGTCTCGACACATCTTAACTATATAAGCGCATAAAATGTACCCTACAAATTATGTAAATTTGCATGCTTCTACTATTCAAAATAGCAATCACTTTAGCATGCCAAAAAATATATCAAGATGCAATCAAAGTCATAACATATGACTAACAAATTCATATAATATAACATACTCTAATCTAATTAGGTATGCATAACACCCTTATTAGCTATACATCGATTTAATCATCATGCAACCATGATAATAAAATTTTAAATTATCATAAATTTATAATTTAATAATTAAAATTTAGAATTATGGTTCATAAAAAATCAAAAATATTTTTTTTAAGTTTGAAGAATCGATGTAAAAATAATGCTACATTTTTGACAGGATATGAACAAGAATAATTCTAAGCTACTATATTGCACTTGTTTGATCGAATCAGATAAGGATGGCTCTGATACCACTATTGGATTCTAGCCATATAGTAAAAAATAATTTTTAAAATTTTTTAAAATACTCAAATCAATACTTTTATCAAATAAAACTATCGAGTCGAACCCAAAATCCTAGAATCACCTTACCGAACATGATCAAAGCAAATTCAAGCATGCAAAGAGATAGAATATTATACTTTAACCAAAATAGAAAAGTGACATGTTGATGTTCTCTATAAGACCCCAAGGTAGAAGTCCTCCAATGGTGATCCACATGAAAGTTGGCCAAGGTTCTTCCCAACCGGTGTGCAGCCGCAGCCTTATCTTCTTAAGAACACTGTCAGCTTCTAACTTGTGTCACGATCGCACCAAAGCTCAGTTGCTTCTGATCTTGCCACCAAAATGATACCAAGAAGATACTCTTCAGATGTCATACAACCTAAGATTTAATTTTTAGCTCTAATATATAAAAAAATCAAATCCTAAGGTACTCCTGCAACACTTGCTGAAAATCTCACCACCCTTATAGCAACTTTTACCACTCAAATTTCTTTCTTTTTTTTCTCATAATTTTTTTAGATTTTTTTATATGATTTCAACATCTCTTCTCTCTGGGTCACCCAAAAATCTCAACTAGAAACCATCTGAGGCATCCCCTATGAATAGGGGACCAGGGGATGTTACATGGGATGAAGGGGCACCAACTTTTGGCTCTCCAACTTCCCACGCACCAAATAAATTCACCAAGTAAATTTTTGATAATTTAGATACTTAGAGCAAGACTCTTTCTTCTCTATGTGCCATAAAAATTCCATTAATTTTTGATGTTAAAACATAGGATTTCTGATTTATCTTCTAAGGCAACGCGTTTAATAAAAAGCCTTTTTTAAGAAGGACTCTTTATTTCTCATGCTGATTTGAGGTGGGCGGCAATAATATTTTGCATGAATTTTGGTGAACATAGAGGAGTCCTTCTTCACTTGAAACTAATCCAACTTGGATAAGGATCCAATCCAAATTCACCCAATCCCATTAGGTCAAAGCCAACTGGTCTAGGTTAGCTCAAATACTTTGAACCAAACCAATTTGAGAATTTAGGTTAATACATTATGCTAGCATATCAAATTAACCTATAGCATTTATCTTAAACTTTAATTAAATTAGATCAAGATCAAATCTCAAAATGTATGATCCATTGGATTTCAAATCTAGCTAGTAGTGGATCCGAACTTTCAACGTAATCCTAATTCGATGAGATTAGGTCACTCGAAGAGTCCCAATCAAATTGGTCTCTTCTAAATTGATTTCAAAATTAATTTTTTTTAATTTTTATCAAACTCATAAGTCAAGATTGATATCTAGCAATATGTCATAACTATCTGAAAGATTTAAAATTTTGATAAAAAATTATCAAAATACTCTTCAGTGGTAAGTTTCCGTGTAATTCAATCCTTCAGTCAAACAACATCCCAGATGAGCTATGGGCATGAAAATATATCAAACTCAATTACTTATCTTTATGTATCTCGATCTAAAGGTGATGATTTAGTTGATGATACATAAAAATTTTTTTCTAATTATCATCCTGTTTTGACCAAAGACTTCCAGAATCACCATCCTATGAGATCACATAGGATGTTCACTCTCCTTATTAGGAGTGACTGATCCCTTATTGATCACTCACAACCTCCATACATACTTCATCATATCCACAACATCCCATACAAGGATCAGAGAATCAAATTAGGTAGTGAACCAAAATATGGATTCATGTACATAAGGTATCATAGTGATCTCAGATCAAAGGATCACTTATACAACTCCCACTGGAGAATTATCAGTTGACATGTAAATAAGATTCCATTTGATTATTTTCTCACAGATCAATTCAGTGAATTTATTCTCTAATGAGCACCCATATCCTTATATTAGTGTTACCACACAAGTGGTTGTGAGATCAACCATCCTTATTTTTGAGCATACATAGGATATACCAGTCTTACTGATATCATTGATCTTCGATCAATATACCAATGACTAGAAATATTTTAAATCAGGGCTATCAAGAATTTAGGTCTCATTGGCGTGATCTCATCACAGCTCTAAAATTATTGTTCAAACCTATGGGGTTCATTATAATCTTAAAATTAAATAGATGCATCATATAATAAATTAAAAATATTAATTTTATTAATAATATTAATATCAATTACATGAGTTTGAAAGATAAATTATAATAAATACTCTATCGTATCCCATATACGATTGACTTGTAGGGTATAATTCTTTCATTTTATTGGTATCTAAGAAAAGCAATGGGGAGACTCCCACCAATTTTAACACTTTACTGGCCAATTGGATTAGTTCGAATCTTGAATGATGGTAGTTTAATATTTTGAATACTACATTTGCTTTCCTTCATGCCTAGTCAATATCCTATCAAAAATTATAGTAGGTTTGTTATGATATCCATAAGATTTGCTATAGAGATTGATGTGGGTTTGTCTTGGTGCATATTAGATGCTTTACGACTTATTTTGGATATATTGCTTTATTGTGATATCCACAAGGATAGTATTTTTCAAATATGGATGAATGAAAATGAAGGATTTGACTTAACTAAAAATACTATAGTTTATTGTGATATCCATAAGTCTACGAGTATTTTTAGAGGCAAAGATTATGTTGAGAGTTGTATGAGATGCAATTGGAGAGGTTTTACTATTTTTAAATTGATTGAGATTTGTTGTTGTTGGGTATAAAATAACCCCAGTCGAAGTTCGTAAAAGGCCGACCCTTTCAGGGCTCTTCCAGCTTCCGACCTTGTGTGGCGTCTCTCCGAACTCCCCTGACCGTCCGAGCTTCCATAATACCATCCGGACTTCTTCAATAATGGGCTCCTCCATTCATCTACAGGACTGCTCTAAACGCTTTCTGAGCTTCACTACCAGCTGATTTTCTATAGTGATCGATTATTCTCTGAATCTCTTCCAGACTTCTTCCGGCCACGAACGACTTTACTCCGAACGTCTTTTGAACTTCATCAATATCCGAGCTTCTCCAATAGCAGGGCTTCTACAGTAATCAGACTCCATTCGAGTTTCTACGACGGTCGACAACCTTTCGGGTTTCATCTGAGCTCCAACAAAAGTCGGATCCTAGTTGAACTTCTACAGCGGATGGATTCCAGACGAACTCCTACAACGGATGGGCTCCACCAGTCGGATCTCTACTCCGAACTTCTTCCAAACTTCGTCAATGACTGAGCTTCTCAAGTAGTGGGACTTCTACAATAAGTGTTATGATCCAGGTGGTGTGCCCAAGGCCCAGGGGATCAAGGCTAAGGCCAAGGTCCATCATTCATGAGGACTTCATGGAGGCTCTAGGGCTAGTTGGGCCCTAGGTTGAAAGGCTGTGGGCCTTTCGGGTTCTTGAGGTCTAGGTTATGTGGGCCTCAAGGGACCAACTCTTTATGGGCCAGGTCTGAGCATAAAATAGGTAAGATTAGGTCGAGTCATGGGTATATATGGGCTTGGGTTAACCTAATCTCCTATAGAGTTGGTCAAGGGAGTTTTGGGTTTGGATCACTTGACCCGATGTTTATATATACATGTACTTGTATAGGTTTGATTAAGCCAAGTAATAGATGACTCTTTCTCCCAAGTCTCTCTCTCTCTTCTCCCTCTCTCTCCAGCCATTCTCCATGCCCTAGGAGCTAGAAACCCTAGGGTTTCTTGCCGCCAGGTCCAGATAAGGAAAGAAAAGCAAGGTGGCGCTAGCCCCTTCCCCCTTGCAGCTGCCAACCAGATTGCTCCCCTCCTCTCTTGCAGCCATCCAAACACCAGGTCCAGGATCTGAAATCTCTTGAGAAGAGGTTGGTACAAGTTTCTCTCAGATTTGGAGTTGATCTGAGGTCGTTTGAGGTACGGGTGAGATCTCCATCAACAGATCTATAAGAAAGGCTGCAGCAGGATAGATCTGCAAGGTCTGTTTCCATTTTCCTTCTTCTCTATCTAGAATATCCTGATTTGAGATCTACAAATTGAAGGACCTCAGTCCAGGTCTGATCTAGTTGGGTACCAGATCTTGGATTTTTTAGAGGTGATTTCAGAGGCATTATTCATCTGGAACGAAAGGCTGACGAAGAAGACAGCAACCAGGCTGATTTTGTCAAGGGCCTTGAATCGTGTCCAGAAGTCTCCAGATCTGTTCGTTGCTGGTTCTGCTGCACCCAAGGTCTGTGGGAGGAGCCGAGATCATGCTCCAATATTTGGTATCAGAGCCACAGGGGTGAGGAAGCAGTTCCAAGTGCGAGAAGTTGAAGATCTCAAGTGCTGAAAATTTTCAGCAAGGTACCATCAAGGTATATTCTACACTTCTTGAATTTTATATTTCTTGTTTGGCTTGGATCCAGTCATGGGTAGCAATATGAAGGTCGATGTCGAGAAGTTTGATGGCAAGGAAAATTTTTTCATGTGGAAAATTCGAGTGGAGGATCTTCTGGTGCAAGCAGATCTGGATCAGGCTTTGGATGAGAAGCCTGAGGAAATGACAGATAGACAGTGGGCATCATTGGAGAAGAAAGCATGCTCAGTGATCAGAGGATGTTTGGCAGATGCAGTGTTGTATTCGGTGCTGGAAGAAAAGACCCCGAAGGGCCTTTAGTCGAAGTTGCACACCATGTATATGGGGAAGAATATGTGCAACAAGCTGATGCTGAAGAAGAGGTTGTACAGTCTTCGGATGCAGGAGGGATCTGATGTGATTGGCCACATTCAGAGGTTCGACCAGTTGTGCATGGAGTTGATGAATATTGGGGTGAAGCTGGATGAGGAGGACAAATCTCTATTGCTTTTGTGTTCACTACCAGGATCATATGACTCTTTGGTGACTACACTGCTCTACGGCAAGGAGACTCTGGAATATGAGGATATGGTCTTGGTGTTGAGGTCTAATGAGCAGAGGAAAAAGTTGACCAGAGATCGGGCTCCCCAGGAGGGTTTGGCAGTAAGGGAGAGGACAGGTAGAGGCAGAGGCAGAAGCAAGTCCAGGGGGCGGTCCAAGTCCAGAAAGGGAAAGAAAGAGATGAAATGTTTCAAGTGCAACGAGTTTGGGCACTTCAAGCGAGAATGTCCACTATGGAAGAGCAAGAAGGGAGAAAGAAGTGGCTCAGAATCAGTGAGTACAGTTGCTGGGCAGCAGGTGGAGGATGATCTACTTGTGGTATCAGATGGTCACAGACATTACACAGAGGAGTGGACACTAGACTCTGCGTGCTCACATCACTACACACCACACAGGTCTTGGTTTGCGACATACACCAAGACAGATGAGGGATCAGTGACTCTAGGCGACAATCATCCTTGCGAGGTGGCTGGGATAGGGACAGTCAGGGTGAGGAAGTTTGATGGGATTGTGAGGACATTGATAAATGTAAAGCACATCCCGGAGCTGGAAAAGAATCGGTGTCCCTAGGCTACTTGGAGCGCAGTGGATACAGCTTCAGCAGTAGGGCTAGAAGCAGAGTACTGAACATCTCCAATGGAGCCATGGTAGTGATGAGAGGCAGGAGGTTGGACAATAATCTCTATCGCATGGAGGGATCTGTGGTGACCGGAGAGTCTGATGCAGCAGCTGCAGCACAGGACCAGCAGGGGGACTACAGGATGTGGCACTACCGCCTAGGCCACATCGGTGACAAGGGGCTGAGGGAGTTGAGCAGGAGAGGACTCATCTCTGATCTGGAGGATGGTGCTACAGGGGAGATTTGTGAGCCTTGCCAGATGGAAAAGCAGAGAAGAGTTCAGTTCACCATCAGTACAGCCCGGAGTGCAGCCCCTCTGGAGTTAGTACACACGGATGTGTGGGGATCAGCCCCAGTTTTAGCTAGGAATGGGGCCAGATACTTCATGACCCTGATTGATGATTTCTCAAGGAAGCTCTGGATTTACTTCATGAGAGGGAAGTCAGAGGTCTTCATCAAGTTCAAGATCTGGAGAGCTGAGGTGGAGAAGGAGCAGGGGAGGAGCGTGAAGTGTCTGAGGTCAGACAATGATGGAGAGTACACCAGCAGAGAGTTCCAGGACTACTGTGAGGAGTGTGGGATCAGGAGACACTTCTCAGTTAGGGGGACTCCACAGCAGAATGGGGTGGCCGAGAGGATGAACAAAACACTTTTGGAAAAGGCACGATGCATGAGGCTGCAAGCAGGGCTTCCAAAGGAGTTCTGGGTTGACACAGTTGATGCAGCGGGTTACTTGGTCAATCGGTCACCTCACACTAGGTTGGATGGCAGGCTTCCAGAGGAGGTGTGGTCTGGGAGGACAGTTGGGCTGGGCCATCTACGGATATTTGGTTGCACGGCCTATGTGCACATTGGAGCTAGTGAGTGGAGCAAGCTGGACGCCAGATCACGCAAGGCGATGTTTCTAGGCTATCCGCGAGGAGTCAAGGGATACAGGCTATGGGATCCCTTGGAAAAGAAGGTCATCATTAGTCGGGATGTGACTTTTGATTAGGAGTCAGTCCTACAGAGGCGAGCAGGCATGGAGGAGTAGCAGGAGCAGGAGGAGGTCCAGCAGGGTGCTGCTGGATAGCTTACCTCTTTTATTTTACCTCTTGCAGGTACTATGGGAGGATATGACATTCAGGTGGAGAACCTACCTATGGTGTCTCCACAAGTGGAGAGGACTCAGACGAATGATCGAGGCGGAGAGGTCCAACAGGAGCGAGCTGGATCGAGGACTGATATCGGTGTTGCCCTACACAAGCCCAAGAGGACCATCAGGCAACCGAACCGATATGGCTTTGAGGAGACGCTGTCATATGCCCTGGTGACAGCGAATGGAGACCTATATACATATCAGGAGGCTATTGAGAGTCAGGATAGAGAGTGGTGGGTCCAGGTGATGTTCGAGGAGATGTAGTCTCTCCACCAGAACCAGACGTGGCGATTGGTGCAGTTGCCACAGGGGAAGAGGCCTATTGGCTGCAAATGGGTCTACAGTCGCAAGGACAGAGTGGAGCTGGTTGAGGCCTTGGAACATCAAGGTGGAGATTGTTATGATCCAGGTGGTGTGCCCAAGACCCAGGGGACCAAGGCTAAGGCCAAGGTCCATCATTCATTGAGGGCTTCATGAAGGCTCTAGGGCTAGTTGGGCCCTAGGTTGAAAGGCTGTGGGCCTTTCGGATTCTTGAGGTCTAGGTTATGTGGTCCTCAAGGGACCAACTCTTTGTAGGAACCAGATCTAGGGTTTCAGGGTTAGATCTTGAAACTTTTTCAAGATCATACAGCGAAAGACTAAAATAAATCAAAATTTATTTTCTAAAACTAGAGAATCCCTAGATCTAAGATCCTATTACATGATTATTACATAGCATTAAATCAAAAATTAAAATATATAAATATAGCATGAACTACATGTTGATCATATCAACATGTTTCTATACCACATCTAATGTATGTATTAAACAATAGATCAGATCTATTACCTTGCAAGTTAGACGCTCTAACCTCGCTGATCTGGGCTTAAGGATGATGTTGCAAGCCGCACATGCATCCGGCCTCTAGGAGTCGTCCACACGAGCCCACGAATCTCGATCAGAAGTCCTGCTTCAGGAAATCAGCACAGTATGCTAGTACTGCGCTGATCCTTCTTTGATGGTTGATCAAGTGCCTCTTTCTTCTTGATTTGGACTCTTCCAAAGATTAAAAGTAAAAGGAGAAGTTTTAGATCTGAGACGCTCTCAGGAAACTCAAGATGGAGGGAGAAAAGATATGAAAACAAAAAAATCCTAGAAGAAGACCCTCTTCTTCTTCACGTTTTTCTCTCTAGACAACCTAACTTGCATCTTTTATATCTCCACGACCCAAAGGTATTTCTCTCTAATTTTTGGACGCCACAAAGGTCTCTCAAATCTCTATCTTCTCCTAAAATTTCACAAAGAAACTCATTTTATACAGAGAGATATGATAGAGTCCTTGTCTAGGTCAAATACCTAGTCAAGGCTTATCCAAACATGGCAAGTTAAGGGGCGCCCAATTCTTGAGCACCTCCTCCATATTTTCATGCATGGATCATCAGAAAAGTGTACACAATGTATACCCTAAAAGCCATGAAAATTCTAAAAAAAATTTGGATAAATTCGGTGCAAAATTGAAAGAGTTTTGGATTTCTAAAACTCTATCTCATAGAATTCGAAATCCAAACTTATTCCTTTTTGATTTGATCCAAACCACCTTCCATGTAAGAAAGAAGAGAGAAAACCTTTTGTGAACGTTGGAGAGACCTGGGAGAGGGCTTTTGTTGCACAAAATAAGTGAAGATTGGCATTGAATAAGAGAGAGGGCGTGGGAAAGGTTTATCTGGCGCAAGGTGGAATCCTAGTCTTACTAGGATTCTATCTTATGACTTGTTTTAATTTGGTTTCTCAAACCAAATCAAACCAAAATTAGATCAACCTAATTAAAATAGGTCTTAACCCAATTAAAAACCTAATTTAATCAGATTAAATTAGATTTAAATTTGATTTAATTTTCTAATAAAATTAAAAATTAGATTGACTCAAGTCCTAGTTGAACTAGGACTAGTTTTTCCTTGCACTTGGCTTATCCAATAAACCAATTGGATTTGATCCAATCAAACCCAAATCAAATCTAATTAAATTATATTTAATTAGACTTAATCTCAGCCCATTGGCTTAATCAAATTAAGCCAATTAACAATCGAATTGCTAATCGATCCTCCTGCAATACTTGCATTGGGTTAAATGTCAATCGTATTGATCATTTAACCCTAGAACGATTCTTAATCGTTGATCAACCATCCGATCGAATCATGAACTCTAATGTGTGTGACCTCATAGGTCCGAACCTAAGCCAGTAGCACAGAAATAAATTTCTGTACCAATCAAAGTGACCATCTAGCAATGGTACCCGACGATCGGATAGGTCGAATGTGTAGAACAACATCCTTAGAACCCATGCGGATATAGTTTTCATATAATTCATTCCCTTGACCAAAATGATCAAAGGACACCCCAGAGTTTAACTGTCAACTCTGATCAGGTTGTCTACATTATATTTCAAAATATCAAATCCATTTGATGGATTACCCTGGCCAAGGTTTTGCTAAATTGAAATACAGCGACTCATTCTTCTCCAACTCTTGGAGTGGTCAATCCCATCTCGATCACACTCTGACTTCGCAAGTACTTGACTGTGCCCAGAAGCCTTCCGTCTCTGAATTAGAAATTCAGTTAGTCCAGTACCAAAGCACAGTGAGTTGCTTGCAAGTCACTGAGGCGATCTCAAGTCTAAGGGACACTTATACCTATATCCCATCAGAGACATTCTCGACAGCAGAATGCTTTAGAGTTGGTCACGTTCAATGACGATGTACCCTTATATCTCACCTGTATGCCATACCAGTATCTCCACACTCCTTGGTTAAGAGGACAACCAACCCATATGGCCTACAGCGACCTATGCTCGATAGAAGCTGTCGTCCTTATTAACAGCTTATCATTTGGTCATGAACAGTTTTAAGGACTAATCGATAAATCCTCTCTTTATCAAACTTAAATAGTCCTAAGGACTTCATCATAACAACGGAGTTTATTAGAAGATGAAAGCTTATGATGAAGATGCCAAATATATTTTATTTATTAACAAATCAATTACAATACTTGGTTGCTCAACCGTCAACAGCTTGACGATTGGCTTTTTGGGACACATTTCCCAACAACTCCCACTTGTCCTAAAGCCACTCGGCACAGTATCTAATACCCATCTTCGACTTGTGGTTGTCGAACTCCTTTATCGCCAGGGCTTTAGTGAAGGGGTCGGTCAGGTTCTCTTTTTCATCGATCTTCTGAAGGTCGACGTCACCTCGATCCATGATCTCTCAGACCAAGTGGAAGCGGTGCAAGATGTGTTTCGTCTGCTGATGTGCTTTGGGTTCCTTCGCCTGAGCTATGGCACCAATACTGTCGTAGTAGAGCAGGACTGGACCATCGAGGGAGGGTGCTACTCCGAGCTCAGTGATGGATTTCCTCAGCCACACAGCTTCCTTCACGGCATCCGATGCTGCGATGTACTCTGCTTCACAAACAGAGTCTACCACAGTATGCTGCTTGAAACTCTTCCAGCAGATGGCTCCACCATTCAGAGTAAAGATATAACCCGACACGCTCCTGTTGTCATCATGGTCAGATTGGAAGCTGGAGTCTGTGAACCCCACAAGTTTCAGATCTGACCGTTATAAACCAACCATTGGTCCTTAGTATTTCTCAAATACTTAAGGATGGCTTTAACCACTTTCCAGTGATTTTCTCCAAGATCAGATTGGTATCTACTCACTACTCCTAGTGAGTATGCCACATCTGGTCTTGTACATGTCATGGCGTACATGATAGATCCCACGATTGAAGCATATGGGACTCTACTCATACGCTCTCTCTCTTCAGGAGTTGTCGGACAATCCTTCTTAGAGAGAGAAATTCCATGGCCTATCGGTAGATAGCCCTTCTTGAAATTCTCCATGCTGAACCTCTTCAGCATAGTATCTATGTATATGGACTGGGATAACCCAAGCATCCTTTTAGATCTATCCCTATAGATCTTCATCCCTAGGATGTAGGATGCTTCACCCAAGTCCTTCATGGAGAACTGTGATGACAACCAAACTTTTATTCCCTGTAGTGCGGGGATGTCATTCCCGATTAAGAGAATGTCATCCACGTACAAGACAAGTAATACCACAACTGGACCATTTGCCCATTTATAGATGCAGGGCTCTTCTCCATTCTTAATGAAGCCATACATTTTGATCACCTTATCAAAATGCATGTTCCAACTCCGAGAAGCTTGCTTCAGTCCATAAATGGATCTCTGAAGCTTGCACACCTTGGACTCATCTGTGGATGTAAACCCCTCAGGTTGTATCATATACACCTCTTCAGTCAGCTCTCCATTCAGGAAAGCTGTCTTTACATCCATCTGCTAGATCTCATAATCCAGATGGGCAGCTATTGCAAGCATTATCCGAATGGATTTGAGCATTGCCACAGGGGAAAATATCTCGTCATAGTCAATACCATAACATTGACGATACCCCTTGGCGACCATACGAGCTTTATAGGTCTCCACCTTTCCGTCTGCACCCCTCTTCCTTTTGAAGACCCATTTGCACCCAATGGGTTTAACCCCTTCAGGTGGGTCAACCAATATCCATACATCATTGACCTTCATGGACTCCATTTCGAATTTCATGGCTTCAAACCATTTCTCGAAATCAGATCTCTGCATTGCATCCATATAGGTGATCGGATCCTCATTATTCCCATCAAGTTCGATGGGATCACCGTCTCGGACCAAGAAATCGTAGTATCTGTCCAGCTGACGCGGTACTCTATCGGATCGCCTTAATGGTGTAGGTATATTGGGCTCCGGATCTGATCTAATCATATCCGACTCAGGTTCAGCTATTGGTGTCGGTCCTTCTACCTGTTGAACTTCATCGAGTTCAACCTTAGAGGCAACGGTTCCTTCACCAAGGAACTCCTTTTCTAAAAAGATTGCCTTAAGGCTGACGAACACCTTTTGTTCATCAGCATGGTAGAAAAAGTATCCTTTTGTCTCTTTGGGGTACCCTATGAATGAGCATTTGTCAGACCTAGGTCCAAGTTTGTCTGTGACTAATCGTTTGACATAGGCCGGGCACCCCCAGACCCTAAGGTGTGAAAGTACTGGCTTACGTCCTATCCATATCTCATATGGAGTCTTAATTACAGACTTACTTGGAACCCTATTTAACAGATAATAGGCCGATTCGAGTGCATATCCCCAGAAGGATATCGGCAAGCTAGCAAAACCCATCATGGATTGGACCATGTCTAACAGAGTCTGATTCCTCCTTTCAGACACACCATTATGCTGTGGTGTTCCTGGAGGAGTCCATTGGGAGAGAATCTCATTCTCTCCTAGATATGTGAGAAATTCACTAGAAAGATATTCTCCTCCTCATCAGATCGAAGAGTTTTAATACTCTTCCCAGTTTATTTTTCTACTTCACTTCGGAATCGTTTGAACATTTCAAATGAATCCAACTTATGTTTCATCAGATAAACATATCCATATCGGGATCGGTCATCCGTGAAAGTTATGAAGTAGAAATATCTACCTCTAGCACTGGTGCTCATGGGCCCGCATACATCAGTATGTACTAGGCCCAAGAGCTTAGTAGCTCTCTCACCTTTTTCAGTAAAAGATGACTTGGTCATTTTACCAAGAAGACAGGACTCACAGGTTGGAAGTGATTCACAATCACTGACTTCTAGGATTCCCTCTTGAGTCAACCTGTTTATTCTGTTCTTGTTTATATGACCTAGCCTACAGTGCAATAAGTAGATATCTGACACACTATCCAATCTAGGGTGCTTGCCAGTAGAATAGACTCTTATCAGGCTCGATCTTTTTGGTTTGGCTCTGCACTGATGTCCCAGCCTGAACTTGCACCTTCTTCACTTTCTTCTTCTTGTTCTTCTTTCCTTTCTTAAAAGGTCGAGAACCAGAAGACGAACCTCCCACTAAGTTCACCGACTCCTTATGGAGTTGGTGATCTTTCTCAAAGTTCTGAAGCAACCCTAGTAATCCGTGGTAGTTTACTTTAGGCTTTGTCATTCTATAATGAGTGAGGAATGGGAGATAAGACTTGGACAGCGAGTTCAGTATTACATCTTTCCCAAGCTGCTCATGCAAGGAAAAGCCGAGCTTGCTCAATCGTTCCATCAGCTCGATCATGTACAATACATGATCAGTGACAGAGGTACCATCCTGCATTTTGGCGTTGAAAATGGCACAACTAGTCTTGTGCCTCTCCACGTCATCGGGTGTGCCAAATGCATCCTTCAACACTTGAAGCATGTCCTTTGGCTGAGCCGTCTCGAATCTGTGACTGAACTCGTCGCTCATAGCAGCCAGCATGATACAGCGCATCGTGGTCCGATCACTGAGCCACTTCTGGTAAGTGTCTCTGACTGTTCCACGTGCATTGACAGCTGGCTCCTCAGGTGTAGGATCCATTATCACATATAGGATCCATTCATGCTCTAGGACTATCTTCAACTTTCAGTACCAGCTACCGAAGTTGGGTCCCACCAACTTATCATTGTCCAACAATGATCGGAGTGATAGGAAAGTGGCCATATCTGCACAAAAGAAAACCATAACCTAATTAGTAATTGATTCATTAAACCTAAGGATTTGGACTTTAATTAAAAGGTTTCTCCCACTATTTTATTCGAATTGGTAGCCTCTACCTCCAATTCGAGGAATTACCCTAATTCCTTAGTGGGTACTAGAATCCACTTAGACTGCACACAAGCCCAACTTTGGTTGGCCAACCCATGTACATCTAAAGGTAGATTCATAACCAATTGTTTCTCTAAATAATTTTTAGTAATTTTAATTTTGCCCCAGAAACCTAATCAGTGGGCTTTGGCCTCCACTGTAAGGATCCGGTTAGGTCCAACCATTAACATGATCATACTTTGTGTATCTAACCAACGAATGATTAAGCCCAACTTTGGTTGGCTCACCTAACCACCATTAGAGGGATACTTCCAAGTCGTCATATGATGAGTGATAATTCCATTAGTCAACAAGCACCAGGCCTTTGGGTCTGCAATGATTATTGAGTTAATGGACTCATTATCAAACACCTTAATGGGAGGCTATGACTTAGTTATCTCCATAACTTTATCATTTTAAGGATCTAATAATTTTAGAGGATTTAAATAATATAGAGGATGAGGTCAGATGAACCAGCTTATCATGATCCTCCCACTGGCTTCACCAAGTCAGCTTAAGGGAGACCATTAAAAGGGCTGGTCTAGGAGCACCTAAATCAGTCACACTGATTTACCTAGCTGACATGGGTCAGCTCGAATAGTCAAGTGATTCGATCAAAATATAATTTCACCAAGAGGCCAGGTAAGTTCGATCAGTGGGAGGGTCTGCCAAAGCTTGCCTTAGACACCATCAGAAATGGACAGGTAAGCGGGCTCCCAATTAAAAACCACCGGTCTGGTTTACCTTAGACACCAACTGGTTTAATTAGTTTCGATTATATCAACCTAACAGTTTGTGCTAGATCGCTTAGCCAAGAATCAAGTCCATTTGGTTCTCGTTAAAGACATGGACTTGACCAACTACAACTATTGTAATTGATCTAGAGAATCCTTGACCTAATCTAAGACAACAATTGATTAGATTTAGTCAATTCTCTAATTAAGTCCATCTTCAATCTAACCATAGGTCTAACCCAATTAATGGATCTAATTCCCACTAACCCATTAACCCAATGTGTTATGGTTTGTGTCTTAGGTTCTTCAATTCACAATCCTAGAACCTAATCAAACAACTTCTTAATTCTCAATTAAGTTTTGGGCTGAGGGTTGGGTTCGACTTTTCAAAAAATAATTTTCATATTTATAAAATAATTTTATAATATGATTCTACCAACCATATTGCATGTTTGATTCATAATCAAGATACAAGTGAAATAAATATGAAACTACTTTAGATCTAATCTAAACAGGTTCATATAATTGAAACAATTTCAACTTTAAACAATTTCTTTGCACAAAAATTATTAACAAAGAGATTTTATTTCAGATTTAAATATCTTTTAAATCTAATAAATTATAAATTTAATCTAGATCATATCTAATAAATTTATTATTAAAGATAGATCTACACAAACTAGGACAACCTTTGCACTGTAAGGGGTAAACCTTACAGCAGGACAACCTTGCAGTTTGTGATTGATCTAAAATTTTAATTTCAGATTTAATACTTAGATTATAAATTAGATCTAATCTAAGAAATAATCTAAACATGTATAAATAATTACGTAATAAAGAACCTAGGCTCTGATACCAATTGTAGGAACCAGATCTAGGGTTTCGGGGTTAGATCTTGAAACTTTTTCAAGATCATACAGCGGAAGACTAAAATAAATCAAAATTTATTTTCTAAAACCAGAAAATTCCTAGATCTAAGATCCTATTACATGATTATTACATAGCATTAAATCAGAAATTAAAATATATAAATATAGCATGAACTACATGTTGATCATATCAACATGTTTCTATACCACATCTAATGTATGTATTAAACAATAGATCAGATCTATTACCTTGCAAGTTAGATGCTCTAACCTCACTGATCTGGGTTTAAGGATGATGTTGCAAGCCTCACACGCATCCGACCTCTAGGAGTCATCCACACGAGCCCACGAATCTCGATCAGAAGTCCTGCTTCAGAAAATCAGCACAGTATGCTAGTACTGCGCTGATCCTTCTTTGATGGTTGATCAAGTGCCTCCTTCTTCTTGATTTGGACTCTTCCAAAGATGAAAAGTAAAAGAAGAAGTTTTAAATCTGAGACGCTCTTAGAAAACTCAAGATGGAGGGAGGAAAGATATGAAAACAAAAAAACCCTAGAAGAAGACCCTCTTCTTCTTCACGTTTTTCTCTCTAGACACCCTAACTTGCATCTTTTATATCTCTATGACCCAAAGGTCTTTCTCTCTGATTTTGGTATGACACAAAGATCTCTCAAATCTCTGTCTTCTCTTAAAATTTCACAAAGAAACTCATTTTATACAGAGAGATATGATAGAGTCCTTGTCTAGATCAAATACCTAGTCAAGGCTTATCCAAACATGGCAAGTTAAGGGGCGCCCAACTCTTGAGCACCTCCTCCATATTTTTATGCATGGATTATTAACAAAGGGTACACAATGTGTACCCTAAAAACTATAAAAATTCCAAAAAAAATTTGGATAAATTCGGTGCAAAATTGAAAGAGTTTTGGATTTCTAAAACTCTATCTCATAGAATTCGAAATCCAAACTTATTCCTTTTTGATTTGATCCAAACCACCTTCCATGTAAGAAAGAAGAGAGGAAACCTTTTGTGAATGTGGGAGAGACCTGAGAGAGGGCTTTTGTCACACAAAATAAGTGGAGATTGGTGTTGAATAAGAGAGAGGGCATGGGGAAGGCTTATGTGGCGCAAGGTGGAATCCTAGTCTTACTAGGATTCTATCTTATGACTTGTTTTAATTTGGTTTCCCAAACCAAATCAAACCAAAATTAGATCAACCTAATTAAAATAGGTCTTAACCTAATTAAGAATATAATTTAATCAGATTAAATTAGATTTAAATCTGATTTAATTTTCTAATCAAATTAAAAATTAGATTGACCCAAGTCCTAGTTGAACTAGGACTAGTTTTTCCTTGCACTTGGCTTATCCAATAAACCAATTGGACTGATCCAATCAAGCCCAAACTAAATCTAATTAAATTATATTTAATTAGACTTAATCTTAGCCCATTGGCTTAATCAAATTGAGCCAATTAGCAATCGAATTGCTAATCGATCCTCCTGTAACACTTGCACTGGGTTAAATGTCAATCGTATTGATCATTTAACCCTAGAACGATTCTTAATCGTTGATCAACCATCCGATTGGATCATGAACTCTAATGTGTGTGACCTCATAAGTCCGAACCTAAGTCGGTAGCACAGAAATAAATTTCTATACCAATCAAAGTGACCATCTAGCAATGGTACCCGACGACCGGATAGGTCGAATGTGTAGAACAACATCCTTAGAACCCATGCGGATATAGTTTTCATATAATTCATCCCCTTGACCAAAATGATCGTAGGACACCCCAGAGTTTAACTGTCAACTCTGATCAGGTTGTCCACATTGTATTTCAAAATATCAAATCCATCTGATGGATTACCCTGGCCAAGATTTTGCTAAATTGAAATATAGCGACTCATTCTTCTCCAACTCTTGGAGTGGTCAATCCCATCTCGATCACACTCTGACTTTGCAAGTACTTGACTATGCCCAGAAGCCTTCCGTCTCTGAATTAGAAATTCAGTTAGTCCAGTACCAAAGCACAGTGAGTTGCTTGCAAGTCACTGAGGCGATCTCAAGTCTAAGGGACACTTATACCTATATCCCATCAGAGACATTCTCGATAGCAGAATGCTCTGGAGTTGGTCACGTTCAATGATGATGTACCCTTACATCTCACCTGTATGCCATACCAGTGTCTCCACACTCCTTGGTTAAGAGGACAACCAACCCATATGGCCTACAGCGACCTATGCTCGATAGAAGCTATCGTCCTTATTAACAGCTTATCATTTGGTCGTGAACAGTTTTAAGGACTAATCGATAAATCCTCTCTTTATCGAACTTAAATAGTCCTAAGGACTTCATCATAACAACGGAGTTCATTAGAAGATGAAAGCTTATGATGAAGATGCCAAATATATTCTATTTATTAACAAATCAATTACAATACTTGGTTGCTCAACCGTCAACAGCTTGACGATTGGCTTTTTGGGACACATTTCCCAACACTCTTTATGGGCCAGGTCTGGGCCCAGGATAGGTGAGATTAGATCGAGTTATGGGTGTACATGGGCTTGGGTTAACCTAATCTCCCATAGAGTTGGTCAAGGGAGTTTTGGGTTTGGGTCACTTGACCCGGTGTTTATATATACATATACTTGTATAGGTTTGATTAAGCCAAGTAATAGACGACTCTTTCTCCCAAGTCTCTCTCTCTCTTCTCTCTCTCTCTCCAGCCATTCTCCATGCCCCAAGAGCAAGAAACCCTAGGGTTTCTTGCCACCAGGTCCAGATAAAGAAAGAAAAGCAAGGTGGCGCTAGCCCCTTCCCCCTTGCAGCCGCCAACCAGATTGCTCCCCTCCTCTCTTGCAGCCACCCAAACATCAGGTCTAGGATTTGGAATCTCTTGAGAAGAGGTTGGTACAAGTTTCTCTCAGATCTGGTGTTGATCTGCGGTCGTTTGAGGTGCAGGTAAGATCTCCATCAACAGATCTACAAGAAAGGCTGCAGCAGGACAGATTTGCAAGGTCTGTTTCCATTTTCCTTCTTCCCTATCTAGAACACCCCAATTTGAGATCTACAAATTAGAGGACCTCGATCCAGGTCTGTTCTAGTTGGGTACTAGATCTTGGATTTTTTAGAGGTGATTTCAGAGGCGTTCTTCATCTGGAACGAAAGGCTGACGAAGAAGACAGCAACCAGGCTGATTTCGTCAAGGGCCTTGGATCGTGTCCAGAAGTCTCTAGATCTGTTCGTTGCTGGTTCTGCTGCACCCAAGATCTGTGGGAGGAGCCGAGATCATGCTCCAATAATAAGAAGTCTCCATCCGAGCTTCCATGGTAGCCGGTCTTCATCCGAGCTTCTACAATAAGAAGTCTCCTTCTGAACTTCCACGATAACTGGTCTTCGTTCGAACTTCTACAACAAAATTGAATCCCGGACTCCTCCAACATTCGACCTTCCATAGTGTCCTCAAGACTCCTCCAGCAGATGAATCTCCACAATGCCATCCGAACTCCACTGTCGGTCGACCCTCTGTCGGATTTCTCATGAAATCGGACCTCTCCGACAGATAATCTTCAGACGAGCTTCCACATCAGGCAAATTTCAGATGAACTCCTCTAGCGATCGGACTCTTATCGGACTTCTCCAACAGAAAGTCCCTGTCTGAGCTTCTACAGCAGACGACTTCTGCCTGCAGCATTAGTGCCCAAGGCTCCCGACGATAGTGGACCCATCAGCAACCTCGAAAATATTCGAGCTTCTCTTAGATTGCAGAGACAGAGAGCCATTCCACTCCATCAGACGTCCTAGCCGAGCTTCAACCGTTAGGCCCGAACTCTCTGGCAAGTCACGATAATGGCCACTACCCAACTCCACTCTCTGTAACAGATTCCACATGGCCCCATCACTCTCTAACATCACTCTCTAACACTCTCTGTATCAGATTCTACATGACAAGTCGCGACAATAGACACCACTCCATTCTCTATAACAAACTCCACGTGGCCCTGAACGATCTCCTGACGCCACTACTCTCCATAACAAACTCCGCGTGGCCCCGAACGGCCCACTACTAGGTAGTTACAGACGTCGCTGTCAATCAGTTATGCTCTCCGTCTATAAAAAGGGACCTCCAGATACGTTCTTCTCTAAGCTCAAAATTCTATCTCGAAACTCTACTAAAATTTTATTTGAGTGCTCCATTTCTGTTGAGGCAGAGTACTGACTTGAGCATTGGAGGGTCTTGCCGGAGCATCCGCAACTCCGGTTTAGACTTTCCTTGCAGGTCCCGATGGCGAATGCGATCCCCTCAACTCCAGCTTCTCCGGCATTGGCAGAATTCTGCACCAATAGAATTGGCGCTAGAGGAAGGGTTGTGTCTTCGCAGTATCCTTGTTCTTAAAGGAGTACTTAGTGGGATTGTCTTCGATCATCTTCTTCGATATTTTCTCCTTCTTCTCCTGTCAGATCTCCACCTGATGCCTCCCCGAAAGGCATCCACTAGGCGATCCACGACCTCCGTGGCCAGATCTCAGCGAGACCTGCAAGCTCCGATCTTGTCTCTAGTTTCCCAGGCTCCTCCTCCTCCGACAACGGCAGTCGGCATGGAGCAGTTTGACTTGCTGGTTCAGCAGGTTAGGGGCCTCACTGAAGCAGTGCAGGCCATGCAGCAGCAGTCGCAACAGCCACAGGCATCAGTGTGGCTAGAAAGAGCATCGTTGGAGTTTTAGAATCCAACGATCGGGCGGGCCACTTGGGCCAGTCACCCTGTCTTCTCCGAAAAGGGAAAGCAAAAGGCGAAGAGCCCTCCATCCGATCATGATTTCACTCCCGGAGGGTCCCTACCTCCATTTCACCAGAAGACCCTTGAGACTCGTAGTTGAGAGGACCTCCTGAATCAAAGATTTCAGGAGATGAACCGATGGATCGAAGAGCTCCGTCATGCTCCCACTGCTTACGGTGAGGACATCTGTACTGACCCTCCTTTCTCTCAAATGATCATGCAGGAACCAATCCCGCCGAACTTCAAGCTCCCCCAATTCGAAAGCTACGATGGGACCTCGGATCCGGTTGACCACCTGGAGGCCTTTCGGATAATGATGCTGCTCCATGGTGCGCCAGACACCATCCTGTGCTGAGCTTTCCCATCCACCTTGAAGGGAGCAGTAAGAAATTGATACTCGACACTGAAGCTGGATACCATCTTCTCCTTTGATTAGATGAGCCACCAGTTTGTGGCTCATTTCATTAGCAGCCGGCATCCCCGAAGAGGTTTGGAGTCCCTCATCAACATCAAGCAAAAGGAGGGAGAATCCATCTGAACTTACGTTAACCATTTTAACGCCGCCGCATTGGAGGTTCGAAATCTGGACCAATCAGTTGCAATGGCTGCCTTGAAGAGCGGTCTTCAAAAGAACGATCTTCTATTCTCTCTGGAAAAAAAGTATCCCAAGGACTTCGCTGATTTACTGGCTCGGGCTGAAGGATATGCTCAAGCAGAGGAAGCCTTCAAGATGAAAGACGAGGAGGCCACGAAGGAGCGACAAGTGGGTGACTCCAGCAAGCCCACAGCTGAAAAAGGGGCGAGTGAAGCTCGACCATGTTCTCGAACTCTCCCAAGACACAAGCGTGTCCGAACTCCCCCCCGAGCTTATAGGCAAAGGAGCCCGGACCGCAGGGTTCGGTGGAGCTCTCCCCCAGAAAGATTCCACAGCTACGCCTCCCTCAATGCTCCAAAAGCTCAAGTGCTGATGGAGGTCAGGGAGCAGTTGTCAAAGCCGAAAAGGATGTGCACACACCTCGAAAAATGCAATCCTAACAAGTTCTGCCTCTATCATCGTGACCACGATCACGACACAGAGTGTATTCAGCTCTGGGATGAGATCGAGGAGTTCATCAGACAAGGTCAGCTCGATAGATTCATTCGACGTCGGCCTGAAGGTAGGGAGGATCAATCGAGGGCCCTACCATAATCGAGCTGCCAAGGAGGGAGGAACAGCTTGAAGATCGGCCTCCAATCGGGATCATCAACACCATCTCTGGAGGACCCCGACGGGGAGTAGACCTTCCTCGACTATGGGATTCAAAAAATCTACGAATGTATTACCAATAACTTTGCCTTAAATAAAAATTTCTTTCATATTCGCATATCTTTTCTTTTGGCATGAGCTTGTAACGACAGGAAGTAGCTCCTTCAGACAGTCGAAATTAAGCATGTCAGGAACAGGAGAAAAACCTCATCCTGACACGAACGAAGACCCGATTATTTAGAGACCGGATGAGGGAGAGGCCTTTGCAACGGCCCTTATATGCCCCCACAGCCATGTTAGGAACAGGAGGAGAACCTCATCCTAACATGAGCAAAGTCGAAGGTCTGGTTATTTAGAGACTGAATGAGGGGAGAGGCTTTTGCAACGGTCCTTATGTGCCCCCACAGCCATGTTAGAAACAGGAGGAGAACCTCGTTCTAACATGAGCAAAGTCGAAAGCCTAGTTATTTAGAGACCAGATGGGGGGAGAGGCCCTTGCAACGGTCCTTATGTGCCCCCACAGCCATGTTAGGAACAGGAGGAGAATCTCGTCCTAACATGAGCAAAATTGAAGGTCTGATTATTTAGAGACCGGATGGGGGGAGAGCTCCTTGCAACGGTCCTTATGTGCCCCCACAACCATGTTAGAAACAAGAGGAGAACCTTGTCCTAACATGAGCAAAGTCGAAGGCTCGATTATTTAGAGACCAGATGGGGGGAGAGGTCCTTGCAACGGTCCTTATGCGCCCCCACAGTCCTGTTAGGAACAGGAGGAGAACCTTATCCTAACATGAGCAAAATCGAAGGTCTGGTTATTTAGAGATCGGATGGGGGGAAAGACCCTTGCAATAGTCCTTATGTGCCTCCGCAGCCCAAACATGAGCTGAAATTGACTGTGTCAGGAACAGGAGGAGAACCTCATCCTGATACAAATGAAGACCTGATCGGTCAAGATCGGATGAGGGGGGAAGTCTCCTCAACGGCTTCTCTACACCCCTATAACCCTGTTAAGAGTAGATGGAAAACCCTCACTCGAACACAAAAAAAAAAGAGAAAGAGAAAAGGAAAAAGCGATGAGCTATGCCTGTGATAAGGGAAAAACAAACTACATCAAAGACATAAGGAACCTCATCTCAACGAGGAAGGAGACTCTTGTCAAAAATCCTCAGTCTCTAAGAGGAAACCCGACACTGGTAGGAGAAAATCGACTTCCTCAAGGTAACGAGAAGTTCGGACCCCCAAGCTCGAGCATCAGAAGGAAGCGTCAAACTCAAGTGGCCTCAAAAAGACCTTTGATCATGAACAAAAAAGGACAAATCAATGCGGCGACAATCAAGAACCTTCAAACAACGTCAACATCGAACCAGACAAAAGATGAAAGAAGCTCGATAAACAACAACTCAAAGCAAGAATAAACAAGGTAATAAAAAAATTCCTTCTCATTTCATTAGTAAAGTGTGCATTACAAAGCCTTTGAAGGCCAAAAAAGAAAAACGATAAGAAAAGAAAAGAATGCATGGAAGAACAAAAGGTAAAAGAAGCTCTAAGGAAGCTCGGCTTCTTCCAACTTTGAGCTCTCGATTTTAGTCATTGTCCGAAATTGCTTTAAGTTTTCGACTTCTTCTTTCAGTTCCTTCTTTCTTAAAAGTATCTCTCGGTACATCTGGTAGAACTGTCGGCTTTCACCCTCTGACTCCCGAAGCCTCTTCCTCAGAACCTCGGACTCCACCTCGGCATCCTTGACCGCCTGCTGCTCGTAGGCCAGCTGAATCTTCAGCCGCTGCAGTTCGGTCTTCTCCTGCCCAAGGGCCACGGACAGTTCTTCCATGGTCCCCCTCAAGGAGCGGAGCTTGTCAGAGCCTTGTGCAGAGATGGCCTGGCCTCTTTCAGATAACTACCTCTGAAGGTGGGCAACTTCGTCGGTCGCCATCCTGAGCTTCCTTCAGTAGTCGTCTATTTGCCCGCACCAGCCGACTCGGTAGGCATTGTAGTTCGCTTCAGTGTCCTGCAGCTACTTCTGAAGGTCGGAAAATTTCTTCAACCAATCTCGATCGTGGTCGGTCTGAGTTGCAAGCCAGGATGAGCTCCCTTCCAACTGGCCGATCTTCTCTCGTGCAGCCGCTAGCTTGACTTCAAGGGAGCTGATCTTGGAGGCCTGAGTCCAAGATCAATCACTGGCATGTTTTTGGAGTTCCTCAAGCTCCATCATGAAGTCAGCCTTCCTTCGGGGGTAGTCCATGAAACCCTTTTTGTGGAGGTCTTGAAAGCGAGTAGCCTCCGCAGTGACTTTCGAATGGCTCTTCCTCAGTCGGTGAAGTTTGTTATCCAGCTTCTTTGATTTTTTTGTCAAGTGACGAACTTTCCTTCTGAGGTCCCAAATTATCGACTTCAGAGGAATCCCCTGTGGTAAGAAAAGAGCTTCGACGGGGCACTATCGTTGGAAGATAAGAGTGCCACAACACAAATTAGTGCCAGAAAATAAGAGAAGAAAAAGAAGGCAGAGTAAGACAAAGGAGCTCTCTGTAAAGGAGAATCCGGTTTTATTGATTAAATAGTTCTTAAGTACAAGAGAATGAGAAAAAGTTGCAACAAAAAAAAAGAAAAAGAAGAAGAAAAAAATACAAAATTAGAGGTTTCGGACCTCTGGGGCAGAAGTGGGGGAGCTCGGCACCTCCGGAAGGTCGACCGTGGTAGCCATGGCAGTCGAGGAAGTCTCAGCTGGAGGAAGACCGGCAGCAGCTTCAGAAGGCCCAGCTTCATCATCGGATGCCTCATCCAGGAAGTCGAGGTCCAGCTCAGGAAACTTTCCGACCACCTTCTCTTAGCAAAGTTCGAAGCCCTTGATGAAGGCGGCCTGGCCGAACTCAACCTTCAGATCCCTCATCTCGGAGGAGGTTTTGAACTCCTCCACTGCCTGGATCATTGCCTCCGAGACTAGGGTCGGGATCTGTGCCTTCAACTCGAAGACCTCGGCCTCTGCTTTCTTTCTCTCCTCCTCCAAGGTGGCCCTCAAGTCTGCCAAGGTCTACCCCTCCTTCTGCAGTGCCTCTTGGAGACTCGCAACTTCGGCAATCTTCTCCTCGAGGTGGGTGGCCTCGACCAGGCGACCTTCCTCTGCCTGGGCGACCTCCTTCCTAGCATCGTTCATCATCTCGATATTGGCGATGAGCTGGTGTCCAATCTATAAGAGTGGCCAGGGAGTCAATTTAAAAGCCGAGGAGTAAGCAAAGTAAAGAGGCAGGAAGGAGTAAATTGACCTACCTCGAGAAAGGACCCCTGAGAGTCCCAGACCCGCTGCTCAGGATCGGCATGGACGATCCTGTGGACGACCTCGGGCAGGATGCACCCGTCGACCAATCTCTTTATTAGATCCCTATTGTTGAAGGAATTCTCCCCCGGATCTTTTTCGGAGCCATCGGCCCCCTCGATGGCAGCCCTGCTGCTGTGGCTCTTGCTGGCCAATGTCTTCTTTCTCCTTCTCCGTTCGACCCTTGGTGCCTCCTCGGACCGGGCCTTTGGAGCAGGAACCTCGACCGGGGGGCTCCTTGAAGAGGCCCGGGGGACTACGGGCTCGACGTCGGAGGAAGCGTCGATGGCAATGGCCGCCTGGGCAGGCACGGTCGGACTGGTCTCTTCCACCCTTGCCCTCTTCGCCACCCTTGAAGATGCTGTGCCGTTCCTTTTGTGGGTCTTGAGACCCTGAGCTAGCATTCGAGCCGTGTCAGCATTCATATCTGCAGTGAATGAGGATCGACACAGCTTAACAAAAGAATAAGAAGAAAGGGGAAGCAGCGAACGACAAAGAAAGAAATGTATATATATAACAATACCAACAGGGTTGAGAGGGCTTAGGCCGACATTGAACAAGAGTTGTTCCTTCAGGAGGTTGGAGAGAAGAGGAGCTGGATAAGCCTCGAGTTTATTGGAGGCTTCAAGGTCGTCCTTTCCTAGACTAGAAGCCCGATGGACGAAATCCCTCAGGGAGCCCCAGGGAGGCAACTTCGGCTGTGAAAATTTTTTTGTACTTCCTTCTTTCGGAACCCGAACTCGAAAGTAGGAGGACTGGTGCTGGGTATAAAATAACCCCAGTCAAAGTTCGTAAAAGGCCGACCCTTTCAGGGCTCTTCCAACTTCTGACCTTGTGTGGCGTCTCTTCGAACTCCCCCGACCGTCCGAGCTTCCATAATACCATCCAGACTTCTTCAATAATGGACTCCTCCATTCATCTATCGGACTGCTCCAAATACTTTCTGAGCTTCACTACCAGTCGATTTTCTACAGTGATCGACTATTCTTCGAATCTCTTCCAGACTTCTTCCGGCCACAAACGACTTTACTCCAAACTTCTTTCGAACTTCATCAATGTCCGAGCTTCTCCAATAGCAGGGCTTCTATAGTAATCAGACTCCATCCGAGTTTCTACGATGGTCAGCCACCTTTCGGGTTTCATCCGAGCTCCAACAAAAGTCGGATCCCAGTCGAACTTCTACAATGGATGGATTCCAGATGAACTCCTACAATGGATGGACTCCACCAGCCGGATCTCTACTCTAAACTTCTTTCGGACTTCATCAATGATCGAGCTTCTCTAGCAGTGGGACTTCTATAATAAGAAGTCTCCATTCGAGCTTCCACGGTAGCCGGTCTTCGTCCGAGCTTCTACAATAAGAAGTCTCCATCTGAACTTCCACAACAACTGTTCTTCGTCCGAACTTCTACAACAGAATTGAATCCCAGACTCCTCCAACATTCAACCTTCCACAGTGTCCTCAAGACTCCTCCAATGGATGAACCTCCACAACACCATCCGAACTCCACTGTCAGTCGACCCTCTGTCAGATTCCTCATGAAACCGAACCTCTCCGACGGACAATCTTCAGATGAGCTTCCACATCAAGCAAATTCCAGACAGACTCCTCTAGCGATCGGACTCTTATTGGACTTCTCCAACAGAAAGTCCCCGTCCGAGCTTCTATAGCAGACGACTTCTGCCTGCAGCATCAGTGCCCAAGGCACCCGACGATAGTGGATCCGTCAGCAACCTCGAAAACATCCGAGCTTCTCTTAGATTGCAGAGACAGAGAGCTATTCTGCTCCATCAAACATCCCAGTCGAGCTTCAGCCGTCAGGCCCAAACTCTCTGGCAAGTCACGATAATGGCCACTACCCCACTCCACTCTCTGTAATAGATTCCACGTGGCCCCACCACTCTCTGGCAAGTCACAATAATGGATACCACTCCATTCTCCATAACAAACTCCATGTGGCCCTGAACGGCCCCCTGACGCCACTACTCTCTGTAACAAACTCCGCGTGGCCCCGAACGGCCCACTACCAGGTAGTTACAAACGTCGCTGTTAATCAGTTACGCTCTCCATCTATAAAAAGAGACCTCCAGATGCGTTCTTCTCTAAGCTCAAAACTCTATCTCGAAACTTTGCTAAAATTTTATTTGAGTGCTCTATTTCTGTTGAGGTAGAGTACTGACTTGAGCATCGGAGGATCTTGCCGGAGCACCCCCAACTTTGATTTAGACTTTCCTTGCAGATCTCAATGGCAGACACGATCCCCTCGACTCCAGCTTCTCCGGCGTCGGCAGAATTCTGCACCAACAGTTGTGATATCCATAAGGCTTCAATGAGGGATTAGGGTCTCAACCCTATTAAAAAATCAGATTAGAGTTTCTTGTTTATCATAGGAGAGGGCTATGGTATCTAATAAAATAGTAGGAGACATAACTAGTTTAAAAGTCCTCATCTAGTTATACATGTCAAACATGAGCGGTCTACTTATACTATTGTTCTTATTTATATAGATTTAGGTTTTAATTATGGCTTTTTTATTTTCACTGCATAACACCATAGATTAAAATATGTTGACTGATCCCAACTATGTGGATGGGTTGAGAAACTTGCAAGTTAGGTTCGTATCAGAGAAGAACTCCGATGTTCTAGATATTTCTGATCTTGGATTGGTCAGTTATAATAAGAAAGCAAAAGATGTTCATATAGATATTAGCTATTTATTTTGTGGCAATTTGGATATTGAGAGTATAATTTCAAGAATAATCTTGCAAATTTGAAGCATGGTGCAAGTATAGCATCAAAAGATGTGTATATGATATAGACCTATTTTTTATTGAGTGGCTCAAACTCTAATACTTGGGTATTAGATACCGTCTGTGAGTCGCATATTTATAATTCATTACAGCGACTATAGAATATCAAGAGTCTGAAAAGAGATGACCTCGAGCTTTATGATGCAAATAGAGAGTCCATTAGTACAGAGGCTGTGGGAACCTGTATGCTTGATTTATCTTCAGATAAAATTTTAAAATTGAAAGACTATTATTATATGTTAAAGATCATTAGAAATATTATTTCTATACCTTTGTTATTAAAACAAAGTTATGAAATAAGGCTAATGAGAAATGGATGCTCTATTTTCTTTTCTAATAAATTTTATGGTAGTGATTATATTGATAACAATCTTTTAATTCTTGCACTCAATAAAAATATTTTTCATATTGAAAGAAATATGAAAAGAAAGAGAGAAGATGTGAATATTACATATCTCTGGTATTGCCGCTTTGGTCATATTAGTGAGTCAAGGATAAACAAGTTATAAAAAGAAGAATTCTTTGACCCATATGATTATGAATCATTGAAAACTTGTGAATCTTGTCTCAAAGGTAAGATGACCAAGATTCTATTTTTTGGACATAAAGAGAGGGTGAATGAGTTGTTAGTCCTAGTACATACAATATATGTGGATCGATGACAACTTAGGTCAAAGAATTATACTCCTATTTTATCACCTTTATAAATAATCTATCAAGATTAGGATATGTATATCTTATGAAACATAAATACAAAGTTTTTGATAAGTTCAAGAAGTATCAATATATGGTCAAAAAATAAATTGAAAAAAATATTTAGGTTCTTCAATCTGATCGAAGAGGAGAATACTTATCCAGTAAATTTTTTGATCATCTTAAAAGTAAAGATGTTCTCTTTAAATAGATCCCTCGTTATATACCTCAGTTAAATAGTATAGCAGAAAGGAGGAATCGCACTTTGATGGATATGGTGCGATCCATGATGTGCTTCACTGATCTCCCAATATCATTCTGGAGATATGTCTTAGAGACTGCCACATATATTTTAAATAGAGTGCCTTTGAAGTCTGTTGCAAGCACACCATATGAGATATAGAAGGGAAGGAAGCCTAATCTTAAACATCTTAAGATTTGGGACTGTCCTGCTTATGTCAAAAATATTTTTGACATAAGCTTAGTGCTAGATCAGATAAGTGTAGGTTTGTAGGATATCCTAAAAAAATTAATGGATACTATTTCTACCATCCTACTAAATAAAAGGTAATTGTTGGTAGGCATGCCATTTTCTTAAAAAATAAATTCATCCAAGTAGGTAGTGGGAGGAATAGTGAACTTATGAAAGTTCATAATTTACAAACTGATCTAGAAATATCTGTGAATGAACCACATTAAGATCCTCAATCAGAAGTACCCAAGGATGAGGTACATCCACAGCATATACCTCCTCTCTGAAGGTCAGATAGAGTGCGTCAAGCACCTCTGAGATATGATTTTATCATTGAGAATGATAATTTGATCAACATGATTCAGGATGATGATCCACTGACCTATTCAGAAGCTGTCATGAGTAGTGACTTAAATAGATGGCTGGAAGCTATAAAATTTGAGATGGACTCAACGTACACCAACCAAGTGTGGACCTTGATTGATGCACCTGAGGGTGTGACCCCAATAGGGTGCAAGTGGGTCTTCAAGAAGAAGATCAGAGTAGATGGCCAAGTAGAAACATACAAAACTAGATTGGTGGCAAAGAATTTCAGACAAAGATAAGGAATTGACTATGATGAAATCTTCTCACCAGTGGCTATGCTCAAGTCCATCCGAATTTTGCTTGCTATAGCAACATACTATGACTATGAGATCTGGTAGATGGATGTCAAGACCGCTTTCCTCAATGGTAATCTAGAGGAAGAAGTCTATATGATTCAACTAAAAAAATTTATCTCAAGTGGGAGGGCAAATCAAGTATGCAAGCTAACGAGATCCATTTATGGATTAAAACAGGCTTCGAGGAGCTAGAACATCCAATTTGACATGACAGTCAAAAAGTTTGGCTTTGTCAAAAATAAGGATGAACTATGTGTATATAAGAAGACAAGTGAGAGTGCTGTTATCTTCTTGATTTTGTATGTCGATGACATACTGTTCATTGGGAATGATATCCCAATAATGTAATTAGTCAAGACTTGGCTATCAAATAAATTTTTCATGAAAGACTTGGGTGAAGCATCCTATATACTGGGTATAAAGATCTATAGAGATAGATCTAAAAGGATGTTAGGCTTATCCCAGTCATGGTACATAGATTTCATATTAAAGAGGTTTAATATGGAGGCAAGTAAGAGAGGTTACCTGCATGCAAGTCATGGTATACGTCTCTCTAAGAAAATATATCCTAAAACACCAAAATAGAGAAAGAGGATGAATGAAATCCCATATACTTCGATTGTGTGATCAATTATGTATGCAATGCTATGTATCAGGCCTGATGTAGCTTATGCTTTGAGCGTAGCTAGCACATTTCAAGCTGATCCAGGAGAGGATCATTGGAAAGCTGTGAAAAATATTCTGAAGTACCTAAGAAGGACTAAAGATATTTTTCTCATATATGGAGGAGGATCAGAGTTGAAACTAGAGGGATATATAGATTCTAGTTTTCAATTTGATCCGGATGATAGTAAGTCAATACAGGATACATGTTTACCCTTAATAGTGGGGCAGTGAGTTGAAAGAGTTTCAAGCAGCAGACAGTAGCTGACTCAACTACTAAGGTAGAGTATATCGCTACTAGTGAAGCCGCTAAGAAAATTATCTGGATGAAGAAGTTCATCATCGATTAAGGAGTCGTTCCTGAGATTGAAAGATCGATGCCACTCTATTATGATAATACTGGGGCTGTTATTCAAGCTAAAGATCTAGGTCTTATCAAAGATCCAAACACATCCTCAGGTGCTTCCACCTTATTCAAAAAATTATAGAGAGATAAGATGTTGTCCTTGAATGAGTAGATATAAAGAATAATATAGCAGACCCATTCACTAAGGCCATACCATAGCAGTTATTTGATCGTCATCTTGATTGTATGGGATTGAGATACAAAGGAGATTGTCTTTAGTGTAAGTGAGAGATTGAAAGAAGAGTGCCTTATAAGCCAATCGCAAGTATGTTGTGATGGAACTTTTCTTTGTAATTTTTCAACTCATGTAATGATATTTATTATTTGATAATAAAATAAGGTATTGATTCATCATATTACCTACATCTTATTATGTTTAAGATTATGATGAACCCCAAAGATTAGGATAATAATTTTAGGAGACATGAATGGGTCATGCTGGTAAGATCTAAAATCTTAAAATCTTAATCTTAAATATTTTTGATCGTTGAAACATTGAGTTGGAGATCAATATTTCGGATAGACTGGCACATCCTATATATGCTCGATAGAGAGGATGACAGATCTCACTAGCCACTTGTGTGAAAACTAATATAAGGATGTGGATGCTTATTTGGAAAATAAGTCCACTGAATTGACTCGATGAAAGAGAATATTTTATGGATGCCTTAATTGCATGTCAAAGATAGTTCTCTAAGTGAGAGTTGTATAAGTGATCCTTAGACCTGAGATCACCATAGAATCTTGTGCACATGATGAAGAAAAAATTATCTTTTTTCTTGTAGGATCTTCCAGATCTAATGAGATCTGGGATGGAATATTTAAAAAAAAATTATCCTATAATATTTCAGATCTATGATCTATTAGATCTGATTATTATTATCTGATATTTAATCTAAAATTAAATCTAAAACTTAAGGATTAGAGAAATACCTCTAGGGTAACTAGATTACCCTATAGATGATCGCAGCAATGCCCGAGGTTGAAAAATAGCCACGCAGTCGTCTGACCTCTATCGATATACACTCAAGTAGGATCTGGATCATCTTCTCCTTGTGAATCTTTGTTCCAAAAATCAAAACTGGATCTGATCTGAAAGATCTTCTGAAGCTGGAGCAGCAGCTTCTCGATAAATCTCTACAGCCTTCTAATTAGGGAGCCACCACGCCTTGGACAAGCACCAGATGGATGCCCAACTTCTTGGACGTGAAGAGGGAAAAGAGAGGACTAGAGGGGGCATAGAGAAGTGGAGGGATATCAGGCTTTTGCTGGGTATTGAGCAAATTCTCTAAACCCTAGGCGCAGACAGAGTTTAAATTGACCCTGCTGTGCCATGCAGTGCCACATCATTCGATTAATCAAAAAATTTTAATTAATTCTAAAAAAAATTTGATTAATGGAATGATGTCATCTGATCATATCAGATAAAAACCCCACCAAATTCTCTTACTGTTGGTGCCAACACTGAATAAACACAGTGAGATTGGCGCCCAACAGTTTGAGTCGATCAAGGTATAGAGTCCTCATCTCATGGGACTCTATCCTTATCCAGTAGGGGCGCACGCCCAATCTGATCTTGGTGCAAATTTTGAGGCCTAATTTAGTAGGTGGACACTCCACAAAAACTCTCCAATGACCTCTTGCCAAGTGGCCTTCAGTTCAAGATCCATAAGTCAACGTTTGACCGATGTCCTAAAATGGAAATGGTAGGTGATAGAAATTGGTAGGTGTTGTCTTAAATTCATCTTATGAATTAAGACAAAACTTTTTTGAGCTGGACTGGCTCCAGTCAGACTGAGAGAAATCTTCTTAAGGTTCTCTGGGTGAGTCAAATCATATTTGGCTCAGTCGAGATGAAAAAGATTGCACGAGGAGAAAGTTAGGCTCAATCGTGTGCTAGCACGATTTCCTTAAACCTAATTGAATCTAATCCAAATCAATCAAACTGGGCTAGCTCAATTGATGACATCTAGACTTTAACTCTTATTTGTGTGATCCAGTTAGGTTCATTTTTATATGGTAATGAGACATGTCGTGATCTCATCATCGACATCATTGAAACTCCTTTCGATGGACCAGAACTCTTCTGATTCAGACAATTAGAATGATCGATCATCAAGATCATTCTAATTGCTCCCAAAATTCACCAGTGACATCTAGCAGTATATGATGGCAACCCATCAGAAATGAAGATGAACCTCTCGATGCAGCTACCTGTGTGATTGAGTTCTTCTACCATGAGTCCCGACTGAATTAGGATTAAGGTAAACTCGTTAAACCCAACATCAGTCATATGAATCAATCGATCGATCCAAGTCCAATGTGAAATCTTAATGAAAACTCTTTTCCATTATTTCACTCTACCATGGCCATGGGCTTAAGGACTCAATCTTTCGATCATCATAGGACTACTCCTCTTATCTACCGAGGTTGATAAATCCAATCTTGGTGCAATCTGGTTCCTATAATGAATATGCTACAGCCAACATACACCTCAGGATTTTGAATAACTAGAAGATCGAGTTATGGTATAGTCAAACTATAATACACTCAAGATGAACTGTCGATGTACCTCAGATCGAAGAACTAGACTGTTGCTCCTAGATTGATTTTGATGATTACAAAGCAGATTGAAGGGATACAAATATTTTTATTTGAAAAAGTCTTTATGCTCTTCAGGGGCAAAATCATAATTTTACTAAAATCCTGATTTGATAGTATCATTTGGTAGAACAAATGATTTGTAATCTATTGGTAAAAATTTCATTATTTTTGGTCTTATATTTTTGAAGTTATGAATGTTTGAAGTGCATGAGTCGACTCATGAGTCCACTCATGGCACAATGAGCTGCTTGGCACGCTAAAATTTCCCTTGACATGCTGGTTTTTTGGCTTGGCACGACCTGTGAGTCGACTCATGAGTCGACCCACAAGGCATGAGTCGACTTCTGCTATTTTGGGCCAAAATATCCAGAAACCCAAATCTCTGATTTTTGCAACAGAGGTCGACTCATGAGTCGACCCCTGAAGCATGAGTCGACTCATGAGTCGACCCCTGCGACGGGAATTATCCGCAACGGCTAGTTTTTTGCCCGTTTTAGTTACCTTTAATGCTCACGTTAAATGCTCTAACGGCTCTTTTTCTGCCTAAAATATTTTTCCTTGTTTCTTAAAGCTATAAAAGGTTTTAAAAGATGAAAAACAAAAAGGGGATCTACAATATACACGAGAGATACAAGAGATTTTGAAAGAGAAAAGCAAGAGCGTTCAAAAGGGCATTCAAGAGCATTCAAAGAGAGGGTTTTTCAAGCCAACTTTTCAACCCTGATCAAGAGCTCTTTCAAAGCCTTCAAGAAGCCTTCAATCAAAGCTCACCTATTCCTCAAGCGTTCATTCAACTCTTCATCCACCTTGAGGAAATCAAAAAAAGGGGATTCTTCATTTGAGTAAAGTGCATTTAATGTTATATTCGCTCATTTAAGGAGCTATTCTTGTACTTATTTATGCTCTAAACTGTCTTACTCTTTGTGAGTAATTGTTCTTATTTTTTGAGGGTTTTCAAAATAAGGAAAGGTTATCCGAACCTGAAATCGGAGTGTATTGGGTTGGCTTGTACCCGAAAAATAAGTGGACTAGCTTGAGATAGCTAGTGTCGGAGTTTTCGATGTTTGTATTCGGGTTGAATACAAGTATAGTGGATTGGAATTCTCAAGTAGGAGCTTGGAGAGTGGATGTAGGTGCAAGGTTGGCACCGAACCACTATAAATCCTTGTGTTTGTGGTGTGCTTTATTGTTTCTCTTTATTTCTTCATTATATCCTTGCATTCTTGCTTTAGGTAATTAATCTTGAACTAAAGTCTTTCTCCTCATTCATCAAGCTTTTAACAAATACTTTTCATAAGTAATTAGTTAAGCTTAAAATCTTTAAAACCCAATTCACCCCCCCCTCTTGGGTTGCATAGCTAGACAACAAGTGGTATCAGAGCCTGATGCTCTAGCCCTTCTTTGATCTAACAATCAAAGAGCCAAAGATCTATGGTAACCCATGTCGGTACTTCTCTAGCCGAGGGGCAATCTACCAACCGACCTCCACTTTTCAATGGGTCTAATTACACCTATTGGAAAGCTCGGATGAAGATATTCATACAAGCACTCGACTATGATATGTGGAGTATCATAGTGAACGGTCCTCACACACTCATCAAGATTATAGATGGTGAGGAGTCAACCAAATCTGAGAAAGAATGGGATGAGGTTGATAAGAAATTGGCACAATTAAATGCTAAAGCTATGAATGTTCTTTATTGTGCACTTGATGCAAATGAATTTAATCGTATTTCTACTTGTGCATCTGCTAAAGAAATATGGGATAGGTTAGAAGTAACCCATGAGGGAACAAATCAAGTAAACGAGTCTAAAATAAATATGCTTGTGCATAAATATGAATTGTTTAAAATGGAGCATGATGAGTCCATAACTGCTATGTTTACTCATTTTACTGATATAATTAATGGTTTGAAGAGTCTTGGCAAATCTTATACTAACAGTGAGCTTGTAAGGAAGATTCTCAGGTCATTGCCAAGAACTTGGGAAGCCAAGGTGACTGCCATCCAAGAAGCAAAGGACTGAACACTCTACCTCTAGAAGAGCTTCTTGGATCCTTGATGACTCATGAACTTAGCATGAAGCAACATCAAAAGGATGAAGTCAAAAAGAAAAGAACCATTGCCCTCAAATCCACAGCTTCGCCCGATGATGAAACGGATGACACTGAAGATGAAGAACAGGATGAAGAGATGGCACTCATCACTCGAAAATTTAAGAAGTTTCTAAGAAAAAGGAAACAGGGGATGAGAAAGAAGTCATTCACAAAAGGAGAACAAAGCAAAGAGAAAGAGAAAGATCAACCCCTTATATGCTACGAGTGCAAGAAGCCGGGACATTTCAAATCCGAATGTTCACAACTGAAGAAAGGTCCCAAAAAGTTCAAAAAGAAAGTAATGATGGCGACTTGGAGTGCGAGTGATGACTCAAGCTCCGATGAGGAAACCTCAAAAGAACAAGCCAACCTGTGCCTTATGGCACATGAAAATGAGGTAACTTCTGAATCCCCTAGTGAATTTACTTTTGAAGAATTGCATGAAGCATTCTATGATTTAATTGATGAATTAAAGAAACTAGGGATGAAAAATAAAGAACTGAAATTGGAAAATCAGTCCTTAGTGAAACAAGCTGAAAACCTTTCAATTGAAAAATTCACCTTGATTCAAGAAAATCAAAGCTTAAAGAATGAAATTAACAAGCTGAAACCTATAGTAGATAAGTTCACCTTAAGTTCAAACAAACTAAATATGATTCTTGATAATCAAAAAGCTGTATATGATAAGGCTGGACTTGGCTATAACCCCTTGAAGAAACAAAAATTTCTGAAGAATATTTATGTAAATTATTCAAGTAACAAGTCTACAAATATTACTTGTTTCAAATGTGGTAGAATAGGACATAAATCATACACATGCCTTATTAACAAATCTGCAAACACAACTATAAAGAAAATATGGGTTCCAAAAGGAACCATTTTGACTCACCTAAAAGGATCCAAGAAAGCTTGGGTACCTAAGACAGAAACTTGACTTTTGCTTGCAGGTGTGTCTAGCATCCCAAGGAGGAAACAGGAAATGGTATCTTGACAGTGGATGCTCGAGACACATGACTGGTGATGAATCACAATTCATCACGCTTGATGTTAAGGATGGAGGGATGGTCACCTTTGGAGATAATGGCAAAGGAAAGATCATCGGGATAGGTAACATTGGTATCACTCCCTCCAAATACATTAAAAATATTTTGTTAGTTAAAGGTTTAAAGCATAACTTACTTAGCATTAGTCAATTTTGTGATAAAGGGTATAAAATTGTTTTTGAATCATCTGTTTGCATTGTGACTAGTCCTATCAACGATGGCATTAAATTTATAGGACATAGGCATGGCAATGTTTATATGGTAGATTTGAATGATTTAGCCAAATTAGACATGCAATGCCTAGTATCCTTGAATGCTAAAGTTAATGAGACTAGTTGGCTGTGGCATCGTAGACTTGCACATATTAGCATGCATTCTCTTTCAAAATTAATTAAGAAAGAATTAGTTCTTGATTTGCCAAAACTAAATTTTGAAAAGGATAGAATTTGTGATGCATGTCAATTAGGTAAACAAACTAGAGTTTCATTTAAATCCAAAAATATTGTTTCAACTTCTAGACCTTTAGAGCTCTTGCATATGGACTTATTTGGACCAACTAGAACCACTAGTTTAGGAGGAAAATGATATGATTTTGTAATTATAGATGATTACTCTCATTTTACTTGGATTTTCTTTTTGGCACACAAAGATGAAACTTTTCATATTTTCACTAAATTTCACCGAAAAGTCACTAATGAAAAAGGGTTTTCAATTCAAAATATTAGAAGTGATCATGAAACTGAATTTGAAAATCAAGACTTTGAAAATTTTTGTGATGAAAATGAAATTGGCCATAACTTCTCTGCTCCTAGGACACCCCAACAGAATGGGGTAGTTGAAAGGAAAAACAGAACCTTAGAAGAAATGGCCCGTACCATGCTTTGTGAAAGCAACCTTCCAAGATATTTTTGGGCGGAAGCAATTAACACAGCATGTTACATTTTAAATCATGCTTTGATTAGACAATTTTTAAAGAAAACCCCCTATGAACTTTGGAAAGGAAGAAAACCAAATATTGTATATTTTCATATTTTTGGTTGCCGATGTTTTGTATTAAATAATGACAAAGAAAGACTTGGTAAATTTGATGCAAAATCAGATGAAGCAATCTTTCTAGGTTACTCCTCTACTAGTAAAGCATTTAGAGTTTTCAACAAAAGAACTTTAGTAGTAGAGGAGTCCATACATGTTATTTTTGATGAATCTAACGATCTTCCTTCAAGGAAGAATGAGGATGTTGATGACGCAGATCCACTAATAGAAGGTATGAAGGAGATCACTCTGAAAGATTCAGCAACTCCAAAAGACAAGGATCAAGAAGACAAACAAGATGAGAGAGGTGAAGAAATTCAAGAACAACCTCAAGGTACAAATGACCTACCCAAGGAATGGAGGTATGTTCACAACCACCCTAAGGAGTTAATTATTGGTGATCCTATGCATGGGGTAAAAACTCGTTCTTCACTTAGAGATGTATTTAATCATTGTGCTTTTGTATCTCATCTTGAACCTAAAACTTTTGAAGAAGCTGAAAATGATCATAATTGGATTAATACAATACAAGAGGAACTTAATCAATTTGAAAGAAATAATGTTTGGACCTTAGTATCAAGACCTAAAAATTATTCAATAATTGGCACAAAATGGGTCTTTAGAAACAAATTAGATGAGCATGGTAATGTAATTAGAAATAAAGCAAGACTGGTTGCTAAGGGATATAATCAAGAAGAAGGAATTGATTTTGATGAAACCTTTGCACCTGTTGCTAGATTAGAAGCTATTAGACTTCTATTTGCATATGCTTGCTTTATGAAATTCAAATGATTTCAAATGGATGTTAAAAGTATATTTTTAAATGGATATATTGCTGAAGAAGTATATGTAGAACAACCCCCTGGATTTGAAAATCATGCTTTTCCTAATCATGTCTTTAGATTAAATAAAGCTTTATATGGATTAAAACAAGCACCTAGAGCATGGTATGATAGGCTAAGCAAATTTCTACTAAATAATGGTTTTTCAAGAGGTAATGTAGATACAACCCTCTTTATTAAAAGAAATCAAAATGATATGCTAGTTATACAAATTTATGTTGATGACATAATTTTTGGGTCTACTAATGAATCCCTTTGTCAAGACTTTGCTAAGCTTATGCAGGGGGAGTTCGAGATGAGCATGATGGGAGAACTCACCTTCTTCCTCGGACTCCAAATCAAACAATCAAAAGAGGGAATCTCCATCACCCAAAGCAAGTACACCAAGGAACTACTCAAAAGATTTGGAATGGAGAACTCCAAACCAATTGGCACACCAATGAGTCCCTCATGTAAGCTTGACAAGGATGATGAAGGTAAATGTGTAGACTTAAAATACTATAGAGGTATGATTGGCTCATTATTATATTTAACTGCAAGTAGGCCTGATATCATGTTTAGTGTTTGTTTATGTGCTAGATATCAATCAAATCCTAAAGAATCTCATTTGAATGCTGTTAAAAGAATCCTTAGATACTTAAATGGTACTCAAACTCTAGGGTTATGGTACTCTAAGGACTCATAAATTAATTTATTAGAATATTCAGATGCTGATTTTGCTGGATGTAAATTAGATAGAAAAAGCACAAGTGGAACTTGCCAATTTCTTGGAGTTAACCTAATCTCATGGTTTAGCAAGAAACAAAATTCGGTGGCACTGTCTACGGCTGAGGCCGAATACATTGCAGCCAGAAGTTATTGTGCTCAAATCTTATGGATTAAGCAACAACTCGAAGACTTTGGAATCAAACTTAATGAAACACCAATAAGATGTGATAACACAAGTGCCATAAATCTATCTAAAAATCCAATTCAACACTCAAGATCCAAACATATTGAAATAAGACATCATTTTATAAGAGAACATGTTCAAAATAAAAATATAATTCTTGAATATGTTTGCACTGAAAATCAATTAGCTGATATCTTTACAAAGGCCCTTAGTGAGGATAGATTCTGTGAAATTAGGAGAAATCTAGGAATTCTAGATCCATATGCCTAAATTTTTCTCAATTTCCAAGAATTGATGTCAAAAATTCTTAGAGCTCAATTTCCAACATCTATCCTGATCCCAAAAGCTCAAGTTTATCATTCTAAAAACTTATCTTTGAGCAAAACTCCTTCTTCCAAAATTTCAAATTTTTTTAGAATTTATTCACATTTTTCTGAATTTCTGAACTTCATGAGTCGACCCCCATGAGTCGACTCAATGGCAAACTTGTTATTTCCTCAAACTTCCCACGGGCTCATTGTTTTTATATGGGATCCTGTTCGTGAGTCGACTCATCCTTTCATCTTCCTCTTTCCAAAAGCCGACTTCCCCATTTCCTTTTGCTCCAAATCCAAGGATCTAGCTCGAGGCACTTCTCCCTCCTCCTCTCCACCAAAAATCGCCACCTTGGAAAGGGATTTTTGTGCTTTCTCCCATTGTTTGGCACAGTTGGAGCGTGCCCTAGCACTCCACCGTTCTTCCCAAATCCACCTCTTTTCTCCACCAAAATCCCTCTTCACTCTCTTGTGATCCCTCCTCCACTCATTCACTTGTTCCTCCAAGTCTCCTTGCTTGCTACTGTAGTGAATATGGCTCCGAAGATGAAGCTTCCCCGAAGAAGAAAGTCAGTCTGTGAGCTTGAAGAAAATGTCCGAAAGAAAAGGCAAGCTGCTCAGTCTTCCATTGCTCCCACTCCAGCTTCAGTATCTGCTCAAGGTCCCCCTCAATCCTCCCTAAGCCCCAGTAAGAATCCTCTATCTGATAGAAAAGTTGAAACCGGGAAGAATATAGATTTTCGGTTCTTTGAAAAAGAGGGTTTTACATTTGCAACCAAGATTAAAAACCAAGGATGGGGTTTCTACTGCTCCCTTAAGGAAGTCACCTATGTTGACCTAGTTAGAGAATTCTACCAGAATCTACATTATGGAAATGGGTCAGTGACTTCAACAGTCAAGGGTATTGATATTTGCTTGGATTCTAGTATATTGGGAGAAATACTTCATTTGCCTAGTGAGGGTTACTCTTATATGGAACTCCCAGTAAAAGAAGAGGGGATCAGTGTTATTCTAGGGGGAACTTATTCAGGGAGTTTAAATAAATTGGAAGCAAAGATTTTATCTATTGAGATGAGGATCCTACATCAGATGGTAACGAAGCTCTTCTTTCCTAGGAGTGGTAGGCATGATTTACTTTCCAGCAGAGATGTATGTATCATGTTTCATGTCATCACTCAGACCCCCCTGAACCTCCCTGCACTTATGATAGAGGCCATGAGAGAGACTTTGAACAGATCCAAGGCACACTTGCCTTTTGGTATGGCCCTTACTCGAGTATTTAGGAGGTTTGGAGTTAGCTGTGAGGGGGAGGCATCTACTATGCTCTCTCATGTGAACACCTTCAACCAACACACCCTGCACCGAATGAGATTTACAAAGACTGATGGTGGTTGGATCAAGGGATCTGAGGAGAGAGCTGAGGAGAGAGCTGGGGAGAGAACTGAAGATAGAGTTGAAGACAGAGCTGAAGAAGAAGGCCATCATCTCCTATCCATGATTTCAGGGCAGCATCACCAAATATCCAGTTCATTCCTGATACAGAGGCTGGCCCTTCAGAGTTTACTAGGATGCCCACACCAGTGTATCAGCTAGAGAGCAGAGCACCTCAATCAGAGTTCAGACTGGCTGACGATCAGATCAAGCAGATATCACGGTGTGTGGCCTCTTTGCTATCTAGTCAGTGGAGCAGTACTACTTTTGCACCAGGAGCCACTTCTTCTGATCAGACCATGACTCCCCACATATCCACTGTGTTTCAGATGATATCAGATCAGTCCATCCGGATTCAGCAGCTTGAAGACACCGTCTGGAGACTGACTGGCAGAGTTCTTGACTTGCAGGGGCAAGTCCTTGCTTTGGCCCATCCTCAGCCACAGGAGTCCACTATTGAGGTCACAGACCTCACTGCAGAGGCTGGCAGGCTCAGAGGAGCACTGGAGGGTGGATATGAGTTATTGAGGAGAGAGATTCGAGGATCGAGTGAGCATGCATCCACTCAGTTCACTGCTCTACTTCAGTCTGTTTCCAGAGCACTGAATGTACTTGATTCCATCAGACTCACCCTTTCTGTTCAGTCCTTAGCCTCTCAGCGTTCTCAGCCTCCCAGTTCTTCTCACTCTCCTGCTCATGCCAGAGGTAGACGGGGTAGAGGACGCACTTCTGATCGAGATCCATCAGCTTCTCATCCCATATCTGATGACTCCGATCCATGACTTCTCATGATCATTACTAGATCCTAGGTGTTAGTGTCTTATTCTAGGATCTGTATTTTGGGGCCATGTATTGATAATTAGCTGGTTGACTTTTATATTATGAACTATGTATTGAAACAATTATGGTTTTATGGTATCATCTTTTACTTATATTTCTACCTTTTGTAATGATGTCGATCATATTTTGGTTATATATATTCTTCTTGTTGAAATATTGTCTTCTCTTTGTTGTTGTTTGCTGTTAATAATTGCTGTATTAAGGGGGAGCAAATATCTGTGATAAACTCTAAAGGGGGAGAAATTAAAGAATGTTTCAGAAAAAAGAGGAGTTAACCATGTTTGATGATGTCAAAAAGGGGGAGAAATTAAACAAAAAAAAAAAAAATCCATCAAAAGCAAAACCATAAATTATTAGCAATTAAAGAAAAAGCAACCCATCAAAAGCAAAATTACAAATTATGAGAAATTAATGAATGAATTGGAGAATTTAAAGAATAATATCAAAAGTACAATGCTAAGTACAATGCAAATAAGTAACTTTTAAATTACTTCTTTACATATGCTTTGATTTGCTTTAAAAATTTAAATATGCTCTGATATACTTCAAAATTCCAACTTGCTCTGATACATCTTTTGAAATTTTATTTACCTTGATACATCTTAAGAAATTCAACTTGCCTTGATACATCTTAAGAAATTTAACTTACTCTGATACATCTTAAAATTTTTAACTTGCTCTGATACATTGTAAAATTTTTTCTGATAACATTGTAAAATTATTTTTCTTGCTCTGCTACATTGCAAAATTTATTTTTCTCTTGCTCTGATACATCTTAAACTCAAAATGATCTAATACACTTTCCAAATCAACTCTTAAACATGTTTTGGCACACATAATTATTTTTTGCTCTGATGCTAAAACTAAAATCAAATGAGAATGAGCAAATTTTCAAAATACAGCTTGATCTGATAACAAAAACAAGTTTTCTACTCTAACACCAAAATCACATAATTCAATGAGCATATCTTCAAATCTTTAAGCAAATGGGCAAACTATTCTTGCATATGACCATTTATATCACATGCCAAAAGATTCATACTCTTTTCAAGCATATAAATCTATAATGCATTCACATAAATGCTTTTGTTCAAGTGTTTTGTCATCATCAAAAAGGGGGAGATTGTTGCTCCTAGATTGATTTTGATGATTACAAAGCAGATTGAAGGGATACAAATATTTTTATTTGAAAAAGTCTTTATGCTCTTCAGGGGCAAAATCATAATTTTACTAAAATCCTGATTTGATAGTATCATTTAGTAGAACAAATGATTTGTAATCTATTGGTAAAAATTTCATTATTTTTGGTCTTATATTTTTGAAGTTATGAATGTTTGAAGTGCATGAGTCGACTCATGAGTCAACTCATGGCACAATGAGCTGCTTGGCACGCTAAAATTTCCCTTGGCACGCTGGTTTTTTGGCTTGGCACGACCTGTGAGTCGACTCATGAGTCGACCCACAAGGCATGAGTCGACTCATGAGTCGACTTCTGCTGTTTTGGGCCAAAATATCCAGAAACCCAAATCTCTGATTTTTGCAACAGAGGTCGACTCATGAGTCGACCCCTGAAGCATGAGTCGACTCATGGTCGACCCCTGCGACGGGAATTGTCCGCAACGGCTAGTTTTTTGTCCGTTTTAGTTACCTTTAATGCTCACGTTAAATGCTCTAACGGCTCTTTTTCTGCCTAAAATATTTTTCCTTGTTTCTTAAAGCTATAAAAGGTTTCAAAAGGTGAAAAACAAAAAGGGGATCTACAATATACACGAGAGATACAAGAGATTTTGAAAGAGAAAAGCAAGAGCGTTCAAAAGGGCATTCAAAAGCATTCAAAGAGAGGGTTTTTCAAGCCAACTTTTCAACCCTGATCAAGAGCTCTTTCAAAGCCTTCAAGAAGCCTTCAATCAAAGCTCACCTATTCCTCAAGCATTCATTCAACTCTTCATCCACCTTGAGAAAATCAAAAAAAGGAGATTCTTCATTTGAGTAAAGTGCATTTAATGTTATATTCGCTCATTTAAGGAGCTATTCTTGTACTTATTTATGCTCTAAACTGTCTTACTCTTTGTGAGTAATTGTTCTTATTTTTGGAGGGTTTCCAAAACAAGAAAAGGTTGATCCGAACCTGAAATCGGAGTGTATTGGGTTGGCTTGTACCCGAAAAATAAGTGGACTAGCTTGGGATAGCTAGTGTCGGAGTTTCTGACGTTTGTATTCGGGTTGAATACAAGTATAGTGGATTGGAATTCCCAAGTAGGAGCTTGGAGAGTGGATGTAGGTGCAAGGTTGGCACCGAACCACTATAAATCCTTGTGTTTGTGGTGTGCTTTATTGTTTCTCTTTATTTCTTCATTATATCCTTGCATTCTTGCTTTAGGTAATTAATCTTGAACTAAAGTCTTTCTCCTCATTCATCAAGCTTTTAACAAATACTTTTCATAAGTAATTAGTTAAGCTTAAAATCTTTAAAACCCAATTCACCCCCCCTTCTTGGGTTGCATAGCTGGGCAACATAGACATATAGCTGCAGCATCGAGCTAGTCATCGATGAGAAGGTAGACTTCCTTATGACTGCTCGAGGTGGTCACGCTCAGTACTCTTGTTATCAATGAATACCTGTACTCTCGCTTCAATGTCTCCACACCATAGACTCAAAACACATCTATCCTAATGAAGTGATCATACACCAACCTTCCAGATCGATCACCATCCTCGTGATGATCCTATGGTCAGGAACTGTTTATGAGTTAGTTATGTAAATTCATGCCTTAAATTTCCAACTCTTGAAAATATGAATTAACATTCCTACTAACTCAAAAGATGTATCACAGACATAATGTATACAATGTGATAGTAAAATAACCCTTTTATTCATTTATAATCAAAATTATAAATTTGCCCTTACATTTGTACAGGAATGTGTCAGCCAATCTGGCATCTAGGGCACACATCTAACAAACTCCCACTTGACCTAATGCCAATTGGCTACATATCTATGTTTCATCTTCTCAAGGTGGGCTTCGATCTTCTGCTGGCCTAATGGCTTTGTCAGTGGGTCTACCACATTGTCTGTGGAGTCGACTCTCTTAACCTCGATATAACCTTTTTCGAGGTAATCACGGATCAGATAGAATCATCGCTCGATATGCTTGGACTTTTAGTGAGACCTTGGCTCTTTAGCTAGAGCTATGGTGCCATTATTTTTGCAGTAAAGAGGGATGGCATCCGATGACATCACTCCAAGCTCTGCGGCAAACTTCTTGTACCAGAAGGCCTCCTTCGTAGCTTCCGATGCAGCAATATACTCTGCCTCTATGGTGGAATCAGTAATCACCGTCTGCTTGGAACTCTTTCAGCTAACTGCACCATCATTGTAAATGAACAGTCTCCCAGATGTCGACTTTCGATCATCTATATCAGACATAAAGTCTGAGTCTGTAAATCCCTGAACCTGGAGTTCTCCATTCTCAAAGACTAGAAACATATCCTTAGTCCTTCTCAAGTACTTAAGGAGATATTTCACAGAGGTCTAGTGCTCTTCATCTGGATTCGACTGATATCTGCTTGTGACACTCACAGCATGGGCTATATCAGGTCGTGTACATAGTATGGCATACATAAGGCTTCCTATTACCGAATCATAAGGGATCTTGCTCATACGTTCAATCTTCTCAAATGTGCTAGGACATATCTTCTTGGAGAGATGAATGCCATGTCTAAAAGGTACTAAACCTCTTTTGAAGTTTTTCATGCTAAATATTTTTAGCACCTCCTCTATGTACATCTTCTGTGAAAGTCCCAGCATTCTATTTGGTCTATCTCTATAGACCTTAATATCTAGTATAAAGGATGCCTCTCCTAGATCTTTCATAGAGAACTCCTTAGACAACCATATTTTGACTGAGGTCAACATGGAAATATTATTCCCAATCAGGAGGATGTCATCTACGTACAGTACGAGGAAGACAACTGCGCTCCCACTGACCTTCTTGAACACACATGGTTCCTCCTCATTCTTGATGAAACTAAATATTTTGATCACATCATCGAAATGAGTATTCCAGCTCTGAGATGCTTGCTTAAGTCCATAAATGGATCTTTGCAGCTTGCAGACCTTGTGATCATCATCACTGGATGTGAAATCAAGCGACTGTTCCATATAGATATCTTCCTTAAGATATCCATTTAAGAATACCGTTTTCACGTCCATCTGCCATATTTCATAATCAAAATAGGCTGCAACAACAAGCAATGTGCGGATGGATTTTAGCATGGCTATGGGCGAGAAGGTATCCTGATAGTCAATGCCTTCGTGCTAACTATAACCTTTCGCTACGAGCCTAGCTTTGAATGTCTCCACATTTTCATCTGTACCTATCTTTCTCTTGAAGATTCATTTACACCTAATAGGTACAATACCTTCAGATGGATCTACCAAGATCCAGACTTGATTTGAGTGCATCAAGTCAATTTCTGATCTCATTACCTCTAACCATTTCTTGGAGTCGATATCTAATATCGCCTCGTCATAGGTCTTGGGGTCATCACCATGAGCCCCATTTTCTGTGAGGAACATTTTCTCTACATTTTCTTGTATGGTACCTAAGTACCTTTCAGGAGGACGAGAAACCTTAGTCGATCTACGAGGTGGAAGAGGTTGTGTTAGGACTGGTTCTAATTGATTGGGTTCCTCAGGTTCCTTAGCTCATTGCTCTTGGGAGACATTCTCCTTGAGCTTAATTATTCTTCCGATGCTACTATCTTGAATAAACTATTTTTCAAGAAAAATAGCATGTCGATTCACAATCACATTGTGATCTTCCAGAATATAGAAATAGTATCCTAATGACTCTTTAAGATATCCTATGAACTGAGTTCTAAAAGACCTAAACTCTAACTTGTCCGCCTGCTGTCTCTTGACATGAGCCGGACAACCCCAAATTCTGAGATGACTTAGACTTGGCTTCTTACCATGCCATATCTCATACGGTGTGGTAGGAACAGTTTTAGAGAGAACCCTATTCAATACATATATTGCTGTCATGAGACAATATCCTCAAAAAAACTCAGGGAGGTCCGTGAAGCTCATCATGGAATGGACCATATCTAATAGGGTCTGGTTCCTCCATTTTGAAACCCCATTGAGTTGTGGCATTCCAGGTGGAGTCCATTGAGAGACTATGCCATTATCCTTAAGATAGTCTAGGAACTTCCAACTAAGATATTCACCTCCTCGATCTGATCAAAGAATCTTAATGGGTTTTTCTGTTTGTTTTTCTACCTTATGTCTGAATTCTTTAAACTTTTCAAAGGCTTCAGACTTGTGTTTCATTAGAAACACATACCCGTACCTAGACATATCATCGGTGAAGGTAATGAAGTAGACATAGTTGCCTCTAGCCGGTACATCAAATGGGCTGCACATATCCGTATGTACTAGGGCAAGTAGGTCTGTGGCCCTTTCCCCATGTCCCATAAAAGGAAGCTTGATCATTTTGCCTTGAAGGCATGATTCACAAACTGGATATGACTCGAAAGTCAACGGACTCAATAGCTTGGATTTCTCTAATTTGTTAACCCTGTCTTCCGCTATATGATCTAGCCTTAGGTGCCACAGATACCTTTTATTTAGACTATCTCTAGGCCTTTTAATTCCTATGACATTCATATTTTTCTGGATATTAAATACAGATACATCAATATATAGCTGATAGAGACCATTAATAAGAAAATCATTTGCAACTTTATTATTTTCATAAAATATGTTACAATGGTCTTTATGAAAGCTAATCACAAAGCCTTCTTGTGCTAAACATGAAACGAAATCAAATTTCTGCTTGCTGCAGGCACATAATAACAGTCTCTAAGAACTAAATCTAATCCTAACGGTAATCGCAGAGGATAGGTTCCCACGGCCACAGCAGCAACTCTTGCTCCATTCCCTATGCGTAGGATCATATCCCCATCCCTCAGCCTCCTGCTCTCCTTAAGATCCTGCATAGAAGTGCACAAATGAGCACTAGAACCAGAGTCAAATATCCAACTAGATGCAGAGAAAATCGTAAGATTAGATTCCATAACGAGCATACCTCCAGAAGGACCATGCTTCTTGTTCTTCAGGGTGGCCAGGTACTGAGGACAGTTCTGTTTTCAATGACCGTCTGAATTACAGTGGAAATATTTTTTTTTTTTCAGTAGCCTTCTTCTTCGATTCCATCTTCTTCCTTTTTTCATCCACCTTCTACTTCTTCGCAGACTTCTTCTTCTTTCCAAAAGACTTTCTCTTAGAAGAAGTCCGCTCCACAGTAAGGACTGAGCCTTTTGAACCTTTCAAAGAAAGCTCAGCCATAACCAACATGTTCATTAACTTAGCCAAGGTACACTGCATCTTATGCATATGAAAGTTCATGATGAACTGACCATATGCATCAGACAAGAATTGAAAGATCACATCAATCTGAAAATCTCTGTCTAAGATGACATCGAGTTTTTCAAGCTCCTCAAGGTCCTTGATCATTGTCAAACAATGATCTTGGACTGACTGCCCATCATGCATTTTAGTCTTAAAAAGCTTTTGGAAGACTTGATACTTGGCTGCGTGACTTTGTTCACCAAACAACTCTTGTAGGTGAGCCAACATTTGATGGGTAGTCATAATATTCTCATACTGGCATTGCAAGTCATCAGACATAGCACCCAACATGTAGTACCTGGCTTTGTTATCGTCATCTGTTCACTTTTTCAGAGACGCTCTCTATTCAGCAGTCGGACGTGCTGGTATGGCAGGTGGGTCCTGGTCCAAGACATGAGTCAGTTTCTCAGAACCCAGAATAATTCTGTAGTTTCTCAACCAGTCCTTGAAATTAGGTCTAGTCAATCTGTGGGTGTCTAGTATTTTGGTCAGGGAGTTGGATGCAGACATGTTTCCTGTAGAGAGTCAAGAGTTTCTAATTAGATTTTGTAATCAGACTGAACCAATTTATTTAGGTGTTTCATTTTTAAACAAATTAGGCTCCCACTATTTTCTCAGATCTCTACACTCCCTAGGTAGAGATGTGAAAATCTCTGTGATTAGTGATTTCTAGTGGGTGGTGCAGTCTCACCGACTGGCTCACCACCTCACCTAACAGTTATTGGTGATGGGTCAATCGATGAGTGGACAACTCTTGTCCGATGATTTTTTAATCATGGTGCACCCAAAACTTGGTCTCTAATTCATGAAGCTCACCATGCCTGAAATATTGCTCCAATCCTTAGTTAAGTCAGACCCACCATTTGTACGAATTAGATTCCTGATTGGGTCCCTCACTATATCTAAAATATTGAGCACAACCCATCTCCTAATCCGTAGCATCCAATGCCTAATGGACATGGTTACATCTTCTCGGTGCAACTGAACCACTGTAACCAGTCGAGAACAATCAACCCTAGGAAGGACCCGCACATCCATAATGGTGGAAGACCTTAGACTTAATATTTTCTTAGGAAGATTTGATTTAGGTCTCATTCAACTTGACTTGACATAGTCATAACAATTATGACTAACCTAGTGACATGGGTTAGCTCAAATTGTTAGCCACCTCAAATCAGAACTGGGTCGACACATATGGCCAGGTAAGTGAGACCGATGGGAGGGATATGCCATTAACTTGACAAGAATGCATTCGAGTCGAGTAGCTCCCAATTAAAAATCAGTCGATCGCATCTGCCCAACTTACCTTAGACACCAAATTGTCGAACCAGAATCAATTGGGTTAGCCCACAATCCAGGCTCTAACCACTGAGTCAAATTAGGTCTTAACTTGATCGAGTCACATATGAATGTGATTCAACCCTGACCTAGACTTAATCTTATTAGGCTGGTCAATTATTAGCTTTCATGAACCCACCTAACCAACTTTTAATTTGGTTTGATCAACTGCTAGACTTAATTGAGCTACCCAAGCTCGAACCTAATTTTATGAAAATGACTTAGATCTGAAATTCTCAATTTTAGACCTAATTTAATTTCATAAGCTTAATTCATTAATTAAGTCTTGGATTCATAAACAAAATATGTAAAATAAATCTTAGGATTTCAGGATCTAGGGTTTTGCAGAAAAGTTTGATTTCTGATTAAGGATGAACGCGCAGCACCCCTACACGCCATAAGAACATCCCATTGAATGAGAGGAGAGGGTCTTAAATCCTACTTTGTTCTTATGACTGGATGGCTATGAGGAACACCTTAATCAGAAATATTGATTTAACTACAAAACTAGTTAGATCTAAGTTACATATCACATATATAATTTCAGATCTAACTTATACATGCTTTGCATACATCTCATGTATTAAAATCTGATCTAATTAGCATGCTTTCAGATCTAATACATCACATATAACATCTGAAAAATAAAATTTAAATTGAACTATTCAATATAAAATCTATTCTAGATAGTTACTAGAATAATTCTATAACTAGTCTAGGCATGCATCAGATCAATCTTATGAATTAATTAAATTTTATTTTTTATTTTTTGATCTGAATATAATATTTATAACATCAAAAATTATAGAATAAATTAGATCTAATTTATATTTTAATCATATTAAAATATAAAACTTCAAGACTATTCATAGTTTAAACTATTCCTAGTCTAGTCATGCATCTCATACATGTTAGATCTACTTAGATTTAATTTTAAATTTTTTGATTTTAGATCCAATCATATCTGATGTGATATCTAAAATTTATTAATATCAGATATATAAAAATAAAAATTAGATCTAAATTAGATCTGAAATAGAGCCATCAATCTGGCTCTGATACCAGTTGAAGGAAAAACCATCTTTTTCCTTGTAGGATCTTCCAAATCTAATGAGATTTGGGGTGAAATATTTTTAAAAAAAATATTTTATGTTATTTTAAATCTAATATCTATTAGATCTAATTCTTATTATCTAATATTTAATCTAAAATTAAATCTAAAATTTAAAGATTAGAGAAATACCTCTAGGGTAACTAGATTATCCTGTAGATGATCGCAGCAATGCCCGAGGTTCAAAAATAGCCATACAGTCGTCTGGCCTCTACTGATATCCACTCAAGCAGGATCTAGATCATCTTCTCTTTATAAATCTCTGCTCCAAAAATTAGATCTGGATTTGATCTGAAAGATCTTCTGAAGCTGGAGCAGCAGCTTCTTGACAAATCCCTGCAGCCTTCTGATCAGGGAGCCACCACGCCTTGGACAAGCACCAGATGGATGCCCAACTTCTTGGATGTGAAGAGGGAAGAGAGAGGACTAGAGGGGGTGTAGAGAAGTAGAGGGATATCAGGCTTTTGCTGGGTATTGAGCAAATTCTCTAAACCCTAGGCGCAGACAGGGTTTAAATAGACCCTGCTGTGCCATGCAGTGCCACATCATTCGACCAATCAAAAAATTTTAATTAATTCTAAAAAAAATTTGATTGATGGAGTGATGTCATCTGATCATATCAAATAAAAACTCCACCAAATCCTCCTACTGTTGGTGCCAACACTGGATAAACACAGTGAGATTGGCGCCCAACAGTTTGAGTCGATCAAGGCATAGAGTCAACATCCATGGGACTCTATCCTTATCCACTTGGGGCGCATGCCCAATCTGATCTTGGTGCCCACTTTGAGGCCTAATTTAGTAGGTGGACACTCCACAAAGACTCTCCAATGATCTCTTGCCAAGTGACCTTCAGTTTAAATCTATAAGTCAACGTTTGATCGATGTCCTAAAATGAAAATGGCACGTGATAGGAATTGACAGGTGTTGTCTTAAATTCATCTCATGAATTAAGACAAGACTTTTTTGAACTGGACTAGCTCCAATCAGACTGAGAGAAACCTTCTCAAGGTTCTCTGGATGAGTCAAATTATATTTGGCTCAGTCGAGATGAAAAAGATTGCACGAGGAGAAAGTTAGGCTTAATCGTGTGCTAACACGATTTTCTTGAACCTAATTGGATCTAATCCAAATCAATCGAACTGGGCTAGCTCAATTGATGACATCCAGACCCTAACTTTTATTTGTGTGATCCAGTTAGGTTCATTTTTGTATGGTAATGAGACATGTCGTGATCTCATCATCGACATCATTGAAACTCCTTTCGACGGACCAGAACTCTTCTGATTCAGACAATTAGAATGATCGATCATCAAAATTATTCTAATTGCTCTCAAAATTCACCAGTGACACCTAGCAGTATATAGTAGCAACCCATCAGAAATGAAAATGAACCACTCGGTGCAGCTACCTGTGTGATTGAGTTCTTCTATCATGAGTCCCGACTGAATTAGGGTTAAGGTGAACTCGTCAAATCCAACATCAGTCTTATGAATCAATCGATCGATTCAAGTCCAATGTGAAATCTTAATAAATTTTTTTTTCATTATTTCACTCTACCATGGCCATGGGCTTAAGGACTCAATCTTTCGATCATCATAGGACTACTCCTCTTATCTATCGAGGTTGATAGATCCCATCTTGGTGCAATCTGATTCCTACAATGAATATGCTACGGCCAACATACACCTCAGGATTCTGAATGGCTAGGAGATCAAGTTATGGTGTAGTCAAACTATAACACACTCAAGATGAACTATCGATGTACCTCAGATCGAAAAACTAGACCACAGCTGCAGCATCGAGCTAGTCATCAATGAGAAGGTAGACTTCCTTATGACTGCTCGAGGTGGTCACGCTCAGTACTCTCATTCTCAATGAATACCTGTACTCTCGCTCTGATGTCTCCACACCATAGACTCAAGACATATCTATCCTAATGAAGCAATCGTACACCAACCTTCCAGATCGATCACCATCCTCGTGATGATCCTATGGTCAGGAGCTGTTTATGAGTTAGTTATGTAAATTCATGCCTTAAATTTTTAACTCTTGAAAATATGAATTAACATTCCTACTAGCTCAAAGGATGTATCATAGATATAATGTACACAATGTGATAGTAGAATAATCTTTTTATTCATTTATAGTCAAAATTATAAATTTGTCCTTACATTTGTACAGGAATATGTCAGCCAATCTGGCATCTAGGGCACACATCTAACACATGAATCCATATTTTGGTTCATACTCAAGCATGACATTAAGACATATACGGAGTGTTCTGGATATGATAGAGTGTGTATGAAGATTATGAGTATGTCAACATGGAATCGATTACTCCTAGTAAGAGGAGATCGCATCCTATGTATTCTCATTCCTAGATGACTTAAAAAAATTTTTTTGGCCAAAAGTAGGAAGGAGATTAGAAAGAGCTTCTAATGCTTCTTCATCAAAAATATCATTGGTTAATTGAGAATTGATATGAATATGTGTTTGAGTTTGACATGATTTCATACTCATGAACATATTCAGGGTGCAGGGATGATCGAAGGATTGGATTATATTGTAACTTGTCATTGAAGGATATTGATATTTTCATCAAATTTTATATCTTTTGGATAGTCAAGATATGTTACTAGTGAAGTGAATTTCAGTGCAGGGGTAAAACGATAATTTTAAAATTTTTTCAAAATTATAATTTTACAGTAGAACATATTAATTAATCTAATTAATTAATATGTGTTTACTCTACACTAAGATCTAAATATGATATATAGCATGGCATGCATTTAAATTTGAAATTCAAACTTCTACAGTAAATAATTTATTGTTATGTGTTCAGAACACATTACCTTCGTGCAGGTAGTCGATCACTGTAATCTGATCATCGTTTGAAAGATTTGATCATTGCAACATAGCCACACGGTGTGTCTGGCCTCCGCAGATCATCCACATGAGACTCCCGATCTGATTGGCTCCTCACGAATGCTAGTTCGTTGTAGAGCCCTTTCGACGGTCGATGCTGATTGAACTCCTTCGATCGATGCCTGTCGACTCCTTGAATACTTTGGATCACCAACAAAGATGGTGGAGAGGTTGATGAAGCTCTCCCTGAAGTTTGGTGGGCTCACGACACTCGTAGCTCACCTTCTCACTTCTCGAACCCCAGGCAAAAATCTTAGGTTACTCACTAAAAACCCTACGCCCACTCTTGTTTCTTTTCTTTCTTTTTCTCTCGAAAGTTTTTGAACTTTCTACTCATGCACAAGGCTTCCTCATGCCCACTATTCTCTCTCAGAAAATTTCAACGCATGCCCCACCTCCCTTTCTCTTTTAAAACAGTGCAAGACGTGTCTTATCCGCGTGAAAGGATAAAGATAAGTGGTTCCACACCTGAATTCAAATCGAATTTGAATTCAAATACAAACCAACTCATCCTTATCCACTCTGAGCATGAGAAGAGAGGTGATGTGGCTTCTTTGTGTGTGGAGAGTTTACACGAGAAACTCTTTCTCGTGTAAAGCAAGGGGCGCACAAAATGGATAAGGACATGGCGCATGGGATTAGTTATCCATTTAAATTCAAACACCCTTTGAATTTGAATGGCTAACAAATCATGTTTATCCAAATAATTAGTGCACAAGTGTGGGCGTGGGATGCCTTCTGCGTGGGAGAAAATTCATGAGAAGTTGTTTCTTGTGAATTCAAATGGGCGTAGAGAAGTGAGGTGGCACAGGGAGTTGAATTCAAAAGGTGGTTTGATCATAATTGAACCAATCTAATCAAAATAGGTTAAGCACAATTAGACTAAGTTAAATCCAACTTAATTAGGCTTATTTAGGCTCAAAATTCTAATAAAATTAAAAATTGACTAAGCCCAATTCCTGATCAGATCAGGGACCAAAACACCTTAGCGATTAGGTCAACACTTAACCTAATCGGGTCAAACCCAACTGAATCCAATTCAATTGGACTTGATCCAAAAATAATTACTCAATCAAATTGAGTTAATTAGTAATCAAATCACTAATTAAATCTCTCATAAATATTGAGTCTAAATTCGATGGGCAATCGGGCATCAGAATTCATCGATATAAAATCCTGATTGAAAAGTTCCAAACCAGTGGGACTTTTGACCCCGATACCCAAAATATGTGAAACTCATGATTAGAGAATCCTGATTCTCGATCACAGAATCTCAGACACTTAAGACTCTTCACCAGCCATCAGATCAGATAGGAACCTCTAATGTGTGTGACCCCGCAGGTTCGAACCTAAGCCGGTAGCATAGGAACCAATTTCTGTACTAATCGAAGTAACCATATAGCAATGATATCCGACATCCGGATAGGTTGAATAGTCGCAATCACAACACTCAGAACCTACGTGAATATGGTTACTGTATAATTCATCCCTTTTGACCCCCATGTTTAGGATGACTCAGGGTTAAACTGTCAACCCTGATTAGATCATCCGAATCGTGCTTAACTCAAACAGTCCTCTGACTCCTCACTAGGACTACCCTGACCAAGATTTTGCTAAATTGAAACATGACTGTACACAGCTCCAGAATTGGAGTGGTCAATCCCATCTTGACACATGCACCGACAAGTCAAGTACTTGACTACACCCAGTATCCTTCCGTCACTGAATTAGAAATTTAGGTAGTCCAATGCCTAAGTGCAGTGAGTTACTTGCAAGTCACCATGGCGGTCTCAGGTCAGAGGGACAGTTATACCCATATCCCATCGGAGCAAATCTTGACGGTAGAAAAGGCTCCAGAGTCGGTCACGTTCAGTGGAGATGTACCCTTATATCTCACTTGTATGCCATACCAATATCTCCACACTCCTTGGTTAAGAGGACAACCAACCCATATGGCACACAACGACCTATGCTTGATAAACATTGTTGTCCTTGATAACAACGTATCATTTGATCACGAACAGGTTTAAGGACTAAACGATAAATCCTCTTTTGTCGAGTCTAAATAGTCATAAGGACTTCACCACAACACAGGAGTTCATTAGAAGATGAAATAATTTATGATAAAAAATATTAAAATAATTTTTATTAATTTATAATTCATATACTAATATAAGAAAGAGCACAACTGTCAACAGACTGACGATTGGCTTTGGGATACTATTCCCAACAATCTCCCACTTGGCCTAAAACCAATCGGTGCAGTATCTAATATCCATCTTCGACTTGAAGTCGTCGAACTCCTTCACCGCAATGGCTTTAGTGAATGGGTCAGTCAGATTCTTCTTTCCGTCGATCTTTTGAAGGTCGACGTCACCTCGATCCATGATTTTTTGGATTAGATGGTAGCGGCGCAGAATATGCTTTGTCCGCTGGTGTGCTTTTGGTTCCTTCGCCTGAGCAATGGCTCCAGAGTTGTCACAGTAGAGCAGAACTGGACCAACAAGGGAGGGTGCTACTCCGAGCTCGGTGATGAATTTCTTCAGCCACATCGCTTCTTTGGCAGCATCTGATGCAGCGACATACTCTGCCTCGCAAACTGAATCAGCCACTGTGTGCTGCTTGGAACTCTTTCAGCAGACAGCCCCACCATTAAGGGTAAAAATAAATCCTGACACACTCTTGCTGTCATCGTGATCAGACTGGAAACTAGAGTTTGTAAACCCTATAAGTCTCAAGTTTGATTCACCATAAATAAGCCACTGGTCCTTAGTACTTTTTAAATACTTCAGGATGGTTTTAAGAACCTTCCAGTGATTCTCCCCTGGATCAGATTGATATCTACTCACTACCCCTAGTGAGTATGTCACATCTAATCGTGTATATGTCATGGCGTACATGATAGATCCCACTGTCGAAGCATATAGAATTCTATCCATACGCTCTCTCTCTTGAGGTATTGTCAGACAATCCCTCTTCGAGAGAGAAATTCCATGGCCTATCGGTAGATAGCCTTTCTTAAAATTCTCCATGCTGAACCTCTTCAGCATAGTATCAATGTATGTGGACTGGGATAAGCCAAGCAACCTTTTAGATCTATCCCTATAGATCCTCATCCCTAGGATGTAGAAAGCTTCTCCCAGATCTTTCATGGAGAACTGTGACGACAGCCAAATCTTTATTCCCTGTAATGCAGGGTCATCATTTCTGATTAAGAGAATATCATCCACATAAAATATAAGAAATACCACTATTGGACCATTAGCGCACGTATAAATGCAGGGCTCTTCTCCGTTCTTAACGAAGCCATACATCGTGATCATCCTATCAAAACATATGTTCCAACTCTGGGATGCCTGCTTAAGTCCATAAATGGATCTCTGTAGCCTGCACACCCTAGACTCATCTGTGGATGTGAATCCTTCAGGTTGTATCATATACACCTCTTCATCCAGCTCTCCATTTAGGAAAGCTGTCTTCACATCCATCTGCCAGATTTCATAGTCCAGATGGACAGCTATCGCAAGCATAATCCAAATGGATTTGAGCATTGCCACAGGAGAAAATGTCTCGTCATAGTCTATACCATAACGTTGACGATATCCCTTGGCAACCAGACGGGCTTTATAGGTTTCCACCTTTCCGTCTATGCCCCTCTTCCTCTTGAAGACCCACTTACACCCTATGGGTTTTACTCCTTCGGGTGGGTCAACCAATGTCCACACATCATTGACCTTCATGGATTCCATTTCAAATTTCATGGCCTCTAGCCATTTCTCAGAGTCAGATCTCTGTATTGCATTCATGTAGATGATCGAATCCTCATCGTTTTTATCAAGTTCGACAAGATCGCCATCCCAGACCAAGAAACCATAGTATCTGTCCGATTGACGTGGTACTCTACCAGACTGCCTTAAGGGTGTAGGAACAATGGGCTCCGGATCTGATCTAACCAAATCTGATTCAGGTTCAGCAACTTGTGTTGGTTTTTCCACCTGCCAAACTTCCTCAAGTTCGACCTTAGAGGCAACAGTCCTTTCACCAAGAAACTCTTTTTTCAAAAAGATTGCCTTAAGGCTGACAAACACCTTTTGCTCATCAGCTAGGTAGAAATAATACCCTTTGATCTCTTTTGGGTATCCTATGAAATTACACTTGTCAGACCTAGGTCCAAGCTTATCCATAATTAAACGTTTAACATAAGCCGGACACCCCCAAATCCTAAGGTGCGAGAGTACTGGCTTATGTCTTATCCATATCTCATATGGCATTTTGGTTACAGACTTACTCGAAACCCTATTTAGAAGGTAACAAACCGATTCGAGCGCATATCCCCAGAGGGAGATCGGCAGACCAGCAAACCCCATCATGGATCGAACCATGTCCAACAAGATCCGATTCCTCCTTTCAAACACACCATTATGCTGTGGTATTTCAGGAGGAGTCTACTGAGAGAGAATTCCATTCTCCCCAAGATATGTCAAAAAATCATTGAAAAGGTATTCACCTCTTCGATCAGATCGAAGAGTTTTAATACACTTCCTAGTTTATTTTTCTATCTCATTTCGAAATAGTTTGAATATTTCAAACGACTCTGACTTATGCTTCCTTAAGTAGATATACCCATACCTGATAGGTCGTCTGTGAAGGTTATGAAGTAGAAATATCCACCTCTTGCATTTGAGCTCATGGGTCCACATACATCAGAATGTACTAGACCCAAGAGTTCACTGGCTCTCTCACCTTTTTCAGTAAAAGGTGACTTGGTCATCTTTTCAAGAAGACAGAACTCACAGGTTGGAAGTGATTCACAATCATGTACTTCAAGAATTCCTTCTTGAGCCAACCTGTTTATCCTGTTCTTATTGATATGACCTAGCCTACAGTGCCAAAGGTAGACTTCTGACACATTATCTATTCTAGGGTATTTATCGGAGGTTTGAACCACATTAACAGACTGTGATAGTAAGTAAATTCTATTATTTAGTTGTCCAATAAATATTGTAACACCATTCAAAATGATATTGCAAATATTTCTTTTTATTAAAAATTGATAACTATTCATGACCAAAAGGCCTACAGAAAAAATATTTAATAAAAAGCTTGGACAATAGTGACATTCACTAAGAATTATATTACGAGAGTTGATTACAAGGTTCATGATTCCTAAAACTAGAACTGAAACTTTGCTTCCATCTCCAATGTTCAGGAACCTCTCACCTTCATCAAATCTCCTACTGACCTACAGACCTTGCATCGAATTACAGATATGATAAGGGCTTCCGGTATCCAATACCCAGGCAGTAGTATCACAAATGAAAAAGTTGCAAGGTGTTATCATATAATTACCTTGCTTCTTCTTCGGCCTGTTCGGGTCCAGGGAGGCAATGTATAGAGGACAGTTCTGAAGGAACCAGATCTAAGGTTTCAGGGTTAGATCTTGAAACTTTTTCAAGATCATACAGCGGAAGACTAAAATAAATTAAAATTTATTTTTGAAAATTAGAGAATTCTTAAATCTAAGATCCTATTACATGATTATTATATAGTATTAAATCAAAAATTAAAATATATAAATATAGCATGAACTACATGTTGATCATATCAACATGTTTCTATACCACATCTAATGTATGTATTAAACAATAGATCAGATCTATTACCTTACAAGTTAGATGCTCTAACCTCACTGATCCGAGCTTAAGGATGATGTTGCAAGCCGCACATGCGTCCGACCTCTAGGAGTCATCCACACGAGCCCACGAATCTCGATCAGAAGTCCTGCTTCAGAAAATCAGCACAGTATGCTAGTACTGCGCTGATCCTTCTTTAATGGTTGATCAGGTGCCTCCTTCTTCTTGATTTGGACTCTTCCAAAGATGGAAAGTAAAAGAAGGAGTTTCAGATCTGAGATGCTCTCAGAAAACTCAAGATGGAGGGAGGAAAGATATGAAAACAAAAAACCTAGAAGAAGACCCTCTTCTTCTTCACGTTTTTCTCTCTAGACATCCTAACTTGCGTCTTTTATATCTCCACACCCCAAAGGTCTTTCTCTCTGATTTTTGGATGGAACAAAGGTTTCTCAAATTTCTATCTTCTCCAAAAATTTCATAAAGAAACTCATTTTATACAGAGAGATATGATAGAGTCCTTGTCTAGGTCAAATACCTAGTCAAGGCTTATCCAAACATGGCAAGTTAAGGGGTGCCCAACTCTTGAGCATCTCCTCCATATTTTCGTGCATGGATCATCAGTAAAGGATGCAAAATATGTACCCTAAAAGCTATAAAAATTTTAAAAAAAATTTGGATAAATTCTGTGCAAAATTGAAAGAGTTTTGGATTTCTAAAACTCTATCTCATAGAATTCGAAATCCAAACTTATTCCTTTTTGATTTGATCCAAACCACCTTCCATGTAAGAAAGAAGAGAGGAAACCTTTTGTGAATGTTGGAGAGACCTGGGAGAGGGCTTTTGTGACACAAAATAAGTGGAGATTGGCATTGAATTAGAGAGAGGGCGTGGGGAAGGCTTATGTGGCGCAAGGTGGAATCCTAGTCTTACTAGGATTCTATCTTATGACTTGTTTTAATTTGGTTTTCCAAACCAAATCAAACCAAAATTAGATCAACCTAATTAAAATAGGTCTTAACCCAATTAAGAGGCTAATTTAATCATATTAAATTAGATTTAAATCTAATTTAATTTTCTAATCAAATTAGAAATTAGATTGACCCAAGTCCTAGTTGAACTAGGACTAGTTTTTTCTTGCACTTGGCTTATCCAATAAACCAATTGAACTTGATCCAATCAAGCCCAAACTAAATCTAATTAAATCATATTTAATTAGACATAATCTCAGCCCATTGGCTTAATCAAATTAAGCCAATTAGCAATCGAATTGCTAATCGATCCTCCTGCAATACTTGCACTGGGTTAAATGTCAATCGTATTGATCATTAACCCTAGAACGATTCTTAATCGTTGATCAACCATCCGATTGGATCATGAACTCTAATGTGTATGATCTCATAGGTCCAAACTTAAGTCGGTAGCACAGAAATAAATTCTTGTACCAATCGAAGTGACCATCTAGCAATGGTACCCGACGATCGGATAGGTCGAATGTGTAGAACAACATCCTTATAACCCATGCGGATATAGTTTTCATATAATTCATCCCCTTGACTAAAATGATCATAGGACACCTCAGAGTTCCACTGTCAACTCTGATCAGGTTGTCCACATTGTATTTCAAAATATCAAATCCATCTGATGGATTACCCTGACCAAGGTTTTGCTAAATTGAAATACAGTGACTCATTCTTCTCCAACTCTTGGAGTGGTCAATCCCATCTCGATCACACTCTGACTTCGCAAGTACTTGACTGTGCCCAAAAGCCTTCCATCTCTAAATTAAAAATTCAGTTAGTCCAATACCAAAGCACAGTGTGTTGCTTGCAAGTCACTGAGGCGATCTCAGGTCTAAGGGATACTTATACCTATATCCCATCAGAGACATTCTCGACAGCAGAATACTCTGGAGTTGGTCACGTTAAATGATGATGTACCCTTACATCTCACCTGTATGCCATACCAGTATCTCCACACTCCTTGGTTAAGAGGACAACCAACCCATATGGCCTACAGCGATCTATGCTCGATAGAAGCTGTCGTCCTTATTAACATCTTATCATTTGGTCGTGAACAGTTTTAAGGACTAATCGATAAATCCTCTCTTTATCGAACTTAAATAGTCCTAAGGACTTAATCATAACAATGGAGTTCATTAGAAGATGAAAGCTTATGATGAAGATGCCAAATATATTTTATTTATTAACAAATCAATTACAATACTTGGTTGCTCAACCGTCAACAGCTTGACGATTGGCTTTTAGGACATATTTTCCAACAACTCCCACTTGTCCTAAAGCCACTCGGCACAGTATCTAATACCCATCTTTGACTTGTGGTTGTCGAACTCCTTTATTGCCAGGGCTTTAGTGAAGAGGTCGGCTAGATTCTCCTTTCTGTCGATCTTCTGAAGGTCGACGTCACCTCGATCCACGATCTCTCGGACCAGGTGGAAGCGGTGCAAGATGTGCTTCGTCCGCTGGTGTGCTTTGGATTCCTTCGTCTGAGCTGTGGCACCAGTGCTGTCGTAGTAGAGCAGGACTGGACCATCGAGGGACGGTGCTACTCCAAGCTCGATGATGAATTTCCTTAGCCACACAGCTTCTTTCACGGCATCCGATGCTGCGATGTACTCCGCTTCATAAACAGAGTCTGCCATAGTATGCTGCTTGAAACTCTTCCAGCAGATGGCTCCACCATTAAGAGTAAAGATATAACCCGACACGCTTCTGCTATCATCATGGTCAGATTGGAAGCTGGAGTCTGTGAACCCCACAAGTTTCAGATCTGACTCACCATAAACCAATCATTGGTCCTTAGTATTTCTCAAATACTTAAGGATGGCTTTAACCACTTTCCAGTGATTTTCTCTGGGATCAGATTGGTATCTACTCACTACTCCTAGTGAGTATGCCACATCTGGTCTTGTACATGTCATGGCGTACATAATAGATCCCACGGCTGAAGCATATGGGACTCTACTCATACGCTCTCTCTTTTCAGGAGTTGTCGGACAATCCTTCTTAGAAAGAGAAATTCCATGCCCTATCGGTAGATAGTCCTTCTTGAAATTCTCCATGCTGAACCTCTTCAGCACAGTACTATGTACATGGACTGGGATAACCCAAGCATCCTTTTTGATCTATCCCTATAGATCTTCATCCCTAGGATGTAGGATGCTTCACCCAAGTCCTTCATGGAGAACTGTGATGACAACCAAACTTTTATTCCCTGTAGTGAGGGGATGTCATTCCCGATTAAGAGAATGTCATCCACGTACAAGACAAGGAATACCATAACTGGACCATTTGCCCATTTATAGATGCAGGGCTCTTCTCCATTCTTAATGAAGCCATACGTTTTGATCACCTTATCAAAATGCATGTTCCAACTCCGAGAAGCTTGCTTCAATCCATAAATGGATCTCTGAAGCTTGCACACCTTGGACTCATCTGTGGATGTAAACCCCTCAGGTTGTATCATATACACCTCTTTGGTCAGCTCTCCATTCAGGAAAGCTGTCTTTACATCCATCTGCCAGATCTCATAATTCAGATGGGCAGCTATTGCAAGCATTATCCGAATGGATTTGAGCATTGCCACAGGAGAAAACATCTCGTCATAGTCAATACCATAACATTGACGATACCCCTTGATGACCAGACGGGCTTTATAGGTCTCCACCTTTCCGTCTGCGCCCCTCTTCCTTTTGAAGACCCATTTACACCCAATGGGTTTAACCCCTTCAGGTGGGTCAACCAATGTCCATATATCGTTGACCTTCATGGACTCCATTTTGGATTTCATGGCTTCAAGCCATTTCTTGAAATCAGATCTCTGCATTGCATCCATATAGGTGATCAGATCCTCATTATTCTCATCAAGTTCGATGGGATCACCATCCCAGACCAAGAAACCGTAGTATCTGTCCGGCTGATGCGGTACTCTACCGGATCGTCTTAATGGTGCAGGTATATTGGGATCCGGATCTTATCTAATCATATCCGACTCAGGTTCAGCTATTGGTGTCGGTCCTTCTACCTGTTGAACTTCATCAAGTTCAACCTTAGAGGCAACGGTTCCTTCACCAAGGAACTTTTTTTCTAAAAAGATTGCCTTAAGACTGACGAACACCTTTTGTTCATCAGCATGGTAGAAAAAATATCCTTTTGTCTCTTTGGGGTACCCTATGAATGAGCATTTGTCAGACCTAGGTTCAAGTTTGTTTGTGACTAATCGTTTGACATAGGCCGGGCACCCCCAGACCCTAAGGTATGAAAGTACTGGCTTACGCCCTGTCCATATCTCATATGGAGTCTTAATTACAGACTTACTTGGAACCCTATTTAACAGATAACAGGCCGATTTGAGTGCATATCCCCAGAAGGATATCGGCAAGCTAGCAAAACCCATCATGGATCGGACCATATCTAACAGAGTTCGATTCCTCCTTTCAGACACACCATTATGCTGTGGTATTCCTGGAGGAGTCCATTGGGAGAGAATCCCATTCTCTCCTAGATATGTGAGAAATTCACTAGAAAGGTATTCTCCTCCTCGATCAGATTGAAGAGTTTTAATATTCTTCCCAGTTTATTTTTCTACTTCACTTCGGAATCATTTGAACATTTCAAATGAATCCGACTTATGTTTCATCAGATAGACATATCCATATCGGGATAGGTCATCCGTGAAAGTTATGAAGTAGAAATATCCACCTCTAGCACTGGTGCTTATGGGCCTGCAAACATCAGTATGTACTAGGCCCAAGAGCTCAGTAGCTTTCTCACCTTTTCCAGTAAAAGGTGACTTGGTCATTTTACCAAGAAGATAGGACTCACAGGTTAGAAGTGATTCACAATCACTGACTTCGAGGATTCCCTCTTGAGTCAACCTGTTTATTCTGTTCTTGTTTATATGACCTAGCCTACAATGCCAAAAGTAGATATCTGACACACTATCTAATCTAGGGTGCTTGCCAGTAGAATAGACTCTTATCAGGCTTGATCTTTTTGGTCTGGCTCTGCACAGATGTCCCAGCCTGAACTTGCACCTTCTTGACTTTCTTCTTCTTGTTCTTCTTCCCTTTCTTAAAGGGTCGAGAACCAGAAGATGAACCTCCCACTGAGTTCACCGACTCCTTGAGGAGTTGGTGATCCTTCTCAAAGTTCTGAAGCAACCCCAGTAACCCATGGTAGTTTACTTCAGGCTTTGTCATTCTATAATGAGTAAGGAATGGGAGATAAGACTTGTGCAGCGAGTTCAATATTGCATCTTTCCCAAGCTGTTCATGCAAGAAAAAGCCGAGCTTGCTCAATCGTTCCATCAGCTCAATCATATACAATACATGATCAGTGATAGAGGCACCATCCCGCATTTTGGCGTTGAAGATGGCACAACTAGTCTTGTGCCTCTCCATGTCATCGGGTGTGCCAAAGGCATCCTCCAACACTTGAAGCATGTCCTTTGGCTGAGCCATCTCGAATCTACGACTGAACTCATCGCTCATGGCAGCCAGCATGATACAGCGCACCGTGGTCCGATCACTAAGCCACTTCTGGTAAGTGTCTCTGACTGTTCCACATGCATTGACAGCTGACTCCTCAGGTACAGGATCCATTATCACATATAGGATCCGTTCATGCTCCAGGACTATCTTCAACTTTCGGTACCAGCTACCGAAGTTGGGTCCCACCAACTTATCATTGTCCAACAATGATCGGAGCGATAGGGAAGTGGCCATATTTGCACAAAGGAGAACCATAACCTAATTAGTAATTGATTTATTAAACCTAAAGATTTGGACTTTAATCAAAAGGTTTCTCCCACTATTTTATTCAAATTGGTAGCCTCTATCTCCAATTCGAGGAATTACCCTAATTCCTTAGTGGGTACTAGAATCCACTTAGACTGCACACAAGCCCAACTTTGGTTGGCTAACCCATGTACATCTAAGGGTAGGTTCATAACCAATTGTTTTTCTAAATAATTTCTAGTAATTTTAATTTTGCCCCAGAAACCTAATCAGTAGGCTTTGGCCTCCACTGTAAGGATCCAGTTAGGTCCAACCATTAACATGATCATACTTGGTGTATCTAACCAACGAATGATTAAGCCCAACTTTGGTTGGCTCACCTAACCACCATTAGAGAGACACTTCCAAGTCGTCATATGATGAGTGATAATTCCATTAGTCAACAAGCACCAGGCCTTTGGGTCTGCAATGATTATTGAGTTAATGGACTCATTATCAAACACCTTAATGGGAGGCAATGACTCAGTTATCTCCATAACTTTGTCATTTTAAGGACCTAATAATTTTAGAGGATTTAAATAATATAGAGGATGAGGTCAGATGAATCAGCTTATCATGATCCTCCCACTGGCTTCACCAAGTCAGCTTAAAGGAGACCATTAAAAGGGCTAGTCTAGGAGCACCTAAATCAGTCACACTGATTTACCTAGCTGACATGGGTCAGCTCGAATAGTCAAGTGATCCGATCAAAACATAATTTCACCAAGAGGCCAGGTAAGTTCGATCAGTGGGAGGGTCTGCCAAAGCTTGCCTTAGACACCATCAGAAATGGCCAGGTAAGTGGGCTCCCAATTAAAAACCACCGGTCTGGTTTACCTTAGACATCAACTGGTTTAATTAGTTTCGATTAGATCAACCTAACAGTTCGTGCTAGACCGTTTAGCCAAGAATCAAGTCCATTTGGTTCTTGTTAAAGACATAGACTTGACCAACTACAACTATTGTAATTGATCTAGAGAATCTTTGACCTAATCTAAGACAATAATTGATTAGATTTAGTCAATTCTCTAATTAAGTCCATCTTTAATCTAACCATAGGTCTAACCCAATTAATGGACCTAATTCCCACTAACCCATTAACCCAATGTGTTATGATTTGTGTCTTAGGTTCTTCAATTCACAATCCTAGAACCTAATCAAATAACTTCTTAATTCTTAATTAAGTTTTGGGCTGAGGGTTGGGTTCGGCTTTTCAAAAAATAATTTTCATAACTGTAAAATAATTTTACAATATGGTTCTACCAACTATATTGCATGTTTAATTCATAATCAAGATACAACTGAAATAAACATGAAACTACTTTAGATCTAATCTAAACAGGTTCATGTAATTGAAACAGTTTAAACTTTAAACAATTTCTTTGCATAAAAATTATTAATAAAGAGATTTTATTTTAAATTTAAATATCTTTTAAATCTAATAAATCATAAATTTAATCTAGATTATATCTAATAAATTTATGATTAAAGATAGATCTATACAAACTAGGACAACCTTTGCACTGTAAGGGGTAAACCTTACAGCAGGACAACCTTGCAGTTTGTGATTGATCTAAAATTTTAATTTTAGATTTAATAATTAGATTATAAATTAGATCTAATCTAAGAAATAATCTAAGCATGTATAAATAATCATGTAATAAAGAACCTAGGCTCTGATACCAATTGAAGGAACCAGATCTAGGGTTTCAGGGTTAGATCTTGAAAGTTTTTCAAGATCATATAGCGGAAGACTAAAATAAATCAAAATTTATTTTCTAAAATTAGAGAATCTCTAGATCTAAGATTCTATTATATAATTATTATATAGTATTAAATAAAAATTTAAAATATATAAATATAGCATGAACTACATGTTGATCATATCAACATGTTTCTATACCACATCTAATGTATGTATTAAACAATAGATCAGATCTATTACCTTGCAAGTTAGATGCTCTAACCTCACTGATCCGGGCTTAAGGATGATGTTGCAAGCTGCACACATGTCCGGCCTCTAGGAGTCATCCACACGAGCCCACGAATCTCGATCAGAAGTCCTGCTTCAGGAAATCAGCACAGTATGCTAGTACTGTGCTGATCCTTCTTTGATGGTTGATCAGGTACCTCCTTCTTCTTGATTTGGACTCTTTCAAAGATGAAAAGTAAAAGGAGGAGTTTCAGATCTGAGACGCTCTCAGAAAACTCAAGATGGAGGGAGGAAAGATATGAAAACAAAAAATCTAGAAGAAGACTCTCTTCTTCTTCATGTTTTTCTCTCTAGACACCCTAACTTACATCTTTTATATCTCCACGACACAAAGGTCTTTCTCTCTAATTTTTGGATGGCACAAAGGCCTCTCAAATCTCTATCGTTTTCAAAAATTTCATGAAGAAACTCATTTTATACAAAGAGATATGATAGAGTCCTTGTCTAGGTCAAATACCTAGTCAAGGCTTATCCAAACATGGCAAGTTAAGGGGCGCCCAACTCTTGAGCACCTCCTCCATATTTTTATACATGGATCAATAGCAAAAGGTACACAATATGTATCCTAAAAGCCACAAAAATTTCAAAAAAAATTTGGATAAATTCGGTGCAAAATTGAAAGAGTTTTGGATTTCTAAAACTCTATCTCACAGAATTCGAAATCCAAACTTATTCCTTTTTGATTTGATCCAAACCACCTTCCATGTAAGAAAGAAGAGAGAAAACCTTTTGTGAACGTGGGAGAGACCTAGGAGAGGGTTTTTGTCGCACAAAATAAGTGGAGATTGACATTGAATTAGAGAGAGGGCGTGGGGAAGGCTTATGTGGCGCAAGGTGGAATCCTAGTCTTACTAGGATTCTATCTTATGAATTGTTTTAATTTGGTTTCCCAAATCAAATCAAACCAAAATTAGATCAACCTAATTAAAATAGGTCTTAATCCAATTAAAAATTTAATTTAATCAGATTAAATTAGATTTAAATCTGATTTAATTTTCTAATCAAATTAGAAATTAGATTGACCCAAGTCCTAGTTGAACTAGGACTAGTTTTTCCTTGCACTTGGCTTATCCAATAAACCAATTGGACTTGATCCAATCAAGCCCAAACTAAATCTAATTAAATTATATTTAATTAAACTTAATCTCAGTCCATTGGCTTAATCAAATTAAGCCAATTAATAATCAAATTGCTAATCGATCCTCCCGCAATACTTGCACTGGGTTAAATGTCAATCGTATTGATCATTTAACCCTAGAACGATTCTTAATCGTTGATCAACCATCTGATCGGATCATGACCTCTAATGTGTGTGACCTCATAGGTCCGAACCTTAACCGGTAGTACAAGAATAAATTCTTGTACCAATCGAAGTGATCATCTAGCAATGGTACCCGACGATCGGATAGGTCGAATGTGTAGAACAACATCCTTAGAACCCATGCGGATATAGTTTTCATATAATTCATCCCCTTGGCCAAAATGATCATAGGACACCCCAGAGTTCAACTGTCAACTCTGATCAGGTTATCCACATTGTATTTCAAAATATCAAATCCATCTGATTGATTACCCTGGCCAAGATTTTGCTAAATTGAAATACAGCGACTCATTCTTCTCCAACTCTTGGAGTGGTCAATCCCATCTCGATCACACTCTGACTTCACAAGTACTTGACTGTGCTCAGAAGCCTTCCATCCCTGAATTAAAAATTTAGTTAGTCCAGTACCAAAGCACAGTGAGTTGCTTGCAAGTCACTGAGGCGATCTCAGGTCTAAGGGACACTTATACCTATATCCCATCAGAGATATTCTCGACAGCAGAATACTCTGGAGTTGGTCACGTTCCATGATGATGTACCCTTACATCTCATCTGTATGCCATACCAGTGTCTCCATACTCCTTGGTTAAGAGGACAACCAACCCATATGGCCTACAGCGACCTATGCTCGATAGAAGCTGTCATCCTTATTAACAGCTTATCATTTGGTCGTGAACAATTTTAAGGACTAATCGATAAATCCTCTCTTTATCGAACTTAAATAGTCCTAAGGACTTAATCATAATAATGGAGTTCATTAGAAGATGAAAGCTTATGATGAAGATGCCAAATATATTTTATTTATTAACAAATCAATTAAATACTTGGTTGCTCAACCGTCAACAGCTTGACGATTGGCTTTTGGGACAATTTCCTAACAAGTTCCTCATCCAGTAACCCTGCTTCTTGCAAAAGAAACACTCCGCCTGGCTCTGGTCGGGCTTGCGCTTCTTGGTCTGATCCTGTGCAGACATCCCTGCATGCAGCTGCACCTTCTTATTCTTCTTCTTCTTGTTCTTCTTTCCTTTTTTAATGGATCGACGACCAGAAGAAGACCCTCCCACAACATTCACCGACTCCTTATGGAGTTGGTGATCCTTCTCAAAGTTCTGCAGCAATCCCAACAAGCCGTGGTAGTTTACTGCAGGCTTTGTCATTCAAAAATGAGTAAGAAAGGAGAGGAAGGACTTGGGCAAAGAATTAAGGATCGCATCCTTATCGAGCTGCTCGTGCAAGGGAAAGCCCAGTTTACTTAGGCACTCAATCATTTCGATCATGTACAATACATGATCAGTGACTGAGGCCCCATCCCTCGTCCGAGCATTGAAAATGGCATAATTAGTTTTGTGCCTTTCAACATCGTCAGGCGTGCCAAAGGAGTCATTCAATATTTGAAGCATCTCTTGCGGCTGGACGTTCTCGAACCTACGGCTGAACTCATCATTCATTGCCGCCAGCATTATGCACTGAACGGTGGTGCGGTCGTTAAGCCACTTCTGGTAAGTATCTCGGACCGTCCCTCTAGCGTTCGGGGCTGGCTCCTTAGGTGCCGGATCTGTTACTACATAAAGGATCCACTCATGCTCAAGGATGATTTTCAATTTTCGATACCAGCTATCGAAATTAGGTCCCATGAGCTTGTCATTATCTAATAATGATCGGAGTGATAGGGTAGTGGCCATAGCTGCATAAAGGAAAACCAGACCTCTATTAGTATATAAATTATTAATACTAAAGACTTAAATTTTTGTCTAAAGTTTCTTCCAGTATTTTACGAACTGGTAGCCTCAACCTCCAATTCGAGGAATTACTTTAATTCTTTAGTGGGTACTAGAATCCACACAGACCACACACGAGCCCAACTTTGGTTGGTCAACCCATGTGCATCTATGGGTAGGTTCATAACCAGTTGTTTCTCTAAACAACTTCTAGTAATAAATTTTGCCCTAGAACCTAATCAGTAGGTTTTGGCCTCCACTGAAAAGATCTGGTTAGGTCCAACCATTAACATGACTTGATTTGATGAATCGGACCAATAAATGATCAGGCCCGACTTTGGCCGGCCAACCTGACAACCATCAGAAAGACTCAACCAAATTATCATACTATGAATGATAATTCCATTAGTCAATAAGTACCAGGCCTTTGGGCTTTCAGTGATTATTAAACTAATGGACTCATTATCACTCACTTAATGGGAGGCTATGACTTAGTTATCACTGTAACTTAATCATTTTAGGGACCTAATAATTTTTGAAGATTTTTATGAAAGGATAGAAGAGAAGAAATTAACCAGCTAATTTCAATCCTCCCACTGACTTCACCAAGTCAGATTAAAAAAAGATTTAATTAAAGCCGGTATTAGGAGCACCAAATCAGTCACACTGATTTACCTAATGACATGGGTGAGCCCTAATCACCAAGTGATCTAATCAAAATCTAACTCACCAGGTTGGCCAAGTAAGTGAGATTAGTGGTGGGGATATGCCATTAACTCATCAGAGATCGAATCAATGCGAGTAGCTCCCACTTAAGAACCACTGGTCAAACTGTCGAACTTACCTTAGACACCAACTGGTTCATTAGTTTTAATTTGATCAACTTAGTAAATAGGGTTCCACCGCGTAGCCATGAATTAAGTCCATCTTGGTCTAGTTAAAGACATGGACCCATTCAACTACAACTATTGGAGTTGAGTCTAGAGTGTCCTTGACCTAATCTAATTCAACTTTTGATTAGATTTGATCAACTACTCCAATTTAGTTCATTTCTTTAAGCTAACCTTAGGTCTAACCCAATTATGGACCTAATCCATCTAACCCATTGACCCACAAGTTTATGCAATTGTCTTAGGTCTTAATTCACAATTCTAGACCAACTTGACAATACTTAATTCTTTTAATTAAGTATTTGGGCTGATGGGTCAGGGTTTGGTATTTCGAAAATAATTTTCAAATTTGAAAGATTTTATTTTCTATTCACCAAATGTGTTGACTCATTTCACAAACAGATCAGCACATTTCATAAACAGCAATCCTATTGCTAATAACAGAAAATAACTCAATCAAAATAAATCATGAATATTCCTTTAGATCTAATCTAACACATTCATGATAAATTTCATAATTGAACCTTTACAATTAATTTCTTTCGCTGCTTTGTCTGCATGGGATATAATTGCAGCGGCACTCCTACCACCATAGGAGAATCCCATCAAATGGGAGGAGAGGACCTTTAAACCCTACTTTTCTCCTATGACTGGATGATCATGGTAACCAACCCAATTAGACTACTTGCTATTTGGATCAAGTATATCTAAATATACCAATTTTAAAATTTAAATTTCAAATTTCAAATTTCAAATTTCAAATTTCAAACAAATTTTAAATTTCAAATTTTAAATTTTTGAATTTCAAATTTAAAATTTCAACCAAATTTCAAATTTTAATTTTTGAATTTTAAATTTTTGAATTTTGAATTTTAAATTTCAAATTTAAAATTTAAATTTTAAATTTTGAATTTTAAATTTTTGATTTTTGAATTTCGAACAAATTTTAAAATTCAAATTTTAAATTTTGAATTTTAAATTTCAAATTTAAACTTTTAGATTATAACTTAATCTATGCATGCAAATGTATATCATATTTTAGAACCCGCTCTGATACCATTTGAAGTGAATTTCAGTGTAGGGGTAAAATGGTAATTTTAAAACTTTTCAAAATTATAATTTTATAGTGGAAAATATTAATTAATCTAATTAATTAATATATATTTATCCTACACTAGGATCTAAATATGATATATAGCATGGCATGCATTTAAATTTGAAATTCAAACTTCTACAGTAAATAATTTACTGTTATGTGTTCAGAACACATTACCTTCGTGCAGGTAATCGATCGCTGCAATCTGATCATTGTCTGAAAGGTCTGATCATTGCAATGCAGCCACACAGTATGTCTGCCCTCCATAGATCATCCACACGAAGCTTCCGGTCTGATCGGCTCCTCACGAATGCTAGTTCGTTGTAGAGCCCTTTCGACGGTCGATGCTGATCGAACTCCTTCGATCGATATCTGTTGACTCTTTGGATGCTCCAGATCATCAACAAAGATGATGAAGAGGTTGATGAAGCTCTCTCTAATGTTTGGTGGGCTCACGACACTCGTAGCTCACCTTCTCACTTCCTGAACCCCAGGTAAAAACCCTAGGTTACTCACTAAAAACCCTGCACCCACTCTTGTTTCTTTTCTTTCTTTTTCTCTCAAAAGTTTTTGAACTTTCTACTTGCACACAAGGCTTCCTCACACCCACTATTCTCTCTCAAAAAATTTCTACACACACCCCACCTCCCTTTCTCTTTTAAAACAGTGCAAGACGTGTCTTATCCGCGTGAAAGGATAAAGATAAGTGGTTGCACACTTGAATTCAAATTGAATTTGAATTCAAATGCAAACCAACTCATCCTTATCCACTCAGGGCATGAGAAAAGAGGAGACGTAGCTTCTTTGTGCATAGAGAGTTTACATGAGAAACTCTTTCTCGTGTAAAGCAAGGGGTGCACAAAATGGATAAGGACATGGTGCATGGGATTAGTTATCCATTTAAATTCAAACACCCTTTGAATTTGAATGGCTAACAAATCATGTTTATCCAAATAATTGGTACACAAGTGTGGGTGTGGGATGCCTTCTGCATGAGAAAAAATTCATGAGAAGTTGCTTCTCGTGAATTCAAATGGGCGTAGAGAAGTGAGGTGGCACAGGGAGTTGAATTCAAAAGGTGGTTTGATCATAATTGAACCAACCTAATCAAAATAGGTTAAGCATAATTAGACTAAGTTAAACCTAACTTAATTAGGCTTATTTAGGCTCAATAAAATTCTAATCAAATCAAGAATTGACTAAGCCCAACCCCTGATCAGATCAGGGACCAAAACACCTTAGCGATTAGGTCAACACTTAACCTAATCGGGTCAAACCCAACTGAATCCAATTCAATTGGACTTGATCTAAAAATAATTACTCAATCAAATTGAGTTAATTAGTAATCAAATCATTAATTAAATCTCTCATAAATATTGAGACCAAATTCGATGGACAATCGGGCATCAGAATTCATCGATATGAAACCTTGATCGAAAAGTCCCAAACTAGTGGAACTTTTGACCTCGGTATCCAAAATGTGTGAAACTCATGATCAGAGAATCCTAATTCTCGATCACAGAATCTCAGATACTTAGGACTCTTCACCAACCATCAAATCAGATAGGAATCTCTAATGTGTGTGACCCCGCAGGTTCGAACCTAAGCCGGTAGCACAGGAACCAATTTCTGTACTAATCGAAGTGATCATCTAGCAATGGTACCCGATGTCTGGATAGGTCAAATAGTCACAATCGCAACACTCAAAACCTATGTGAATATGGTTACTATATAATTCATCCCTTTTGACCCCTGTGTTTAGGATGACTCAGGGTTAAACTGTCAACCCTGATTAGATCATCCGAATCGTGCTCAACTCAAACAGTCCTGTGACTCCTCACTAGGACTACCCTGGCCAAGATTTTGCTAAATTGAAACACGATTGTACATAGCTCCAAAATTGGAGTGGTCAATCTCATCTTGACACACACACAAACAAGTCAAGTACTTGACTACACCCAGCATCCTTCCATCACTGAATTAGAAATTCAGGTAGTCCAGTGCCTAAGTGCAGTGAGTTACTTGTAAGTCACCATGGTGGTCTCAGGTCGGAGGGACAGTTATACCCATATCCCATTGGAGCAAATCTTGACAGCAGAAAGGCTCCAGAGTCGGTCACGTTCAGTGCAGATGTACCCTTACATCTCACCTGTATGCCATACCAGTGTCTCCACACTCCTTGGTTAAGAGGACAACCAACCCATATGGCACACAATGACCTATGCTTGATAAACGTTGTTGTCCTTGGTAACAACGTATCATTTGGTCGCGAACAGGTTTAAAGACTAAATGACAAATCCTCCTTTGTCGAGTCTAAATAGTCCTAAGGACTTCACCACAACACAGGAGTTCATTAGAAGATAAAACAATTTGTGATAAAAAATATCAAAATATTTTTTATTAATTTATAATTCATATACTAATACAAGAAAGAACATAACCATCAACAGACTGACGATTAGCTTTGAGACACTATTCCCAACAGCTAGACATCAATCTTGACTTATCGATTTGATCGAATTAAAGAGTTTAATTCGATCACCAATTAGAAAGAGTTCTAATTGCTGAAATCAGATTAGCTCGATTGAACCTAAATTGATTAGATTAAAATCTAATCAACTTGTACCTGAATCTACTGTTAATAAGATATGGAACCCAATGGATCACACACATATAAAAATTAGCCAAGGACTCTTTTGAAAAAGGTTGATTGAAATTTTAGATTCAATCAGGGTTCCAGTAAGCATGCTAGCACATGTGAAAACTCTAGCTCCTTTGGAGATCAATTTGGTCTCATACCTTGCTGATTTGCTAGCTCAATTTGGTGAGCATTTGGTTCAGGTCAAGCCACCTAGAAATAGCTAAAAAAAGAGGTGCCACATCTTATCTTAACATCAAAAACCAAAAGTTCAAGATGAGGACTCCTGGTGCAAATATGCAGAGCGCACACGCTATTTGGTTTTGGCATGTAGATGGATGAAGAGTCCTTCTATTTTGGGTCTCTATTTTTTATGACAACTAGATCAGATCATGAACCACCTAGAACACTATTTGATGTATGAAAAATACATCAAATTTTGCATAAAAAAATTCTTGAAACATTGCTGCGTGCAACAGGTTTTCTGGATGTGAGAAGGGACACGAAGATTCCTTTTGTTTAAGGAGTCTTATGTGACTTTTTTATCTGATGATTTTTTTGGTAAGGTTTAGTTTTAAGTGTTGATCACATGATAAAAATTTGAAAAATTATTGGATATTGGAAGGTTGCTTTTGATGCCCTTTTCTGGGCATGCGCATGTGTGATAGCGAGAAGGCACTTGCATGTCTCTCCGATTAAGAGTCCTTCTCAGGTTTAAACACTTATCCAAATGGGGTGTCACTCGTTGATAGTATTTTCATTTGAATTATGTGTTACATGGCAATTTTTCATGCATATCTAAAGTCAGAAGAGATGCAAAATGCATCTTATTCTGAGCATATATGCGTGAGAGGCCTGAAATCGATGTATCACATCTTGAAGAGTCCTTTTGTTCAATGACTCTCAGATAAGTGATATGATGACTTGATATGGCTTTCCAGATGAGGCATGTCTTCTCCGTTGGCACCCCATCTGGTGCTATAAGTAGGGGACGACAGAAAGGTTGATCATTCAATTCTTACATCCCCTATCCACTCCCTCTCTTACAACTCTAGGGTTTAGGACAAAGGCTTGTTCTTTTAAGATAAGCCTAAACCTAATAGCTCTAAGGGTTTAAAAGGTTCAGAAAAAGGTGGTCAGGTCTAGTGGGTGGTTCTGAGTGGTTCAGACTCAGGTCTGAAGGAAGATCTGATCGATTGGTGGCTAGTCGAGTTTTAGGGGCTAGAACTCTTGAAGCAAGGTGAAGGAGTGCTGTCTTTGGTTCAATTTTCATATGGATCACCATTGGAGGGTGAACATTTGGATGCCTCATGAAAATTGAATTAGCGCTACAGGTATTCTTCTGATCCAAATTTACATTTATTGTTCTTTGATTAATATAGTCAAGGGTTTTTGGGCATTAGGATTTTTGGTGCATCAGATGTTTTGAATAAAAATTTTAAACACCTAATCCTTCTGCTGTGCCATTGAAACCCAACATTCGTGGCCCCCAATCTGATGGGTATGCATGTGGGAGAGACGTCAAGCTCTGCCAGAGAAGCTTTGGGCCCTCTTCTTTTCTTCTCCCTTCTTCCTTGCTTCTCTTTCTTTTTTTTTTTTTTTTTGTCTTGTTATGTGACCTATAGGGTGATGGGATGAGCATTATTATGCCCATTGGGTGCAGAAGAGCCAAGTCAAATTTTGAAGCAAATGCACAGTGGGTAGCACATAGGGAATCATGGGCCACTCACAGAGGGCTGCTTACAGGTGGCTTCGGCCGCATCCGAGGCCAAACGTGTGAGGATTTTCTTCTTTTTACTTCTTTTCTTCTTTTTACCATCATCTTCTTTCTCCCTCCCTTCTTTTTTTTATCACTTGTGATGGGATGGGATGAGTGAGAAAGGGGGGAGTCATCTTAACTTTCGAAGCATGTGCATGGCAAGTAGTGCGCAATCGAAAATCAATGAAACATAAGGGGTAATGTGGTGCATTATCCACCATGAATTTTGGCTTTGGGGGGCTTGAGAGTCAGTGCATGGATAGCCATGCACAAGGCCTCATGTGGATGATCTCGGCACCATTCAAAGTCGGGTATGCATGAGAGACCAAGGGACCACTTACGAGCCTCGGCCCCATTCGAGGTCGGACGTATGTGGCTTCACCACTGGAAGGTCTTTGCATACGAGATGATGTGAATGACAAGCTTTTGCGGGGTGTTGAGCTTGTTAGAAAATTGGGTAGGATGCATGTATAGATTTCAAAAATCTTTACAAGAGCAGCGAAAAAATAATCGGATTAAACCTTTTAACTCTCACATGCATTAGATCTCATCTAATCTTACCCAAGTTTAGAAGTAAAGACATGCATATAATCTGACAATAAAAATGAGGATGAGATCAAATCTTAATACCTTTGTGCAGATAGAAATTCACCGTAATTGATGACCTTAGATTTGAAGGTCCTCGAGCCGCATATGTGTGCGGCCTCTATAGGTATCCATCAGGATCAACCTTGAATCCTTCTTCTCATGGTAGATTCTTGTTCTCCAAGTAGGATCTTAGCTCTTTAGATCCTTGATCAACTCTTTGATCTTGACTGCGAACCCAACTCTTGAACTGCAGCTTTTTTCTCTTCTTTTCTTACTGTAGAAGATAACCATCTCAACTCTTAGAGTGTAGAAAGGTGGGATGCCCAACTTTTGGGCATTGGAAAGAGAAGAGAGAGAGGGTGTGGCATGGAGAAGAAGAGAGGGAGAGAGATCTGGTTTTTAATCAAATAAAAACAACTTCTTTAAAACCTTAGGAGACCTTCTCATTATATAAGCCCTTTTCTAATTCAAAATAGAAACCAATTAACTTAAAAAGATACATTCTTATCTCATAAAAAAATTTATATTTTTAATTTAATTTTTTTTATTAAAATCAGATTTAATTGGTAGGACATCATCCTCATTTAGTAAGCATATGGAGCACCCCAGTCAGATAAGGCAATCTGAGTGGGCACCCTATGCAATATAGGGCAGGTAGGTGGGGCGCCAACACTTGGTGCCCCCTTAGGGTTTCTTTGCACAAGAGAGAGGCCGTGGCCCCCTTAGGGTTTCTTTGCATAAGAGAGGGGCCGTGGCCCCCCTCTCTCTCTCCTTCCATACCCATCCACAAGAGGGGGCAGGCCCATCTTACATTATCCAGGGGTTGGCCGACCCTTCTCTCTCTCTCCTTCCATGACCCCTCTCTCTCTCCTTCCATGCCCATCCATAAGAGGGGGCAGGCTGGTCTTACATTATCCAGGGGTTGGTCGTGTTGGGTTCCGGTGGCACAGCGGAAGGATTAGGTGTTTAAAATTTTCATTCAAAACACCCAATGTACCGGAAGCCCTAATGTCCAGAAACTCTTGACTATAATAATCAAAGCATAATAAATATAAATTAGGATAAGAAGAATACCTGTAGTGCTAATCTCAACTTTCACAAGGTGTCCAAGTGTCTACCCTTTAATGGTGATCCATACAAAAATTGAACCAAAGACAGCGCTCCTTCTTCACCTTGCTTCAAGAGTTCTAGCCCCTAGAACTCGACTAGCCTTGTACCGGTCAAGTTTCTTCAAGAACCTGACCTCACCCTCTTAGAACCTCCTCTAGACTTCTGATTCTCCTTCTTTAAAACCCTAACAACCCTTGTTAGGATCAGATAAGGCTTTGTCTTAGATCTCAAGCCTTGCCCTAAAACTAAGATAGGTTATAAGAAAGAAAGGAGAGCAACAGGAGGGAAATTGGAAACCCCTCTTAGATTCATCGGATACCCAGTGCCCCAGCTTATTTATAGCCACCAGAAAGATGCCAAAATAGAGGGACATGCCTTATCTAAAAGGCATATCTAATCTGATTATTAGAGATAAGAGTTCCTTCAAGCAGAAGGACTCTTATCCATGATACGTCGATCAGCACCCTGGTCTATGCAGGTGCAACCAAAGAAGGGATGTTTTCATATCCCTTCTCAAATCAAAAAAATTCTAAAAAAATTATGTGGATTGAAGATTTAATCTAGATTTTAAAAAATTAAAAATAGTGATAAAATTCTCATGAAAGGATGTGATCCTCACACTTCTTCATGCAAGTGCTGATCACCATGCGTGCAGACATCAGGATGAATGTATGGCATCCGTTTGGCATCCACATAAGTCTGGAGAAATTCCATAAAAATTATCAAAAATATGTTGCCAATTGTGTAATGTTAACACCAAAAATCATTCCAATCTAAAAACATTTGATAGGGAGAAGGACTCTCTAAATCATAGAGAGATGCGATGCTTCTGCGCGCGTGCGAGAGACATCCTTCTTTTTCTAATTTTTTCTCTTCCCCAAAAAATCTAGAAAAAATATATCTCATACTTTAAGATATGTATTAGAGATAAAAAGTGATATGAGATACCACATATATTTTAATCCCTTGAAAAAATATTTTTTTTTTCTACCCATGCCAACACTTGTAGGCATAACCTATTTTACACCAAGAGTCCACCACAACTTGGACTCTTCATATTTAGCATTAACATAGGATGTGGTGCCCCAATTTGGACTGCTTTCAAGTGACATGACCTGATCCAAATGTCTACCAAATTGGGCTAGCTAATTAGCAAGGGATGGGATCAAATTGGTCTCCAAAGGAGCAAGGATTTCCACACGTGCTAGCATGCTTATCGGAACCTTGATTAAATCCAAAATTCCAATCAACCTTTTTTAAAAGGGTCCTTGGCCAATTTCTATATGTGTGTGACCCATTGGATTCCACATCTAGTTGGCAGTAGGTTCGAATATAAGTTAACCAAATTTGATTAGATTTCAATCTAATCGATTTAGGTCCAATCGAGCTAACCCGAGTTCAACAATTAGAATCCTTTCTAATTGGCGATCGAATTAAACTCTTTAATTCGATCAAAAATCTACAAGTCAAGATTGATATCTAGTACTGTATTATAACTATTTAAAAGATATAAAATTTAATAAAAATATCAAATATATCCTTTAGTGGTAAATTATCGTGCAATTCAATCCTTCGATCATCCTTGCACCCTGAATATGTTCATGAGTATGGAATCATGTCAAACTCAAACACATATTCATATCGATTCTTAATTAACCAATGATGACTCTAATGAAGAAGTATTAGAAACTTTTTCTAATCTCCTTCCTGCTTTTGGCCAAAAGATTTTTCTGAGTCATCTAGGATTGAGAATACACAGGATGCGATCTCCTCTTACTAGGAGTGATCGATTCCATATTGACTTACTCACAACCTTCATACACACTTCACTATATCCAGAACAACCTGTACAAATCTTAATGCCATGCCTGGGTATGAACTAAAATATGGATTCATGTGCATAAGATTTCATAGTGGTTTCAGATCTAAAGATCACTTGCACAACTCCCACTTAGAGAACCATCTTTGACATGCAAATAAGACTTCCATTCGATGTTTTCTTTCATCGAGTCAATTTAGTGGACTCATTTCTCAAATGAGCACCCACATCTTTGTATTAGTATCTCACACAAGTGGTTAGTGAGATCTGCCATCCTCTCCATTGAGCATACATAGGATGTATCAGTCTATTCAGAACATTGATCTCTGACTCAATGCTCCTACGATCAGAAATATTTAATATTAAGATTTTAAGATTTTAGATCTTACTAGCATGACCAATTCATGTATCCTAAAATTATTATCCTAATCTTTGGGATTCATCATAATCTTAGACATAATAAGATGCAGCTAATATAATGAATCAATGCCTCAAATAATAATAAATATCATTTCATGAGTTGAAAAATTATAAAGAAAGTCCCATCACAACACACTTACGATTTGCTTATAGGGCACTTTTCTTTCAATCTTCCACTTGCACTAAAGTCAATCACCTTTGTATCTCATACAATTAAGATGGCGATTATATAACTGCTGTGATATGGTCTTAGTGAATAGATCTACTATATTGTTCTTTCTGTCTACTCGTTCAAAGATAATATTTTATCGTTAACGAGATGGAAACGTCTGAGGATATGCTTGGATCTATAATGAGATTCAGGTTTCTTATTTTGAATAATGGCCCCAGTGTTATCACTATAGAATGACATCGGTCCTTCATGAAGCAAAATTCAGTGTAGGGGTAAAATGGTAATTTTAAAATTTTTTCAAAATTATAATTTTACAGTGGAAAGATATTAATTAATTTAATTAATTAACATAAATTTATCCTACATTAGGATCTAAATATGATATATAGCATGCATGCATTTAAATTTAAAATTCGAATTTGAACAATAAACACTTTACTGTAATGTGTTCAGAACACAATACCTTTGTGCAGGTAGTAGATCACCGCAATCTGATCATCGTTGGAAGAGTCTGATCATCGTGATGTAGCCACACAGTATGTCTGGCCTTTGTGGATCATCCACATGAAGTTTTCGATCTGATCGACTCCTCACGAGTGCTAGCTCGTTGTAGAGTCCTTTCGACGGCCAATGCTGATCGAACTCCTTCGATCGATGTCTGTCGATTTTTTGGATGCTCTGGATCATCAGCAAATATGCTTGAGAGGATGATGAAGATCTTTCTAAAATTTGGTGAGCTCACGACACTCGTAGCTCACCTTCTCACTTCCCTAACCCCAGGCTGAAACCCTGGGGAACTCACTGAAATCCTGCGCACTTTTTTTCTCTCGGAAGGATATGGACCTTCACCTCACGCACAAAGATTCCTCACACTCATATTTTCTCTCCAAAATTTTCAATTACCGATGCCCAACTCTTCTCCTCCTTTTAAAACAACAACAAACGTCTTATCCACGTGAGAAGATAAAGATGAGTAATTGCACATTTGAATTCAAATCAAATTTTGAATTCAAATGGAAACCAATTTATCCCTATCCACTAAGGGCGTGAGAAGAGGAGGGCGTGGCTTAATTTGTGCATGAGTGATTTCATGAAAAATATTTTCTCATGTAATAAATGGGACGTTAAAAGAGGATAAGGTCAAGGCGCTAAGATTGGTTGCTCATTCAAATTCAAACTTTGTTTTGAATTTGAATGGCTAACCAATCATCCTTATCCACTCATTTGATGCATTAAAGTAGGGCGTGAGGAGGGCTTTGCATGAGAAAAAATTCATGAGAACTTTCATCTCGTGAATTCAAATGGGCGCAGTGGAAGTGAGGTGGCATAGGGAGAATGGGTCAAGGTGGTTTTATTATTTAAACCAACCTAATTGAACCAAATAAGTTAGGCCCAATTAGACTAATTTAAATCCAACTTAGTTAGGCTTAATAAAATCCTAATCAAATTAAGAATTGATTAAGCCCAACCCCTGATCATATCAGGACCAAACCATCTCGACGATTAGGTCAACTCTTAACCTAATCGGGTCAAACCCAACTGAATCCAATTCAATTGGACTTGATCAAAAAATAATTACTCAATCAAATTAAGTTAATTAGCGATCAAATCACTAATTAAACCTCTCATAAATATTGAGTCCAAATTCGATGGGTAATCAGGTATTAGAATTCATCGACATGTAACCCTGATCGAAGAGTACTAAACCAGTGGGACTCTTGACCCCGGTACCCAAAATGTGTGAAATTTATGATCAGAGAATCTTGATTCTCGATCACAGAATCTTAGACATGAAGGACTCTTCACCAGCTATCAGATCAGATAGGAACCTCTAATGTGTGTGACCCCGCAAGTTCGAACCTAAGTCGGTAGCACAAGAACCAATTCCTGTACTAATCGAAGTGACCATCTAGCAATGGTACCCGATATCCGGATAGGTTGAATAGTCGCAATCGTAACACTCAGAACCTACGTGAATATGGTTACTGTATAATTCATCCTTTTGACCCCTGTGTTTAGGATGACTCAGGGTTAAACTGTCAACCCTGATCAGATCATCCGAATCGTACTCAACTCAAACAGTCCTGTGACTCCTCACTAGGACTACCTTGGCCAAGGTTTTGCTAAATTAAAACATGACTGTACACAGCTCCTAAATTGGAGTGGTCAATCCCATCTTGACACACGCACCGATAAGTCAAGTACTTGACTACACCCAGCAGCCTTCTGTCACTGAATTAGAAATTCAGGTAGTCCAGTGCCTAAGTGCAGTGAGTTGCTTGCAAGTCACTATGGCGGTCTCAGGTCGGAAGGACATTTATATCTATATTCCATCGAAGCAAATCTTGACAGTAGAAATAGTTCTGGAGTCGGTCACATTCAGTGCAGATGTACCCTTACATCTCACCTGTATGCCATACCAGTGTCTACACACTCTTTGGTTAAGAGGACAACCATCCTATATGGCACACAACGACCTATGCTTGATAAACGTTGTCATCCTTGGTAGCAACGTATCATTTGATCGCGAACAGATTTAAGAACTAAACGACAAATCCTCCTTTATCGAGTCTAAATAGTCCTAAGGACTTCACCACAATATAGGAGTTCATTAGAAGATGAAATATTTTGTGATGAAAAAAAAATATCAAAATAATTTTTATTAATTCATAATTCATGTACATATACAAAAGGAGCACAACCGTCAACAGGCTGACGATTGGCTTTGGGACACTATTTGTTGGGAATAGTGTCCCAAAGCCAATCGTCAGCCTGTTGATGGTTGTGCTCATTTTTATATTTGTACATAAATTATGAATTAATAAAAATTATTTTGATATTTTTCATCATAAAATATTTCATCTTCTAATGAACTCCTATGTTGTGGTGAAGTCCTTAGGACTATTTAGACTCGATAAAGGAGGATTTGTCGTTTAGTCCTTAAATCTGTTCGTGACCAAATGATACGTTGTTACCAAGGACGACAATGTTTATCAAGCATAGGTCATTGTGTGCCATATAGGTTGGTTGTCCTCTTAACCAATAAGTGTGGAGACATTGGTATGGTATACAGGTGAGATGTAAGGGTACATCTGCACTGAATGTGACCAACTCCGGAGCTATTTCTGCTGTCAAGATTTGCTCCGATGGAATATGGATATAAATATCCCTTCGACCTGAGACCGCCACGGTGACTTGCAAGCAACTCACTGCACTTAGGCACTGAACTACCTGAATTTTTAATTCAGTGACAGAAGGCTGCTGGGTGTAGTCAAGTACTTGACTTGTCGGTGCATATGTCAAGATGGGATTGACCACTCCAGTTTAGGAGCTGTGTACAGTCATGTTTCAATTTAGCAAAACCTTGATCAAGGTAGTCCTAGTGAGGAGTCACAGGACTGTTTGAGTTGAGCATGATTCGGATGATCTGATCAGGGTTGACAGTTTAACCCTGAGTCATCCTAAACACAGGGGTCAAAAGGATGAATTATATAGTAACCATATTCATGTAGGTTCTGAGTGTTGCGATTGTGACTCTTCGACCTATCCGAACGTCGGGTACCATTGCTAGATGGTCACATCGATTAGTACAGGAATTTGTTCCTGTGCTATCGGCTTAGGTTCGAACCTGCGGGGTCACACACATTAGAGGTTCCTATCTGATCTGATGGCTGGTGTAGAATCCTACATGTTTGAGACTCAGTGATCGAGAATCAGGATTCTCTGATCATGAGTTCCACACATATGGGTACCGGGGTCAAGAGTCCCACTGGTTGGAACTTTTCGATCAGGATTACATATCGATGAATTCTGATACCCGATTGCCCATCGAATTTGGACTCAATATTTATGAGAGGTTTAATTAGTGATTTGATGGCTAATTAACTCAATTTGATGGAGTAATTATTTTTGGATCAAGTCCAATTGAATTGGATTCAGTTGGATTTGACCCGATTAGGTTAAGAGTTGACCTAATCGTCGAGATGGTTTGGTCCCTGATTTGATCAGAGGTTAGGCTTAGTCAATTTCTGATTTGATTAAGATTTTATTGAGCCTAATTAAGTCTAATTTTGTTAGATTTAAATTAGTCTAATTGGACCTAATTTATTTGGTTCAATTAGGTTGGTTTAAATAATTAAACCACCTTGACCCAATCTCCATGCGCCACCTCACTTCCATTGCACCCATTTGAATTCACGAGAAGGAACTTCTCATGAATTATTTCCTCACACCAAGCCCTCTCCACGTCCCACTTTAATATGCCAAATGAATGGATAAGGATGATTGGTTGGCCATTCAAATTCAAAATAAAGTTTGAATTTGAATGGGCAATCAATCTTTGCACCTTATCCCTTTTTTTATGTCCTATTTATTACATGAGAAAAGATTTATCATGAAATTACTCCATGCACAATTTAAGCCATGCCTCACACCTTTAGTGGATAAGGGATGAGTTGGTGTCCATTTAAATTCAAAATTTGATTTGAATTCAAATGTGCAATTGCTCATCTTTATCCTTTCTTTTGGATAAGACGTTTGACGTTGTTATAAAAGGAGGAGAAGAGTGGGGCATGCAAGAAGAAGATTTTTGAAGAAAAATTTTGGGGCGCGAGGAAGTCTTGTGCGTGAGGAGGAAGTCCATATCCTTCCAAGAGAAAAAGAAAGAAAAGAAAGAAAAGTGGGTGCAAGATTTTCGGAGAGTTCTCTAGAGTTTTAGCCTGGGGTTCGGGAAGTGAGAAGGTGAGCTACGAGTGTCGTGAGCCCATAAATTTTAGGGAGATCTTCAACATCCTCTCAAGCATGTCTGTTGATGATCCAGAGCATCCGAAGAATCGACAAACATCTATCGAAGGAGTTCGATCAGCATCGGCCATCAAAAGGACTCTACAATGAGCTAGCACTCGTGAGGAGTCGATCAGACCGGGAGCTTCATGTGGATGATCCGCAGAGGCCAGACACACTGTGTGACTGCATCACGACGATCAGACTCTTTCGATGGTGATCAGATTACGGTGATCTACTATCCGCACAAAGGTATTGTGTTCTGAACATATTACAGTAAAGTGTTTACTGTTCGAATTTGAATTTTAAATTTAAATGTATGCATGCTATATATCATATTTAGATCTTAGTGTAGAGTAAATTTATATTAATTAATTAAATTAATTAATATTTTTCTATTGTAAAATCATAATTTTGAAAAAAATTTAAAATTACCATTTTACCCCTGCACTGAATTTCGCTACAAATGGTATCAGAGCGGGTTCTTAGAAATTATATATATATTTACATGCATAGATTAAGTTGTAATCTAAAAGTTTAAATTTAAAATTTGAAATTCAAAAATTTAAAATTTGAATTTTAAAATTTGAATTTTGAAATTCAAAATTCAAAAAAAGTTTGAAATTCAAAAATTTGAAATTTGAAAATTGAAATTTATTTGAAATTTGAAATTCAAAATTTAAAATTTAAAATTTAAATTTTAAAATTGATATATTTAGATATACTTGATCCAAGTAGCAAGTAATCGAATTGGGTTGGTTGCCATGGCCGTCCGGTCATAGGAGAAAAGCAGGGTTTAAAGGCTCTCTCCTCCCATTTGATGTGGTCTCCTATGGTGGTAAGGGTGCCATTGTAATTATATCCCATGCAGATGAAGTAGCGAAAGGAATTAATTGTAAAGGTTCAATTATGAAATTTATCATGAATGTGTTAGATTAGATCTAAAGAAATATTCATGATTTATTTTGATGTTAATGGTTGGACCTAACCAGATCTTTTCAGTGGAGGCTAAAGCCTACTGATTAGGTTCTGGGGCAAAATCAATTACTAGAAGTTGTTTAGAAAAATAACTGGTTATGAACCTACCCATAGATACACTGGGTTGACCAACCAAAGTTGGGCTCATGTGTAGTCTGTGTGGATTCTAGTACCCACTAAGGAATTAAAATAATTCCTCGAATTGGAGGTTGAGGCTATCAGTTCGTAAAAATACTGGAAGAAACTTTAGACTAAAGTCCAAGTCTTTAGTATTAATAATTTATGTACTAATATAGGTCTGATTTTTCTTTATGCAGCTATGGCCACTACCCTATCGCTCTGGTCATCAATAGATAATGACAAGCTCATGGGACCTAATTTCGATAGCTGGTATCGAAAATTAAAAATCATCCTTGAGCATGAGCAGATCCTTTATGTAGTAACGGATCCGACACTTGAGGAGCCAGCCCCGAATGTTAGAGGGACGGTCCGAGACACTTATCAGAAGTGGTTCAACGACCGCACCACCATTCGGTGCATTATGCTGGCGGCAATGAATGATGAGTTCAGCCGCAGGTTTGAGAACGCCCAGCCACAGGAGATGTTTCAAATGTTGATCGATTCCTTTGGCACACCTGATGACGTTGAAAGGCACAAAACTAGTTGTGCCATTTTTAATGCTCGGATAAGGGATGGAGCCTCAGTCACTGATCATGTACTGTACATGATCGAAAAGATTGAGCGCCTAAGTAAAACTGGGTTTTCTCCTGCACGAGCAGCTCGGTAAGGATGCGATCCTTAATTCTCTGCCCAAGTCCTTCCCTTCCTTACTCATTTTCGAATGACAAAGCCTGCAGTGAACTACCACGGCTTGTTGGGGTTGCTGCAGAACTTTGAGAAGGATCACCAGCTCCATAAGGAGTCGATGAATGTTGTGGGAGGGTCTTCTTCTGGTCGTCGACCCTTTAAGAAAGGGAAAAAGAATAAGAAGAAGAATAAGAAGGTGCAGCTGCATGTTGGGACGTCTGTACAGGGTCAGACCAAGAAACGCAAGCCCGACCAGAGCCAGGCGGAGTGCTTCTTTTGCAAGAAGCAGGGGCACTGAAAGAGAAATTGTCCTTTATACATTGCCTCCCTGGACCCGAATAGGCCGAAGAAGAAGCAAGGTACTTATATGATAACACCTTGCAACTTTTCATTTGTGATACTACTGCCTGGGTATTGGATACCGGAAGCCCTTATCATATTTGCAATTCGATGCAGGGTCTGCAGGTCAGTAGGAGATTTGATGAAGGTGAGAGATTCCTGAACGTTGGAAATGGAAGCAAAGTTTCAGTTCTAGCATTAGGAATCATGAACCTTGTAATCGATTCTCGAAACATAATTCTGAGTGAATGTCACTATTGTCTAAGCTTTTTATTAAATATTATTTTTGTAGGCCTTTTGGCCATGAACGGTTATCAATTTTTAATAAAAAAAAATATTTGCAATATCATTTTGAATGGTGTTACTATGTTTGTTGGACAACTTAATAATGGAATTTACTTTCTATCACAACCTGTTAATGTGGTTCAAACCTCCGATAAATGTCCTAGAATAGATTATGTGTCAGAAGTCTACCTTTGGCACTGTAGGCTAGGTCATATCAATAAGAACAAGATAAACAGGTTGGCTCAAGAAGGAATTCTTGAAGTAGGTGATTGTGAATCACTTCCAACCTGTGAGTCCTGTCTTCTTGATAAAATGACCAAATCACCTTTTACTGAAAAAGGTGAGCGAGCTAGTGAACTCTTGGGTTTGGTACATTCTGATTTATGTGGATCCATGAGCTCAAGTGCAAGAAGTGGATATTTCTACTTCATGACCTTCACAGACGACCTATCGAGGTATGGGTATATTTATTTAATGAAGCATAAATCAGAGTCATTTGAAATGTTCAAACTATTCCGAAATGAGGTAGAAAAATAAACTGAAAAGTGTATTAAAACTCTTCGATCTGATCGAGGAGGTGAATACCTTTCCAATGATTTTCTGACATATCTTGGGGAGAATGGAATTCTCTCTCAGTGGACTCCTCCTGGAACACCACAACATAATAGTGTATCTAAAAAGAGGAATCAGACCTTGTTGGACATGGTTCGATCCATGATGGGGTTTGCTGGTCTGTCGATCTTCTTCTGGGGATATGCACTCGAATCAGCTTGTTACCTTCTAAATAGAATTTCGAGTAAGTCTGTAACCAAAATGCCATATGAGATATGGATAGGACGTAAGCCAGTACTATCGCACCTTAGGGTTTGGGGGTGTCCGGCTTATGTTAAACGTTTAATTACGGACAAGCTTGGACCTAGGTCTGACAAATATAATTTTATAGGGTACCCAAAAGAGAGCAAAGGGTATTACTTCTACCTAGCTGATGAGCAAAAAGTGTTTGTCAGCCTTAAGGCAATCTTTTTGGAAAAGGAATTCCTTGGTGAAGGGACTGTTGCCTCTAAGATCGAACTTGATGAAGTTCAGCAGGTGAAAAAACCGACACAAGTTGCTGAACCTGAACTGGATTTGGTTAGATCATATCCGGAGCTCATTGTTCAAGCACCCTTAAGGCGATCTGGTAGAGTACCACGTCAACCGGACAGATACTATAGTTTCTTGGTTCGGGACGGCGATCCTATCAAACTTGATGAAAATGATGAGGATCCGAACACCTACATGGATGCAATGCAGAGACCTGACTCTGAGATATGGCTAGAGGCCATGAAATCCGAAATGGAGTCCATGAAGGTCAATGATGTGTGGACATTGGTTGACCCACCCGAAGGAGTAAAATCCATAGGGTGTAAGTGGGTCTTCAAGAGGAAGAGGGGCACAGATGGAAAGGTGGAAACCTATAAAGCCCGTCTGGTTGTCAAGGGATATCATCAACGTTATGGTATAGACTATGACGAGATGTTTTCTCCTGTGGCAATGCTCAAATCCATTCGGATTATGCTTGCGATAGCTGCCCATCTGGACTATAAAATCTGACAGATGGATTCGAAGACAACTTTCCTAAATGGAGAGCTGGATGAAGAGGTGTATATGATACAACCTGAAGGATTCACATCCACAGATGAGTCTAAGGTGTGCAGGCTACAGAGGTCCATTTATGGACTTAAGTAGGCATCACAGAGTTGGAACATACATTTTGATAAGACGATCAAGACGTATGGCTTCGTTAAGAATGAAGAAGAGCCCTACATTTATAAGTGGACTAATGATCCAGTAGTAGTATTTCTTGTATTGTATGTGGATGACATTCTCTTAATCGAGAATGATGTCCCTGCATTACAGGGAATAAAGATTTGGCTGTCGTCACAGTTCTCCAGAAGGATCTGGGAGAAGCTTCCTACATCTTAGGGATGAGGATCTATAGGGATAGATCTAAAAGGTTGTTTGATTTATCTCAATCTATGTACATTGATACTATGCTGAAGAGGTTCAGCATGGAGAATTCCAAGAAAGGCTATCTTCCGATAGGCCATGGAATTTCTCTCTTGAAGAGGGATTGTCCGACAATACCTTAAGAGAGAGAGCATATGGGTAGGATTCCATATGCTTCGACAGTGGGATCTATCATGTACGCCATGACATGTACACGACCAGATGTGGCATACTCACTAGGGGTAGTGAGTAGATACCAATCTGATCCAGGGGAGAATCACTGGAAGGTTGTTAAAACCATCCTGAAGTATTTAAGAAATACTAAGGACCAGTGGCTTGTTATGGTGAATCAGACTTGAGACTTATAGGGTTTACAGACTTTAGTTTCCAATCTGATCATGATGACAGCAAAAGTGTGTCGGGATTTATTTTTACCCTTAATGGTGGGGCTATCTACTGGAAAAGTTCCAAGCAGCACACAGTGGCTGATTCAGTTTGCAAGGCAGAGTATGTCGCCGCATCAAATGCTGCCAAAGAAGTGGTGTGGCTGAGAAAATTCATCATCGAGCTCGGAGTAGCACCCTCCCTTGTTGGTCCAGTTCTGCTCTACTGTGACAGCTCTGGAGCCATTGCTCAGGCGAAGGAACCAAAGGCACTCCAGCAGACGAAGCATATTCTGTGCCGCTACCATCTCATCCGAGAAATTATGGATCGAGGTGACGTCGATCTTCAGAAGATCAACGGAAAGGAGAACCTAGCTGACCCACTCACTAAAGCCATTGCGGTGAAGGAGTTCGACAACTACAAGTCGAAGATGGGTATTAGATACTGCACCGATTGGCTTTAGGCCAAGTGGAAGATTGTTGGAAATAGTATCCCAAAGCCAATCGTCAGTCTGTTGACGGTTGTGCTTATTTTTGTATTTATACATAAATTATGAATTATTAAAAATTATTTTGATATTTTTCAACACAAAATGTTCCATCTTCTAATGAACTCCTATGTTGTGATGAAGTCCTTAGGACTATTTAGACTCGACAAAGGAGGATTTATCATTTAGTCCTTAAATCTATTCGCGATCAAATGATACGTTGTTACCAAGGACGACAACGTTTATCAAGCATAGGTCATTGTGTGCCATATAGGTTGGTTGTCCTCTTAACCAATGAGTGTGGAGACACTGGTATGGCATACAGGTGAGATGTAAGGGTATATCTGCACTGAACGTGATTGACTCCGGAGCTATTTCTACTGTCAAGATTTGCTCCAATGGAATGTGGGTATAAATATCCCTCCGACCTAAGACCGCCATGGTGACTTGCAAGCAACTCACTGCACTTAGGCACTTAACTCCTGAATTTCTAATTCAGTGACGGAAGGCTGTTAGGTGTAGTCAAGTACTTGACTTGTCGGTGCATGTGTCAAGATGAGATTGACCACTCCAGTTTAAGAGCTGTATACCATTGTGTTTCAATTTAGCAAAACCTTGGCCAAGATAGTCCTAGTGAGGAGTCACAGGACTATTTGAGTTGGGCACGATTCGGATGATCTGATCAGGGTTGACAGTTTAACCTTGAGTCATCCTAAACATGGGGATCAAAAGGATGAATTATACAGTAACCATATTCATGTAGGTTCTGAGTGTTGCGATTGTGACTCTTCAATCTATCCAGACATCTGGTACCATTGCTAGATGGTCACTTCGATTAGTACAGGAATTGATTCCTGTGCTACCGACTTAGGTTCGAACCTGTGGGGTCACATACATTAGAGGTTCCTATCTGATCTGATGGCTGGTGTAGAATCCTACATGTTTGGGACTCAGTGATCAAGAATCAAAATTCTTTGATCATGAGTTCCACACATTATGGGTACCGGGGTCAAGAGTCCCACTTGTTGGGACTTTTCGATCAGGGTTACATATCGATGAATTCTGATGCCCGATTGCCCATCGGATTTGGACTCAGTATTTATGAGAGGTTTAATTAGTGATTTGATCACTAATTAACTCAATTTGATTGAGTAATTATTTTTAGATCAAGTCCAATTGAATTGGATTCAGTTGGGTTTGACCCGATTAGGTTAAGAGTTGACCTAATCGTCGAGATGGTTTGGTCCCTGATTTGATCAGGGGTTGGGCTTAGTCAATTTTTGATTTGATTAGGATTTTATTGAGCCTAATTATGCTTAATTTAGTTGGGTTTAAATTAGTCTAATTGGACCTAACTTATTTGGTTCAATTAGGTTGGTTTAAATAATTAAACCACCTTGACCCAATCTCCATGCGCCACCTCACTTCCATTGCACCCATTTGAATTCATGAGAAGGAACTTCTCATGAATTATTTCCTCACACCAAGCCCTCTCCACACCCCACTTTAATGTGCCAAATGAATGGATAAGGATGATTGGTTGGCCATTCAAATTCAAAATAAAGTTTGAATTTGAATGGGCAATCAATCTTTGCACCTTATCTCTTTTTTTATACCTCATTTATTACATGAGAAAAAATTTCTCATGGAATCACTCCATGCATAATTTAAGCCATGCCTCATGCCTTTAGTTGATAAGGGATGAGTTGGTGTCCATTTGAATTCAAAATTTGATTTAAATTCAAATGTGCAATTACTCATCTTTATCCTTTCTTTTGGATAAGACGTTTGACGTTGTTATAAAAGGAGGAGAAGAGTGGGGCGTGCAAGAAGAAGATTTTTGGAGAAAAATTCTGGGACGTGAGGAAGTCTTGTGCATGAGAAGAAAGTCCATATCCTTCCAAGAGAAAAAGAAAGAAAAGAAAGAAAAGTGGGTACAAGGTTTCCGATGAGTTCCCTAGAGTTTTAGCCTGGGGTTCGGAAAGTGAGAAGGTGAGCTACGAGTGTCGTGAGCCCATAAATTTTAAGAAGATCTTCAACATTCTCTAAAGCACATCTGTTGATGATCTGGAGCATCCGAAGAATCGACAGACATCGATCGAAGGAGTTTGATCAGCATCGGCCGTCAAAAGAGCTTTACAACGAGCTAGCACTCGTGAGGAGTCGATCAGATCGAAAGTTTTATGTGGATGATCTGCAAAGGCCAGATATACTGTTTGGCTATATCGCGATGATCAGACTCTTCCGACGGTGATCAGATTATGGCGATCTACTACCCGCACAAAGGTATGGTGTTCTGAACACATTACAGTAAAGTGTTTACTGTTCGAATTTGAATTTCAAATTTAAATGCATGCATGCTATATATCATATTTAGATCTTAGAATAAAATAAATTCATATTAATTAATTAAATTAATTAATATTTTTTCACTGTAAAATCATAATTTTGAAAAAAATTTAAAATTACCATTTTACCCCTGCACTGAATTTCATTACACTATTCCCAACACTTCAATCTTAAGAATGACTCTTAAATCTGTGATGAGTTTCTTCATCCAGACAGCTTCTTTAATGGCTTCACTAGTAGCAACATACTCTGGCTCAGTAGTTGAATCAGCTACTATCTACTGCTTGAAACTCTTCCAACTCACTACCCCATCATTTAGGATAAACACATACCCTGATATTGACTTGCTAGAAAAAATATATCTCATGCTTTAAGATGTGTATCAGAGGATGAAGGGTGATATGAGCTACCACATATATTTTAATCCCTTGAAAAAATAAATTTTTTTCTTCTGCCCATGCCAACACTTGTAGGCATAACCTGTTTTACACCAAGAGTCCACCACAACTTGGACTCTTCATATTTGGCGTTAACATGGGATGTGGTGCCCCAATTTGGACTACTTCTAGGTGATATGACCTGACCCAAATATCTACCAAATTGAGCTAGCTAATTAGCAAGAGATGGGACCAAATTGGTCTCCAAAGGAGCAAGGGTTTCCACACGTGCTAGCATGTTTACTGGAACCCTGATTAAATCCAAAATTCCAATCAACCTTTTTCAAAAGGGTCCTTGGCCAATTTCTATATGTGTGTGACCCATTAGATTCCACATCTAGCTGACAGTAGGTCCGGATATAAGTTGACCAAATTTGATTAGATTTCAATCTAATCGATTTAGGTCCAATCGAGCTAACCCGAGTTCAACAATTAGAATCCTTTCTAATTGACGATCGAATTAAACTTCTTAATTTGATCAAAAACCTACAAGTCAAGATTGATATCTAGCAATATATCATGACTATCCAAAAGATATAAAATTTGATAAAAATACCAAATATGCCCTTCAGTGGCAAATTACCGTGTAATTCAATCCTTCGATCATCCTTGCACCCTGAATATATTCATGAGTATGGAATCATGTCAAACTCAAACACATATTCATATCGATTTTCAATTAACCAATGATGACTTCAATGAAGAAGTATTAAAAACTCTTTCTAATCTCCTTCCAGTTTTTGGTCAAAAGACTTTTCGAAATCATCTAGGATTGAGAATACACAGGATGCGATCTCCTCTTACTAGGAGTGATCGATTCCATATTGACTTACTCACAACCTTCATACACACTCCACTATATCCAAAACACCCCGTATATGTCTTAATGCCATGCTTGGGTATGAACTAAAATATGGGTTCATGTGCATAAGTCCATGGTGGTTTCAGATCTAAGGATCACTTGCATAACTCTCACTTAGAAGACCATCTTTGACATACAAATAAGACTTCCATTAGATGTTTTCTTTCATCAAATCAATTCAGTGGACTCATTTCTCAAATGAGAACCCACATCTTTGTATTAGTGTCTCACATAAGTGGCTAGTGAGATCTGCCATCCTCTCCATTGAGCATATATAGGATGTACCAGTCTATCCGAAACATTGATCCCTGACGCAATGCTCCTACGACCAAGAATATTTAATATTAGGATTTTAAGATTTTAGGTCTCACTAGCATGACCAATTCATGTCTCCTAAAATTATTATCCTAATCTTTGGGGTTCATCATAATCTTAGACATAATAAGATGTAGCTAATATGATAAATCAATACCTCAAATAATAATAAATATTATTTCATGAGTTAAAAAATTATAAAGAAAGTCCCATCGCAGCACACTTGTGATTGGCTTATAAGGCACTTTTCTTTCAATCTCCCACTTGCACTAAAGCCAATCGCCTTTGTATCTCATACAATTAAGATGGTGATCATATAGCTACTGTGGTATGGCCTTAGTGAATAGATCTGCTATATTGTTCTTTCTGTTTACTCGTTCAAAGATAACATCTTATTTTTAACGAGATGAAAATATCTGAGGATATGCTTAGATCTATAATGAGATCCAGATTCTTTATTTTAAATAACGGCCCCAGTGTTATCACTATAGAGTGACACCAGTCCTTCAATCTTAGGAATGACTCTCAAATCTGTGATGAGTTTCTTGATCCAAACAGCTTCCTTAATGGCTTCACTAGTAGCAACATACTCTGGCTCAGTAGTTGAGTCAGCTACTATCTACTGCTTAGAACTCTTCCAACTCACTACCCCATCATTTAGGATAAATACATACCCTGATATTGACTTGCTATCATCTTCTTTCCAATGATCCTTCCTTGGATCAGCCTGAAATTTACTAGCTATGCCCAAAGCATAAGCTACATCAGGCTTGGTACATAGCATGGTATACATAATTGATCCCACAGCTGAAGTATAAGAGATTTTATTCATCCTTTTCCTCTCTTCTGGTGTCTTAGGACACATTCTCTTAGAGAGACGTATACCATGACTTACAGGCAGGTAACCTCTTACTTGCCCCCATATTAAATCTCTTTAATATGAGGTCTATGTATCGTGACTAGGATAAGCCTAACATCCTTTTAGATCTATTTATGTAGATCTTTATACCTAGTATATAGGATGCTTCACCCTAGTCTTTTATGAAAAATTTATTTGATAGCCCAGTTTTGACCGATTGCACATTGGGATATCATTCTCAATGAGTAGTATGTCACCGACATACAGAACCAAGAAGACAATAACACTCCCACTTGTCTTCTTATATACATATGGTTCATCCGTAATTTTGATAAAGCCAAACTCTTTGACTATCATATCAAATCGGATGTTCTAGCTCCTCAAAACTTGCTTCGATTCATAGATGGATCTCATTAGCTTGCATACTTGATTTGCTCTCCCATTTTTGATAAATCCCTCTGACTGAGTCATATAGACCTCTTCCTCTAGATTACTATTGAAAATCGATCTTGACTTCCATCTGCCAGATTTCAATATCGTAGTATGTTGCTATAGCAAGCAAAATCTAGACGGACTTGAGCATAGCCACTGGTGAGAAGGTTTCATCATAGTCAATTCCTTGCCTTTGACTGAAATCTTTCACCACTAACCTAGCTTTGTAGGTTTCTACTTGGTCATCTACTTTGATCTTTTTTTTGAAGACCCACTTGCACCCTATTGGGGTCATACCCTCAGGTGCATCAACCAAGGTCTACACTTGGTTGGTATTCATCAAGTTCATCTCAGATTTCATAGCTTCCAGCTATCTGTCTGAGTCCCTACTCATGACAGCTTCCGAATAGGTCAGTGGATCAACATCCTGAATGATGTTGATAGAATTATTATTCTCAATGATAAAATTATATCTCAGAGATATTTTACCTACACTATCTGACCTTCGAAGAGGAAGTGTGTATAGTGGATGTACCTCATCCTTGGATACTTTTGATTGAGGATCTTTTGTGGTCCAACCACTAGTATTTCTGGATCGATTTGTAGATCATGAACTTTTATAAGTTCAATATTCCTCCCACTGCCTCTTTCTTGGATAAATTCATGTTTCAAGAAAGTAGCGTGCCTACTAACAAATACCTTTTATTTAGTAAGATGGTAGAAATAATATCCATTAATTTTCTTAAAATACTCTACAAACCTACACGTATCTGATCTAGCACTAAGCTTATGTCCAAAAATATTTTTGACATAAGTAGGACAGCCCAAAGTCTTAAGATGTTTAAGATTAGGCTTCCTTCCATTCCATATTTCATATGGAGTGCTTGCAACAGACTTTGAAGGCATTCTGTTTAATATATATGTGGCAGTCTCTAAGGTATTATCCTTAGAAAGATATTGGAAGATCGGTGAAGCATATCATAGACCGCGGTATATCCATTAAAGTATGATTCCTCCTTTCTGCTACACCATTTAACTGAGGTGTATAAGGAGGGGTCCATTCAGAGAGAATATCTTTATTTTTAAGATGATCAAGAAATTTACTGGATAAGTACTCTCCTCTTCGATCAGATTGAAGAACTTTGATATTTTTTCTAGTTTATTTCTCGACCATACCTTGATACTCCTTGAACTTATCAAAAGCTTCGAATTTATGTTTCATAAGATACACATATCCGAACCTTAATAAATCATCTGTAAAAATAATAAAATAAGAGTATCTTCTTCTGGCCTGAGTTGTTATCGTCCATATACATCTATATATACTAGAGCTAACAACTCACTTATCCTCTCTCCATATTAAGAAAATAGAGTCTTGGTCATCTTACCCATGAGATAAGATTTATAAGTCTCCAATGATTCATAATCATTTGGATCAAAAATTTTTTCTTTGTATAACTTATTTATCCTTGACTCACTAATATGACCAAGGCGACAATGCTAGAGATATGTGACATTCATATTTTCTCTCTTTCTTTTCATTTTTTTTTTAATATGAAAAATATTTTTATTGAGTGCAAGAATTAAAAGATTGTTATCAGTATAACCACTGCCATAAAATTTATTAAAAAAAATGGAGCATCCATTTTCTATTAGCCTTATTTCATAATATTGTTTTAACAACAAAGGTATAGAAATAATATTTTAAATGACCTTTGGTATGTAATAACAGTCTTTTAATTCTAAAGTTTTGTCTGAAGGCAAATCAAGCATATAGGTTCTCATAGTCTTCACGCTAATAGACTCTCCACTTGCGCTATAAAGCTCGAGGTCACCTCTTTTCAGACCTTTGATATTCTATAGTCGTTGTAATGAATTACAAATGTGCGATCCACAGATGGTATCCAATACCCAAATATCAGAGTCTGAATCACTCAATAAAAAATAGGTCTGTATCATATACATATCTTTTGGTGTTACACTTACACCCTGCTTCAATCTTGCAAGATAATTCTTGCAATTATACTCTCAATATCTAAATTTTGCATAAATAATATCCATACGGACATCATTACCTTCTCATTATTACTGACCAATCTAGGGTCAGAAATATCTAGAACATCGGAGTTCTTTTCCGATATAAACCTAATTTGCAAGTTCCTCAACCAATCCACATAGTTGTATCGGTCAATATAGTTTTATTTATGGTATCATAGGGTGAAAATAAAGAAGCCATAATGTAGACTTAAATCTACATAAAAATAATAGTATAAGCAGACCATTCATGTTTGACATGCATAACTAGATGAAGACTTTGGAACTAGTTATGTCTCCCACTATTTTATCGGATACCATAGTCCTCTCCTATGGTAAACGAGATATATTTTATCTTAGTGGGATTGAGATCCTAATTCCTCATAATGATCTTATGTTAGCACAATAAATCCTTATGAGTTCATAGGTAGGAAACTCTTTTCAATTACATCTCATGCAATTCTCAATATTTTATCTTGGCCTCTAAAATATTATTAGCCTTGTGTTAACACAATAAGCTATAATATTTTAGTTAAATAAGACCCTTCATTTCAATACAATCAAAATCGAATATAACTGTCTTTGTGTTAGCACAACAAAGTAGTATATCCAAAATTACCGTAAGCATCTTTTATGCATCAAGATTATGTTATATCGATCCTTATGACAAGCCTTATAGTAACACAACAAACTAGCCATAGTTCATGATGAACATTAACCTAGCATGAAGGAAGGTCCTTAGTAGTGTTTAAAATACTAAGCTACCTTCATTCAAGATTCAAATTAATTTAATTGGTCAGAAAAGTGTTAAGATTGGTGGGGGTCCCCCCATTGCTTTTTTTAGACACCAATAAAATTGGCCAGATCAGCAACGGAACCAATTAAATAACCATCGCACTTGAAACACTCCTTAGACACCAATTAATTAATCAATTCAAGAAAATAGGTCAGCTTCTGGTTCACAATACTGACTTAATATGATTTTTATGAGGGCTTTAATGGTCTCAAACATATCCTAATTCAATCAATCACAAGAATGCACTATAATAGTTGTATCTTAATAATCATCACAACTAATTATAGCATCTTATCATATCTCTAAGATATAGAAGCAGAATCATACAATATGATTATAACTAAATATCTCAAGCATATCATATATGCATGAAGTTCTAATAACATGCATGAATATAAAATACTCTTTTCGTAGTTCTTTTTCTTGGAACATCACAGTGGCACCCCTACACGCTATAAGAGTATCCTATTGAATAAGAAGAGAGGGTCTCTAAACCCTACTTGCTCTTATGATCGGATGGCCTGATGATGAACTTCAATTAGAGTACTAAGCTACTAAAAAAATTTTACACATATATCATGCATTTTATATTTAAAACATATCTCTAAGACATGATAGGGTTTGGATGTTCAATCGGGTTCAACCCTTGACCCGACTTGAACCAAACCAAAAACTCATACTTGATCACAATCAAGATAATAATTTAATCTTTGATTACATAAATCAAGATAGGCTCTGATACCACTGTTGGATTCTGGTGGCACAGTGGAAGGGATAGGTGTTTAAAATTTTTATTCAAAACTCCCAATGCACCAGAAGCCCTAATGCCTAGAAACTGTTGACTATAATAATCAAAGCATAATAAATATAAATTAGGATAAGAAGAATATCTATAGCGCTAATCTCAATTTTCATAAGGCATCCAAGTGTCCACCCTCCAATGGTGATCCACACGAAAATTGAACCAAAGACAGCGCTCCTTCTTCACCTTGCTTCAAGAGTTCTAGCCCTTAGAACTCGACTGGCCTCGTACCGATCAAGTTTCTTCAAGAACCTGACCTTATCCTCTTAGAATCTCCTTTGAACTTTTGATTCTCCTTCTTTAAAATCCTTACAACCCTTATTTGGATCAGATAGGGCTTTGTCTTAAATCCCAAAGTCTTATCCTAAAACTAAGATAGGTTGTAAGAAAGAAAGGAGAGCAACAGGAGAGAAATTGGAAACCCCTCTTAGATTCATCGGATACCCAGCACCCCAGCCTATTTATAGCCACCAGAGGGATATCAAAATAGAGGGACATGCCTTATCCAAAAGGCATATCTGATCTGATTATCAAAGATAAGAGTTCCTTCAAGCAGAAAGACTCTTATCCATGATACGTCGATCAGCACCCTGGTCTGTGTGGGTGCAACCAAAGAAGGGATGTTTTCACATCTCTTCTTAAATCAAAAAAATCCTCAAAAATCTATGTGAATTGGATATTCAATATAAATTTTAAAAAATTAAAAATAGTGATAAAATTCTCATGGAAGAATGCTATTCTCTGGAATTTATTCACATTTTTCCTGAATTTCTAAACTTCATGAGTCGACCCCCATGAGTCGACTCAATGGCAAACTTGTAAATCCCACAAACTTTCAACGGGTTCATTGTTTTTATAACGAGAACCCTGTTTGTGAGACGACTCATTTTTCAATCGTTTTCCTTCCGAAAGCCGTTCTTTCCAACTCTTTCTTGCTCCAAATCTAAGGATCAATTCTGAGGCAATTCTCCCTCCTCCTCTCCACCAAAAATCGCCTCCTTCAAAAGGATTTTCTGTGCTTTCTTGCTTTGCTTGGCGCGGTTTGAACGTGCCCTAGCACTTCATCGAACTTCCAAAATCCACTTCTTTTCTCCACTAAAATTCCTCTTTACTCTCTTGTGATCCCTCCTCCACTCAATTCAAGTCTTCTTGTCTGCTACTTTATTGGATATGGCTCCAAAGATGAAACTTCCCCAAAGAAGAAAATCAATCCGTGAGCCTGAGGAATTTGTCCGAAAGAAAAGGCATGCTCAGTCTTCCAGTGTTCCCGATCCAGTTTCAGTACCTGCTCAAGGTCTCTCTCAATCCTCCATAAGCCCCAGTGTAAATCCTCTTTCTGATAGAAAAGTAGAAACCGGGAAAAATATAGATTTTCGGTTCTTTGAGAAAGAAGGCTTTACTTTTGCTACCAAGATCAAAAATCAAGGATGGGAACTCTATTGCTCTCTTAAGGAAGTCACCTATGTTGATCTTGTTAGAGAGTTCTACCAGAACCTAAATTATGGAAATGGGTCAGTGACTTCAACAGTCAAGGGGATTCACATATGCTTGGATTCTAGGATATTGGGAGAAATACTTCAGTTGCCTAGTGAAGGATACTCATATATGGAACTCCCAATTAAAGAAGAAGGGATCAGAATTATCTTAGGAGAAGCTTTTTCAGGAAATTTAAACAAATTGGAAGCAAAGCTATTATCCATTGAGATGAGGGTCCTGCATCAGATTGTAACAAAACTCTTCTTTCCTAGGAGTGGTAGGCATGATCTACTGTCTGGCAGAGATGTATGTGTCATGTTTCATGTCATCACTCAGACCCCCCTAAACCTCCCTGCACTTATGATAGAGGCCATGAGAGAAACTTTGAACAGATCCAAGGCATACTTGCCTTATGGTATGGCCCTTACTAGAGTATTTAGGAGGTTTGGAGTTAGCTGTGAGGGGGAGGCACCTACCAAACTCTCACATGTGGACACCTTCAACCAACACAGCCTGCACCGAATGGGAATTACAAAGACTGTTGGTGGTTGGATCAAGGGCTCTGAAGAAAGAGCTGAGGAGAGAGTTGAGAAAAGAGCTGAAGACAGAACTGAAGGCAGAGTAGAAGAAGAAGGTCCATCTTCTCCTGTACATGACTTCAGGGCAGCTTCACCAGATACCCAGTTCATTCCTGATACTGAGGCTGGCCCTTCTGAGTTTACTAGGATGCCCACACCAGTGTATCAGCCAGAGAGCAGAGCACCTCATTCAGAGTTCAGACTGGCTGATGATCAGATCGAGCATATATCTCAGCGTGTGGCTTCTTTGCTGTCTAGTCAGTGGAGTAGTATTTCTTTTGCACCTGGAGCTACCTCTTCTGATCAGACCATTACTCCCCACATCTCCACTGTATTTCAGATGATTTCAGATCAGTCCGTCAGGATACAGCAGCTTGAGGACACAGTCTGGAGACTGACTGGCAGAGTTCTTGACTTGTAGGGGCAAGTCCTTGCATTGGCCCATCCCCAGCCACAGGAGTCTACTATTGAGGTCACAGACCTCACTGCAGAGGCTGGCAGGCTCAGAGGAGCACTAGAAGGTGGATATGAATTACTGAGGAAAGAGATCCGAGGATCGAGTGAGCATGCTACCACCCAGTTCACTGCTCTACTTCAATCTATTTTCAGAGCACTGAACGTACTTGATTCTATTAGGCTCACCCTTTCTGTTCAGTCCCTAGCATCTCAGCGTTCTCAGCCACCCAGTTCATCTCGCTCTCCTACTCGTGGCAGAGGCAGACGGGGTAGAGGACGCACTTCTGATCCATCATCTCCTCACCCTATATCTGATGACTCCGATCATTGACCTATCTTGATCATTACTAGATCCTAGGTGTTAGTATTTTGTTCTAGGATCTATACCTCAGGGCCATGTATTGACAATTAGCTGGTTGAATTTTATTTTTTAAGAACTATGTATTGAAACATTTATGATATTAATGGAATCATCTTTTACCTATATTTCTACCTCTTTGTAATGATCATATTTTGGTTATATATTTTCTTCTTGTTGAAATATTGTCTTCTCCTTGTTGTTGTTTGCTGTTGATAATTGCTATATTAAGGGGGAGCAAACATCTGTGAAAAACTCTAAAGAGGAAGAAAATAAAGAATATTTCAGAAAAAGAAAAGGAAGAGTTAACTATGTTTGATGATGTCAAAAAGGGGGAGAAATTAAACAAAAATAAAAATTGAAATTAGACAAAAAGCAAAACCCTAAATTATGAGAAAAAGGGGGAGAAATTAAACAAAAACAAAGATTGAAAGATTAAAACAAATATTGGAGAAATTAAATAAATATTGGAGAAATTAAACAAAAACAAAGATTGGAAGATTAAAACAAATATTGGAGAAATTAAATAAATATTGGAGAAATTAAACAAAAACAAGGATTGAAAGATTAAACAAAACTTTGAGAAAGTTGGTATCGAAATTTGGTATCAGACAGAACTTAAACAAAAAGCCATCCATCAAAAGCAAAATCATAAGTACAATGCAAATAAGTATTTTTTTTTATGCTCTGATATATTTCAAAATTCAAACTTGCTCTGATACATCTTTTGAAATTTTATTCACCTTGATACATCTTAAGAAATTTGTTTTACTCTGATACACCCTACAATTTCTTTTAACTTGCTCTGATACATGATAAAATTTAATCTGATACAGTGTGAAAGTTTCTCTGATAAATTATGACATTTGCTCTGATACAGTATGAAATTTTCTCTGACATTTGCTCTAATACAGTGTGAAATTTTCTTTGATATATTATAAAATTTTCTTCCTCTGATACATTATAAAATCTTTTCTAATATCATTGTAAAAATTATTTTTCTTGCTCTGATACATTGCAAAATTTATTTCTCTTCTCTTGCTCTGATATATCTTAAACTCAAAATGATCTAATACCCTTTTCAAATCTTTAAGAAAATGGACAAACTATTTTTGCATTTATATTACATGCCAAAAGAATCATACTCTTTTCAAGCATATACACCTATAATGGATTCTTTTAAAATTAATGCATTAACATAAATATTTTTGTTCAAATATTTTGTCATCATCAAAAAGGGGGAGATTGTTGCTCCTAGATTGATTTTGATGATTACAAAGCAGATTGAAGGGATACAAATAATTTTAAAATGAAAAAGTCCTTATGCTCTTCAAGGGCAAAATCATAATTTCACTAAAATCCTGATTTGATAGTACCATTTGGTAGAACAAATAATTTGAAATCTATTGGTGAAAATTTCATTGTGTTTGGACTTATATTTTTGAAGTTATGAAGGTTTGAAGTGCATGAGTCGACTGATGAGTCAACTCATGGCACTGTGAGCTGATTGGCACGCAAAAATTCTCCTTGGCACGCTAGTTTTCTGGCTTGGCACGACCTGTGAGTCGACCCATGAGTCGACCCACAAGGCATGAGTCGACTCATGAGTCGACCCCTGCTAATTTGAGCCAAGAATTTCCAGAAACGCATTCTCTGGTTTTTGCAACAGAGGTCGACTCATGAGTCGACCCCTGAAGCATGAGTCGACTCATGAGTCGACCCCTGCGATGGGAAATGTCAGCAACGGCTATTTTTTTTGCCCATTTTAATTGCCATTTATGCTTCCTAAAAATCCTCTAACGGCTCTTTATCTACCTAAAATATTTTCTCTTGCTTCTAATGCTACAAAATGCTTTAAATGGTGAAAGAAATTACAGATTAAATAGCGGATCAAACGTGAAATCAAAAAATGAGAAGAACAGAAGAAAGGATCCAAAATTTGCAAGAAAAAGTCTGAGATCAATGAAAAATCCAAAAAGAAAAAGAGAGAGGATCCACAATATACCAGAGAGATTGTGAAAGAGAAAAGCAAGATCTTTCAAGGAGAGAATTCTTCACGCCTATTGTTTCAACCTTGATCTAGAGATTGTTTCAAAGCTTTCAAGAGATCTTCAATCAACAATCAACCTCTTCTCAAGCATTCAAGCATTCATCCACTTTGAGAAAATTCGAAAAAGGGGTTCTTCATTTGAGTAAAACTTTTATTGTTATATTCGCGCATTTAAAGGAGCTGTTATTGTATTAATCTGTGCTCTAAATTTTCTAACTCTTTGTGAGTTTTTGTTCTTGTTTTTGGAGGATTTTCAAAACAAGGAAAGGTTGATCCGAACCTGAAATCAGAGTGTTTTGGGTTTACTTGTACCCGGAAAACAAGTGATCTAGCTTGGGATAGCTAGTGTCGGAGTTTCCGACGTTTTGTATTCGGGTTGAATACAAAGGATAGTGGATTGAAATTCCCAAGTAGGATCTTGGGGAGTGGATGTAGGTGCAAGGTTAGCACCGAACCACTATAAATCCTTGTGTTTGTGGTGTGCTTTATCGCTTCACTTTATTTCTTTATTATATTCTTGCATTCCTGCTTTAGGTAATTAATATTGGATTAAAGTCTTTGTTTTGATCTTCATAAGTAATCTGTTGGGCTTAAAATTTTTAGAAACCCAATTCACCTCCCCCTCTTGGGTTGCATAGCTGGGCAACAAGTGGTATCAGAGCCGGTGCTCTAGCCCTTCTTTGATCTAATAATCAAAGAGCCAAAGATCTATGGCAACCCATGTTGGTACTTCTCTAGCCGAGGGGCAATCAACAAACTGACTTCCACTTTTCAATGGGTCTAATTACACCTATTGGAAAGCTCGGATGAAGATTTTCATACAAGCACTCGACTATGATATGTGGAGTATCATAGTGAATGGTCCTCACACACCCACCAAGATTATAGATGGTGAAGAATCAACCAAACCCGAGAAAGAATGGGATGAGGTTGACAAGAAATTGGCACAATTAAATGCCAAAGCCATGAATGTTCTTTATTGTGCACTAGATGCTAGTGAATTCAATCGCATTTCTACTTGTGCATCTGCTAAAGAAATATGGGATAGGTTAGAAGTCACCCATGAGGGAACAAATCAAGTAAAAGAGTCTAAAATAAACATGCTTGTACATAAATATGAATTATTCAAAATAGAGCATGATGAGTCCATAACTGCTATGTTTACTCATTTTACTGATATAATCAATGGTTTAAAGAGTCTTGGCAAATCTTATACTAACAGTGAACTTGTAAGGAAGATTCTCAGGTCACTGCCAAGAACTTGGGAAGCCAAGGTGACTGCCATCCAAGAAGCAAAGGACTTGAACACTCTACCTCTAGAAGAGCTTCTTGGATCCTTGATGACTCATGAACTTAGCATGAAGCAACATCAAGAGGATGAAGTCAAAAAGAAAAGAACCATTGTCCTCAAATCTACAACTTCGCCTGATTATGAAACAGATGAATCTGAAGATGAAAAACAGGATGAAGAGATGGCTCTCATCACCCGAAAATTTAAGAAGTTTCTAAGAAAAAAGAAACAGGGGATGAGAAAGAAATTCACAAAAGGGGATCAAAGCAAAGAAAAGGAGAAAGATCAACCCCCTATATGCTACGAGTGCAAGAAGCCAGGACATTTCAGATCCGAATGTCCACAATTGAAGAAAGGTCCAAAGAAGTTCAAAAAGAAGGCAATGATGGCGACCTGGAGTACGAGTGATGACTCAAGCTCCGACGAGGAAACCTCAACAGAACAAGCCAACCTGTGCCTGATGGCACATGAAAATGAGGTAACTTCTGAATCCACTAGTGAATTTACTTTTGAAGAATTGCATGAAGCATTCTATGATTCAATTGATGAATTAAAGAAACTAGGGAAGAAAAACAAAGAGCTGAAATTGGAAAATCAGTCCTTAGTGAAACAAGCTGAAAATCTTTCAATTGAAAAATTCACCTTGATTCAAGAAAATCAAAACTTAAAGGATGAAATGAACAAGCTGAAATCTATAGTAGATAAGTTCACCTTAAGTTCAAACAAACTAAATATGATCCTTGAAAATCAGAAAGCTATATATGATAAGGCTGGACTTGGTTATAAACCCCTGAAGAAACAAAAATTTCTGAAGGATATTTATGTAAATTATTCAAGTAACAAGTCTACAAATATTACTTGTTTTAAATATGGAAGAATAGGACATAAATCATACACATGTCTTATTAACAAATATGCAAACACAAAAAAAATATGGGTTCCAAAAGGAACCATTCTGACTAACCTGAAAGGACCCAAGAAAGCTTGGGTACCTAAGACAGAAACGTGATCTTTGCTTGCAGGTGTGTCTAGCATCCCAAGAAGGAAACAGGAAATGGTATCTTGACAGCGGATGCTCGAGACACATGACTGGTGATGAATCACAATTCATCACGCTTGATGCTAAGGATGGAGGGATGGTCACCTTTGGAGATAATGGCAAAGGAAAGATCATCGGGATAGGTAACATTGGTATCACTCCCTCCAAATACATTGAGAATGTTTTATTAGTTAAAGGTTTAAAGCATAACTTACTTAGCATTAGTCAATTCTGTGATAAAGGGTATAAAGTAAGTTTTGAATCGTCTGTTTGCATTGTGACGAGTCCTATTAACGATGGCATTAAATTTATAGGACATAGGCATGGCAATGTTTATATGGTAGACTTGAATGATTTAACAAAATTAGACATGCAATGCCTAGTTTTCTTAAATACTAAAATAAATGAGACTAGTTGGCTGTGGCATCGTAGACTTGCACACATTAGCATGCATTCTCTCTCAAAATTAATTAAAAAGGATTTAGTTCTCGGTTTGCCAAAACTGAATTTTGAAAAGGATAGAATTTGTGATGCATGCCAATTAGGTAAACAAACTAGAGTATCATTTAAATCCAAAAATACTGTTTCAACTTTTAGACCATTAGAGCTCTTACATATGGATTTGTTTGGACCAACTAGAACCACTAGTCTAGGAGGAAAACGATATGGATTTGTAATAATAGATGATTACTCTCGTTTTACTTGGGTTTTCTTTTTGGCTCACAAAAATGAAACTTTTCATATTTTCACTAAATTTTATCGAAAAGTCTCTAATGAAAAAGGTTTTTCAATTCAAAATATTAGAAGTGACCATGGAACTGAATTTGAAAATCAAAATTTTGAAAATTTTTGTGATGAAAATGGAATTGGCCATAACTTCTCTGCTCCTAGGACACCCCAACAAAATGGGATAGTTGAAAGGAAAAACAGAACCTTAGAAGAAATGGCCCATACCATGCTTTGTGAAAGCAACCTTCCAAAATATTTTTGGACGGAAGCAATTAACACAGCATGTTACATTTTAAATCATGCTTTAATTAGACAATTTTTAAAGAAAACCTCCTATGAACTTTGGAAAGGAAGAAAACCAAATATTGCATATTTTCATGTTTATGGTTGCCGATGTTTTGTATTAAATAATGGCAAAGAAAAACTTGGTAAATTTGATGCAAAATCAGATGAAGCAATCTTTCTAGGTTACTCCTCCACTAGTAAAGCATTTAGAGTTTTCAACAAAAGAACTTTAGTAGTTGAGGAGTCCATACATGTTGTTTTTGATGAATCTAACGATCTTCCTTCAAGGAAGAATGAGGGTGTTGATGATGCAGAGCCACTAATAGAAGGTATGAAGGAGATCACTCTGAAAGACTCAGCAACTCCAAAAGACAAGGATCAAGAAGACGAACAAAATGAAAGAGGTGAAGAAATTTAAGAACAACCTCAAGGTACAAATGACCTACCCAAGGAATGGAGGTATGTTCACAATCACCCTAAGGAGTTAATTATCGGTGATCCTATGCATGGGGTAAAAACACGTTCTTCACTTAGAGATGTACTTAATCATTGTGCTTTTGTATCTCAACTTGAACCTAAAACTTTTGAAGAGGCTGAAAATGATCATAACTGGATTAATGCTATGCAAGAGGAACTTAATCAATTTGAAAGAAATAATGTTTGGACCTTAGTATCAAGACCTAAAGATTACTCAATAATTGGAACAAAATGGGTCTTTAGAAATAAATTAGATGAGCATGGAAATGTAATTAGAAATAAAGCAAGACTGGTTGCTAAGGGATATAATCAAGAAGAAGGAATTGATTTTGATGAAACCTTTGCACCTGTTGCTAGATTAGAAGCTATTAGACTTCTACTTGCATATGCTTGCTTTATGAAATTCAAATTATTTCAAATGGATGTTAAAAGTGCATTTTTAAATGGATATATTTCTGAAGAAGTATATGTAGAACAACCCCCTGGATTTGAAAATCATGCTTTTCCCAATCATGTCTTTAGATTAAATAAAGCTTTATATGGATTAAAACAAGCACCTAGAGCATGGTATGAAAGGCTAAGCAAATTTCTACTAAATAATGGGTTCTCAAGAGGCAATGTAGATACAACCCTATTTATTAAAAGAAACCAAAATGATATGCTAATTATACAAATTTATGTTGATGACATAATTTTTGGGTCTACTAATGAATCCCTTTGTCAAGACTTTGCTAAGCTTATGCAGGGAGAGTTCGAGATGAGCATGATGGGAGAACTCACTTTCTTCCTCGGACTCCAAATCAAACAATCAAAAGAGAGAATCTCCATCACCCAAAGCAAGTACACCAAGGAACTACTCAAAAGATTTGGAATGGAGAACTGCAAACCAATTGGCACACCAATGAGTCCCTCATGTAAGCTTGACAAAGATGATGAAGGTAAAAGCGTAGACTTAAAATACTATAGAGGTATGATTGGCTCATTATTATATTTAACTGCAAGTAGGCCTGATATCATGTTTAGTGTTTGCTTATGTGCAAGATATCAATCTAATCCTAAAGAATCTCATTTGAATGCTGTTAAAAGAATCCTTAGATACTTAAATGGTACTCAAACTCTAGGGTTATGGTACTCTAAGGACTCACAAATTAATTTGTTAGGATATTCTGATGCTGATTTTGCTGGATGTAAATTAGATAAAAAAAGCACAAGTGGAACTTGCCAATTTCTTGGAGTAAACCTGTTGGGTATAAAATACCCACAGCCGGAACCCACGGCGGAACCGCCATCAGCAAGCGCTGCTCCGCCCGGACTCCTACGGGAGCCGGGCTCCACCGACGGCATCAGCAAGTGCAGCTCCGCCCGGACTCCTACGGGAGCCGGGCTCCGACGACATCAGCAAGTGCAGCTCCGCCCGGACTCCTACGGGAGCCGGGCTCCGCCGCCATCAGCAAGCGCTGCTCCGCCCGGACTCCTACGGGAGCCGGGCTCCGCCGCCGACATCAAAATAGCTCCGCCCGGACTCCTACGGGAGCCGGGCTCCGCTCTCAACATCAATTGCTGGTAAGCTCAGTCCGGACTCTTACGAGAGCCGGACTTCACCCTTGACTTTGTTTGCAGCGCAGCTCCGCCCGGACTCCTACGGGAGCCGGGCTCCACCGACGACATCAGCGAGTGCAGCTCCGCCCGGACTCCTACGGGAGCCGGGCTCCGATGACATCAGCAAGCGCTGCTCCGCCCGGACTCCTACGGGAGCCGGGCTCCACCACCGACATCAAAATAGCTCCGCCCGGACTCCTACGGGAGCCGGGCTCCGCTCTCAACATCAATTGCTGGTAAGCTCAGTCCGGACTCTTACGAGAGCCGGACTTCACCCTTGACTTTGTTTGCAGCGCAGCTCCGCCCGGACTCCTACGGGAGCCGGGCTCCGACGACATCAGCAAGTGCAGCTCCGCCCGGACTCCTACGGGAGCCGGACTCCACCGCCATCAGCAAGCGCTGCTCCGCCCGGACTCCTACGGGAGCCGGGCTCCGCCGCCGACATCAAAACAGCTCCGCCCGGACTCCTACGGGAGCCGGGCTCCGCTCTCAACATCAATTGCTGGTAAGCTCAGTCCGGACTCTTACGAGAGCCAGACTTCACCCTTGACTTTGTTTGCAGCGCAGCTCCGCCCGGACTCCTACGGGAGCCGGGCTCCGACGACATCAGCAAGTGCAGCTCCGCCCGGACTCCTACGGGAGTCGGGCTCCGCCGCCATCAGCAAGCGCTGCTCCGCCCGGACTCCTACGGGAGCCGGGCTCCGCCGCCGACATCAAAACAGCTCCGCCCGGACTCCTACGGGAGCCGGGCTCCGCTCTCAACATCAATTGCTGGTAAGCTCAGTCCGGACTCTTACGAGAGCCAGACTTCACCCTTGACTTTGTTTGCAGCGCAGCTCCGCCCGGACTCCTACGGGAGCCGGGCTCCGACGACATCAGCAAGTGCAGCTCCGCCCGGACTCTTACGGGAGCCGGGCTCCACCGCCATCAGCAAGCGCTGCTCCGCCCGAACTCCTACGAGAGCCGGGCTCCGCCGCCGACATCAAAACAGCTCCGCCCGAACTCCTACGGGAGCCGGGCTCCGCTCTCAATATCAATTGCTGGTAAGCTCAGTCCGGACTCTTACGAGAGCCGGACTTCACCCTTGACTTTGTTTGCAGCGCAGCTCCGCCCGGACTCCTACGGGAGCCGGGCTCCACCGCCATCAGCAAGCGCTGCTCCGCCCGGACTCCTACGGGAGCCGGGCTCCGCCGCCGACATCAGAACAGCTCCGCCCGGACTCCTACGGGAGCCGGGCTCCACTCACGACGGCTCCGACCGTTGCCGAGCTTCAGTCGACAGATCCACGCCCCCTGACAGGCCCTCAAAACGGCCGCGACCTTGCTCCACCTCCTGTGGCGGACTCCGTACAGCTCCATTATCCCCCTGGCAGGCCGCAGTAACGGCCACGAACCTGCTCCACCTCCTGTGGCGGACTCCGCACAGCGCCATTATTCCCCTGGCAGGCTACAGTTACGGCCACGAACCTGCTCCACCTCCTGCGACGGATACCATGCGGTTCCCCTGACGACGGACGCTGCTCCACCCTTCATAACGGATTCCACGTGGCAAGTCGAGGTGATACCCGCGTGTCCGCTCCACTATCTTTCGCAATCAATTCCCCTGACCATGGGCGGCCCACTACCAGGCAGTTACGCACGTCGCCATCAGTCCGTTGCCTCCCCCGCCTATAAAAGGGGGGACTCAGATACGTTATTTTTTAAGCTCATTTCTCTTATCTCAAAACTTTGCTAAATTCTCCGTTCGAGCACTCCATTCTTGTTGAGGCAGAGAACTGACTTGAGCGTCGGAGGGTCTTGCCGGAGCAACCCCACCTCCGGTTTAGACTTCCCTTGCAGGTCCCGGCGGCGACCGCGGCCTCCTCAACTCCAGCTTCTCCGGCGCAGGCGGATTTTTGCACCAACAAAACCTAATCTCATGGTTTAGCAAGAAACAAAATTCGGTGGCACTGTCTATGGCTGAGGCCGAATACATTGCAGCCGGAAGTTGTTGTGCTCAAATCTTGTGGATTAAGCAACAACTCGAAGATTTTGGAATCAAACTTAATGAAACACCAATAAAATGTGATAATACAAGTGCCATAAATCTATCTAAAAATCCAATTCAACACTCAAGATCTAAACATATTGAAATAAGACATCATTTCATAAGAGAACATGTTCAAAACAAAAATATAATTCTTGAATATGTTTGCACTGAAAATCAATTAGCCGATATCTTTACAAAGGCCCTTAGTGAGGATAGATTCTGTGAAATTAGGAGAAATCTAGGAATTCTAGATCCATTTGTCTGAAATTTCTCAATTTCCAAAGAATTGATTAGAGCTCAATTTCCAAAAATTGCCTCCTTCAAAAGGATTTTCTGTGCTTTCTCGCTTTGCTTGGCGCGGTTTGAACGTGCCCTAGCACTTCATCGAACTTCCAAAATCCACTTCTTTTCTCCACTAAAATTCCTCTTTACTCTCTTGTGATCCCTCCTCCACTCAATTCAAGTCTTCTTGTCTGCTACTTTATTGGATATGGCTCCAAAGATGAAACTTCCCCAAAGAAGGAAATCAATCCGTGAGCCTGAGGAATTTGTCCGAAAGAAAAGGCATGCTCAGTCTTCCAGTGTTCCCGATCCAGTTTCAGTACCTGCTCAAGGTCTCTCTCAATCCTCCATAAGCCCCAGTGTAAATCCTCTTTCTGATAGAAAAGTAAAAACCGGGAAAAATATAGATTTTCGGTTCTTTGAGAAAGAAGGCTTTACTTTTGCTACCAAGATCAAAAATCAAGGATGGGAACTCTATTGCTCTCTTAAGGAAGTCACCTATGTTGATCTTGTTAGAGAGTTCTACCAGAACCTAAATTATGGAAATGGGTCAGTGACTTCAACAGTCAAGGGGATTCACATATGCTTGGATTCTAGGATATTGGGAGAAATACTTCAGTTGCCTAGTGAAGGATACTCATATATGGAACTCCCAATTAAAGAAGAAGGGATCAGAATTATCTTAGGAGAAGCTTTTTCAGAAAATTTAAACAAATTGGAAGCAAAGCTATTATCCATTGAGATGAGGGTCCTGCATCAGATTGTAACAAAACTCTTCTTTCCTAGGAGTGGTAGGCATGATCTACTGTCTGGCAGAGATGTATGTGTCATGTTTCATGTCATCACTCAGACCCCCCTAAACCTCCCTGCACTTATGATAGAGGCCATGAGAGAAACTTTGAACAGATCCAAGGCATACTTGCCTTATGGTATGGCCCTTACTAGAGTATTTAGGAGGTTTGGAGTTAGCTGTGAGGGGGAGGCACCTACCAAACTCTCACATGTGGACACCTTCAACCAACACAGCCTGCACCGAATGGGAATTACAAAGACTGTTGGTGGTTGGATCAAGGGCTCTGAAGAAAGAGCTGAGGAGAGAGTTGAGGAAAGAGCTGAAGACAGAACTGAAGGCAGAGTAGAAGAAGAAGGTCCATCTTCTCCTGTACATGACTTCAGGGCAGCTTCACCAGATACCCAGTTCATTCCTGATACTGAGGCTGGCCCTTCTGAGTTTACTAGGATGCCCACACCAGTGTATCAGTCAGAGAGCAGTGCACCTCATTCAGAGTTCAGACTGGCTGATGATCAGATCGAGCATATATCTCAGCGTGTGGCTTCTTTGCTGTCTAGTCAGTGGAGTAGTATTTCTTTTGCACCTGGAGCTACCTCTTCTGATCAGACCATTACTTCCCACATCTCCACTGTATTTCAGATGATTTCAGATCAGTCCGTCAGGATACAGCAGCTTGAGGACACAGTCTGGAGACTGACTGGCAGAGTTCTTGACTTGCAGGGGCAAGTCCTTGCATTGGCCCATCCCCAGCCACAGGAGTCTACTATTGAGGTCACAGACCTCACTGCAGAGGCTGGCAGTCTCAGAGGAGCACTAGAAGGTGGATATGAATTACTGAGGAAAGAGATCCGAGGATCGAGTGAGCATGCTACCACCCAGTTCACTGCTCTACTTCAATCTGTTTCCAGAGCACTGAACATACTTGATTCTATTAGACTCACCCTTTCTATTCAGTCCCTAGCATCTCAGCATTCTCAGCCACCCAGTTCATCTCGCTCTCCTACTCGTGGCAGAGGCAGACGGGGTAGAGGATGCACTTCTGATCCATCATCTCCTCACCCTATATCTGATGACTCCGATCATTGACCTATCTTGATCATTACTAGATCCTAGGTGTTAGTATTTTGTTCTAGGATCTATACCTCGGGGCCATGTATTGACAATTAGCTGGTTGAATTTTATTTTTTAAGAACTATGTATTGAAACAATTATGATATTAATGGAATCATCTTTTACCTATATTTCTACCTCTTTGTAATGATCATATTTTGGTTATATATTTTTTTCTTGTTGAAATATTGTCTTCTCCTTGTTGTTGTTTGCTGTTGATAATTGCTATATTAAGGGAGAGCAAACATCTGTGAAAAACTCTAAAGAGGAAGAAAATAAAGAATATTTCAGAAAAAGAAAAGGAAGAGTTAACTATGTTTGATGATGTCAAAAAGGGAGAGAAATTAAACAAAAACAAAAATTGAAATTAGACAAAAAGCAAAATCCTAAATTATGAGAAAAAGGGGAAGAAATTAAACAAAAACAAAGATTGGAAGATTAAAACAAATATTGGAGAAATTAAATAAATATTGGAGAAATTAAACAAAAACAAAGATTGGAAGATTAAAACAAATATTGGAGAAATTAAATAAATATTGGAGAAATTAAACAAAAACAAGGATTGAAAGATTAAACAAAACTTTGAGAAAGTTGGTATCGAAATTTGGTATCAGACAGAACTTAAACAAAAAGCCATCCATCAAAAGCAAAATCATAAGTACAATGCAAATAAGTATTTTTTTTTTTGCTCTGATATATTTCAAAATTCAAACTTGCTCTGATACATCTTTTGAAATTTTATTCATTTTGATACATCTTAAGAAATTTGTTTTACTCTGATACACCCTACAATTTCTTTTAACTTGCTCTGATACATGATAAAATTTAATCTGATACAGTGTGAAAGTTTCTCTGATAAATTATGACATTTGCTCTGATACAGTGTGAAATTTTCTCTGACATTTGCTCTAATACAGTGTGAAATTTTCTCTGATATATTATAAAATTTTCTTGCTCGATACATTATAAAATCTTTTCTAATATCATTGTAAAAAATATTTTTCTTGCTTTGATACATTGCAAAATTTATTTTTCTTCTCTTGCTCTGATATATCTTAAACTCAAAATGATCTAATATCCTTTTCAAATCTTTAAAAAAATGGACAAACTATTTTTGCATTTATATTACATGCCAAAAGAATCATACTCTTTTCAAGCATATACACCTATAATGGATTCTTTTGAAATTAATGCATTAACATAAATATTTTTGTTCAAATGTTTTGTCATCATCAAAAAGGGGGAGATTGTTGCTCCTAGATTGATTTTGATGATTACAAAGCAGATTGAAGGGATACAAATAATTTTAAAATAAAAAAGTCCTTATGCTCTTCAAGGGCAAAATCATAATTTCACTAAAATCCTGATTTGATAGTACCATTTGGTAGAACAAATGATTTGAAATCTATTGGTGAAAATTTTATTGTGTTTGGACTTATATTTTTGAAGTTATGAAGGTTTGAAGTGCATGAGTCGACTCATGAGTCAACTCATGGCACTGTGAGCTGATTGGCACGCAAAAATTCTCCTTGGCACGCTAGTTTTCTGGCTTGGCACGACCTGTGAGTCGACCCATGAGTCGACCCACAAGGCATGAGTCGACTCATGAGTCGACCCCTGCTAATTTGAGCCAAGAATTTCCAGAAATGCATTCTCTGGTTTTTGCAACAGAGGTCGACTCATGAGTCGACCCCTGAAGCATGAGTCGACTCATGAGTCGACCCCTGCGATGGGAAATGTCAGCAACGGCTATTTTTTTTGCCCATTTTAATTGCCATTTATGCTTCCTAAAAATCCTCTAACGGCTCTTTATCTACCTAAAATGTTTTCTCTTGCTTCTAATGCTACAAAATGCTTTAAATGGTGAAAGAAATTGCAGATTAAATAGCGGATCAAACGTGAAATCAAAAAACGAGAAGAACAGAAGAAAGGATCCGAAATTTGCAAGAAAAAGTCTGAGATCAACGAAAAATCCAAAAAGAAAAAGAGAGAGGATCCACAATATACCAGAGAGATTGTGAAAGAGAAAAGCAAGATCTTTCAGGGAGAGAATTCTTCACGCCTATTGTTTCAACCTTGATCTAGAGATTGTTTCAAAGCTTTCAAGAGATCTTCAATCAACAATCAACCTCTTCTCAAGCATTCAAGCGTTCATCCACTTTGAGAAAATCCGAAAAAAGGGTTCTTCATTTGAGTAAAACTTTTATTGTTATATTCGCGCATTTAAAGGAGCTGTTATTGTATTAATCTGTGCTCTAAATTTTCTAACTCTTTGTGAGTTTTTGTTCTTGTTTTTGGAGGATTTCCAAAACAAGGAAAGGTTGATCCGAACCTGAAATCGGAGTGTTTTGGGTTTACTTATACCCGGAAAACAAGTGATCTAGCTTGGGATAGCTAGTGTCGGAGTTTCCGACGTTTTGTATTCGGGTTGAATACAAAGGATAGTGGATTGAAATTCCCAAGTAGGATCTTGGGGAGTGGATGTAGGTGCAAGGTTAGCACCGAACCACTATAAATCCTTGTGTTTGTGGTGTGCTTTATCGCTTCACTTTATTTCTTTATTATATTCTTGCATTCCTGCTTTAGGTAATTAATATTAAATTAAAGTCTTTGTTTTGATCTTCATAAGTAATCTGTTGGGCTTAAAATTTTTAGAAACCCAATTCACCCCCCCCTCTTGGGTTGCATAGCTGGGCAACATTTACAACTATGAGAATTTTATAACAATAAGCAGGATAAATGTGGAGAGTGAAATTTATGCAAGGTGTAGAAGCTGGATGCAAGAATGCAAGAAGATAAGAAAATTTAAAAAGAGAGCAAGTAAGCATAAATAAACAAGAAGATTTATAGTGGTTTGGTGCCAACCTTGCACCTACGTCTACTCTCCAAGCTCCTACTTAAAAATTCAAATTCACTAAACTATATTCAACCTGAATACAATGTCGGAACCTCCGACTCTAGCTATTTCAAGCTAAAACACTTATTTTTCATGTACAAGCCAATCCAATACAATTCGATTCAAGGTTTGGATCAACCTTTCTATGTTTTGGAATCCTTTTAAAATAAAATATCAACTCAAAATAGAGTATAGCAGTTAATTATACAGAAATACAGATGTAGCTCCTTTAATGAGCAAATAAAGTTTTAAATACACTTTACATAATAAGAATGAAGCTCTTCTGATTTTTCTCAAGATGGTTGAAGACTTGAATGAGCTCTTGAGGGGTTGGTGATCTTGAAATAAAAGCTTCTTGAATTTTTAAGAGGGCTCTTGCTTAGGGTTGAAATGAATGCTTGAAGAACCTTTTCAAAACTTTGTTTATTCCCTCCTTTAAGTACCTTTTATAACTTCAAATAATGGTGGAAAATAATTTGGGCTGAAATAGAGCCATTGGAGCACATTAAATGGGCATTAAATGCAGCCAAAATAAGCTGAAAACTAGCCATTGCAGAATTTTTCCATCACAGAAGTCGACTCATAAGGTCGACTCATGCTCATGAGTTGACTCATGGGGTCAACTTCTGTGGCACAGAACAAAAAATGACTGTTCTATAATTTTGACCTACACAGCAGCAGAGATCGACTCATAGGGTCGACTCATGCTTAGGGATCGACTTATGGGGTCGACTCACAGAGTGTGCCAGCCAAAGAATTCAGCATGCTGTTCAGCCTCTTTTGCCATGAGTCGACTCAAATATATAAACATAATTTTCATTCAAAATATATATTTAAAAATATTAAAATTATCTCCAATAGATTACAAATCTTGTATTCTTGCTCTTGAGACTTTCGAATCAGAACTTGATAAAATTACAATTTTGCTCCTAAAATATAATAAATCTTTTTTCAAGCCAAAATCATTAGTCACCCCCTTAAATGCTTTGTAATCATCAAAATCAATTCAAGGAGCAACAATCTCCCCCTTTTTGATGATGACAAAATACTTGAGCAAAAGCATATATAAAGCATTGAACATGAATTTCAAATTTATGAAGATGCATCACTTTAATATCATAGTCAAGTATTTGAACAAAATGTATCATAATTAGTTTGAAGATCAATTTGAAATTTGCTTATAAGTTCATTTGCTTTGAAAATTAGATAAAAAAGAGGCTGACAATTTTGGTTCTTTAACACATTTGCTTAACAATTTTGCTTATTACTAATTTTTTTATTGCTTATTGCTCATTTCTTTATTGCATATTGCTCAAATTCGATTTTGATTCTCTACTCTCTCTTTTTGACAGCATCAATTAAGATTCTCTACTCCTCCTTTTAAGAGATCTTGAAAGGACAATTTTTTTTTACTTTCCCTTTTTGATAGCATCAATTAAGATCTTAAGAGATTTTAAGGATAGAGAAAAGAAAAGAAAGATGATAAAAATGACATATTTTTTTTACTCCCCCTTTTTGATACCATATTTTACTTCTTTAGCCCCCTTCTTTGATTGCTTATTTCTCTACTCCCCCTCAAGATAGCAAACATAAAGGATATATCAACTTGCTCATCTAGAAGATATTGTAATTCATAGTATTTCTCAGCACTAATATGAGTTATTTTTCATATCTCATAATTAAAACAATTCAATTTGATCACATTCATAGACATTCATTGAAAGTCAAAGCACACACACACACACACACACACACACACACACACACACACACACACACATATATATATATATATATATATATATATATATATATATATATATTCAAAAGTGACTGAATACAAAAGGTGTCCCAATACACATGAGTCAACTCAAAATATAAAAGTCATGGATAGAAACTATCCAAGAGTTAATTAGCCAACAAATACAAGGCCCATAAGATAGATCCTAGACATAGGAGACAAACTAATCTAGATCTAATAGATGTCATGGCTAGAGGGATCAGAATCTGAAGAATCAGAGATAGGGTGAAGAGATGTAGGATCAAGTCCATGGGCACGACCTCGACCATGTCTGCCTCGGCCATGGGTAGAGGTACCAGCATGAGTAGAGGGGTGAGAGGATCCTGGAGCCTGAGAAGCTACGGACTATGCTATAAAAGAAAGTCTGATGGTGTCCAAAAAATTCAAGGCTCTCGATACAGACTACATCAGGGCACTAAACTGAGTAGAAGCATTCTCACTGGAGCCCCTGATCTCTCTCCTCAAGAAGTCAAAATCACTCTCTAAGACTCCTTAAAGTCTAGCCGCCTTTGCAGTTAGGTCTGAGACCTCTGTGATGTCCTCATGCGGCTAGAGATAGGCTAAAGCTAATACTTGCCCCTGCAAATCTAATACTCTGCCTGTCAATCTCAAAATATATCCCTCAAGCTGCTCAATACGTACCGACTGAGCAGTGAGCATCTGAAAAATAGTAAAATTATGAGGGATTAGAGTCTGATCTGAGTCATCCTGGGATGTCGATCTCTGTGCAAAGACTGAAGTGACAAACTGCTGAGATAGAATGGAAGCAACATGCTGGGACATCATCTTAATCTGATCATCTGCTAGTCTGAACTCTGAAAGATATGCCCTGCTCTTTGACTGTGGAATTGAAGCATACCTCCTCACAGACTCTGAAGGACCAGCCTCGTGATCAGATATGAACTGAATATCTGGGAATGCTCTATGATCACGAAGAGGTGAAGATGGTCCCTCCTCCTCTACTCTATCCTCCGCTCTCTCCTGAACACCCTTTGTCCAACCGCCATCAGTCTTAGAGAAACCCATGCGATGCAGTGTGTGGCGGTTGATGGTGTCGGAATGGGATAGTCTAGCAACTGACTCCCCCTCAAAATTGATTCCGAACCTTCTAAAAACTAAGGTGAGTGCCATGCCAAAAGGCAAGTGAGCCTTGGACCTGTTCAGGGTTTCCCTCATGGCCTCAAACATCAATGCTTGAAGGTTCAGGAGGGTTTGGGTGATCACATGGTACATAATGCAAATGTCCCTACCAGATAGAAGGTCGGTTTACCACTCCTAGGGACAAACAGTTTGGTTACCAAGTGATGTAACAGCCTCATCTCAATAGAAAAGATTTTTGCTTCCAATTTATTTAGACTTTCAGTATAGGTTCTCCCTAAGATAACATTAATTCCTTCTTCTTTAATAGGGAGCTCCATATTGGTATAGCCTTCATAAGGCAAATGCAGTATCTGTCCTAAATGTACTGGATCAAGAATAATATCAATACCTTTTACTGTAGATTTCACTGTTCCATTGCTATAGCTCAAATTTAAGTAAAATTCTCTGACTAGATCGACATAAGTATTTTTCTTTAAAGAGTAGTAAAATTCTCATCCTTGATACTTAATCTTCGATCCAATAGTGAACCCTTTTTTTTCAAAAAAACTTGAAATCAATATTTTTTCCAAGTTCCACTTTTCGATCAAAGAGAGGTACCTTGCTTGGGCTGATTGGGAACTGAGTGGAAGTTGAAGCAGGATCTAGAGCAGGGATTGGAGTAGGAGAGGGCTCGGTTGCTAATCTCTTTCTGTGCACACTGTCTTCCAACCCATGAACGGATTTCCTTCTTTGCGGTAGCTTTGTTTTGGGAGCCATTAGGTCAAGAGAGACTTGAAAGGAGCTTAGGAGACTAAATGTGAGGCAGAAAGGAAAGGATTTTGGAAGGAAAAAGGCAAGGATTTGAGGAGTTAAATCATCCATTTGGAGAAGAAGGGATGATTCTAGGGCAAACTCGAACCGCCCCAAATGAGGAAGGGAGAGGAGAGGAAGTTGGTTCCTTAACGGATGATTTGAGTGAAAATCGATGGGAGGAGATATTTGAGAGAAATCTTTGGTTTGAGGAAGAAAAGATGGAGAGCTTTTGGTTCGGTGGGAGGAAGAAGATGAAGGGCTGAGTCGGCTCAAGAAAAAATTCCCAATAAGAAGAGAGCGCTCGAAGAGTTTTGACAAAATTGCAAGATTACCCTAGGGTTGACCCTGGGGGTCGACTTATGGCACAGAAAAATTTAAAAGAATAATGGGATAATTTTGAAAAAAAATTGAAACTCTGAGAGAATGATGTTTACCCAAATATTGATCATGTGAATGACAGTTTTGAGCTTTTGAGCTCTTAAGAAAAATGAAAATTGAGCTCAATAGATTTGGTTTAATGAATTTTTGGCATTAAGAATTTGGAATCAGAGAGATACTTAAACTGATGGATCAAAGATTTCTAGTTCTCTCTTAATTTTACAAAATCTATTTTCACTTAAGGCCTTAGTAAAGATGTCAGCCAATTATTTTTCAGTACAAACATAATCAAGAATTATATTTTTATTTTGGATATGTTCTCTTATGAAATGATGTCTAATTTTAATATATTTTGATCTAGAATACTGAATTAGATTTTTAGTTAGATTTATAGCACTGGTGTTATCACATCTTATGGGAGTTTCATTGAGTTTGATGCCAAAGTCTTCAAGTTGTTGCTTAATCCACAAGATTTGAGCACAACAACTTCTGACTGCAATGTATTCGGTCTCGATCGTAGACAGTGCTATCGAGTTTTGCTTCTTGCTAAACCAAGAGATTAAGTTAACTCCAAGAAATTGGCAAGTTCTACTAGTATTTTTTCTATCTAATCTACATCCAGCAAAATCGGCATCTGAATATCCTATCAAGTCAATTGATGAGTCCTTAGAATACCATAGTCCTAGAGTTTGTATACCATTTAAATATCTAAGAATTTTTTTAACTACATTCAAGTGAGATTCTTTCGGATTTGATTGAAAGTAAGTACAAAGATAAATACTAAACATAATATCTGGTCTACTAGCAGTTAAATATAATAGAGAACCAATCATGTCTCTATAAAATTTTAAGTCTATATTTTTATCTCCTTCATCCTTGTCAAGCTTACATGATGGGCTCATGGGTGTACCAATTGCTTTGGAATTCTTCATTCCAAATCTTTTGAGTAGTTTTCTTGTGTACTTGCTTTGGGTCATGGAGATTCTTTTCTTTGTTTGTTTGATTTGGAGTCCGAGGAAGAATATAAGTTCTCCCATCATGCTCATCTCGAACTCCTCCTGCATGAGCTTAGCAAAATCTTGACAAAGAGTTTCATTAGTAGACCCAAAAATAATGTCATCAACATATATTTGTATAACTAATATATCATTTTGATTTCTTTTAATGAAAAGGGTTGTGTCTACATTTTCTCTTGAAAAATCATTATTAAGTAGAAATTTGCTTAGCCTTTCATACCAAGCCCTAGGTGCTTGTTTCAAACCATATAATACTTTGTTTAATTTAAAAATATGATTAGAAAAAATATTATTTTCAAAATTTGAAGGTTGTTCTACATAAACTTCTTCAGCAATATATCCATTTAGAAAAGTACTTTTGACATCCATTTGAAATAACTTAAAATTCATAAAGCAAGCATATACAAGTAGAAGTCTAATTACTTCTAATCTAGCAACAGGTGTAAAGGTCTCATCAAAATCAATTTCTTCTTCTTGATTATAACTTTTTGCAACTAATCTCGCTTTATTTCTTATCACATTTTCATATTCATCCAATTTATTCCTATATACCCATTTTGTGCCAATTATTGAATAATTTTTAGGTCTTGAAACTAAAGTCCATACATTATTTCTTTCAAATTGATTAAGTTCTTCTTGCATTGTATTTATCCAATTATAATCTTTTTCAGCTTCATCTATGATTTTAGGTTCAAGATGAGAGACAAAAGCAAAATGATTGAATGCATCTCTAAGTGAAGAGCAAGTTCTTACACCATGTGTAGGATCATCAATGATTAGTTCCTTGGGGTAATGTGATCATACCTCTATTTTTTGGGTAGATTATTTGTACCTAGAGGTTGTTCTTGTAGTTCTTCACCTTCCTCATCCTATTTGTCTTCATGTTCTTCATCATCTTGAATGGTTGAGTCTTTTAGAGTAATCTCCTTCATCCTTTCTATAAGAGGATCTGCATCATTAATACCTTCATTCTTCCTTGAAGGAAGATCGTTAGTTTCATAAAAAACAACATGTATTGACTCCTCTACTATTAAAATTCTTTTGTTGAAAACTCTAAAAGCTTTGCTAGAAGAGGAGTAACCAAGAAAAATCGCTTCATCAGATTTTGCATCAAATTTTCTTAGTCTTTTTTTACCATTGTTCAAAACAAAACATCGACAACCAAAAATATGAAAATATGCAATGTTTGATTTTTTTTCTTTCTAAAAGCTCATAAGGAGTTTTCTTTAAAATTAATCTAATTAAAGTACAATTTAATATGTAACATACCATGTTAATTGCTTTCATCCAAAAATATCTTGGAAGCTTGCTTTCACATAGCATGGTATGGGTCATTTCTTTAAGAGTTTTATTTTTTCTTTCTACTATCCCATTTTGTTGAGGTGTCTTAGGTGCTAAAAAATTATGATCAATACTTTTTTCATCACAAAATTTTTTAAAATCTTAATTTTCAAATTCGGTTCCATGATCACTTCGAATATTTTGAATTGAAAAATTTTTTTCATTTGTGATTTTTCGATAAAATTTTGAGAAAATATAAAAAGTTTCATCCTTATGTGCTAAGAAGAAGATCCATATAAAATGAGAGAAATCATCAATAATCACAAAACCATATCGTTTTCCACTTAGACTAGTAGTTCTAGTGGGTCCAAATAAATCAATGTGCAATAGTTCTAATGGCCTAGAGTTGAAACAATATTTTTAGATTTGAATGAGACTTGTGTTTGTTTACCTATTTGGCATGCATCACAAATTCTATCTTTTTCAAAATTCAATTTGGGTAAGCCGATAACCAATTTTTTTTTAATAAGTTTTGAGAGTGAATGCATGCTAATATATGCAAGCCTATGATGCCAAAGCCAACTAGTTTCATTAATCTTGACATTCAAGGCTACTAGGCATTGCATGTTTATTTTGAAAAGATCATTCAAATCTACCATATAAACATTACCATGTCTATGCCCAACAAATTTAATGCCTTCATTAATAGGACTAGTTACAATACAAACTAAAGATTCAAAAATGACTTTGTATCTTTTATCATAAAATTGACTGATGCTTAATAAATTATGTTTAAAACTATCTACTAATAAAATATTTTCAATATACTTGGAGGGAGTGATACCAATGTTACCTAAACCGATGATCTTTCCTTTACCATTGTCTCCAAAGGTGACCATCCCTCTATTTTTAGCAACAAGTGTGATGAATTGGGATTCATCACTAGTCATGTATCTTGAGCACCTGCTATCAAGATACCATCTTCGGTTTGCTCTTTGGGATGCAAGACACACCTATACACAAGAATCAAGTTTTGACTTTAGGTATCCAAGTTTTCTTGAATCTTTTTTGGTTAGTCATAATGGTTTCTTTTAGAACCCATATTTTCTTTACATTAAAATTTTCAGATTTGTTAGAAAAATATGAATAGGATTTGTGTCCTATTCTACCATATTTAAAGCAAGTTATATTTGAAAACTTCTTGTATGATAAGTTTACAAAGATATTTTTTAGAAATTTTTGTTTCTTTAAAGAGTTATATCTAAGATTGGCTTTATCATAAATGGCCTTTTGATTGTCAAGTATCATGTGAAGTTTATTTGAACTTAAAGTAAACTTTTCAACCATTAGTTTTAACTTAGCAAACTCATTTTTTAAGTTTAGATTTTCTTGATATAGGATTGATTTTTCATTTGAAATACTCTCATTTTCTTTTAGTAAAGATTAATTCTTTGATTTTAATTCTTTGTTCTTTACCCCTAACTTCTTTAGTTCATCAATTAGGTCATAAAATGCTTCATGAAGTTCTTCAAAGGTAAAGTCAATAGGAGTTTCAGTATTTACCTCATTTTCATGTGCCATAAGGCACAAGTTGGCTTATTCATTTGAGTCTTCTTCTTCAGAACTTGACTCATCACTTCTGCTCTATGTAGCCATCATGGCCTTCTTCTTGTACTTCTTGGGACCCTTCTTCAGTTGTGGGTATTTAGACTTAAAGTATCCCGATTTCTTGCATTTATAACAAATAAGGGGTTGCTCCTTATGTTGGGAATAGTGTCCCAAAGCCAATCATCAGTCTATTGACGGTTGTACTAATTCTTGTATTAGTATATGAATTATAAATAAATAAAAGTTATTTTGGTATTTTTTTATCACAAATTGTTTCATCTTCTAATGAACTCCTGTGTTGTGGTGAAGTCCTTAGGACTATTTAGACTCGACAAATGAGGATTTGTCTTTTAGTCCTTAAACCTGTTCGCGACCAAATGATACGTTGTTACCAAGGACAATAATGATTATCAAGCATAGGTCATTGTGTGCCATATAGATTGGTTGTCCTCTTAACCAAGGAGTATGGAGATACTGGTATGGCATACAGATGAGATGTAAGGGTACATTTGCACTGAACGTGACCGACTCCGGAGCTAATTTTGCTGTCAAGATTTGCTCCGATGGGATATGGGTATAACTGTCTCTTCGATCTGAGATCGCCACGGTGACTTGCAAGTAACTCACTGCACTTAGGCACTGGACTACCTGAATTTTTAATTCAGTGACGGAAGGCTGCTGGGTGTAGTCAAGTACTTGACTTGTCGGTGTGTGTGTCAAGATGGGATTGACCACTCTAATTTAGGAGCTGTGTACAGTCGTGTTTCAATTTAGCAAAATCTTGGCCAGGGTAGTCCTAGTGAGGAGTCACAGGACTGTTTGAATTGAGCATGATTCAGATGATCTAATCAGGGTTGACAGTTTAACCTTGAGTCGTCCTAAACACAGGGGTCAAAAAGAATGAATTATATAGTAACCATATTCACGTAGGTTTTGAGTGTTGCGATTGTGACTTTTCGATCTATCTGGACGTCGAGTACCATTGCTAGATGGTCACTTCGATTAGTACAGGAATTGGTTCCTGTGCTATCGGCTTAGGTTCGAACTTGCGGGGTCACACACATTAGAGGTTTCTATCTGATCTGATGGCTGATGAAGAGTCCTAATGCTCATGGACTATGAGTCCTACATATCTGAAACTCTGTGATCAAGAATCAGGATTCTCTAATCATGAGTTCCACATATTTTGGGTACCGGGGTCAAGAGTCCCACTGGTTTGGGACTTTTTGATCAGGGTTTCATATCGATGAATTCTGATGCCCGATTGCCCATCGAATTTGGACTCAATATTTATAAGAGGTTTAATTAGTGATTTGATCACTAATTAACTCAACTTGATTGAGTAATTATTTTTGGATCAAGTCCAATTGAATTGGATGCAGTTGGATTTGACCCGATTAGGTTAAGTGTTGACCAAATCATCGAAGTGGTTTGATCCCTGATTTGATCAGGGGTTGGGCTTAGTCAATTCCTGATTTGATTAGAATTTTATTGAGCCTAATTAAACTTAATTATGTTGGATTTAAATTAGTCTAATTGGACCTAACTTATTAAGTTGGTTCAATTAGGTTGATTTAAAATCAGAAACCACCTTGACCTCAACTCCCTGTGCCACCTCACTTCTTCTGCGCTCATTTGAATTCACGAGAAATAATTTCTCATGAATTTTCTCACATGCAAAGGCCTTCCCACGCCCACTCTTGTGTGCCAATTATTTGGATAAACTTGATTTGTTAGCCATTCAAATTCAAAGGGTGTTTGAATTTAAATGGATAACTTATCCCTTGCACCTTCTTGCCTTATCCATCTTGTGCGCCACTTATCATACACGAGAAAGAGTTTCTCATAAAATCTCTCCATGTACAAAGAAGCCATGCCTCCTCTCTTCTCATGCGTAGAGTGGATAGGAATGAGTTGGTTGGCATTTGAATTCAAATTTGATTTGAATTCAAATGAGCAACCACTTATCTTTATCCTCTCACGCGGTAAAAATGCTGCAAAGAAGCGGTCTTGCATCATTTAAAAAGGAGATAAGAGAGGGCATGCACACAGAATATCTGAAAAAAAAAGGGTGATGTGAGAGAGGTTTCTTGCGTGAGAAAAGAAAAGAAAAGAAGAGAAAAGGAGAGAGAAGTGGGTGCAAGCTTTTCTTGTGTACCCTAGGATTTTGGCTTAGGATTCGAGAAGTGAGAACGTGAGCTACGAGTGTCGTGAGCCCACCAAACTTCAGGGAGAGCATCATCAATCTCTCTACCATCTTTGCTGATGATTTAGAGCATCCAAAGAGTTAGCAGACATCGATCGAAGGAGTTCGATCAACATCGGCCATCAAAAAAGTGCAGTCATGAACTAGCATTCGTGAGGAGTCGATCAGACCGGGAGCTTCGTATGGATGATCCACAGAGGCCAGACACACTGTATGGCTACATTGCAATGATCAGACCCTCTCGATGATAATCAAGTTGTGGTGATCGACTACCCGCACAAAGGTAATGTGTTCTGAACACATAACAGTAAATTGTTTACCGTAGAAGTTTGAATTTCAAATTTTAATGCACGCATGCTATATATCATATTTAGATCCTAGTGTAAGATAAACATATGTAAATTAATTAGATTAATTAATAATTTCCACCATAAAATGGTGATTTTGAAAAAGTTTTAAATTACTATTTTACCCCTGCACTCAAATTTCACTTCAAATGGTATCAGAGCGGGTTCTAAAATATGATATATAGATTTGCATGCATAGATTAAGTTGTAATCTAAAAGTTTAAATTTGAAATTTAAAATTTAAAATTTAAAATTTGAAATTTGAAATTTGTTCAAAATTCAAAATTCAAAAATTTGAAATTCAAAATTTGGTTGAATTTTCAAATTTGAAATTCAAAATTTAAAATTCAAATTTTAAAATTCAAAAATTTGAAATTTAAAATTTGAAATTCAAAATTTAAAATTTGAAATTTAAAATTTTGAAATTGGTATATTTAGATATACTTGATCCAAGTAGCAAGTAGTCTAATTGGGTTGGTTGCCATGGTCGTCCGGTCATAGGAGATAAGTAGGGTTTAAAGGTTCTTTCCTCCCATTCGATGGGGTTCTCCTATGGCGGTAGGGGTGCCGTTGTAATTATATCCCATGCAGATGAAGTAGCGAAAGGACTTAATTATAAAGATTCAATTGTAAAATTTATCATGAATGTGTTAGATTAGATCTAAAAGAATATTCATGATTTATTTTGATTGAGTTATTTTCTGTTATGTAATTAGCAATAGGATTGCTGTTTATGAAATGTGCTGATCTGTTTGTGAAATAAGTCAATATATTTGATGAACAAAAAATAAAATCTTTCAAATTTGAAAATTATTTTCGAAATACCAAATCCTGACCCATCAGCCCAAATACTTAATTAAAAGAATTAAGTGTTGTCAAGTTGGTCTAGAATTATGAATTAAGACCTAAGACAATTGCATAAACTTGTGGGTCAATGGGTTAGATGGATTAGGTCCATAATTGGGTTAGACCTAAGGTTAGCTTAAAGAAATGGACTAAATTAGAGTAATTGATCAAATCTAATCAAAAGTTGAATTAGATTAGGTCAAGGACACTCTAGACTCAACTCCAATAGTTGTAGTTGAATGGGTCCATGTCTTTAACTAGACCAAGATGGACTTAATTCATGGCTACACGGTGGAACCCTATTTACTAAGTTGATCAAATTAAAACTAATGAACCAGTTGGTGTCTAAGGTAAGTTCGACAGTTTGACCAGTGGTTCTTAAGTGGGAGCTACTCGCATTGATTTGATCTATGACGAGTTAAAGGCATATCCCCACCACTGATCTCACTTACCTAGCCAATCTGGTGAGTTAGATTTTGATTAGATCACTTGGTGATTAGGGCTCACCCATGTCATTAGGTAAATCAGTGTGACTGATTTAGGTGCTCCTAATGCCGGCTTTAATTAAATCTTTTTTAATCTGACTTGATGAAGTTAGTGGGAGGATTGAAATTGGCTGGATAATTTCTTCTCTTCCATCCTTTAATAAAAATCTTCAAAAATTATTAGGTCCCTAAAATGATTAAGTTATAGTGATAACTAAGTCATAGCCTCCCATTAAGTGAGTGATAATGAGTCCATTAGTTTAATAATCATTGGAGGCCCAAAGGCCTGGTGCTTATTGACTAATGAAATTATCATTCATAATATGATAATTTGGTTGAGTCTTTCTGATGGTGGTCAGGTTGGCCGGCCAAAGTCGGGCCTGATCATTTATTGATCCGATTCACTAAATCTAATCATGTTAATGGTTGGACCTAACCAGATCTTTTTAGTGGAGGCCAAAGCCTACTGATTAGGTTTTGGGATAAAATTAATTACTAAAAGTTGTTTAGAGAAACAACTGGTTATGAACCTACCCATAGATGCACATGGGTTGACCAACCAAAGTTGGGCTCGTGTTGGTCTGTGTGGATTCTAGTACCCACTAAGGAATTAAAGTAATTCTTTGAATTGGAAGTTGAGGCTACCAGTTCATAAAAATACTGGGAAAAACTTTAGACTAAAGTCCAAATCTTTAGTATTAATAATTTATATACTAATAGAGGTCTGATTTTTTTTTATGCAGCTATGGCCACTACCCTGTCGCTTCGGTCATTATTAGATAATGACAAGCTCATGGGACCTAATTTCGATAGCTGGTATCAAAAATTAAAAATCATCCTTGAGCATGATCGGATCCTTTATGTAGTAACGGATCCGGCACCTGAGGAGCCAGCCCCGAACACTAGAGGGACGGTCCGAGACACTTACCAGAAGTGGCTCAACGATCGCACCACCGATCGGTGCATAATACTGGTGGCAATGAATGATGAGTTCAACCGTAGGTTTGAGAATGCCCAGTCGCAGGAGATGATTCAAATGTTGAACGACTCCTTTGGCACTCCTGATGATGTTGAAAGGCACAAAACTAGTTGTGCCATTTTCAATGCTCGGATGAGGGATGGGGCCTCAGTCACTGATCATGTACTGTACATGATCGAAATGATTGAGCGCCTAAGTAAACTGGGCTTTTTCTTGCACAAGCAGCTCGGTAAGGATGCGATCCTTAATTCTTTTCCCAAGTCCTTCCTCCCCTTCCTTACTCATTTTCGGATGACAAAGCCTATAGTGAACTACCACGGCTTGTTAGGGTTGCTGCAGAACTTTGAGAAGGACCACCAGCTTCAAAAGGAGTCAGTGAATGTTGTGGGAGGGTCTTCTTCTGGTCGTCGACCCTTTAAGAAAGGAAAGAAGAACAAGAAGAAGAAGAATGAGAAGGTGTAGCTGCATGCTGGGACATCAGCACATGGTCAGACCAAGAAGCACAAGCCCGACCAGAGCCAGGCGGAGTACTTCTTTTGCAAGAAGCTGGGGCACTGGAAGAGGAACTGTCCTCTATACATTACCTCCCTGGACCCGAATAGGCCGAAGAAAAAATAAGGTAATTATATGATAACACCTTACAACTTTTTCATTTGTGATACTACTGCCTGGGTATTAGATACCGAAAGCCCTTATCATATTTGCAATTTGATGCAGAATCTACAGGTTAGTAGGAGATTTGATGAAGGTGAGAGGTTTCTGAACGTTGGAGATGGAAGCAAAGTTTCAGTTCTAGCTTTAGGAATCATGAACCTTGTAATCAATTCTCGTAATGTAATTCTGAGTGAATGTCACTATTGTCCAAACTTTTTATTAAATATTATTTCTGTAAGCCTTTTGGCCATGTACGGTTATGAATTTTTAATAAAAGAAAATTTTGCAATATCATTTTGAATGGTGTTACAATGTTTGTTGAACAACTAAATAATGAAATTTACTTACTATCACAGTCTGTAAATATGGTTCAAACCTTCGGTAAATGTCCTAGAATAGATAATGTGTCAGAAGTCTACCTTTGGCACTGTAGGCTAGGTCATATCAATAAGAACAGGATAAATAGGTTAGCTCAAGAAGAAATTCTTGAAGTTGGTGATTGTGAATCATTTTCAACCTGTGAGTCCTGTCTTCTTGGGAAGATGACCAAGTCACTTTTTACTGAAAAAGGTGAGCGAGCCAGTGAACTCTTAAGTCTGGTACATTCTGATGTATGTGGACCTATAAGCTCAAGTGCAAGAGGTGGATATTTCTACTTCATAACCTTCACAGACGACCTATCGAGGTATGGGTATGTCTACTTAATGAAGCATAAGTCGGAGTCGTTTAAAATGTTCAAACTATTCCGAAATGAGGTAGAAAAATAAACTGAGAAGTGTATTAAAACTCTTCGATCTGATCGAGGAGGTGAATACCTTTTCAATGAGTTTCTGATATATCTTGGGGAGAATGGGATTCTCTCTCAATGGATTCCTCCTGGAACACCACAGCATAATGGTGTGTCTGAAAGGAGGAATCGGACCTTGTTGGACATGGTTCGATCCATGATGGGGTTTGCTGGTCTGCCGATCTTCTTCTGGGGATATGCGCTCGAATCAATTTGTTACCTTCAAAATAGGGTTCCGAGTAAGTCTGTAACCAAAATACCATATGAGATATGGATAGAACGTAAGCCAGTACTCTCGCACCTTAGGGTTTGGGGGTGTCCGGCTTATGTTAAACATTTAATTACGGACATGCTTGGACCTAGGTCTGACAAGTGTTATTTCATAGGGTACCCAAAAGAGACCAAAGGATATTATTTCTACCTAGCTGATGAGCAAAATATGTTTGTCAGCCTTAAGGCAATCTTTTTGGAAAAGGAGTTCCTTGGTGAAGGGACTGTTGCCTCTAAGGTCGAACTTGAGAAAGTTTGACAGGTGAAAAAACTGACACAAGTAGCTGAACCTGAACCAGATTTGGTTAGATCAGATCCGGAGCTCATTGTTCCTGCACCCTTAAGGTGATCTGGTAGAGTACCACGCCAACCGGACAGATACTATGATTTCTTGGTCCGGGATGGCGATCCTGTCGAACTTGATGAAAATGATGAGGATCGATCACCTACATGGATGCAATGCAGAGATCTGACTTTGAGAAATGGCTAGAGGCCATGAAATCTGAAATAGAGTTCATGAAGGTCAACGATGTGTGGACATTGGTTGACCTACCCGAAGGAGTAAAACCCATAGGGTGTAAGTGGGTCTTCAAGAGGAAGAGAGGCACAGATGAAAAGATGGAGATCTATAAAGTCCGTCTGGTTGTCAAGGGATATCGTCAACGTTATGGTACAGACTATGACGAGATATTTTTTTCTGTGGCAATGCTCAAATCCATTCGGATTATGCTTGCGATAACTGCCCATCTGGATTATGAAATCTGGCAAATGAATGTGAAGATAGCTTTCCTAAATGGAGAGCTGGACGAAGAGGTGTATATGATACAACCTGAAGGATTCACATCCACAGATGAGTCTAAGGTATGCAAGCTACAGAGATCCATTTATGGACTTAAGCAGGCATCCCGGAGTTGGAACATACGTTTTGATAGAACAATCAAGATGTATGGCTTCGTTAAGAATGGAGAAGAGCCCTGCATTTATAAGTGGGCTAATGGTCCAATAGTAGTATTTCTTGTATTGTATGTGGATGATATTCTCTTAATCGAAAATGATATCCCTGCACTACAAGGAATAAAGATTTGGCTGTCATCACAGTTCTCCATGAAGAATCTGGGAGAAGCTTCCTACATCCTAGGGATGAGGATCTATAGGGATAGATCTAAAAGGTTGCTTGGCTTATTCCAGTCCACGTATATTGATACTATGCTGAAGAGGTTCAGCATAGAGAATTCTAAGAAAGGCTATCTACCGATAGGCTATGGAATTTCTCTCTCGAAGAGGGATTGCCCGACAATACCTCAAGAGAGAGAGCGTATGGATAGAATTTCATATGCTTCGACAGTGGGATCTATCATGTACTCCATGACATGTACATGATCAGATGTGGCATACTCACTTGGGGTAGTGAGTAGATACCAATCTGATCTAGGGGAGAATCACTGGAAGGTTGTTAAAACCATCTTGAAGTATTTAAGAAATACTAAGGACCAGTGGCTTGTTTATGGTGATTTGGACTTGAGACTTACAGGGTTTACAGACTCTAGTTTCCAATCTGATCACGATGACAGCAAGAGTGTGTCGGGATTTGTTTTTATCCTTAATGGTGGGGCTGTATGCTGGAAGAGTTCCAAGCAGCACACTGTGGCTGATTCAGTTTGCGAGGCAGAGTATGTCGCTACATCAGATGTTGCCAAAGAAGCGGTGTGGCTGAGGAAATTCATCACCAAGCTCGAAGTAGCACCCTTCCTTGTTGGTCCAGTTCTGCTCTACTGTGACAGCTCTGGAGCCATTGCTTAGGCGAAGGAACCAAAGGCACACCAGCGGATGAAGCATATTCTGCGCCGCTAGCATCTCATCCGAGAAATCGTAGATCGAGGTGACGTCGTGTTGGGAATAGTGTCCCAAAGTCAATCGTCAGCCTGTTGATGGTTGTGCTTATTTTTGTATTTGTACATGAATTATGAATTAATAAAAAATATTTTGACATTTTTCATCACAAAATGTTTCATCTTCTAATGAACTCCTATGTTGTGGTGAAGTACTTAGGACTATTTAGACTCGACAAAGGAGGATTTGTCGTTTAGTCCTTAAATTTGTTCGCGACCTAATGATACGTTGTTACCAAGGATGATAATATTTATCAAGCATAGGTCGTTGTGTGCCATATAGGTTAGTTGTCCTCTTAACCAATGAGTGTGGAGACACTGGTATGGCACACAGGTGAGATGTAAGGGTACATCTGCACTGAACGTGACTGACTCTGGAGCTATTTTTATTGTCAAGATTTGCTCCGATGGAATATGGGTACAAATATCCCTCCGACCTGAGACCGCCACGGTGACTTGCAAGCAACTCACTACACTTAGGCACTGGACTACCTGAATTTTTAATTCAGTGACGGAAGGCTACTGGGTGTAGTCAAGTACTTGACTTGTCGATGCGTGTGTCAAGATGAGATTGACCACTCCAGTTTAGGAGCAGTGTATAGTCGTATTTCAATTTAGCAAAACCTTGGCCAGGATAGTCCTTGTGAGGAGTCACAGGACTGTTTGAGTTGAGCACGATTCGGATAATCTGATCAGGATTGACAGTTTAACCCTGAGTCATCCTAAATACAGGGGTCAAAAGGATGAATTATACAGTAACCATATTCATGTAGGTTCTGAGTGTTGCGATTGTGACTCTTCGACCTATCCGGACATCGGATACTATTGCTAGATGGTCACTTCGATTAGTACAGGAATTGGTTTCTATGCTACCGGCTTAGGTTCGAACCTGCGGGGTCACACACATTAGAGGTTCCTATCTAATCTGATGGCTGATGTAGAATCCTACATGTTTGGGACTCAGTGATCGAGAATCAGGATTCTCTGATCACGAGTTCCACACATTATGGGTACCGGGGTCAAGAGTCCCACTGATTGGGATTTTTCGATCAGGGTTACATATCGATGAATTCGGATGCCTGATTACCCATCGAATTTAGACTCAATATTTATGAGAGGTTTAATTAATGATTTGATCACTAATTAACTCAATTTGATTGAGTAATTATTTTTGGATCAAGTCCAATTGAATTGGATTCAGTTGGGTTTGACCCGATTAGGTTAAGAGTGGACCTAATCGTCGAGATGGTTTGGTCCCTGATTTGATTAGGGATTGGGCTTAATCAATTTTTGATTTGATTAGGATTTTATTGAACCTAATTAAGCTTAATTTAGTTGGGTTTAAATTAGTCTAATTGGACCTAACTTATTTGGTTCAATTAGGTTGGTTTAAATAATTAAACCACCTTGACCCAATCTCCATGTGCCACCTCACTTCCATTGCACCCATTTGAATTCATGAGAAGGAACTTCTCATGAATTATTTTCTTACACCAAGCCCTCTCCACGCCCCACTTTAATATGCCAAATGAATGGATAAGGATGATTGGTTGGCCATTCAAATTCAAAATAAAGTTTGAATTTGAATGGGCAATCAATCTTTGCACCTTATCCCTTTTTTTACGCCCCATTTATTACATGAGAAAAGATTTCTCATGAAATCACTCCATGCACAATTTAATCCCCGTCTCATGCCTTTAGTGGATAAGAGATTAGTTGGTGTCCATTTGAATTCAAAATTTGATTTGAATTCGAATGTGCAATTACTCATCTTTATCCTTTCTTTTGTATAAGACTTTTGACATTGTTATAAAAGGAGGAGAAGAGTGGGGCATGCAAGAAGAAGATTTTTGGAGAAAAATTTTAGGGCATGAGAAGTCTTGTGCATGAGAAGGAAGTCCATATCCTTTTAAGAGAAAAAGAAAGAAAAGAATGAAAAGTGGGTGCAAGGTTTTTGGTGAGTTCCCTAGAGTTTTAGTCTGGGATTCGGAAAGTGAGAACGTGAGCTACGAGTATCGTGAGCTCACAAAATCTCAGGAAGATCTTCAACATCCTCTCAGGCATGTCTGTTGATGATCCGGAGCATCCAAAGAATCGACAGACATCGATCGAAGGAGGTCGATCAGCATCGGCCGTCAAAAGGGCTCTACAACGAGCTAGCACTCATGAGGAGTCGATCAGATCGAGAGCTTCGTGTGGATGATCCACAGGGGCCAGACATGCTGTGTAGTTATGTCACGATGATCAGATTCTCTCGATGGTGATCAGATTGCGGCGATCTACTATCCGCACAAAGGTATTGTGTTCTGAACACATTACAGTAAAATATTTATTGTTTGCATTTGAATTTCAAAATTTAAATGCATGCATGCTATATATCATATTTAGATCCTAGTGTAGGATAAATTCATATTAATTAATTAGATTAATTAATATTTTTCAGTGTAAAATCATAATTTTGAAAAAGTTTTGAAATTATCATTTTACCCCTGCACTGAATTTCGCTTCAAATGGTATCAGAGTGGGTTCTTAGATATGATATATATATTTACATGCGTAGATTAAGTTGTAATCTAAAAGTTTAAATTTAAAATTTAAAATTCAAAATTTAAAATTTGAATTTTGAAAGTTGTTCGAAATTTAAAATTCAAAAATTTAAAATTTAAAATTTGAATTTTGAAAGTTGTTCGAAATTCAAAATTCAAAAATTTGAAATTTAAAATTTGAAATTTGAAATTTGAAATTCAAAATTCAAAAATTTAAAATTCAAAATTTGAAATTTGAAATTTGAAATTTGGTTGAAATTTGAAATTTGAAATTCAAAATTTAAAATTCAAAATTTGAAATTCAAAATTTAAAATTCAAAATTTTAAAATTTAAAATTTAAAATTTGTTTGAAATTTGAAATTTGAAATTTAAAATTTGAAATTTAAAATTTAAATTTTGAAAATTTATATATTTAGATATACTTGATCCAAGTAGCAAGTAACCGAATTGGGTTGGTTGCCATGGCCGTCCGATCATAGGAGAAAAGCAGGGTTTAAAGGCCCTCTCCTCCCATTCGATGGGGTCTCCTATGGTGGTAGGGGTGCCGCTACAATTATATCCCATGCAGATGAAGTAGCGAAAGAAATTAATTGTAAAGGTTCAATTGTGAAATTTATCATGAATGTGTTAGATTAGATCTAAAAGAATATTCATGATTTATTTTGATTGAGTTATTTTCTGTTATGTAATTAGCAATAGGATTGCTATTTATGAAATGTGCTGATCTATTTGTGAAATGAGTCAACATATTTGGTGAACAAAAGTAAAACCTTTCAAATTTAAAAATTATTTTCGAAATACCAAATCCTGATCCATCAGCCCAAATACTTAATTAAAAGAATTAAGTGTTGTTTAGTAGGTCTAGAATTGTGAATTAAGACCTAAGACAATTGCATAAACTTGTGGGTCAATGGGTTAGATGGATTAGGTCCATAATTGGGTTAGACCTAAGGTTAGCTTAAAGAAATGGACTAAATTAGAGTAATTGGTCAAATCTAATCAAAAGTTGAATTAGATTAGGTCAAGGATACTCTAGACTCAACTCCAATAGTTGTAGTTGAATGGGTCCATGTCTTTAACTAGACCAAGATGGACTTAATTCATGGCTATGCGGTGGAACCCTATTTAATAAGTTGATCAAATTAAAACTAATGAACTGGTTGGTGTCTAAGGTAAGTTTGGCATTTTGACCAGTGATTTTTAAGCTGGAGCTACTCACATTAATTCTATTTCTGACGAGTTAATGGCTTATCCCCACCACTGATCTCACTTACCTGGCCAACCTGTTGAATTTGGTTTTGATTAGATCACTTGGTGATTAAGGCTCACCCATGTCATTAGGTAAATCAGTTTGACTGATTTAGGTGCTCCTAATGCCAGCTTTAATTAAATCTTTTTTTAATCTGACTTGGTGAAGTCAGTGGGAGGATTGAAATTGACTGGATATTTTCTTCTCATCTATCCTTTAATAAAATCCTCAAAAATTATTAGGTCCCTAAAAATGATTAAGTTATATTGATAACTAAGTCATAGCCTCCCATTAAGTGAGTGATAATGAGTCCATTAGTTTAATAATCATTGGAGGTCCAAAGGACTGGTGCTTATTGACTAATAGAATTATCATTCATAATATGATAATTTGGTTTGAGTCTTTCTGATGGTGGTTAGGTTGGCCGGCCAAAGTCGGGCTTGATCATTTATTGGTCTGATTCACCAAATCAAATCATGTTAATGGTTGGACCTAACTAGATCTTTTCAGTGGAGGCTAAAGCCTACTGATTAGGTTCTGGGGCAAAATCAATTACTAGTAGTTGTTTAGAGAAACAACTGGTTATGAATCTATCCATAGATGCACATGGGTTGACCAACCAAAGTTGAGCTCGTGTGTAGTCTGTGTAGATTCTAGTACCCACTAAGGAATTAAAGTAATTCTTCGAATTGGAGGTTGAGGCTACCAGTTAGTAAAAACACTGGGAGAAACTTTAGACTAAAGTCCAAGTCTTTAGTATTAATAATTTATGTACTAATTGAGGTCTGGTTTTCTTTTATGCAGCTATGGCCACTACCCTATCGCTCCGATCATTATTAGATAATGACAAGCTCATGGGATTTAATTTCGATAGCTGGTATCGAAAATTAAAGATCGTCCTTGAGCATGAACGGATCCTTTATGTAGTAACGGATCCTGCACCTGAGGAGCCAGCCCCGATCGCTCGAGGAATGGTCTGAGACACTTATCAAAAGTGGCTCAACGATCGCACCACCGTTCGGTGCATTATGCTGGCGGCAATGAATGATGAGTTCAGCCGCAGGTTCAAGAATGCCCAACCACAGGAGATGCTTCAAATGTTGAACGACTCCTTTGGCATGCCTGATGACATTGAAAGACACAAAACTAGTTGTGCCATTTTCAATGCTCGGATGAGAGATGGAGCCTCAGTCACTGATCATGTACTGTACATGATCGAAATGATTGAGCGCCTAAGTAAACTGGGCTTTCCCCTGCATGAGCAGCTTGGTAAGGATGCGATCCTTAATTCATTACCCAAGTCCTTCCTCCCCTTCCTTACTCATTTTTGGATGACAAAGCCTGCAGTGAACTACCACGGCTTGTTGGGGTTGCTGCAGAACTTTGAGAAGGATCACCAACTCTATAAGGAGTCGGTGAATATTATGGGAGGGTCTTCTTCTGGTTGTCGATCCTTTAAGAAAGGGAAGAAGAAGAACAAGAAGAATAAGAATAAGAAGGTGCAACTGCATGCTGGGATGTCTGCACAGGGTCAGACCAAGAAGTGCAAGCCCGACCAGAGCCAGGAGGAGTGCTTCTTTTGCAAGAAGCAGGGGCACTGGAAGAGGAACTGTCCTCTATACATTGCCTCCCTGGACCCGAACAGGCTGAAGAAGAAGCAAGGTACTTATATGATAACACCTTGCAACTTTTTCATTTGTGATACCACTGCCTGGGTATTGGATACCGAAAGCCCTTATCATATTTGCAATTCGATGCAGAGTCTGCAGGTCAGTAGGAGATTTGATGAAGGCGATAGATTCCTGAACATTGGAGATGGAAGCAAAGTTTCAGTTCTAGCATTAGGAATCATGAATCTTGTAATCAATTCTCGAAATATAATTCTGAGTGAATGTCACTATTGTCCAAGCTTTTTATTAAATATTATTTCTGTAGGCCTTTTGGCCATGAACGGTTATCAATTTTTAATAAAAGAAAACATTTGCAATATCATTTTGAATGGTGTTACAATGTTTGTTGGACAACTTAATAATGGAATTTACTTTCTATCACAACCTGTTAATGTGGTTCAAACCTCCGGTAAATGCCCTAGAATAGATAATGTGTTAGAAGTCTACCTTTGGCACTGTAGGCTAGGTCATATCAATAAGAACAGGATAAACAGGTTGGCTCAAGAAGGAATTCTTGAAGTAGGTGATTGTGAATCACTTCCAACCTGTGAGTCCTGTCTTCTTGGTAAAATGACCAAATCTCCTTTTACTGAAAAAGGTGAGTGAGCCAGTGAACTCTTGGGTTTGGTACATTCTGATGTATGTGGACCCATGAGCTCAAGTGCAAGAGGTGGATATTTCTACTTCATAACCTTCACAGATGACCTATCGAGGTATGGGTATGTCTATTTAATGAAGCATAAATCGGAGTCGTTTGAAATATTCAAACTATTCCGAAATGAGGTAGAAAAATAAACTGGAAAGTGTATTAAAACTCTTCGATCTGATCGAGGAGGTGAATACCTTTCCAATAATTTTCTGACATATCTTGGAGAGAATGGGATTCTCTCTCAATGGACTCATCCTGGAACACCACAACATAATGGTGTATCTGAAAGGAGGAATCAGATCTTGTTGGACATGGTTCGATCCATGATGGGGTTTGCTGGTCTGTCGATTTTTCTCTGGGGATATATGCTCGAATCGGCTTGTTACCTTCTAAATAGAGTTTCGAGTAAGTCTGTAACCAAAACGCCATATGAGATATGGATAGGACGTAAGCCAGTACTCTTGTACCTTAGGGTTTGGGGGTATCCGGCTTATGTTAAACGTTTAATTACGGATGAGCTTGGACCTAGGTCTGACAAGTGTAATTTTATAGGATATCCAAAAGAGACCAAAGGATGTTACTTCTACCTAGCTAATGAGTAAAAAGTATTTGTCAGTCTTAAGGCAATCTTTTTTGAAAAGGAGTTCCTTGGTGAAGGAACTGTTGCCTCTAAGATTGAACTTGATGAAGTTCGGTAGGTGAAAAAATTGACACAAGTTGCTGAACCTGAACCGGATTTGGTTAGATCAGATCTGGAGCCCATTGTTCAAGCACCCTTAAGGCTATCTGGTAGAGTACCATGTCAACCGGACAGATACTATAGTTTCTTGGTCCAGGACGGCGATCCTATCGAACTTGATGAAAATAATGAGGATCCGATCACCTACATGGATGCAATGCAGAGACCCGACTTTGAGAAATGGCTGGAGGCCATAAAATCCGAAATAGAGTCCATGAAGGTCAACGATGTGTGGACATTGGTTGACCCACCCGAAGGAGTAAAACCCATAGGGTGTAAGTGGGTCTTCAAGAGGAAGAGAGGCGTAGACGGAAAGGTGGAAATCTATAAAGCCCGTCTGGTTGCCAAGGGATATCGTCAATGTTATGGTATAGACTATGACGAGATATTTTCTCCTGTGACAATGCTCAAATCCATTCGGATTATGCTTGCGATAGCTACCCATCTGGACTATGAAATCTGGCAGATGGATGTGAAGACAGCTTTCCTAAACGGAGAGCTGGATGAAGAGGTGTATATGATACAACCTGAAGGATTCACATCCACAGATGAGTCTAAGGTGTGCAGGCTACAGAGGTCTATTTATGAACTTAAGCAGGCATCACGGAGTTGGAACATACGTTTTGATAAGACGATCAAGACGTATGGCTTCATTAAGAATGGAGAAGAGCCATGCATTTATAAGTGGGCTAATGATCCAGTAGTAGTATTTCTTATATTGTATGTGGATGACATTCTCTTAATCGAGAATGATGTCCCTGCATTATAGGGAATAAAGATTTGGCTGTCGTCACAGTTCTCCATGAAGGATTTGGAAGAAGCTTCCTACATCCTGGGGATGAGGATCTATAGGGATAGATCTAAAAGGTTGCTTGGTTTATCCCAGTCTATGTACATAGATACTATACTGAAGAAGTTCAGCAAGGAGAATTTCAAGAAAGGCTATCTACCGATAGGCCATGGAATTTCTCTCTCAAAGAGGGATTGTCCGACAACACCTCAAGAGAGAAAGTGTATGGGTAGGATTTTATATACTTCGACAGTAGGATCTATCATGTACGCCATGACATGTACATGACCAGATGTGGCATACTCACTAGGGGTAGTGAGTAGATACCAATCTGATCCAGGGGAGAATCACTGGAAGGTTGTTAAAACCATCCTGAAGTATTTAAGAAATACTAAAGACCAGTGGCTTGTTTATGGTGAATCGGACTTGAGACTTATAGGATTTACAGACTCTAGTTTCCAGTCTGATCATGATGACAGCAAAAGTGTGTTGGGATTTATTTTTACCCTTAATGGTGGGGCTATCTGCTGGAAAAGTTTCAAGCAGCACACAGTGGCTGATTCAGTTTGTGAGGCAGAGTATGTCGCCATATCAGATGCTGCCAAAGAAGTGGTGTGGCTGAGAAAATTCATCACTGAGCTCGGAGTAGCACCCTCCATTGTTGGTCCAGTTTTGCTCTACTGTGATAGCTCTGGAGCCATTACTCAGGCGAAGGAACCAAAGGCACACCAGCGGATGAAGCATATTCTGCACCGCTACCATCTCATCTAGGAAATTATGGATCGAGGTGACTTCGATCTTCAGAAGATCGATGGAAAAGAGAACCTGACTGACCCATTCACTAAAGCCATTGCGGTGAAGGAGTTCGACAACTACAAGTCGAAGATGGGTATTAGATACTGCACCAATTAGCTTTAGGCCAAGTGGAAGGTTGTTGGGAATAGTGTCCCAAATTCAATCGTTAGTCTATTGACGGTTGTGCTCATTTTTGTATTTGTACATGAATTATGAATTAATAAAAATTATTTTGGTAATTTTCATCACAAAATATTTCATCTTCTAATGAACTCCTATGTTGTGGTGAAGTTCTTAGGACTATTTACTCGACAAAGGAGGATTTATCGTTTAGTGCTTAAATCTGTTCGCGACCAAATGATACGTTGTTATCAAGGACGACAATATTTATCAAGCATAGGTCGTTGTGTGCCATATAGGTTGGTTGTCCTCTTAGCCAATGAGTGTGGAGACACTGGTATGGCATGCAGGTGAGATGTAAGGGTATATCTACACTGAACGTGACCGACTCTGGAGCTATTTTTGTTGTCAAGATTTGCTCCGATGGAATATGGGTATAAATATCCCTTCGATCTGAGACCGCCACGGTGACTTGCAAGCAACTCACTGCACTTAGGCACTGGACTATCTGAATTTTTAATTCAGTGATGGAAGGCTGCTGGGTGTAGTCAAGTACTTGACTTGTCGGTGCGTGTGTCAAGATGGAATTGACCACTCCAGTTTAGGAGCTGTGTACAGTCATGTTTCAATTTAGCAAAACCTTGGCCAGGGTAGTCCTTGTGAGGAGTCACAGGACTGTTTGAGTTGAGCATGATTCGGATGATCTGATCAGGATTGACAGTTTAACCCTGAGTCATCCTAAACACAGGGGTCAAAAGGATGAATTATACAGTAATCATATTCATGTAGGTTCTGAGTGTTGCGATTGCGACTCTTCGACCTATCCGGACATCAGGTACCATTGCTAGATGGTCACTTCGATTAGTACAGGAATTGGTTCCTGTGCTACCGGCTTAGGTTCAAACCTGCAGGGTCACACACATTAGAGGTTCCTATCTGATCTGATAGCTGATATAGAATCCTACATGTTTGGGACTCAGTGATCGAAAATCAAGATTCTCTGATCACGAGTTCCACACATTATGGGTACCGAGGTCAAGAGTCCCACTGGTTGGGATTTTTCGATCAGGGTTACATATCGATGAATTCTGATATCCGATTACCCATCGAATTTGGACTCAATATTTATGAGAGGTTTAATTAGTGATTTGATCACTAATTAACTCAATTTGATTGAGTAATTATTTTTAGATCAAGTCCAATTGAATTGGATTCAGTTGGGTTTGACTCGATTAGGTTAAGAGTTGACCTAATCGTCGAGATGGTTTGATCCCTAATTTGATCAGGGGTTGGGCTTAGTCAATTCCTGATTTGATTAGGATTTTATTGAGCCTAATTAAGCCTAATTTAGTTGGGTTTAAATTAGTCTAATTGGACCTAACTTATTTGGTTCAATTAGGTTGGTTTAAATAATTAAACCACCTTGACCCAATCTCCATGCACCACCTCACTTCCATTGCACCCATTTGAATTCATGAGAAGAAACTTCTCATGAATTATTTTCTCATGCCAAGCCCTCTCGATACCCCACTTTAATGTGCCAAATGAATGGATAAGGATGATTGGTTGGCTATTCAAATTCAAAATAAAGTTTAAATTTGAATGGGCAATCAATCTTTGCACCTTATCCCTTTTTTTATGTCCCATTTATTACATGAGAAAAGGTTTCTCATGAAATCATTTCATGCATAATTTAAGCCACGCCTCACGTCTTTACTGGATAAAGGATGAGTTGGTGTCCATTTGAATTCAAAATTTGATTTGAATTCAAATGTGCAATTACTCATCTTTATTCTTTCTTTTGGATAAGACTTTTGACATTGTTATAAAAGAAGGAGAAGAGTGGGGCGTGCAAGAAGAAGATTTTTGGCAAAAAATTCTAGGGCGTGAGAAGTCTTGTGCTTGAGAAGGAAGTCCATATCCTTCCAAGAGAAAAAGAAAGAAAAGAATGAAAAGTGGGTGCAAGGTTTCTGGTGAGTTCCCTAGAGTTTTAGCCTGGGGTTCGAGAAGTGAGAAAATGAGCTACGAGTGTCGTGAGCCCACAAAATCTTAGAAAAATCTTCAACATCTTCTCAAGCACGTCTGTTGATGATCCAGAATATCCGAAGAATCGACAGACATCGATCGAAGGAGTTCGATCAGCATCGATCGTCAAAAGGGCTCTACAACGAGCTAGCACTCGTGAGGAGTCGATCAGATCGGGAGCTTCATGTGGATGATCTGTAGAGGCCAGACATACTGTGTGGCTGCATCACGATGATCAGACTCTCCCGACGGTGATCAGATTGCGGCGATCTACTACTCGCACAAAGGTATTGTGTTCTGAACACATTACAGTAAAATATTTACTATTTGTATTTGAATTTCAAAATTTAAATGCATGCATGCTATATATCATATTTAGATTTCAGTATAGGGTACATTTGAATTTTACCCCTGCACTGAATTTTGCTTCACGTCGACCTTCAGAAGATCGATAGGAAGGAGAACCTGGCCGACCCATTCACTAAAGCCATTGCGGTGAAGGAGTTCGACGACTTCAAGTCGAAGATGGGTATTAGATACTGCATCGAGTGGCTTTAGGCCAAGTGGAAGATTGTTGGGAATAGTGTCCCAAAGCCAATCGTCAGTCTATTGATGGTTGTACTAATTCTTGTATTAGTATATGAATTATAAATAAATAAAAATTATTTTGGTATTTTTCATCACAAATTATTTCATCTTCTAATGAACTCCTGTGTTGTGGTGAAGTCCTTAGGACTATTTAGACTCGACAAAGGAGGATTTATCATTTAGTCCTTAAACCTATTCACGACCAAATGATACGTTATTACCAAGGACAATAACGTTTATCAAGCATAGGTCGTTGTGTGCCATATAGATTGGTTATCCTCTTAACCAAGGAGTGTGGAGACACTGGTATGGCATACAGGTGAGATGTAAGGGTACATCTGCACTGAATGTGACCGACTCAGGAGCTAATTCTGCTGTCAAGATTTGCTCCGATGGGATATGGGTATCACTATCCCTCCGATCTGAGACCGCCACGGTGACTTGCAAGCAACTCACTGCACTTAGGCACTGGACTACCTGAATTTCTAATTCAGTGACGGAAGGCTGCTGGGTGTAGTCAAGTACTTGACTTGTCGGTGCGTGTGTCAAGATGGGATTGACCACTCCAGTTTAGGAGCTGTGTACAGTCATGTTTTAATTTAGCAAAATATTGGCCAGGGTAGTCCTACTGAGGAGTCACAGGACTGTTTGAATTGAGCACGATTTGGATGATCTAATCAGGGTTGACAGTTTAACCCTGAGTCATCCTAAACACAGGAGTCAAAAGGAATGAATTATATAGTAACCATATTCATGTAGGTTCTGAGTGTTGCGATTGTGACTTTTCGACCTATCCGAATGTCGGGTACCATTGCTAGATGGTCACTTCGATTAGTATAGGATTTGGTTCCTGTGCTACCGGCTTAGGTTCGAACCTGCGGGGTCACACACATTAGAGGTTCTTATCTGATCTGATGGCTGATGAAGAGTCCTAATACTCGTCGACTTTGAGTCCTACATGTCTGAAACTCTATGATCAAGAATCAGGATTCTCTAATCATGAGTTCCACATATTTTGGGTACCGGGGTCAAGAGTCCCACTGGTTTGGGACTTTTTGATCAGGGTTTCATATCGATGAATTCTGATGCCTGATTGCCCATCAGATTTGGACTCAGTATTTATGAGAGATTTAATTAATAATTTTATCACTAATTAACTTAATTTGATTGAGTAATTATTTTTGGATCAAGTCCAATTGAATTGGATTCAATTGGGTTTGACCAGATTAGGTTAAGTGTTGACCTAATCGTCGAAATACTTTGGTCCCTGATTTGATCAGAGGTTGGGCTTAGTCAATTCCTGATTTGATTAAGATTTTATTGAGCCTAATTAAGTCTAATTATGTTAGGTTTAAATTAGTCTAATTGGACCTAATTTATTAAGTTGGTTCAATTAGGTTGATTTAAAATCAGAAACCACCTTGACCTCAACTCCCTGTGCCACCTCACTTTTTCTGCACTCATTTGAATTCACAAGAAATAACTTTTCATAAATTTTCTCACATACAAAGGCCTTCCCACGCCTACTCTTGTGCGCCAATTATTTGGATAAACTTGATTTGTTAGCCATTCAAATTCAAAGGGTGTTTGAATTTAAATGGATAACTTATCCCTTGCGCCTTCTTGCCTTATCCATCTTGTGCACCACTTATCATACACGAGAAAGAGTTTCTCATGAAATCTCTCCACACACAAAGAAGCCATGCCTCCTCTCTTCTCACGCGTAGAGTGGATAGGAATGAGTTGGTTGGCATTTGAATTCAAATTCATTTTTAATTCAAATGAGCAACCACTTATCTTTATCCTCTCATGCGGTAAAAATGCTGCAAAGATGCTGTCTTGCATCATTTTAAAAAGGAGATAAGAGAGGGCATGTGCATAGAATATCTGAAAAAAAAAGGGTGGCATGAGAGAGGTTTCTTGTGTGAGAAAAGAAAAGAAAAGAAGAGAAAATGAGAGAGAAGTGGGCGCAAGCTTTTCTTGTGTACCTTAGGGTTTTGGCTTAGGGTTCGGAAAGTGAGAACATGAGCTACGAGTGTTGTGAGCCCACCAAACTTCAGGGAGAGTATCATCAATCTCTTTACCATTTTTGCTGATGATCCGAAGCATCCGAGGAGTCGGCAGACATCGATCAAAAGAGTTCGATCAACATCGGCCATCAAAAAGGTACAGTCATGAACTAGCATTCGTGAGGAGCCGATCAGATCGAAAACTTCGTGTGAATGATCCACAGAGGCCAAACACACTGTGTGGTTGTGTTGCAACGGTCAGATCCTTCCGACGGTGATCAGGTTGTGGCGATCGACTACCCGCACAAAGGTAATGTGTTCTGAACACATAGCAGTAAATTATTTACTGTAGAAGTTTGAATTTCAAATTTAAATGCATGCATGCTATATATCATATTTAGATCCTAGTGTAGGGTAAACACATATTAATTAATTAGATTAATTAATAATTTTCACTGTAAAATAGTGATTTTGAAAAAGTTTTAAAATTATCGTTTTACCCCTGCACTCAAATTTTACTTCACCTTATCCTTCTCTTTGCTATGTTCTCCTTTTGTAGGTGGCCTCTTCCTCATTCTTTATCTTTTTTTCTTCAAGAACTTCTTAAACCTTTTAGTAATGAGGGCCATTTCTTCATCCTGTTCTTTATTTTCTGTATCATCGGATTCTTCATCTGGTTGAGCAGTGGATTTGAGGATGATTATTCTCTTCTTTTTGATATTTTTTTCTTGGTGTTGTTTCATACTTAGCTTATAAGTCATCAGTGATCCTAGAAGCTCCTCCAAGGATAAGATATTCAGATCTTTGGCTTCTTGGATTGCGATCACTTTGGCCTTCCAAGTCCTTGGTAAAGACCTAAGAATCTTTCTTACGAGATCACTGTTAGAATAAGACTTATCAAGACTTTTTAGACTATTAATAATATCAGTAAAATGAATAAACATCTCAGTTATTGATTCATCATACTCCATTTTAAAAAGTTCATATTTATGCACAAGCATGTTGATTTTTGATTCCTTCACTTGATTAGTTCCTTCATGAGTTACTTCTAATCTATCCCATATTTTCTTAGCTGACATGTATGTTGAAATATGATTAAATTCATTAGCATCTAGAGCACAATACAAAATATTCATGACTTTAGCATTTAGTTGAGCCATTTTCTTATCAACCTCATCTCATTCTTTTTCGGATTTGGTTGATTCCACACCATCAATTATTTAAGTGGGTGTGTGTGGTCCATTTACTATGATACTCCACATATCATAGTCAAGTGCTTGAATAAAAATTTTCATCCGAGCTTTTCAATAGGTATAATTTGACCCATTGAAACGTGGAGGTCAGTTTGTGGACTGCCCCTTGGCTAGTGAAGTGCCAACTTGAGTTGCCATAGATCTTTAGCTCTTAATGGTTAAATCAAAGTAGGGCTAAAGCACCGTGCTCTGATACCACTTGTTGTCCAGCTATGCAATCCAAGAGGGGGAGGGGTGAATTGGGTTTCTAAAAATTTAAAGTTAATTTACAACTATGAGGATTTTATAACAATAAGCAAGATAAATGTAGAGAGTGAAATTTATGCAAGGTGTAGAAGCTGGATGCAAGAATGCAAGAAGATAAGGAAATTTAAAAGGAGAGCAAGTAAGTACAACACAAACAAGAAGATTTATAGTAGTTCGGTGCTAACTTTGCACCTACGTCCACTCTCCAAGCTTCTATTTGGAAATTCAAATCTATTAAACCGTATTCAACCCGAATACAACGTCGGAACCTCCGACTCTAGCTATTCCAAGCTAGAATACTTATTTTTTGGGTACAAGCCAACTCAATACAATTTGATTCAAGATTCGGATCAATCTTTTCATATTTTGGAATCCTTCCAAAATAAAATATCAATTCAAAATAGAGTATAACAGTTAATCACATAGAAATATAGATGTAGCTTCTTTAATGAGTAAATAAAACTTTAAATATACTTTACATAATAAGAATGAAGCTCTTCTGATTTTCCTCAAGGTGGTTGAAGATTTGAATGAGCTCTTGAGGGGTTGGTGATCTTGAAATAAAAGCTTCTTGAACTTTTAAGAGGGCTCTTGCTTAGGGTTGAAATGAATGCTTGAAGAAGCTTTTCAAAATCTTATTGATTCCTTCCTTTAAGTGCCTTTTATAACTTCAAATAATGGTGGAGAGTAATCTGGGCTGAAATAGAGCCATTGGAGCATATTAAATGGGTATTAAATGCAGCCAAAATGAGCTGAAAACTAGCTATTGCAGAATTTTTTCGGCACAGGGGTCGACTCATAGGGTCGACTCATGCTCATGAGTCGACTCATGGGGTCGACTTCTGCGGCACAGAATAAAAAATAACTATTCTGTAATTTTGATCTACACAGCAGCAGAGGTCGACTCATAGGGTCGACTCATGCTCAGGGGTCGACTCATGAGGTTGACTCACAGAGTGTGCCAGCCAAAGAATTCAGCATGCCGTTCAGCCCCTTTTACTATGAGTCAACTCATGGGGTCGACTCAAATATATAAAAATAATTTTCTTTCAAAATATATATTCAAAAATATTAAAATTACCTCCAATAGATTACAAATCTTGTGTTCTTGCTCTTGAGGCTTTCGAACCAGAACTTGATAAAATTATGATTTTGTCTCTGAAATATAATAAATCTTTTTTCAAGCCAAAATCATTAGTCACCCCCTCAAATACTTTGTAATCATCAAAATCAATTCAAGGAGCAACAATACTCACAACCTTCATACACACTCTACCATATCCAGAACATCCCGTACATGTCTTAATGCCATGCCTGAGTATGAACCAAAATATGGGTTCATATGCACAAGATTCCATGGTGGTTTCAGGTCTAAGGATCACTTACATAACTCCCACTTAGAGAACCATCTTTGACATACAAATAAGACTTTCATCAGATGTTTTCTTTCATCGAGTCAATTCAGTGGACTTATTTCTCAAATGAGCACCCACATCCTTGTATTAGTATCTCACATAAGTGTCTAGTGAGATCTGCCACCCTCTCCATTAAGCATACATAGGATGTACCAGTCTATTCAGAATATTGATCTTCGACTCAATTTTTCTACGATCAAAAATATTTAATATTAAAATTTTAAGATTTTAGATCTCACTAGCATGACCAATTTATATCTTCTAAAATCATTATCCTAATCTTTGGGGTTCATCATAATCTTAGACATAATAAGATGCAGCTAATATGATGAATCAATACCTCAAATAATAATAAATATCTTTTTATGAGTTGAAAAATTGTAAAGAAAGTCCCATTGCAACACACTTGCGATTAGCTTATAGGGTACTTTTCTTTCAGGTTGGCCCCTCTCTCTCTCCTTCCATGCCCATCCATAAGAGGGGGCAAGCTTGTCTTACATTATCCAGGGGTTGGCGCCCCTTTGTCCTGCCATAAAGGGAGGAAGGTGCCACACATATTTCCAAAACTTTCACACAACACTAAGAGATAATAAGGAGATAATTTATTCCAACTCATCGATTTAATTCAATCCTCTGGGGCTCATAATTAGGTGCCTAACTAAACCCAAATGGATTTAGATTAAGGTTCAAAGCAATGGACTTGATCTAATCAAAATTTCAAGAAGAATTAGGTTTAACCATGTGCTAGCATAGTTCTCTTAAATCTATTAGGATTTCAATAAACCCTAATCCAATTAGAACTTCATAAGCCCAATTGACAAATTCAAGATTAAATTTCTTAATGTGTAACCCCATAGGTTCTATTCTATTTGGTAGTGAGATATATTATGATCTCCATCATAATATCATCGAAACTCTTTTCAATGGGTTGAAATAATTCCAACTCTATCTTTTGAGGGTCATCGATCATCAAGATGATGCTTGATGAGTCCCACAATCCATCAGTGACATCTAGCAATATGCAGTAGCAACCCAGTAAAATGAAAGTATGAACCCCTAAATGCAATTATTGTAAGATTTAGTCCTTCTATTGTGAGTCCCAACTTGATGAAAGTCATAGAGAACTCGTCAGACTCCGTCATCAGTCATATACTAGATTGGCTCGACTCAAGTTTATTTGTGAATCTCATGAAAATTTTTTTTCAGTATTCACACTTGCTTTGGCCAAAGACTTTCTGAACTCAATCTTGCAAATCATATAGGACTTCTTCTTTTCTATCAAGATCGATGGATTCCATCTAAATGCATTCTACTCTAAATAGCGGACCTAAACCTACTGAAGCCAACATACACAGCAAGGGTCCGAATGGTTAGGGATCAATAAAACATGCAATCAAACTCAGTAGTCTCATTGCGAATAGCCAATGACACCACAGATCAAAGGATCACTCACACCACTGCAGCATTGAGAAGATCACTGATGAGTGAGTAGATATCCATGTGGTTTTTTGTATTGGTCATGCTCAGTGTAAATTATTCTCAACAACCACCTGCACCCTCACCCCAGTTCTCTATACTGCAGACTCGAGACTCATCTACCTACAAGGAAGGTGAATCGTGCATCGATCTTGAATGGATTGATCACTATCCTCCGTGATGATCCTTTGATCAGAAGTATTTAGAAATTAATTACTAATTAATGTATGTCTCAAATTCTCAACACTTTGAGAATATATAAAAATCATCTTTATTAATTTTTAGAACAAATCATGGATATATAAATATGATTGAAAAAAAAAAATTCTTTATTGATAATAAAAATATTACAAGTACAAGATTAAGCCCTGAAATTACATAATGTGTTCGCCAACAATTGGCTTCTAGAGCACAAATCTAACAAACTCTCACTTAACCTAAAGCCAATTGGCCATATACCTAAGATCCATCATCTCAAGGTGAGATTCGATCTTCTACTGATTGAGAGACTTGGTCAGCAGATCCACCACGTTTAGTGCGGAGTCAACTCTCTGCACTTCATCGAACTTCTTCTCGAGGTATTTGCATATGATGTGAAATTGCTGCTTTATATGCTTAAACTTCTGATGAGATCTGGACTCCTTAGCGAGGGCTATGGCACCATCGTTGTTGTAGTGCAGTGCAATAGCATCTGACGGTATCATATCTAGCTCCGCAATGAACTTCTTAAACTAAAAATCTTCCTTAGCAGCTTCAGAGGTGGCAATGTACTCAGCTTTCATGGTCGAATCTGCAATGATCGGCTGCTTAAAATTTTTTCAACTAATCACACCACTATTACACAAGAAGATACATCCTGATGTAAACTTTCTATCATCGACATCAGTCATGAAGTTTGAATCGATGTATCCCTTAACTTTCGCTCTGATCCTCTACCAAAGATCAACAATAAATCTTGAGTCCTTCTCAAGTACTTAAGGATATTTTTAACAGCAATCCAGTGTTCTTCATCTAGATTCGCCTGATATCTGCTTGTGACACTCACAGCAAGGGTTATATCAGGTTTGTACATAACATGGCATATATGAGGCTCTCTATGGTCGAAGCATAAGGGATCTTACTCATGCACTGGATCTCCTCAAGTGTGTCAGGATACATCTTCTTGAAGAGATGAATGCCATGTCTAAAGGATAAAAGATCGCTCTTGGAGTTTTCCATGCTGAACCTCTTCAGTACCTCCTCTATGTGCATTCACTGTGAGAGTCCTATCATCCTCTTAGATCTATCCCTATAGACCTTTATACTAAGAATGTAGGAGGCTTTTCCTAGGTCTTTCATGATGAACACTTTTGAAAACCACACTTTGACCGATGTCAGTATGGAAATATCATTTTCAATTAGGAGGATGTCATCTACGTACAATACGAGGAATGTGACAGCACTCCTACTGATCTTTTTGTACACACATAGCTCCTCCTCATTTTCGATGAAATTAAATATTTTGATCACATTATTAAAGTGAGTGTTCCAACTCTGAGATGCTTGCTTGAGTCCATATATAGACCTTTGCAGCTTGCAGACCTTGTGATCACTATCACTAGATGTGAAACTCAAAGGCAGCTCCATATAGATATCTTCCTTAAGATATCCATTTAGGAAGATAATTTTTACATCCATCTGCCAAATTTCATAATCATAAAAGGCTACTATCATAAGTAGAGTATGGATGGATTTCAGTATGGTTACGGATAAAAAAATTTCATGATAGTTAGTGGGTTCACATTGACTATAACCTTTCACGACTAGCCTTACCTTATAAGTCTCTATCTTACCATCCGATCTAATTTTTCTTTTGTAAATCCATTTACACCCAATAGGTACAATATCTTCAGGTGGATTACTAAGGACCAAATCTGGTTGGAATGCATGGAGTTAATTTCTGACTTCATTGCTTCGATTCATTTCTCGGAGTCTATATCTAACATTGCCTCATCGTAGGTCTTAAGATCATTCCTAATATTTCTATCTCCCACAAAGAACATTTACTCTAAATCCCCTATAAGAATACCTAAATAACCTTTCAAGAGGATGGGAGATCCTACTTGATCTATGAGGTGGAGGAGGTATCACATCTACTGGCTCATTAATGGGTTCAGGTTCTTGGACTCAATGCTCTTTAGAGACTTTCTCTTCGAGCTCAATCTTTCTCCCACTGTCTCCATCTTGGATAAACTCTTTTTTCAAGAAGATGACATGATGGCTCACAATCACATTATGATCTTCAAGAAGATAGAAGTAGTATCCTATGATTTTCTTAAGATACTCTATGAAGCGAGCCTTAAAGAACCTAGCCTCTAACTTGTCCACTTGCTATCGCTTGACATGGATCGGATACACTCAAATCTTGAGGTACCCAAGAGTTGGCTTCTTACCATGCCATAACTCATATGGTATGGTAGGAACGGATTTAGAGAAAATTTGATTCAAAAGATGAATCGCGAAAAGCAATGCATGTCTCTAAAGAAAGATAGGAAGGTCTGTGAAGCTCATCATGGATCGGACCATATCTAATAGGATCCAATTCCTCCTTTCGGATATCTCATTGAGCTGAGACATCTTTGAAGGTGCCCACTGTGAGACTATGCTATTATCCTTGAGATAGATCTAAAATTTTTTACTAAAATATTCTCCTCCTCGATCTGATCAAAGAACCTTTATGGATTTTTCGATCTGTTTTTCTACTTCATGTCTGAACTCTATAAACTTTTCAGAGACTTCAGACTTTTGATGCATCAAATACACAAACCAATACCGTGAATAATCATCGATAAAAGTTATGAAGTAGACATAGCCATCTCTGGTTTGTACATCAAATGGACCACACACGTCAGTGTGTACTAGGGCTAATATCTCAGTGGCTCTTTCCTCTTATCCCACAAAGGGCAGCTTGATCATTTTTTTCTTGAAGATATGATTTACAAATCAGATAAGACTCAAAAGTTAATGATCCAAGAAGATCATCTTTTTTCAGTTTGTTGAGCCTGTCCTCTCCAATATGGCCTAGCTTAAAGTGCCATAGATACTTTTGGCTACTCCATCTCTAAGTCTTTTAGACCTTATGGCATTCATAATTTGCTCGTTGATATTTACACTCACATCTATATGCAAATGATAAAGACCGTCAATCAAGAATGCACGTGCAATAATTTTATTTTTGAGATAAATTGAACACATATCTTTATTGAAATAAAAATTATAATTATCCTGTACCAGCACAGATATGAAAATCAAATTTTTACTGGCTATAGATATATAATAACAATCTTTAAGAATTAAACTAACTCCTAATGATAATCACAGAGGATAGGTCCTGATGGCTACAACAGCCACCTTTGCTCCATTATCGATCTGGAGAGTGATCTCATCTTTCCTTAGCCCTTCAATTCTTTAAGATCCTGTATAGAAGTGCACAAATGAGCACTTGATCCAAAATCTAGAATTCAACTAAAAGAAGAAAAAATCATTAGATTAGTTTCAATAATGAGCATATTAGACATACCTTCAGAAGGTCCATCCTTCTTCCTACCCTTGACAGTCGTCAGGTAGGCTAGACAGTTCCTTCTCCAATGACCTTCGACGTTGCCATGGAAATATTTTTCTTTATCATCGACCTTCTTTGAAACTTGCTTTTTGGACTTGGCCTCATTCTTTTGCTTCTTCATAGGCTTCTTCTTCTTCTTGAAAGAAGACTTTTTTTTGTAGGAAGTCTGCTCCACAACCAGAACTGTACCCTTTGAACTCTTCAAGATGCCCTCTGCTGTTATCAGCATGTTCAATGACTCGGGCAAAGTGTTATCAATTTTGTTCATATGGTAGTTCATGATGAACTACCCATACGAATCAGGAAGAAACTGGAGGATCAAATTTACCTATAATTTTTTGTCCATGTTCATACCGATCTTCTGAAGCTCCTTAATGTCATTGATTATTGTCAAACAATGATCATTGACGGACTACCCATCATATATTTTTGCTCTAAAAAATCTTTGAGAGATCTCAAAATAAGCTATGTGACTTTACTCAACGTACAACTCTTGCAGGTGAGTCAGCATCTCTCTGATAGTCTCATGTCTTCATGCTGTTGTTGAAGATTATTGGACATGGATGCTAAAATATAATACTTTGCCTTGTTATCTTCATCCATCCACTTCTCAAGTGTAGCTCGTTGATCAAGGGATGGATGAGCTGGTAACACAGGTGCATTCTAATCAAGGACATGAGTAAATTTTTCAAAATTGAGAATAATTCTCAAATTTTGAAGTCTGTATTTATAGTTTGTACTGGTCAACCTATTGGAATTGAGGATACGGACTAAAGGATTGGAACTCGATAAGGTTATCTGTAGAGAAAATAGTTTCTAATTAGATATTTATACTTATAAAAAATATTTATTTTAGGAACATTAAAAATAAATAAAAACTCTCACTATTTTCTTAAATCTCCCATACTCCTCGAATGGAGAAATGAAAATCTATACGTGATCGATTTCAAGTGGATACTGTAGTCTCATTAATGTATACACACCTCAACTAATAGTTATTGGTGGGCATAAACTAATGAGTGGACAATACTTTATCCATTGCTTTACTAAGCAAGATGCAGTGTGCTTGATCTCTAAATCTTATGGCCTCACCTAACAATTATTAGCATATTTTTTAATTAAGTCAGACCCATCATTCACCAGCAGATGCAAAACCATCATTGAAATCCTCACCTAACAATTATTGAGCCCAACCCCATCTCTACCTCAAGATATCAAATATCAAAAGAATGGTTATACCTTCCCAATGCAACCGAACCACTGTAACCAGTCGAGAATGATCAACATCAGAAAGACATCTGCATCTTTATAATAATAAAAGATCTCTAGACTTAATATTTAGTGAGAAGATTTAGGTTTAGGTCTTTTCTAAATCAGTAGTTATGATATTCGACTGATCAAATTCAGGTCAGCACATCAACATGTCTAACCAACCTAGTCGATATGGGTGAACTTGAGTCAACAAGTAACCTACCATGAAACTGAATCTTCCAAGATGGCCAGGTAAGTTAAGATGAGTAGGAGTCCCCCCGTTGCTTTTTTTAGACATCAATTAAAATTGATCAGATTAGATAATAGAATTAATTAAATAACCACCATCTAAATACTTACCTTAAACATCAAATTGATTGATTAGAATTGATCAGGTTAACCTATTAAAATGGGCCTGAACTATTGAGCTAAATTTTATCTTGAGTCAATCAACTCATATTAAAATATAAATCGATATAATCAACTATAACTAAACTTGACTTTGAGCCCCTTTGACCTAATCCTAATCAACCATTGATTAGGTTCAATCAACTGCTCAAAATCGATAATGGTTCTAGCTTGATCTAATCAATTTGATCCTAATTATAGTTTGATCTAGACCTAATTTATTCAATCTATATCCACATGCAATAACATAATTTTAAATTTAAAAATATTTTTAAAATTATATTTTATTGCATGCATTAGTGGCTTATGATCTTGAAATAGTTTCAGATCTAAACCTAATGTCATATATCATATATATATATAGTTTTAGATCTAAACTAAAATATATATCATATATACATCAAATTTTAGATTTAAAACTAAATATATATATATATATTAAATATATGTATAATCAGATCTAAAATAATAATTAAAATATTTTAAAAATATTTTTTAAAAAATTGATTCACATCAAATTAGGACAATCTTTTCAATATAGGGGATAAATCCTATACCAGAATAATCTTATACCAGTTTGATGTGAATTTTTAATCATTCTAAATTTAGATCTAAATATAAAGTAAAATATATCATATATATTAATTTTTAAATCTAAAAGGTTAATTTAATTACTTGAAAAATAGTTTTTAAAATTAATCAATCTTGTGCTAGGACAATCTTTTCAATATAGAGGATAAACTCTATACCAGGACAACCTTATATCAGCACAAGATCAATTTTAAATCATCAAAATTTTTAAATCTAAGATAAAAATTAGATTATATATATCTTTAAAAAATCTAGCTCTGATTCCACTATTAGAAAATTGGGTAAGATGTACGTATAGATTTAAAAAATCTTTACAAGAGCAATGGAAAAACAATCAGGTTAAATCCTTTAACCCCATATACATTGGATCTCATCTAATTCTAGAAGTAAAGACATACATATAATCTAAAAATAAAAATAAGGATGAGATCAAATCTCAATAACTTTGTACGGATAGAAATTCATCGCAACCGATGATCTCAGATTTGAAGGTCCTTAAGCCGCACATGTGTTCGACCTCCACAAGTATCTATCGAGATCAACTTTGAATCCTTCTTCTCATGGTAGATCCTTCTTCTTTATGTAGGATATTAATCCTTTAGAATCTTAATCAACTCTTTGATCTAGACTATGAACTCAACTCTTGAACTGTAGTCCTTTTCTTTTCATTCCTCGCTATAGAAGACAACCACCTTAACTCTTGGCATGTAGAAAGGTGGGATGCCCAACTTTTGGGCATTGGAAAGAGAAGAGAGAGAGAGTGTGGCATGGAGAAGAAGAAAATGAGAGAGATCTAATTTTTTAATCAAATAAAAATAATTTCTTTAAAATCTTAGGAGACCTTCTCATTATATAGGCCTTTCCTTGATTCAAAACAGGAACCAATTAACTTAAAAAGGTACATCCTTATCTCATAAAAAATTTTATCTTTTTACTCTGATTTTTTTATTAAAATTAAACTTAATTGGTAGGGCATCAGTCCCTTTTAATAAGCATATAGGGTGCGTGCCCCAGTCATATAAGATAATTTGAGTGGGCGCCCTATGTAATATATGGCAGGTTGGTGGGGCGCCAAGTGTGTTGGCACCCCCTTAGGGTTTCTTTGCACAAGAGAGGAGACATGGCCCCTCTCTCTCTCTATCCTTCTCTGCCCATCCACAAGAGGGGGTGGGCCCCTCTTACATTATCCAGGGGTTGGCGCCCCTTGGTCCTGCCATAAAGGGAGGAAGGTGCCACACATCTTTCCAAAACTTTCCACAACACTAAGAGATAATGAGAAGATAATTTATGCCAACTCATTAACTTAATCAAATTCTTTTAGGCTCACAATTAGGCATCCAACTAAATCTAAATGAATTTAGATTAAGGTTCAAGGCAATGGACTTGATCCAATCGAAGTCTCGAGAAGAATTAGGTTTAGCTATGTGCTAGTATGGTTCTCTTAAATCTATTAGGATTTCAATAAATCCTAACCTAATTAGAACTTCATAAGCTCAATTGGTAAATTCAAGATTAAATCTCTTAATGTGTGACTCCATAAGTTTCATTCTATCTAGTAGTGAGATATATTATGATTTCCATCACAATATCATCGAAACTCTTTTAAATGGATTGGAATAATTCTAACTTTGCACTTCGAAGGTCACGATTATCAAGATGATACTCGATGAGTCCCACAATCCATCTGTGACACCTAGCAATATATAGTGATAATCTAGTAGAATGAAAGTATGAACCTTTAGGTATAGTTATTGTATGATTCAATCTTTCTATCGTGAGTCCCGACTTGATGGAGGTCATAGAGAACTCGTCAGACCCCAAAATCAGTCATAAGCTAGATTGGCTCGACTCAAGTTTATTTATGAATTTCATAAAATTTTTTTTTCAGTATTCATACTTGCTTTGGCCAAATACTTTCTGAGCTCAGTCTCACAAATCGTATAGGACTTCTCCTTTTCTATCAAGGTCGATAGATTCTATCTAGGTGCATTCTATTCCAAATAGAAAATTTGAATCTACTGAAGCCAACATTTACAGCAAGGATCCAAATGGCTAGGGATCAAGAAAATATATAGTCAAACTCAGTAGCCTCACTGCGAATAGCCAATGACACCGTGGGTCAAAAAATCACTTACACCACTACAGCATCGAGAAGACCACTGACGAGTGAGTAAATATCCATGTAGTTTCTTATGTTGGTCACGCTCAGTGTAAGTTATTCTCTAACAACTACCTGCACCCTCATTCTAGTATCCCTACACTGCAGACTCGAGACTCATCTATCTACAAGGGAGGTGAACCATGCACCGATCTCGAATGGATTGATCACTGTCCTCCGTAATGATACTTTGATTGAAAAATTTAGAAATTAACCACTAATTAATGTATGTCTCAAATTTTCAATACTTTGAGAATATACAAAAATTATCTTTGTTAATTTTTAAGGATAAATTATTAACACACAAACATGATTGAAAAGAAAAAACCCTTTATTGATAATAAAAATATTATAAATACAAAATTAAGTTCTAGAATTACATAATATGTCAGCCAACAATTAGCTTCTAGGGCACAAATCTAACGGAGCTTTCTCCTATTCATGAGACTCTCCAACTAGATCTTGTCTAAGCACATTGGAAGCATTACTGATGAGTGTGCAAAAAGAGATCTCCCTCCTAATTTTTGATCCTGTCAAGAATTCAAAAGTACGGATTCCTTATCTGGATCCTGCAACATCCTTGTTTGGATCATCCTTTATGGATATTATGATCTCCTTCTTCATTTGGATCTTCCTTCCTAATTGAGATCTCTCCCTTATTCGAAGCCCCTTAGTTTGAGCCTGATTGGGATGGTTTAGACGACGTAACTCGACATCAGCCAGTTCATGAATGGTTGGACCATCTAGCTGATTTGGTGGTGAAATTGCTTCTGGCATGCCTCTAAGGGAAGATGGTGAAGGCATAGAGTTGTTTTGTGCTCTTTGATTCATCATTTTTCTTCAAAATTTTTGGACAAACTCTTTTTTTTAACATCAATCTATTGTTGCGAGGCTCAAAATCTAAGATGGAAGATCAGACAAAGTCGAGTTGGAGGTCAGTAGCAGTTCGATCTGAGATGGCTTCCAGAAAATCTACAAAATAAGTCAAAAATTGGTGGAAATCCTTCAATTCTTGACCCTTTGATGTTTAAGTCAGTTTGAGCCTCGAGAATAGGAGGTGAAAAAAATAGAATAGAACAAAAAAGTTTATGTGGAACTGAGAGATTGGACTTTGTAGTCACTAGAGTCCTTATTCAAGAACTAGCAAAGTTTTCACAGATAGTCTCACTCTAGTTTTGAAAGATTAGAACTTACCATTAGAGGATCTCTGACCCTCTATTTATAGAAGGGCTGGTGAGGCTGTTACAGAGTTTGTTGGACCATTATGAGAGTTTGTTAGATAGTTATAGCCAGCTATAAGTGAGCTAGAGTATAGCTATATGTATTCAGTTGAAAGTGAGTTCATACTTAGCTGTATGTGCCAGCTAGAAATGAGTTCATACTTAGCTGTAGCAAGCTGAAAGATAGCTGTATAATAATCATCTATATTTTGGAGTCACATCGATTCAGATCGATAGATAGCCGAACTGATTATAATGCTTCATTAGGAGTCAATTTAGATTAGCTTAGATCAGTATTTAGTTGAGCTGAGTTGAATTAGATCGGTATTCAAATGATCTGATTCAGAAGTAGACTTTGATCAATATAATTCTCAGATGATTCTCTCTGATATTACCACATGCTAGAGGTGGCTTTCTAAGGGATCAATCTTCTGCCTCCTGATGAAGTTGGTCATCAGCTTTCTGATGAGGTCGACTTTATGATGATCTCAGAGTTTCGATGGATTGACTTTATGATGATCTCAGCTTCCTGATAAGGTTGGCTTTATGATGATCTTAGCCTCTTGCTGAGGTTGGCTTTGTGATGACCTTAGTCTTCTGCTAAGGTCGGCTTTATGATGATTTTAACCTCTTGATGAGGTCAGCTTTGTGATGATCTCAGAGTTTCGATGAGATTGATTTTATGATGATCTTAGCTTTCTATTAATGTCGGCTTCATGATGATATCAGCTTTTCGATTAGGTCGGCTTTATGATGATCTCAGCCTTCCACTGATGTCGGCTTTATGATGATCTCAGCCTCCCAATGAGATCGACTTTACTGTTGAGCTTCACATCAGTATTCTTATCAATTTGAGAACTTAGTCCCAAGAACATCAACTGAGGTGGTATGACCCCCACAATAGCACCCTCATAAAATAAGTCAAGTTCTAGATTTGGATCTGCCAAGGGAAATCTAAGCTACAATGTCATTCTATGAAAAAAATTCTTGAAAAGTATTTGGATAATTCAACTGATCTCCGATTCTGACTCTAGATCAGCCTCAAAAACACAATATGTCGACTAACAATCAGTTGCCTGCTGATGAAGTTGGTCATCAGCTTTCTAATGAGGTCAAACTTATGATGATCTCAGAATTTTGATGAGATTGACTTTATGATGATCTCAGCTTTCTGATAAGGTCGGCTTTATGATGATCTTAGCCTCTTACTGAGGTCAGCTTTGTGATGACCTCAGTCTTCTACTGAGATCAGCTTTATGATGATTTTAACCTCTTGATGAGGTCGGCTTTGTGATGATCTTAAAGTTCCGATGAGATTGATTTTATGATGATCTTAGCTTTCTATTAAAGTCAGCTTTATGATGATATCAACTTTTTGATTAGGTCGGCTTTATGATGATCTCAGCCTTCCACTGAGGTCAGCTTTATGATGATCTTAGCCTCCCAATGAGGTCGGCTTTACTGTCGAGCTTCACATCAATATTCTTATCAATCTGAGAACTCAGTCCTGAGAACATCAACTGAGGTGGTATGACCCCCACAACAGCACCCTCATAAAATAAGTTAAGTTCTGGATTTGGATCTGCCAAGGGAAATCTAAGCTACAATGTCATTCTATGAAAAAAATTCTTGAAAAATATTTGGACAATTCAACTGACCCCTGATTCTGACTCTAGATCGGCCTCATAAACACAATATGTCGACTAACAATCAGTTGACCGACCGACAGTCAGCTATTCTCAGCTATCAACGGACAACCATGATAACTTAGTTAATATCCAATTGATGACCATCGACATATCAGAGTTATCGATCGATGCTTATTCGGATCTCCATAATTACCGACATATAGTCGGCTTATCTTCCCATGATCATATAATGTCGGAATATGTGGAACCCATGTATCTAACCATTATAAACGATTATCAACTACATGTCATGATCATTAGTGGGCATAAACAGCCCATTAACTCCATGATTATGGCTCAATAATTAGGGTAATTGCCTTTAGTATCATAAAAAATAGGACCATATGCTCGACAGTTACATCTGAATCACCTATAAAAGAGAGATAAACGAACAGCATTGGTAAGGCAATTCTAGGCTAATACTCTACCACTTTCAATATTCTATCTGTTGTTCACTATTTTTCACTGACTTAAATATCGAAGGATCCTCGTCAGACATAATTTTGATCAATGCGGATTTCTTTTGCAGGTGCTCTTCTCCGACGATGGGTGCAATAGGAGATTGGCTGTAACAGATTGGGATGCCAGCTAGAAAAAAAATATGAGCAACTATGGCAAAAATCAGAGCTTAACATTCAACAGGATCTGTGAGGCAATCTTCCCATCGAGAAGATATTTTTCTCCCACCTCCATTGGCAAAGTCCAGCTCTTCGCATCCTGTAGTTACTATGAATGCAAAAATTGCTACCCTAATGCAGCAAATGAAGGTATTAATGAAAGCGGTCCACAGCCTCCAACAGCAACAAACACAACAGTAGCAGTAACCATTGGTGGAGGAGCTGGTGGCTCATTCAATGCCATCTAGGCACAGCAGCCATCCTCCACGATGTTCACCCTCCTCATCTCTAGAGCAGTGACCATCTTGATACTCTCACTGAGATGGGCAATCGCATTCTCGACACTCCCATTGTGCCGCCCATCCTTCATGGTGTTCCCCCTCTTTTTCTCATGTACATAGCATCAAGAAGGAGAAAAGGCCGCATACGCCTTCTGCTTCTCTATCTTCAAGCTCTTCAGGAGATTCTACTTTTGGTTTTTCCTGGGTGGCTCGATGACTATGAGTGCAAGTTCAAAGAGATCGATTGCCAACTTGCCCGACTGTAGGTGGAAGGTCAAAAATCTTCTTGTGATTATGACTTTCATACTGTCCAACCTCTCTCTCAATGCCTCCTAGACGAGCTGATTTTGTCTTGATTCAAGATACCATAAATGGAGCCATATGATGACTCCACTGATCTAATTGATCACCTAGAGAGCTATAAGGCTCTCATGATGATTCAGGGGGCAACCGACGTCCTCTTATGCATCGACTTCCTGATGACTATTCGGAAGGCTGCTTGAGCTTGAAGAAAAGGGTGAACCAGCCGAGCAACTTGTTTTCATCCCGCTAAAAGAAGAAGATCCTAAGAAGATGGTCTAAATTGGGTCACAACTGTCAGATCTGGAGTGTCAACAATTGATAAATCTACTAAGAGTAAATACCGATATTTTTGCTTGGTCGGCTACTGATATGCCGAGTATTCCTCCAGAGATAACAATCCATCGGCTAAATATTGATCCAAAAGTTAGACTGGTGAGATAAAAGAAAAGACCTTTTACTCTTGAAAGATAGAAGGTCTGTTGGATTTTGATGGCGCAACGAAAGGGATAGGTATTTAAAATTTTCATTCAAAATATCTGATACACCGAAAACCCCAATACCCAAAAATCTATGACTATAATAATAAAAATATAATAAATATAAATTAGGATCAAAAAAATATCTGTAGCGCTAATCCTAATTTTCATAAGATGTTCAAGTATCCACCCTCCAATGATGATCCACATAGAAATTGAATCAAAGATAGTGCTCCTTCTTCACCTTGCTTCAAGAGTTCTAGCCCCTAGAACTCGACTAGCCTCATACCGGTCAGATTTCTCCAAGAACCTGACTCTATCCTCTCAGAACCTCCTCTGAGCTTCTGATTCTCCTTCTTTAGAATCTTTACAACTCTTGTTAGGATCAGATAAGGCTTTGTCTTAAATCCTAAAGCCTTGTATTAAAACTAAGATAGATTGTAAGAAAGAAAGGAAAGCAACCGAAGAGAAATTGGAAATCCGATCTGAATGCCTCAGGCACCCAGCACCCAGGCCAATTTATAGCCATCAGAGGGATGCCAAAAGAGAGGGACACATCTCATCCAAGAGGCCTATCTGATCTGATTATCAAAGATAAGAGTTTCTTCAAACAGAATGACTCTTATCAATGATACGTTGATCAGCACCCTGCTTTGCATGCGCGACCAGAGAAAGGATGTTTTTGCATCCCTTCTCAAATCAAAAAAATCTTTAAAAATCCACATTAATAAAGGATTCAATCTTGATTCTATAACACCTAATGAGTAGAAAAAAATTCTCACAAATGGATATGTTCTCAAATCCTTTCATGCAAAGGCTGATCATCACGCGCACACACACGTGAGGAAGATTCTGACGTCTGTTTGGCCATCTGATAAGTCTGAAAAAATTTCAAAAAAATCACCAAAAGTAGCTTAAATATGAATATTATCACAAAAAATTATTTCAATTTGAAAGCATTTGATCAAGAGAAGGACTCTCTAAATCATAGAGAGATGCGATGCTTCTGTATGTGCGCACCAGACATCCTTCTTTTTCTAATTTTTTCTCCACCCCAAAAATTCTAGAAAAAATATATCTCATGACTTAAGATGTGCACCAAAAGATGGAGGGTGATATGGGCTACCACATGCATCTTAATCCCAAGCTAGAAGGACTCCTCCTTTTGCCCACGCCAACATGCACGTGCAAAATCTGTTTTGCACCAAAAGTCCTTCACAACTTGGACTCTTTATAATTGGTGTTAATATAGGATGTGGTATCCTAATTTGGGCTGCTTTCAGATGGGATGACCTGACCCAAATACTCACTAAATTGAGCTAGCTAATTAGCAAAGGATGAGACCAAATTGATCTCCAGAGAAGCAAGGGTTCCACACATGCTAGCAAGCTTACTGGAATCCTGATTGAATCTAAAATTTCAATCAACCTTTTCCAAAAGGGTCCTTAGCCAATTTTCATATATGTGTGACCTATTGGGTTTCACATCTTGTCGACAGTAGGTCTAGATGCAAGTTGATCAAATTTGATTAGATTTCAATCTAATCGACTTAGGTCCAATTGAGCTAACCCGAGCTTAACAATTACAATCCTTTCTAATTGGCAATCGAATTTAACTCTTTAATTCAATCAAAAATTTATAAGTCAAGATTGATATCTAGTAATATATCATGACTACTCAAAAGATTTAAAATTTAATAGAAATACTAAATATACCCTTCAGTGATAAGTTATCGTGCAATTCAATCCTTCGATCATCTCTGCACCCTGAATATATTCATGAGTATAGAATCATGTCAAACTCTAACACATATTCATATCGATTCTTAATTAACCAATGATGACTCTAATAAAGAAGCATTAGAAACTCTTTCTAATCTCCTTCCTACTTTTGATCAAAAGACTTTTCTCGAGTCATCTAGGATTGAGAATACATAGGATGCGATCTCCTCTTACTAAGAGTGATCGATTCTATGTTGACCTACTCACAACCTTCATACACACTCTACCATATTCAGAATACTCCGTACATGTCTTAGTGCTATGTCTGGATATGAACCAAAATATGGGTTCATGTGCACAAGATTCCATGGTGGTCTCAGGTCTAAGGATCATTTGCACAACTTCCACTTAGAGAACCATCTTTGACATGCAAGGCTTCCTTAAGATGTCTCTTTCATCGAGTCAATTCAGTGGACTCATTTTTTAAATGAGCACCCACATCCTTGTATTAGTATCCCACATAATTGACTAGTGAGATCTGCCACCCTCTCCATCGAGCATATATAGGATGTGTCAGTCTAGCCAGAACATTGATCATTGACTCAATGCTTCTATGATCAAGAATGTTTAAGATTAGGATTTTAGGATTTTAGATCTCACTAGCATGACCCATTTATGTCTCCTAAAACTATTGTCTTAATCTTTAGAGTTCATCATAATCTTAGACATAATAAGATGCAACTAATATGATGAATCAATGCCTCAAATAATAAATATCATTATATGAGTTGGAAAATTATAAGAAAAATTTCATCGCAACACACTTGCGATTAGCTTATAGGACACTCTTCTTTCAATCTCTCACTTGCACTAAAGTCAATCATCTTTGTATCTCATACAATCAAGATGGTGATCATATAGCTACTATGGTATGGCTTTAGTGAATGGGCCTACTATATTATTCTTTCTGTCTATTCATTCAAGGATAACATCTTGTCTCTAATGAGATGGAAGCATCTGAGGATGTGCTTGAATCTATAATGAGACCTGGGTTCCTTAGCTTGAATAACGATCTCAGTATTTTCACAATAGAGTGACATCGATCCTTCATTCTTAGGAACGATTCCTAAATCAATGATGAATTTTTTTTCATCCAAATAGCTTCTTTAATGGCTTCACTAGCAGTGATGTACTCTGCCTCAGTAACTCAGTCAGATACTATTTGCTGCTTGAAACTCTTCCAACTCACTGCCCCATCATTTAGGATAAACACATACCCTGATACTGACTTGCTATCATCTAGATCAGATTGAAAACTAAAATTTGTATATCCCTCTAGTTTCAACTTTGACTCTCCTCCATATATGAGAAAAATATCTTTAGTCCTTCTTAGGTACTACAAAATATTTTGCACAGCTTTTCAATGATCCTCCCTTGGATCAGTCTGAGATCCACTAGCTATGCCTAAAGATAAGCTACATCAGGCCTGGTACATAGCATGGCATACATAATTGATTCCATAGCCGAAGCATAAGAGATTTCATTCATCCTCTTCCTCTCTTCTGGTGTCTTAAGACACATTTTCTTAGAGAGACATATACCATAACTTGTAGGCAGGTAACCTCTCTTACTTGCCTCCATATTAAACCTCTTTAATATAATATCTATATACTGTGACTAGAATAAGCCTAACATTCTTTTAGATCTATCTCTATAGATCTTTATATCCAGTATATAGGATGCTTCACCTAAGTCTTTCATAAAAAACTTATTCGATAGCTAAGTCTTGATTGATTGCATTATTGGAATATCATTTCCAATGAGCAGTATGTCAATGACACACAGAATCAAGAAGACAACAGCACTCCCACTTGTCTTCTTATATACACATGGTTCATCCTTATTTTTGATAAAGTCAAACTCTTTAACTGTCATATCAAATTAGATGTTCCAACTCCTCAAAGCTTGCTTCAATCCATAAATAGATCTCATTAGCTTACATAGTTGATTTGCCCTCCTATTTGAGGCAAATCCCTCGAGCTAAGTCTTATAGATATCTTTTTTTAAATTATCATTAAGGAATGTGGTCTTGACATCCATCTGCTAGATCTCATAATCGTAGTATACCGCTATAGCAAGCAAAATCCTGATAGACTTGAGCATAGCCACCAGTGAGAAGGTTTCATTATAGTCAATTTTTTATCTTTGTTTGAAATCCTTCACCACCAACCTAGCTTTGTAGGTTTCTACTTGGCCATCTACTCCGATTTTCTTCTTGAAAATGCACTTGCACCTTATTGGGGTCGCACCCTCAGGCACATCAATCAAGGTCCACACTTGGTTGATATATATCGAATCCATCTCAGATTTCATGGCTTTCATCCATCTGTCTAAGTCGCTACTCATGACTGCTTTTGAATAGGTCAGTGGATCATCATCCTGAATAATATTGATCAAATTATCATTCTCAATGACAAAATCATATTCAGAGATGCTTGATGTACTCTATCTGACCTTCGAAGAGAAGGTGTATATTGTGGATGTACCTCATACTTGGATACTTTTGATTGAGGATCTTCTTATGGTTCAACCATAGGTATTTTTAGATCAGTTTATAAGTCATGAACTTTTGTACATTCAGTATTCCTCCCACTGCATCTTTTTTGGATGAGTTCATTTTTCAAAAAGTGGCGTGCCTACTAACAAACACCTTTTGTTCAGTAAGATGGTAGATGTAGTATCCATTAGTTTTCTTAGGATATCCTACAAACCTATACTTGTCTGATCTAGCACTAAGCTTATATCCAAAAAATATTTTTGACATAAGTAGGACAGCCTGAAGTCTTAAGATGTTTAAGATTAGGTTTTTTTCTCTTCCATATCTCATATGGTGTGCTTGCAACAGACTTTGAAGGTACTCTATTTAATATATATATGGCAGTCTATAGGGCATATCTCCAGAAAGATATTGGAAGATCAGTGAAGTAATTCATGGACCGCACCATATCCATCGAAATGCGATTCTTCTTTTCTACTATATCATTTAACTAGGGTGTATATGGAGGAGTTCATTTAGGGAGAATACCTTTACTCTTAAGATGATCAAGAAATTCACTGAATAAGTATTCTCCTCCTCGATCAGATCAAAGAACCTCGATATCTTTTTCAATTTATTTCTCGATCATACATTGATACTCTTTGAACTTATCAAAGGCTTTGAATTTATATTTCATAAGATACACATATCTGACCCTTGATAAATTATCCATAAAGGTGATAAAATAAGAGTATGCTCCTCTGACTTGAGTTATTATTGGTCCACATACATTTGTATGTACTAGGGATAACAACTCATTCGCCCTCTCTCCATGTTCAGAAAATAGAGTCTTGGTCATCTTACCCATGAAACAAGATTCATAAGTTTCCAATGATTCATAATCATATAGGTCAAAAAATTTTTCTTTGTATAACTTGTTTATCCTTGACTCACTAATATGACCAAGATGATAATGCCAGAGATATGTGATATTTACATCTTTCCTCTCTCTTTTCATATTTTTTTTAATATGAAAAATATTTTCATTGAGTGCAAGAATTAAAAAATTGTTATCAATATAATCACTACCATAAAATTTATTAAAAAAAAAATAGAGCATCCATTTCCATTAGCCTTATTTCATAACCTTGTTTTAACAATAAAGATATAGAAATAATATTTCTAATGACCTTTGGCATGTAATAACAGTCTTTTAATTCTAAAATTTTGTCCAAAGACAAATCAAGCATACAGGTTCTCTCAGCCTCTGTGCTAATGAACTCTCCACTTGAGCCATAGAGCTCGAGATCACCTCTTTTCAGATCTTTGATATTTTATAGTCACTGTAATAAATTACAAACATGCGATCTACAGGCGGTATCTAGTACCCAAATATCAGAGTTTGAACCACTCAATGAAAAATAGGTCTGTATCATATACTCACCTTTCGGTACTACACTTGCACCCTGCTTCCATCTTGCAAGATAATTCTTGCAATTATACTCCCAATGTTCAAATTTACCATGAAATGAATAGATGATATCCGTATAGACATCATTGCCTTCTCATTAGTACTGACCAATCCAAAGTCAAGAATATCCAGAACATCAAAGTTCTTCTCCGATATGAGTTTAACTTGCAAGTTCCTCAACCCATCCAAATAGTTAGATCGATCAATATATTTTTATCTATGGTATTATGCAGTGAAAATAAAGAGGCCATAATGTAGATTTAAATCTACATAAAGAATAATAGTATAAGTAGACCACTTATGTTTGACATGTATAACTAGATGAGGACTTTTAAACTAGTTATATCTCTCACTATTTTATCGGATACCATAGCCTTCTCCTATGGTAAATGAAAAATCCTAATCTGGTTTCTTAATAGGGTTGAGATCCTAATTCTTCAATGAAATCTTGTAGATATCACAATAAATCTCAATGAGTTCAAAGGTAGAAAAACTTATCCAATTATGTCTCATGCAACTTTCAACATAATCTACCTCTATAAATACTCATAGCCTTGTGGATATCACAACAAACTAAAGTATTTTTACTTATGTCAGATCTTTCATTTTCATACAGTCATATTTGAAAATTACTATCTTTATGAATATCATAACAAAGTAATATATCCAAATATACTGTAAAGTATATAATATGCACTAAGATAAATCTACATCAATCTCTATAGCAAGCCTTGTGGATATCATAATAAACCTACTATGATATTTGATAGGGTATTAACTAGGCATGAAGGAAGGCATATGTAGTGTTCTAAATACTGAGCTACCTTTATTTAAGATTCAAACTAATCTAATTGGCCAAAAAATATTAAAATTGGTGGGGATCCCCCCATTATTTTTCTTAGACACCAATAAAATTGGCAATGCTAGCAACAGAATCAATTAAATAACCACCATACTTGCAACACTCCTTAGACACCAATTCATTAATCGATTCAAGAAATAGGTCAACTACTAGTTTACAATACTATGTCTTAATATAATTTTTTATAAGGATTTTAATGATCTCAAGCACATCCTAATTCAATCAATCACAATGATGCACTATTATAGTTGTATCTTAATAATCATAACAACTAATCATGGCATCTATTCATATCTCTAAGATATGAAATCATAATCATACAACATGATTATAACTAAGCATCTCAAGCATATCACATATGCATGAAATTCTAATAATATGCATGAATATAAAATACTCTTTTTGTAGTTTTTCTTCTTGGGACATCACAGTACCACCCCTATGCACCATAAGAGTACCCTATAGAATAGGAAGAAAGGATCTATGAACCCTACTAGCTCTTATGATCGGATGGTCTGGTGATGAACCCAATTAGAGTACTAAGCTACTAAGAAAGATTCTATACATACATCATGCATTTTATATTTAAAACATATCTTTAAGACATGCGAGTGTTTGGATGTTCAATCGGGTTCAACCCTTGACCCAACTGGAACCAAACCAAAAATCCATACTTGATCACAATCAAGACAATATTTTAACCTTTGATTATATAGATCAAGGTAGGCTCTGATACCATTGTTGGATTTTGATGGTGCAACAGAAGGGATAGGTGTTTAAAATTTTCATCCAAAATATCCGATGCACCGAAAACCCCAATGCCCAAAAACCCATGACTATAATAATCAAAGTATAATAAATATAAATTAGGATAAGAAGAATACCTATAGTACTAATCTTAATTTTTATAAGACATCCAAGTGTCCACCCTCCAACGGTAATCCCTACAAAAATTGAATCAGAGACGGTGCTCCTTCTTCATCTTGCTTCAAGAGTTCTAGCCCCTAGAACTCGACTAGCCTCATATCGGTCAGATTTCTTCAAGAACCTGACTCCATCCTCTCAGAACCTCCTCTAAGCTTTTGATTCTCCTTCTTTAGAATCTTTACAACCCTTGTTAGGATTAGATAAGGCTTTATCTTAAATCCTAAAGCCTTGCATTAAAACTAAGATAGATTGTAAGAAAGAAAGGAGAGCAATCGAAGAGAAATTGGAAACCCGATCTGAATGCCTCAGACACCCAGCACCTAGGCCAATTTATAGCCATCAGAGGGATGCCAAAAGAGAGGGACACATCTCATCTAAGAGGCCTATCTGATCTGATTATCAGAGATAAGAGTTTCTTCAAACAGAATGACTCTTATCAATGATACGTTGATCAGCACCCTGCTTTGCACGTGCGATCAGAGAAGGGATGTTTTTGCATCCCTTCTCAAATCAAAAAAATCTTCAAAAATCCACATGAATAGAGGATTCAATCCTAATTCTATAACACCTAATGAGTGGATAAAAATTCTCACAAATGGATATGTTCTCACATTCTTTCATGCAAAGGCTGATCATCACATGCACACACACGTGAGGAAGATTCTGACATCCGTTTGGCCATCTGATAAGTCTGAAAAAATTTCAAAAAAATCATCAAAAATAGCTTAAATATGAATATTATCATAAAAAATTATTTTAATTTGAAAGTATTTGATCAAGAGAAGGACTTTCTAAATCATAGAGAGATGCGATGCTTCTATGTGCGCGCACCAGACATCCTTCTTTTTCTAATTTTTTTTCCACCCCAAAAATTTTAAAAAAAATATATCTCATGATTTGAGATGTGCACCAAAAGATGGAGGGTAATATGGGCTACCACATGCATCTTAATCCCAAGCTAGAAGGACTCCTCCTTCTGCCCACGCCAACATGCACGTGCAAAATCTGTTTTGCACCAAAAGTCCTTCACAACTTGAACTCTTTATAATTGGTGTTAACATGGGATGTGGTATCCTAATTTGGACTGCTTTCAGGTGGGACGACCTGACCCAAATACTCACTAAATTGAGCTGGCTAATTAGCAAAGGATGAGACCAAACTGATCTCCAAAGAAGCAAGGGTTCCACACGTGCTAGCAAGCTTATCGGAATCCTGATTGAATCCAAAATTTCAATCAACCTTTTTCAAAAGGATCCTTGGCCAATTTCCATATATGTGTGACCTATTGGGTTCCACATCTATTTGATAATAGGTCTGGATGCAAGTTGATCAAATTTAATTAGATTTCAATCTAATCGATTTAGGTCCAATTGAGCTAACCCGAGCTTAACAATTAGAATCTTTTCTAATTGGCAATTGAATTAAACTCTTTAATTCAATCAAAAGTTTACAAGTCAAGATTGACATCTAGCAATATATCATGACTACTCAAAAGATTTAAAATTTAATAAAAATACTAAATATACCCTTCAGTGGTAAGTTACCATGCAATTCAATCCTTCGATCATCTCTACACCCTGAATATATTCATGAGTATGGAATCATGTCAAACTCTAACACATATTTATATCGATTCTTAATTAACCAATAATGACTCTAATAAAGAAGCATTAGAAACTCTTTCTAATCTCCTTCCTGTTTTTGATCAAAAGACTTTTCTTGAGTCATCTAGGATTGAGAATACATAGGATGCGATCTCCTCTTACTAAGAGTGATCGATTCTATGTTGACCTACTCACAATCTCCATACACACTCCACCATATTCAGAATACTCCGTACATGTCTTAGTCCCATGCCTGGATATGATCCAAAATATGGGTTCATGTGCATAAGATTCCATGGTGATCTCAGGTCTAAAGATCACTTGCACAACTCCTACTTAGAGAACCATCTTTGACATGTAAGTAAGGCTTCCTTAAGATGTTCTCTTTCATCGAGTCAATTCAGTGGACTCATTTGTCAAATGAGCATCCACATCTTTGTATTAGTATCCCACATAATTGACTAGTGAGATCTGCAACCCTCTCCATCGAGCATACATAGAATGTATCAGTCTAGCCGGAACATTGATCCCTAACTCAATACTTTTACGATCAGAAATGTTTAAGATTAAAATTTTAGGATTTTAGGTCTCACTAGCATGATCCATTTATGTCTCCTAAAACTATTATCCTAATCTTTGGAGTTCATCATAATCTTAGACATAATAAGATGCAACTAATATGATGAATCAATGCCTCAAATAATAAATATCATTACATGAGTTGAAAAATTATATAAAAAAAATCCCATCGCAACACACTTATGATTGGCTTATAGGACACTCTTCTTTCAATCTCTCACTTACACTAAAGTCAATCATCTTTGTATCTCATACAATCAAGATGGCGATCATATAGCTACTGTGGTATGGCCTTAGTGAATGGGCCTGCTATATTATGCTTTCTGTCTACTCATTCAAGGATAACATCTTGTCTCTAATGAGATGGAAGCATCTGAGGATGTGCTTGAATCTATAATGAGATCTAAATTTCTTAGCTTGAATAACAGTCACAGTATTATCATAATAGAGTGACATCGATCCTTCATTCTTAAGAATGATTCCTAAATCAATGATGAAATTTTTTTCATCCAGACAGCTTCCTTAATGGCTTCACTAGCAGTGATGTACTCTACCTCAGTAATTTAGTTAGATACTATTTGCTGCTTGGAACTCTTCCAACTCACTGCCCTATCATTTAGGGTAAACACATACCCTGATACTGACTTGCTATCATCTGGATCAGATTGAAAATTAAAATTTATATATCCCTCTAGTTTCAAATTTGACCCTCCTCCATATATGAGAAAAATATCTTTAGTCCTTCTTAGGTACTGCAGAATATTTTTCACAGCTTTCCAATGATCCTCCCTTGGATCAGCCTGAGATCTACTATCTATGCCTAAAGCATAAGCTATATCAGGCTTGGTACATAGCATGGCATACATAATTGATCCCATAGCCGAAGCTTAAGGGATTTCATTCATCCTCTTCCTCTCTTCTGGTGTCTTAAGATACATTTTCTTAGAGAGACGTATACCATAACTTATAGGTAGGTAACCTCTCTTACTTGCCTTCATATTAAACCTCTTTAATATAAGATCTATGTATCGTGACTAGAATAAGCCCAACATTCTTTTAGATCTATCTCTATAGATCTTTATACCCAGTATATAGGATGCTTCACCTAAGTCTTTCATAAAAAACTTATTCGATAACTAAGTCTTGGTCGATTGCATTATTGGAATATCATTCTCAATAAGCAGTATGTCATCGACATACAGAATCAAGAAGACAACAGCACTCCCACTTGTCTTCTTATACACACATGGTTCATCCTTATTTTTGATAAAGTCAAACTCTTTAACTATCATATCAAATTAGATGTTCCAACTCCTCAAAGCTTGCTTCAATCCATAAATAGATCTCATTAGCTTACATACTTGTTTGCCCTCCTATTTGAGGCAAATCCCTCTGGCTAAGTCTTATAGACATCTTCCTCTAAATTATCATTAAGGAATGTGGTCTTGACATCTATCTGTTAGATCTTATAATCGTAGTATACTGCTATAGCAAGCAAAATCTTGATGGACTTGAGCATAGCCACCAGTGAGAAGGTTTCATCATAGTCAATTTTTTGTCTTTGTTTGAAATCCTTCACCACCAACCTAGCTTTGTAGGTTTCTACTTGGCCATCTGCTCTGATTTTCTTCTTGAAAATCTACTTGCACTTTATTGGGATTGCACCCTTAGGTGCATCAACCAAGGTCCACACTTGGTTGATATACATCGAGTCCATCTCAGATTTCATGATTTTCATCCATCTGTCTGAGTCTCTACTCATGACTATTTTTGAATAGGTCAGTGGATCATCATCCTGAATAATGTTGATCAAATTATCATTCTCAATGACAAAATCATATTTCAGAGATGCTTGATGCACTCTATCTGACCTTCGGAGAGGAGGTGTGTATTGTGGATGTACCTCATACTTGGATACTTTTGATTGAGGATCTTCTTATGGTTTAACCATAGGTATTTTTAGATCAATTTATAAGTCATGAACTTTCGTAAGTCCAGTATTCCTCCCACTGCGTCTTTTTTGGATGAGTTTATTTTTCAAAAAAGTGACGTGCCTACTAACAAACACCTTTTATTCAGTAAGATGGTAGAAGTAGTATCCATTAATTTTTTTAAGATATCCTACAAACCTATACTTGTCTGATCTAGCACTAAGCTTATGTCCAAAAAATATTTTTGACATAAGCAGGACAGCCTCAAGTCTTAAGATGTTTAAGATTATGTTTTCTTCCCTTCTATATCTCATATGGTGTGCTTGCAATAGACTTTGAAGGTACTCTATTTAATATATATATGGCAGTCTATAGGGCATATCCCCAGAAAGATATTGGGAGATCAGTGAAGTAATTCATGGACCGCACTATATCCATCAAAATATGATTCTTCCTTTCTACTATACCATTTAACTAGGGTATATAAGGAGGAGTTCATTTAGGGAGAATATCTTTACTCTTAAGATGATCAAGAAATTCACTGAATAAGTATTCTCCTCGATTAGATCGAAGAACCTCGATATCTTTTTCAGTTTATTTCTCGATCATACATTAATACTCCTTGAACTTATCAAAGGCTTTGAATTTATATTTCATAAGATACACATATCTGAACCTTGATAAATTATCCATAAAGATGATAAAATAGGAGTATCCTCCTCTAACTTGAGTTGTAATTGATCCATATACATCTGTATGTACTAGGGCTAATAACTCATTCGTCCTCTCTCCATGTTCAAAAAATAAAGTCTTGGTCATCTTACCCATGAGACAAGATTTATAAGTTCTCCATGATTCATAGTCATATAGATCAAAAAATTTTTCTTTGTATAACTTGTTTATCTTTGACTCACTAATATGACCAAGATGGCAATGCCAGAGATATGTGATATTCACATATTTTCTCTTTCTTTTCATATTTTTTCAATATGAAAAATATTTTTATTGAGTGCAAGAATTAAAAGATTGTTATCAATATAATCACTATCATAAAATTTATTAGAAAAAAAAATAGAGTATCCATTTTCATTAGCCTTTATTTCATAACCTTGTTTTAACAACAAAGGTATAGAAATAATATTTTTAATAGCTTTTGATATGTAATAATAGTCTTTTAATTCTAAAATTTTGTCCAAAGATAAATCAAGCATACAGATTCTCTCAGCCTCTGTGCTAATGAACTCTCCACTTGCACCATAGAGCTCGAGGTCATCTCTTTTCAGATCTTTGATATTTTATAGTCACTGTAATAAATTAGAAACATGCGATCTACAGGCGGTATCTAGTACCCAAATATCAGAGTTTGAACCACTCAATAAAAAATAGGTCTGTATCATATACTCACCTTTTGGTGCTACACTTGCACCCTGCTTCCATCTTGCAAGATAATTCTTGTAATTGTACTCCCAATGTTCAAATTTGCCATGAAATGAATAGATGATATCCGTATAGACATCATTGCCTTCTCATTAGTACTGACCAATCCAAAGTCAAGAATATCCAAAACATCAAAGTTCTTCTCCGATACGAATCTAACTTGCAAGTTCCTCAACCCATCCACATAGTTGATCGATCAACATATTTTTATCTATGGTATTATGCAGTGAAAATAAAGAAGCCATAATGTAGACTTAAATCTACATAAAGAATAATAGTATAAGCATACCACTTATGTTTGACATGCATAACTAGATGAAGACTTTTAAACTAGTTATGTCTCTCACTATTTTATCGGATACCATAGCCTTCTCTTATAGTAAATGAGAAATCTTAATCTGGTTTCTTAATAGGGTTGAGACCCTAATTCTTCAATGAAGTCTTATGGATATCACAATAAATCTCAATGAGTTCAAAGGTAGAAAAATCTATCCAATTACGTCTCATACAATTTTCAATATAATCTACCTCTAAAAATACTCATAGCCTTGTAAATATCACAACAAACTAAAGTATTTTTAGTTAAGTCAGATCTTTCATTTTCATATAGTCATATTTGAAAAATACTATCTTTGTGAATATCACAACAAAGCAATATATTCAAATATACCATAAAGTATATAATATGCATTATGAGAAATCAACATCAATCTCTATAGCAAGCCTTGTGGATATCATAATAAACCTACTATGATTTTTGATAGGGTATTGACTAGGCATGAAGGAAGGCATATGTAGTATTTTAAATACTGAGCTACCTTCATTCAAGATTTGAACTAATCTAATTGGCCAAAAAATGTTAAGATTGGTGGGGATCCCCCCATTGTTTTTCTTAGATACCAATAAAATTGGCCACACTAGCAACGGAACCAATTAAATAACCACCGCATTTGCAACACTCCTTAGACACCAATTGATTAATCGATTCAAGAAATAGGTCAGCTACTAGTTCACAATACTATGTCTTAATATAATTTTTTATAAGGGCTTTAATGATCTCAGAACATCCTAATTCAATCAATCACAATGATGCACTATTATAGTTGTATCTTAATAATCATAACAACTAATCATGGCATCTATTTATATTTCTAAGATATGAAATCATAATCATACAACATGATTATAACTAAGCATCTCAAGCATATCACATATGCATGAAGTTTTAATAATATGCATGAATATAAAATACTCTTTTTGTAGTTTTTCTTCTTGGGACATCACAGTACCACCCATATGCACCATAAGAGTACCCTAAAGAATAGGAAGAAAGGATCTATGAACCCTACTTGCTCTTATGATCGGATGGCTTGGTGATGAACCCTATTAGAGTACTAAGCTACTAAAAAAGATTCTATACATACATCATGCATTTTATATTTAAAACATATCTTTAAGACATGCGAGGGTTTGGATGTTCAATCAGGTTCAACCCTTGATCCGACTTGAACCAAACCAAAAATCCATGCTTGATCACAATCAAGACAATATTTTAACCTTTGATTATATAGATCAAAGTAGGCTCTGATACCATTGTTGAGTTTTGATGGTGCAATAGATGGGATAGGTGTTTAAAATTTTCATCCAAAATATCTGATGCACCGAAAACCCCAATGCCCAGAAACCAATGACTATAATAATCAAAGTATAATAAATATAAATTAAGATAAAAAAAATCTATAGTATTAATCCTAATTTTTATAAGATATCCAAGTATCTATCCTTCAATGGTGATCCACACAAAAATTAAACCAATGATAGCGCTCCTTCTTCACCTTACTTCAAGAGTCCTAGCCCCTAAAACTCGACTAGCCTTATACCGATCAGATTTCTTCAAGAATCTGACTCTATCCTCTCAGAACCTTCTTTGAGCTTCTAATTATTCTTTTTTAGAACCCTTACAACTCTTGTTAGGACTAGATAAGGTTTTTTCTTAAATCTCGAAGCTTGTTCTAAAACTAAGATAGCTTGTAAGAAAGAAAGGAGAGCAATCAGAGAGAAATTGGAAACCCGATCTGAATGCCTCAGACACCCAGTACCCAGGCCAATTTATAGCCACCAGATAGATGCTAAAATAGAGGGACACACCTCATCTAAGAGGCCTATCTAATCTGATTATCAAAGATAAGAGTTCCTTCAAACAGAAGGATTCTTATGAATGATACATCGATCAGCACCTTGCTCTGCATGCATGACCAGAGAAGAGATGTTTTCGCATCCCTTCTCAAATCAAAAAAATCCTCAAAAATCCATGTAAATAGAAGATTCAATCTTGATTCTAGAACACTAATGAGTGGATAAAAATTTCTACAAATGGATGTGTTCTCCATCCTTTCATGTGTAGGCTGATCATTACATGTGCACGCACATGAGGAAGATTCTGACATCCGTTTAGCCATTTGATAAGTCTGAAAAAATTCTAAAAAAATCACCAAAAATAGATAATTAAATGTAAAATATTATCACAAAAAATAGTTCTAATTTGAAGGTATTTGATCAGGAAAAAGACTCTCCAAATTATGGAGAGATGCGATGCTTTTGCATGCATGCGTCAGACATCCTTCTTTTTTTAATTTTTTCTCTACCCCAAAAATTTTAGAAAAAATATATCTCATACTTTGAGATGTGAATCATAGGATAGAGAGTGATATGGGATATCACATGCATCTTAATCTTATACTAGAAGGACTCCTCTTTCTGCCCACGCCAACATGCACGCGCAAAACCTGTTTTGCACCAAGAGTCCTTCACAACTTGGACTCTTCATAATTGATGTTAACATGGGATGTGGCACCCCAATTTTGATTTCTTCTAGGTAGAATGACCTAATCCAAATATCTACTAAATTGGGCTAGCTAATTAGCAAGGGATGAGACCAAATTGATCTCCAAAGGAGCAAGGGTTCCACACGTGCTAGCATGCTTATCGGAACCCTGATTGAATCCAAAATTCCAATCAACCTTTTTCAAAAAGATCCTTGACCAATTTTTATATGTGTGTGACCCATTAGATTTTATATCTAGCTATCAATAGGTTTGGATGTAAGTTGATCAAATTTAATTAGATTTTAATCTAATCTATTTAGGTCCAATCGAGCTAACTTGAGCTCAACAATTAGAATCCTTTCTAATTGGCAATCGAAGTAAATTCTTTAATTCGATCAAAAGTTTACAAGTTAAGATTGACATCTAGCAATATATCATGACTATCCAAAAGATATAAAATTTGATAAAAATATCAAATACACCCTTCAGTGGTAAGTTACCGTGCAATTCAATCCTTCGATCATCCCTGCACCATGAATATGTTCATGAGTATGGAATCATGTCAAACTCAAATACATATTCATATCGATTTTTAATTAATCAATGATGACTCTGATAAAGAAGTGTTAGAAATTCTTTCTAATCTCCTTCTTGTTTTTAGCCAAAAGAATTTTTTCAAGTCATCTAGGATTGAGAATACATAGGATGCGATCTCCTCTTACTAAAAATGATTGATTCTAGTTGACCTACTCACAACCTCTATACATACTCCACTATATCCAGAATACCCCATACATGTCTTAATGCCATGCTTGAGTATGAACCAAAATATGGATTCATGTGCATAAGATTCTATGGTGGTCTCAGGTCTAAGGATCACTTGCACAACTCTCACTTAGAGAACCATCTTTGACATGCAATTAAGGCTTCCATAAGATGTTATCTTTCATCGAATCAATTCAGTGGACTCATTTTTCAAATGAGCATCCACATCTTTGTATTAGTATTCCACACAAGTGGCTAGTGAGATCTGCCACCCTCTTCATCGAGCATACATAAGATGTGCTAGTCTGTCCAAAATATTAATCTCTAACTTAATACTCCTACGATCAAGAATATTTAAGATTAAGATTTTAGATCTCACTAGCATGACCTATTCATGTCTCTTAAAATTATTATCCTAATTTTTGAGGTTCATCATAATCTTAGACATAATAAGATGCAGCTAATATGATGAATCAATGCCTTAAATAATAAATATCATTACATAAGTTAAAAAATTATCAAGAAAAGTTCCATCGTAACACACGATTGGCTTATAGGACACTATTCTTTCAAGATCATCGATAAAGAAGTCGACAATCTCCTCCTAGTTGGCTTCATCAGAGAAGCTAATTATCCCGATTGGCTCACCAATTTTGTAATGGTGAGAAAAGTCAATAAAAAATGAAGAATCTGCATCGACTATACAAATATAAATGAAGCTTATCTGAAGGATAATCTTTTTTGTCAAAGATCGACCAACTAGTTGATGCAACTTTGGAACACCAACTCTTAAGCTTCATGGATGTCTTATGGATTATAATCAGATTCGGATGGCACCTGAAAATGAGGAGCACACAGCCTTCATAATCGATAAAGGTATTTACTGTTACAAAGAATGTCATTCGGTTTAAAAAATATCGGAGCTACTTATCAATAGCTAATCAACAAAATATTCAAAGTACAAATTGGACGAAATATGAAAGTTTATGTGGATGATATGCTGGTGAAAAGATCTCAAACTACTGATCATATTCGAGATTTAGAAGAAGCCTTCGACACACTTCGACGACATCAGAATAAATTAAGTCCAACCAAGTGTGCATTCGGAGTAACTTCAAAAAAACTTTTTGAATTTCTTGTGTCACAATAAAGAATCAAAGACAATCTCAAAAAAATAAAAGCTATCATCAATATGAAGCATCCAAGCTCCAAAAAAGAGATACAATAACTTAATGGAAGGTCGCCGCACTCAGTCGATTTATCTCAAGATTGGCAGAAAGATGTTTGTCCTTCTTCGATAAGCAAAAGATTTTTCATGATCGGATGAATGTCGATGATCCTTCAAAGATCTAAAATGATATCTGGCATCCCCACTGCTACTTACAAAATTGAAGGTGGGAGAAACTTTATATCTCTATTTAGCGACTTCAATGGAAGCAGTTAGTTCGATACTCATCCAGGAGGATGAAAGCTGAATTCAATGATCTATTTACTACACTAGTAAGGTACTTTATAATATCAAAATAAGATTTTCAAAGATGGAGAAGATGATCTATGCTCTAATCATACATTGCAGCGACTTCGTCTATACTTCCAAGCACACCCCATTGTTGTCTTGACAGACAGCCATTGAAGATGATTTTATACCGACTTGATACTTTAGGTTGAATGATAAAATGGGTAATAAAACTTAGTGAATTTGATATTCAATATCATCCATGTCCGTCGATGAAGGCACAAGTTTAGGTCGATTTCATCACTGAATGTACCATACCTGATAATAATTCTAAGGATGAATCCAATAATAAAATAAAGCAAGTTGAAACTTTCGAACCCGACTTGACATCGGTGTGGGTGCTACATATTGATGGAGCATCCAATGCACAGGGTAGTGGAGCCGATCTCATCCTCACCAATTTCGAAGTGATTGTAATCAAATATGCCTTTCAATTTAATTTCAAAGCTTCAAATAATCAAATTGAGTATGAAGCTCTCCTAGCCAGCTTAAAGATTGCCAAAGAGCTTGATATTGATAACCTGAAGGTCTTCACAGACTCATAGTTGATTACTAGGTAAGTTAAGGGCGAGTTTGAAGCCCGTGAGCTCATTATGATGAAGTATCTTCAAAAAGTGAGAGATCTTATATCGACTCTAAAATATTTTGAGATCTCTCACATTTCAAGAATAGAGAATACTCAAGCGATGCACTTTTTCGACTTGCAACCAGTTCATTCAATTCACTGGGTCAGACATTCATCAAATATCTTGAACAGCTAAGTATTGATAAAGTCGAAGAAGTGCTACAACTCAATGATGAGCCAAGCTGGATGGACCCGATCATCTAATATTTAACTGATGAAACTCTACCCACAGATCCTTCAGAAGCCAGAAGACTTAGATGGATGGTCTCATAATATATTTTGATGAATGACCAACTTTATAAAAGATCATTTTCTCTTCCCTTACTGAAGTGTTTGAGACTAGCAGATATCGATTATGCACTCTGAGAAGTTCATGAAAGAATTTGTGAAAATTACTTGGGGGGCAAATCTTTGACTAATAAAATTTTATGACAAAGATATTATTGGCCCATCATGAAGAAAGATGTAGCTGAACTCATCCAAAAATGTGAACCATATCAGAAGTATGCAAATATACAACATCAACTGACCAGTCAGCTGACATCAATTATTGTACCATGGTCCTTCACACAATGGAGAATCAACATACTTGGCCCTTTCTCTCCGACATCTGGTCAAAAAAAGTTTATAGTAGTTGCCATTGATTACTTCACCAAATAGATAGAAGCTGAACCACTGGCATAAATCACTGAAAGTAAAATAGAAGCTTCATTTAGAAGTCAATCATATACAAATTTGATCTACCACACACCATCATCACTGATAATAATCGATAATTCGGCAATCAAAATTTCAAAGAGTTCTGTACAAAATTCTATATTATATATAAGCTCATGTCAGTTGGCCATCCATAATCCAACAGTGAGGTAAAAATGACAAATCGAATAATTCTACATGATCTCATGACCAGACTGAATGAAGCAAAAGGTCTCTGGATGGAAGAATTGTATCTGATTTTATAGGCGTATCGGACAACCTCTCATATACCAACAGGAGAATCATCATTCAACCTGACTTATGAAATAGAAGTGATGATCCCACTTGAGGTTGGATTACCATCGACAAGAGTTAAACTGTATAATGAGCTGAGCAATTCAGAATATCGGAGAGCCAATTTAGACTTACTTCCAAAAGTCTGATAGCAAGCTTAGATCCAAATGGCAGCATATTAGCAAAGAGTAGCCCGATATTATAATACAAAAGTTAGACCGAAGGTCTTCCATCCAGGAGATCTGGTCCTAAGAAAGGCAGAAGTTTCAAAGCCCCTGGATTAGGAGAAGTTATCTCCAAATTGAGAAGGACCCTACAGAATAATCGAGATATTTCGACCGGATGTATATCGGCTAGAAACTCTTGATGGAACAACTATTCCTTGGACTTAGAATGTCGATAATTTGAAGATGTATTATTAATAAAGTTGTTCACATATACAATGTTCAGAATGAAACATTGGAATTCAGAATCATGAAAGCTTCAATTAATTACATCTACAAAATGACATCAAGGCAATATCGATCAAATTTTTACTGACTACATCTCGATTTTTTACTGTAAAAACTGACATACCGATTATATCTCGATTTTTCATTGTAAAAATCAACACACCGATTATATCTCAATTTTCTACTATAAAAACTGACTCTAGTCGAATGACTACTTATGCCGACTTAGTTTTAACTAAGCAGAATATTATGTCGGTTCAACTCTGGTCGAATCAAAAATATACTGACTTGACTATGGTCAGTCGAAAGATATTCGACTTAAAACTGTCTATCAAATAACTAGATATACTGACTTGACTACGATCGATCGAAGGATATTCGACTTATCACTGTCTATCCAAATACCTAAAAGGTAAAGTATGTCGACCGACACTCGACTAATAGATAAATTCTACAATAGTTATTATTGAACATCCGATTTACTGATGGATAATCGATTATTCGATTATGATTCTACAATATTAAAAGTACAAAGAAGAATATCAAAAAGAGTTTGTACTTAAAATTTTTTCTTTTCATTCACTGAAGAGAAGGTTATAAAATTGGACCCAAGATCTGATTACAAAGTTTGTCCAATTACAAAAAGAAAAAAGAGGAAAATCCTACATCGATCACCAGTCGATCTCTTCATCACCTTGCTTCGGAATAGCTTCGGTATTTGAAGTAGGTCTTGGTGCAATTGGTGTGTCATCTTCAACCGACGTGGATCCCTCTTCAGCAGCCTCTTTTTCTAAATTAGGAGGAACAATACTGCTCAAGTCCAAAATCGGATATAATTTTTCGACCGCATCTTGGCCATCCTCATATTCAACACAGTAGGAGGCGAATCCATCCTCAAGAATCTCCTCCTTGAATTCTTTCAAATTCTTAAAGTTCTTGACAGTCAGATTTAGGGCATCTCTCGCCGACTCAGCTTCAATCTTAGTTTCCTCTCTCATTCAGTTGTCGCTTGGAGTTGTTCAATGGCAGCAGTCTTTTCGATGGTGACGACCGCCACCTTGTCCATCCATGATCGATGAAAGTCAGCGATCTTTCGATATCCATTCTTTAAAGCATGCATATTGTGTGCCCACTAAAAATAGAAGATAAGTCAGATAAAAAAAAGGAGAGAAGGAGGAATGTTAAAAAATTACCCCAAGTATCGTTGGATAGAAAGAAGAGAACATTTTGGATACCGTTTGATTCTTTCTGTTCTCCATATCAGTCGAGAGAAGAGCAGCTTCGATGAGTCATCTGGCCAATGATGGATTGGCTAAGGCTGACTCACCTTCAAAAATTCTGATGTCAAAGAGTGTGGGAAGGCCCGCAGATGATCCATCATTGATCAAAGTAACCGATGCCTTCCCCTGATCTTCAGTCGACGGTCGCATGTTTGAGACTGTCGGGAAGTCAATGCTTGACTGTGCTTGAGATTGCTCAATTAGGGGAACAATTGGTGCAGTCGCAAATTGCTCAGGCTCGATCGTGACTTTCGACCTAGCCCAAACCCCCACTGATGGTTCTGCTATAGCTTCTTCAATCTCTCGTTGCCCCGACTCCAGTGGATGGCACTTCAGTCGGAAGAAGCATTGTCGGGGTCGATAATGCTAGGACTGACTCGAGGGTTGCCTCCGATAGAATGTCAGATTTCCTTGCTAGTATTGATGGAGAATTAGCTCGATTCTTTCTCAATGGTCGGGAAGATCTAGCATCGATCGCTGCCCTCTTTTTGACAGCATATGAACGGATGTCAGCAGTCGACACTTGTGCCCTTGTTCGCATAGCTGCAATCAAAAGAAAAAGATCAGTATAAAGTTCAAAAGTAGATAAGAAAAATGAAGCGACTGACTATGTTATACTTAGAGAAGTTATCGAACTAAGTCTGGCATCATAGAGAGCTTGTTCGGTCATCAGCTCTCACTGTGGTGGAACTTTCATATCTTTTAATCGAAAAAAATCTTTTCGATCAGCAGTCTCCACCTGACTATTCTCGTTGGAACTGATTCTTGAATCACCCCAGTGTGAAGGAAAGCCCCAAGGAGAAGAGAAGAAATAAAGAAAAATTAATTTTTTCATCTTTGGATGGATGATGGAAGATCGAAGATGAAAGAAAGATCTTTTCTCAGATTGAAAAACCACCAACCCTTGATCTTAGGATGAGGACGAAGGACAAAGAAAGATCAAAAGAGAGAAGGATGAGGATCAGTTGGGATAAGCTGACATAACAAAGCAAAACTGATAATCAGCCAGAAGGAGTTTGGAGCCAGCTGAGTAGGATAAAGACCATAATAGTCAAAAAAATTTCAGACGAACTCCAAAATCAGAAATCAAAGATCGATTCGAAGGTCCTCGACATAAAATGTGACTTGGTCCGAAGGAGGAGAGTTCACTCGACTGTCCGGACCAGGAGTGAAAAGCTGATATTGCTATGAAATATGATATTATTTTCGAAGCTACTCAACATTGGGCCCAGATAAGGAAGAAACTTCTATTTTTGGACCTGAGGGAGAATCGTCGGTCAGATTCTTCAATCGACTATCTCGAGAAGATGAAACTTTTTTACTTGCCATTGAAAATGGAGAACTAAAAAAGAGAAGAAAAACTCTAAGAGAAGGAAAGGGGAATTCAACCTGAAGTCAAAAGATGATGCAAGGAACAGAACTCGAAAGCACCTAACATAGGGGCAGCAGAACTTTCTCTTGTAGAGAAAAGCAACAAATGCAAAACTAAAGTCCAAATGAAAGCGACTTTATATATATAGGACCTCTCAATGGTCTGGATGAAATTAGTCAAATCAGGATCTCCTCAGATATCGACATGTGACGACATCAAGGCCGACCATTGATCAGACGGTTCGACGCATGTGCTCTCAGATCATGCCACCTCACCATAATCTGTGTGAACAGGTCAGAGCCAATGATGTTTGGACATGTGGCCAAGTTCTACTCAAATCATCCAGATTCTTCGGATGCCAAATTATCTTCCCGAAATGACATCCCAATGATGATCTCGCAGATATCAAAATAATAAAATAACTGGAAATCTCTCATATTTCAAAAATTATTAATGCCAGCAGCTGAATCGGGGCTCGAAGCAGCACATGATATGATAACTCTTTGTTGAAAAATATGTTCCAAAACCAATCGTCAGTCTGTTGATAGTTGTGCTATTTGATGTAATTATATATAAATTAATTAATAAAATATTTATTTGATAATTTTCATCATAAGCTTGTACATCTTCTACATCGAACTTCTATGTTATAATGAAAGTATTTAGGACTATTTTAAATTAATAAAGGAAGATTTATCATTTAGTTCTTAAATGAGTTTGCGACCAAATGATATGCTATTACTAGGATGATAAACATATCAAGTATAGGTCGTTGTGTGCCATATAGGTTGGTTGGCCTCTTAACCAAGGAGTATGGAGATGTCGGTATGGCATGCAGGTAAAATATAGGAGTACATTTCACTAAACATGATCAACTTCAGAGTACTCTACTATCAAGAGTCACTCTAAAAGGATATGGGTATAAATATCCCTTCGATCTGAGATCACCACGATGACTTGCAAGCAACTCACTGTGCTTTGGTGTCGGACTATCTGAATTTTTAATTCAGGATAGAAGGTTTCTGAGCACAGTCAAGTACTTGTGAAGTCAGTGTATGACTCAAGATAGATTTGATCACTCCAAGAGATTGGAGAGAATGCTTTGTATTTCAATTTAATAAGACCTTGGCTAGGGCAATCCTTGTGAGGAGTCACAGGATTTATCAAGTTGAGATATATAATGGATGTACTATTAAGAGTTGATAGTTTATACTCTAAGTCATCCTAGCATCAAAAATCAAAGGAATGAATTATACGATAACTATATCCGAATAGGTTCTTGAGTGTTGCTTTGCATACATTCAATCTATCCAGACGTCAGGTACCATTGCTAGATGGTTACTCCGATTGGTATAAAAATCAGTTCCTATGCTATCGGCTTAGATTTGAACCTATGGAATCATATACATTAGAAGTTTCTCTCCCATCATATGGCTAATCTGAAGAGTTCCAGTGGATGAAGACTCTGGTGAAGAGTCCTACTGGATGGAGACTCTGCTGAAGAGTCCCACTGGATGGAGACTCTAGAGAAGAGTCCCACTAGACTTGGACTCTATCATTAATAAAGGAATAATTAGTGATTAGATCACTAATTAGCTCAATTTCATTGAGCATTAAAGTCTGGATCAAGTATGATTGAATTAGATTTAATCAGGTCAGGTCTGATTAGGTTATGAGATGACCTAATTGGTAAGAAAGAAATGATCCTGATTTGATCGGATCTATAGCTCAATTAATTTATTGATTTGATAAAATTTAATTAAAATTATAGAAGCCTAATTAAATTAGATTTATCATATTTTATTTGGATCTAATTGGATTGGGTTTGAAAGAAATTCAATTGGTTAAACCCTAGAGTCCCAAATGAATAGGACTCTATCCCTTGCACCACCTAAATTATCTCATACTTTTTCTCACCATACAAAATTAGTTTATGCATAAAAAACTTAAAAAATAACTCTTCTTTTGTCTCCCATTAAGGATAAAAATTTATTGATATTGATTTAAATTCAAATTGATTTGAATTTCAACTTAAAATCTTATCTATATCCTTCCACATGTTGGCAGTTTTTGAAGGTGCCCATTATGTATGAGAAAAAGAAGTCTTCTTAATTTATTTTCTTATCTAATTTTTTTTATTAAGTCTCTCATTAAGTTAGATAAGGGTGAAAAAAGTTAGAGTTAAATTAAAATTTAAAATGATTTGAATTATAACAAACCCAGCCCTTATCTTGTCTTATCTGGTTTATGTGACAATCATAAAAAAGCCATATTTTTGTGTGCCAAACTAAGAGAGCTTTTTACTATGAGATACCAGAGAGAAAGTGGGACAAAAATTCTTCTTTGAGATATGAGCTTTAGGTGGGTTTCATTCTTCCTTGGCATGAACAAAAGAGGAGACTGTTCTCCTCTCGGGTGAGAGACTTAGAACTGTTCTAGATTTTTGGGTGAGGAAAAAATCAAAGAGAAGAGAGTCTTCGTCTGATTTTTCTCTACCATCCAAAATCTTCATCTAATATATCTTTGATATCAAAAAGATTCAAGGCAATCAAAGAAGGAGATCAAGTTAGATATGCCATCAGAAGCCGACTGCACAAGCTAGCACTCCCGTGGAGGGCTGATCGGTTCGAGGAGCTTTGTGTGGACCATCCATAGAGATCAGATGCTTGTGCAGCTGTGAGCGATCAGAGAAAACTTTCAGATCTATATTCTCGATCATGAAGTTTGACTATCCATGCTCAGATATTGGGTTCGGAACCCTAGAAGTGGTAGATTAGGTCTATTACTAAATGTTGTTTTTGGTTCATATGCTTATCATTTTAGATTCAAATTTTTATGTATATAAATTTATATCATCGATCTATTTATAAAAGTTTTAATATTGAATCTTATGTATGTATTTATAGATTAAATAATTTAATCTAATATTCTTTTGTTGAAAAATTTTTGAAATACATGCATGAAACCCCCTGCGCATCCCAACAGTGGTATCAGAGCCAGATTTGATATGACATGATATTATATATATTTAGATCTATAATTTAATTTAAATTAGATTTAATATATGATATTTAGATCTAAAATTAGTTATAGATCTGATCACACAAACTAATATAAGATTGTCCTGCTGTAAGGTTTATTCCTTACAGTACAAAGGTTGTCCTAATTTGTGTTGATCTTTATAAAATCTAATTTAAATTTGAAGTATGTAAAATTTATTTATGATGATTATTATCTGATTTTAATATGATCAAAATATAATAATTAAATTTAAAATAATTTAGATTAGATCTAAATTATTTAGATTAGATGATCTGAGTAGCAAAATAATCGGATCGAATTTGTCACCAGGCTGTCCAGTCATAGGAGGTAATAGACATTAGATCTCTCTTTTTCTCATTCAATTGGATCTTCTTATGATATGTAGGAGTGCCATTGTGACTATATCCTATGAAGATGAATGAGAAAAAAAAACTTTATTTTTCTTAAAATCTTAAGACTGTGTATATAATACATTGTATGAAAAGTAGCTACATCTAATCTTTACAAATAAAATTTAGATTCATGAACATGTTTAGAATAATTTTAAAATAATTTATGATTTATTTTATTACTATTTATGTAGAATTATTTTGATCTAAAATTAATGTAATTATTGTAGTTCGCTTGTTGAGTCGACTCAGTATTATTTGGATTGACTCAGGATCCTGATTCCTCAGCTCAATTTCTATTGAGCTGACTCATTATTATAGGCTAAAAATTATGATTAATAATTTATTATCAATGAGTCAACTAAGTCTTAAAACTTAGTCGATCCATTGTGATGAGTAGGCTCAATCTAGGGGTGAGCCGATTCAAGTTTCAGATCTAAATGATTGTGTATAAAATTAATTATAAAAATATTTTATAAAATTTAAAATTATTTTTAAATATCAAAATCCTACCAACAGTCTCAAATTTAATTGAGAATTAAGTTGAACCTATTAGATCTAGAATTATGAATTAAAGATCTAATGTCATTCATATAAAATATGGGTGATGGATTTATGGGTTAGCTTGATCAGATCCTCCTAATTGGGTTAGACCTAAGGTTAGAATCAAAGATCAAATAGATTAAGAAGAGAAATTAGATTAAATCAATTTTTTTTTTGAGCCAATACAATAGTTGTAGTTGGTCGAGTCCATATCTTTGATTAGATCCAAATGGACTTTGATCTTGAGCTCAACGGTCGAACCCAAATCCATAAGTAGATCCAATTGAAATTGATTAACCAGTTGGTGTCTAAGATAAGTTTGACAGTCTTGATCGGTGGTCATTAATTGAGAGCTACTCACATAGATTGAGTCTATGATGAGTTAATGGCATATCCCTCCCATCAATCTCACTTACCTGGGCAACATAGTGAATCAAGTTTTGATCAAATCGCTTAATGATTAAGGTTGACCCATACTTAATAAGAAATCAGTTTGACTGTTTTAGGTGCCCCTAGTTTGATGTGTCTTTATCCTTGACATGACTTGATGAATTTAGTGGGAGGATTGATGACTTGTCAATTGGACCAGCTTGTTTCTAGTCCATCCTGATCTGACTTGATAAAATTAGTGGAAAGATTGAGATTAGTTGGTCTAGGTATTTAATTCTGATAAATTGTGTTAATCAAATCCTCTAAATTATTAGGTCCATAAAATAAGCTATGTTGGTGCAGAATTCCACCGATGTCGGAGAAGCTGGAGTCGAGAGGATCACGGCCGCCGTCGGGACCTGCAAAGAAAGTCAAAATCGAAGTTGGGGGTGCTCCGACAAGACCCTTCAATGCTCAAGTCAGTACTCTGCCTCAACAGAAATGGAGCACTCGTATAGGATTTTAGCAGAGTTTTGAGATAGTCTTTAGAGCTTAGAGGAGAACGTATCTGGGGGGTCTCTTTTATAGATGAGAGAGTGTGACCGATTGACAGCAACGTCCGTAACTGCCTGGGAGTGGGCCGTTCGGAGCCACGTGGAGTTTGTTACGGAGCGTAGTGGTGTCCGTTGTCAGAGTTGCCGAAGAGTGGTGGGACCACGTGGAGTTTGTTATGGAGAGTGGAGTGGTGTCCATTATCGCGACTTGTCGGAGAGTGGTGGGATCATGTGGAGTTTGTTATAGAGAGTGGAGTGGTGTCCGTTGTCGCGACTTGTCGGAGAGTGGTGGGACCATGTGGAGTTTGTTACGGAGAGTGGAGTGGTGTCCATTGTCGTGACTTGCTGGAGAGTTCGAGCTGGATGGCTGAAGCTCGGTTGGGATGTCTGGTGGGGTGGAATAGCTCTCTGTCTCAGTAATCTAAGAGAAGCTCAGATATTTTTGAGGTTGCTGATGAGTTAACTGTTGTTGGGTACCTTAGGCGTTGATGCTGCAGACGGAAGTCATTTGCTGTAGAAGCCCGAATGAAAACTTTCTATTGGAGAAATCCATCTGAAGTCCGATTGCTAGAGAAGTCTATCTGGAATTTATCTGATGTAGAAGCTTATCTGAAGACTGTCCGCTGGAGAGGTCCGGTTGCATGAAGAATCCGACAGAAGGTCGACCGATAGCAAAATTCGGAAGGTGCTATAGAAGGTTGACCGATAGAAGAGTCCGGAAGGTGTTGTGGTGGTTCGTCCGCTGGGGGAGTCCGGTTGGCACTGTTGAACTCTGGTTAGCACTGTTGAAGGTTGATGGCTGGAGAGGCACAGAAGACACCGGAGATAGTCGGTCACTGTAGAAATCTGACTGCTGGAGCCCGTCTATCGTAGAAGTTCGGATGGAGTCTGATTCTTGTAGAAGCTCGGATGGAGATCGATTGCCGTGGAAGCCCGGATAGAGACCGCTTAGTGTAGAAGCTCGGATGAAGTCCACTTACCGTAGAAGCTCGGATGAAGTCCACTTATCGTAGAAGCTCGGATAAAGTCCACTTGCAATAGAAGTTCAGAGTAGGAATCCGAAAGGCAGTCAACCATTGTAGGAACTAGGATGGAGTCTGGTTACTGTAGAAGTCCTGCTACTAAAGAAGCCTAGGCATTGACAAAGTTTGGAAGAAGCTCGGAGTAAAGTCGATCGTGACAGGAGGAAGTCTGGAAGAGATTCAGAGAGTAGTCGATCACTATAGAAAATCGGCTGGTAGTAAAGCCCAGAGAATATTTGGAGCAGTCCGACAGACAAATGAAGGAGCTCATTATTGGAGAAGTCTGGATGGCATGATAAGAGTTCGTCCATTGGAGGAATCTAGAGGACACTGTGGAAGGTCGACTGCTGGAGGAGTTCGGACAGTACTGTGGAAGCTCGGACGGTCGAAGAAGTTTAGAAAGATGCCGCACAAGGTTGGAAGCTGGAAGAGTCCTGGGAGGGTTGGCCTCTTATGAACTTCAGCTGGGGTTATTTTATACCCAACATCAGTCCCCCTACTTTCGAGTTTGGGATTTGAATGAAGGAAGTACAGAGAAATTTTCACAGCCGAAGTTGCCCCCTTTGATTTTCGTACTCGATTGTTTCTAGATATTTTGGCGTTTGGCACGCCGGTGCTGGAGTCTTTTCAAATCGAGGCGATCCGAAAAGATTTTTTCAAAATTTTTGCTGGAGTGTTGCCCTAGGTATGATGCAATAATGATTCTGTCAGTCGTCAGCCATCTACCACGACTAGTGGGACACGCATTGGTTGTGGGTCGGCCAAAGAAGATCTGCAATCATTATTGCGTCGGACCCTGAGGTCTATTTAAACCCATCCCCCTCCTTCATGGGTTCCACCTTGCCTGAGATTTTTCTTCGATCCCTTCTTCTTGCCCGAGAGCTTCGTCTTCCTCCAGCATCCCTCTCGATCTTAGGCATCCTTCAAGTCGACCCCCATCGCCCTCGCTGCCTTTCTGCACCTCTCGGACCAGCCTAGGTTAGTTTCGGAATCCTTCTTCTTCTTGTTGTTCTTTTATTTTTCTTCCTCTGCATTCCGTCCGTTCAATTTCTCCACGAGTACCTTGTTTCCTATTTTTCTCAAATTTTTAGGAGTTTTTTTTGGGGTTTTCATTTAATTCAAAATATCCTCCTACACTTCCTCCTCTAGCAGTTCTAGGAGTTCGTCAGCTACAGCCCTCCAAAATCCTAGTACTGTATGTTGCCCAGCTATGCAACCCAAGAGGGGGGGTGAATTGGGTTTCTAAAATTTTAGACTTAACTAATGACTTATGAAAAATGTTCGTCAATAGCTAAATGAATGAGGAGAATAAACTTAATTCAAGACTAATTGCCAAAAGCAAGAATGCAAAAAAATAATGAAGAGTTAAAGAGAAGCAATTATGCACACCACAAACAAAAAGATTTATAGTAGTTCGGTGCCAACCTTGCACCTACATCCACTCCTCAAGCTCTTACTTGGGAATTCCAATCCACTAATCTTGTATTCAACCCGAATACAAACGTCGGAAACTCCGACTCTAGCTATCCCAAGCTAGTCCACTTATTTTCCGGGTACAAGCCAACCCAATACACTCCGATTCTAGGTTCGGATCAACCTTCTCTTATTTTGGAACCCTTCCAAAACAAAAACAATCACTCAAACTGAGTAAAATAATTTATAGCACAAATGAGTACAAGAAAAGCTCCTTTAATGAGCGAATATAACTTTAAATACACTTTACTCAAGAGAAGAAGACCCTTTTTGGATTTCCTCAAAGTGGTTGGAGACTTGAATGTGCACTTGAGGAGTTGGTAAGCTTGGATTGATGGCTTCTTGAAAGCTTTAAATGAGCTCTTGATTAGGCCTAAAAAGTTGGCTTGAGAAACCCTTTTTCAAATTCTCTCTTTTGAATGCTCTTGAATGCTCTCTTGAATACTCTTCTTTTTCTCTTTTCAATCTCTTATTTGTTTCCCACCTTTTGAATCCTTTTATAGCTTTAAGAAATAGAGAAAAATATTCTAGGCTGAAAAAGAGCCGTTAGACCACATTAAATGAGCATTAAAAGCACTTAAAACGGGTTAAAAACTAGCCGTTGCGGAGAAATTCCGTCACAGGGGTCGACTCATGGGTCGACTCATGCCTGGGGGTCGACTCATGGGTCGACCTCTGTGGAAAAATACCAGAAAATAGGGTTCTGTATTTTTTGGCCTAAAAACAGCAGGGGTCGACTCATGGGTCGACTCATACCTCAGGGATCGACTCATTAGTTGACTCACAGGTTGTGCCAAGCCAAAAAATCGGTGTGCCAAACAGCTCATGTGCCATGAGTTGACTCATGGGTCGACTCGTAAATTTCAAACATGCATAACTTTCAAAATACAAGTCCAAAAATAATGAAATTTTCACCAATAAATCACAAATCTTTTGTTCTATCATTTGATACTTTCAAATCAGGGTTTTGATAAAATTATGATTTTGCCCCTGAAGAGCAATAGGTCTTTTTCAAATGAAAATTATTAGTACCCCTTCAATTGTTTTGTAATCATCAAAATCAATCTAAGGAGCAACAATCTCCCCCTTTTTGATGATGACAAAACACTTGAACAAAAGTATCTATGTGAATCATGAATTTCAAAAGAATGCATTATAAGTAGTTTGAAGATAAAAAGTAGATTTATTACCAACTTATAAGTGCATTTGCTTGAGAAGAAGATTGATTCTTTTGGTATGTGATACAAGTGCTCATTTGCATAAATAGTTTGCCCATTGCTTAATGATTTGAAAATTTGCTCATTTGATTATGTGATTTTGGTATTAGAGTAGAAAATTTATTTTTGTTATCAGAGCAAGTTGAAACTTGAAAATTTGCTCATTCTCATTTGATTATTTAGTTTTAGTATCAGAGCAAAAATAATTAAGTATACCAATGCATGTCTAAGAATTAATTTGTAAAGTATATCAGAGCATGTCAAATTTTAAGATGTATCAGAGCAAGTTAAATTTTAAAGCATATCAGAGCATGTCTAAGGAGTAGTTTTAAAGGTCGCTCATTTGCATTATACTTAGCAATTTACTCATTATATTTTTAAGTCATTTAATAATTTTGCTTTTGATATTGTTCTTTAATTTCTCCCCAATTCATTTATTTTATTTTCAAGTCTTTTAATAATTTATAATTTTACTTTTGATATGTTTCTTTTTCTTTAATTTCTCCCCTTTTTTGATATCATCAAACATTGTCAGCTCCCCCTCTTTCTCTGAATACATTTTCTCTTTAGTATTTCTTCAAACTTCTTGTGCTAATCATTAATGTTTGCTCCCCCTGAATACAGCAATTATTAACCAAAATATGCCATAGATTACCATAGATATGAATTATCAACAAAGAGAAGATATATAATCAAGAGATGATTGACAGCATAACAAAGAGTAGATATATAATTTAAAACCATAGTTGTTTCAATACATATTTCATAACATAAAAGTCAACTAGCTAATGTCATTACATGGCCCAAAATACAGATCCTAGAAAGAACAAGAGACTAACACCTAAGATCTAGTAAAGCTCATGACTAGATGGATCGGAGTCATCAGAGATAGGGTGAGGAGATGATGGATCTCGACCAAGAGTACGTCCTCTACCCCATCTGCCTCTGTCACGAGTGGAGGTGCTGGCACGAGCAGGTGAGCGAGATGAACTAGGAGGCTGAGAACGTTGAGAGGCCAAAGACTGGACTGAAAGAGTGAGTCTAATGGAATCAAGAACGTTCAGTACTCTCGAAACAGACTGAAGCAGAGCAGTGAACTGAGTAGATGCATGCTCACTCGAGCCTCTGATCTCTCTCCTCAATAACTCATAACCACCCTCCAATGCACCTCTGAGCCTGCCAGCCTCTGCAGTAAGGTCTGTGACCTCAATAGAGCTCTCCTGTGGCTGAGGATGGGCCAAGCTAAGACTTGCCCCTGCAAGTCAAGAACTCTCCCAGTCAGTCTCCAAATGCTGTCCTCGAGCTGTTGAATCCGAATAGACTGATCTGAGATCAACTAAAATATAGTGGAGATATGGGGAATCAAGGTTTGATCAGATGAATCTAATGAAGTGGACCCTGGTATAAATGTAGAAGTGCTCCACTGTCGAGAAAGCAAGGAAGCCACACGCTGAGAAATCTGCTCGATCTGATCATCAGCTAATCTGAACTCTGGAGGAGGTGCTCTGCTCTCTGGCTGATGTACTGGTGTGTACCTCCTGGCAGAATCTGAAGGGCCAGCCTCTGGGTCTGAAACAAACTGGATATCTGGAGATGCTGCCCTGAAGTCATGGAGAGGAGATGAGGGACCTTCTTCTTCAGCTCTATCTTCTACTCTGTCCTCAGCTCTCTCCTCAGAACCCTTGATCCAACCACCATCAGTTTTAGTAAATCCCATGCGGTGTAGAGTGTGTTGGTTGATGGTGTCTGCGTGAGAAAGCTTAGCAGATGCCTCCCCCTCAAAACTGACTCCAAACCTCCTGAAAACTAGTGTGAGAGCCATACCAAAAGGTAGATGTGCCTTGGATCTGTTCAGTGTCTCTCTCATGGCCTCAATCATTAAAGTGGGGAGGTTTAATGGGGTTTGAGTGATCACATGAAACATTATACAAATATCTCGCCTAGAAAGAAGGTCATGCCTACCACTCCTTGGGAAGAAAAGCTTTGTCACTAATTGATGTAAGATCCTCATTTCAATTGACAAAATTTTGGCTTCCAATTTATTCAAACTTCCCGAGTAGTTTCCTCCTAGAATTACACTGATCCCCTCTTCCTTCACTGGGAGTTTCATGTAAGAATATCCCTCACAGGGCAAATGTAGTATCTCTCCCAAAAAATAGGATCCAGACAGATATCAACTCCCTTAACTGTAGAAGTCACTGTTCCATTGCCATAATGCAGATTTTGATAAAATTCTCTAACCAGGTCTACAAAAGTAACTTCCTTGAGAGAGCAGTAAAAACTCCAACCCTGGTTTTTTATCTTTGTCCCAAAGGAGAAACCTTCTTTTTCAAAGAATCTAAAATCTACATTCTTGCCGGTTTCAACCTTCCTATCAGATAGAGGGATTTTGCTAGGGCTAAGGGGAGACTGAGAGGGACCTTGAGCAGACACTGAAGTCGGAATGGGAGTAGTGGAGGACTGAGCAGCTTGCCTTTTCCTGCGAACGTTTTCTTCCAGCTCACGGACTGATTTTCTTCTTTGAGGGAGCTTCATCTTTGGGGCCATTCTTACCACAAGAGCAGGCAGGAAGACTAGGAGGATCAAATGGATGAGTAGTAGGAGGGTTACAAGAGGATGGAAAGAGATTTTGGTGGAGAGAAGAGATGGTTTTGAGAAGAACGGTGGAGGCTAGGGCACACTCCAACCGCTTCAATCAAAGGAGAAAGATGCGAAAATCTCCTTTCCCAGGCGGTGATTTGAGGTGGAGAGAAGAAGGGAGAATGTTCTTGAGCTAAATCTTTAGTTTTGGAGAGAAAGAAGATGAGGATGACGGGTCTTGGAGGGAGGAAGACGAAGAGAATGAGGGGTCGGCTCATGAACAGGTTTAAGATAAAAAGGAATGAACCCGTGGGATATTGGCCGAAAATTACAAGTTTGCCAATGGGTCGACCCTAGGGGGTTGACTCATGAATCACAAAAATTTAAAAAAAATATGAATAAATTTCGAAAAAATTTAAAATTTTGGGAGAAGAAATTTTGCTCAAAGATAGGTTGTGAGAATGATAATCTTGAGCTTTTAGGACCAAGAGAGATGATGAAAATTGATCTCAAATCGATTCCTTGGAAATGGAGAAACATTTAGGCATAAGGATCAAGAATTCCTAGATTTCTCCTAATTTCACAGAATCTATCCTCGCTAAGGGCCTTTGTAAAGATATCAGCTAATTGATTTTCAGTGCAAACATATTCAAGAGTTATATCTTTGTTTTGAACATGTTCTCTTATAAAATGATATCTTATTTCAATATGCTTAGACCTTGAATGTTGAATTAGATTTTTAGTTAGATTTATGACACTTGTGTTGTCACATCTTATGGGTGTGTCATTAAGTTTGATACCAAAGTCTTCAAGTTGTTGCTTAATCTACAAGATTTGAGCACAACAACTTCCGGCTGCAATGTATTCGGCCTCAGCCGTAGACAGTGCTACCGAATTTTGTTTCTTGCTAAACCAGGAGATTAGGTTAACTCCAAGAAATTGGCAAGTTTCACTTGTGCTTTTTCTATCTAATCTACATCCAGCAAAATCAGCATCTGAATATCCTAATAAATCAATTAGTGAGTCCTTAGAGTACCATAACCCTAGAGTTTGAGTACCATTCAAGTATCTAAGGATTCTTTTAACAGCATTCAAATGAGATTCTTTAGGATTAGATTGATATCTAGCACACAAACAAACACTAAACATGATATCAGGCCTACTTGCAGTTAAATATAATAAAGAGCCAATCATACCTCTATAGTATTTTAAGTCTACATATTTACCTTCTTCATCCTTGTCAAGCTTACATGAGGGGCTCATTGGTGTGCCAATTGCTTTGGAGTTCTCCATTCCAAATCTTTTGAGTAATTCTTTGGTGTACTTGCTTTGGGTGATGGAGATTCTTTCTTTTGTTTGTTTGATTTGGAGTCCGAGGAAGAAAGTGAGTTCTCCCATCATGCTCATTTCGAACTCCCCCTGCATGAGCTTAGCAAAGTCTTGACAAAGAGATTCATTAGTAGACCCAAAAATTATGTCATCAACATAAATTTGTATTACTAACATATCATTTTGATTTCTTTTAATAAAGAGGGTTGTATCTACATTACCTCTTCAAAAACTATTATTTAGTAAAAAATTGCTTAGCCTATCATACCAAGCTCTAGGTGCTTGTTTTAATCCATATAAAGCTTTATTTAATTTAAAAACATGATTAGGAAAAGCATGATTTTCAAATCCTGGGGGTTGTTCTACATAGACTTCTTCAGCAATATATCCATTCAAAAATGCACTTTTGACATCCATTTGAAATAATTTGAATTTCATAAAGCAAGCATATGCAAGTAGAAGTCTAATGGCTTCTAATCTAGCAACAGGTGCAACGGTCTCATCAAAATCAATTCCTTCTTCTTGATTATAACCTTTAGCAACCAATCTTGCTTTATTTCTTATTACATTACCATGTTCATCTAATTTGTTCCTAAAGACCCATTTTTTGCCAATTATTGAATAATTTTTAGGTCTTGATACTAAAGTCCAAACATTATTTCTTTCAAATTGATTAAGTTCCTCTTGCATTGCATTAATCCAATTATGATCATTTTCAGCTTCTTCAATAGTTTTTGGTTCAAGATGAGATATAAAAGCACAATGATTAAATACATCTCTAAGTGAAGAACGAGTTTTTACCCCATGCATAGGATCACCAATAATTAACTCCTTAGGGTGATTGTGAACATACCTCCATTCTTTGGGTAAGTCATTTGTACCTTGAGATTGTTCTTGAATTTCTTCACCTCTCTCATCCTGTTTGTCTTCTTGTTCCTCATCCTCTTGAGTTGTTGAATCTTTCAGAGTGATCTCCTTCATTCCTTCTATTAGAGGATCTGCATCATCAACACCCTCATTCTTCCTTGAAGGAAGATCGTTAGATTCATCAAAAACAACATGAATGGACTCCTCTACTACTAAAGTTCTTTTGTTAAAAACTCTAAAAGCTTTACTAGTGGAGGAGTAACCAAGAAAGATTGCTTCATCTGATTTTGCATCAAATTTATCAAGTCTTTCTTTACCATTATTTAACACAAAACATCGGCAACCAAAAACATGAAAATATGCAATATTTGATTTTCTTTTTTTCCAAAGTTCATAGGGGGTTTTCTTTAAATTTGTCTAATCAAAGCACGATTTAAAATGTAACATGCTGTGTTAATTGCTTCTGCCCAAAAATATCTTGGAAGGTTGCTTTCACAAAGCATGGTACGGGCCATTTCTTCTAAGGTTCTATTTTTCCTTTCAACTACCCCATTTTGTTGGGGTGTCCTAGGAGTAGAGAAGTTATGGTCAATTTCATTTTCATCACAAAAGTTTTCAAAGTCTTGATTTTCAAATTCAGTTCCATGATCACTTCGAATATTTTGAATTGAAAATCCTTTTTTATTAGTGACTTTTCGGTAAATTTAGTGAAAATATGAAAAGTTTCATCTTTGTGTGCTAAAAAGAAAATCCAAGTAAAACGAGAGTAATCATCTATAATTACAAAACCATATCATTTTCCTCCTAGACTAGTGGTTCTAGTTGGTCCAAATAAGTCCATATGCAAAAGCTCTAAAGGTCTAGAAGTTGAAACAATATTTTTGGATTTAAATGAAACTCTTGTTTGTTTACCTAGTTGGCATGCATCACAAATTCTATCTTTTCCAAAATTTAGTTTAGGCAAGCCAAGAACTAATTCTTTCTTAATTAATTTAGAAAGAGAATGCATGCTAATGTATGCAAGTCTACGATGTCAAAGCCAACTAGTCTCATTAACTTTAGCATTCAAGGATACTAGGCATTGCATGTTTATTTTGGCTAAATCATTTAAATCTACCATATAAACATTGCCATGTCTATGTCCAATAAATTTAATGCCATCGTTAATAGGACTAGTTACAATGCAAACAGATGATTCAAAAATAACTTTATATCCTTTATCACAAAATTGACTAATGCTTAGTAAATTATGCTTTAAACCATTAACTAGCAAAATATTTTCAATGTATTTGGAGGGAGTGATACCAATGTTACCTATACCGATGATCTTTCCTTTGCCATTATCTCCAAAGGTGACCATCCCTCCATCCTTAGCATCAAGCGTGATGAATTATGATTCATCACCAGTCATGTGTCTCGAGCATCCACTGTCAAGATATCATTTCCTGTTTCCTCCTTGGGATGCTAGACACACCTGCAAACAAAAGTCAAGTTTTTGTTTTAGGTACCCAAGCTTTCTTGGGTCCTTTTTGGTTAGTCATAATGGTTCCTTTTGGAACCCATATTTTCTTTATAGTTGAATTTGCAAACTTGTTAGAGAAGCAAGTGTATGACTTATGCCCTACTCTACCACATTTGAAGCAAGTAATGTTAGAAGACTTGTTACTTAAAGAGTTTACATAGATATTTTTCAGATATTTTTGTTTCTTCAAAGGGTTATAGCCATGTCCAGCCTTATCATATACGGCTTTTTGATTATCAAGAATCATATTGAGTTTATTTGAACTCAAGGTGAACTTTTCTACTATTGGTTTCAGCTTGGCAATTTCATTCTTTAAGCTTTGATTTTCTTGAAGCAAGATGGATTTTTCAATTGAAAAGTTTTTAGCTTGTTTCAATAAAGATTGATTTTTCAATTTTAGCTCTTTGTTCTTCATCCCTAGTTTCTTTAATTCATCAACTAAATCATAGAATGCTTCATGTAATTCTTCAAATGTAAAGTCACTAGGGGTTTCGGAGATTACCTCATTTTCGTGTGCCATAAGGCACAGGTTGGCTTGTTCGGTTGAGGTTTCCTCATCGGAGCTTGAGTCATCACTCGCACTCCATGTGGCCATCATGGCCTTCTTCTTGAACTTCTTGGGACCTTTCTTCAGTTGTGGACATTCAGATTTGAAGTATCCCGGCTTCTTGCACTCATAGCAGATAAGGGGTTGGTCTTTCTCTTTTTCTTTGCTTTATTCCTCTTTTGTGAATGGCCTCTTCCTCATCCCCTGTTTCCTTTTTCTCAAAAATTTCTTGAATCTTCGGGTGATGAGTGCCATCTCTTCATCCTGTTCTTCATCTTCAGTGTCATCAGTTTCTTCATCAGGTGGAGCTGTGGATTTGAGGGCAATGGTTCTTTTCTTTTTGACTTCTTCCTCTTGATGTTGCTTCATGCTTAGCTCATGAGTCATCAAAGATCCAAGAAGCTCTTCTAGAGGTAGAGTGTTCAAGTCCTTGGCTTCTTGGATGGCAGTCACTTTGGCTTCCCAAGTTCTTGGTAAGGACCTGAGAATCTTTCTTACAAGCTCACTGTTAGTATATGACTTACCAAGTCTCTTTAAACCATTAATAATATCAGTAAAGCGAGTAAATATTTCAGTAATGGACTCATCATGCTCCATTTTAAACAATTCATATTTATGCACAAGCATGCTTATTTTAGACTCTTTTACTTGATTGGTTCCCTCATGGGTTACTTCTAACCTATCTCATATTTCTTTAGCAGATGAGCAAGTAGAAATACGATTAAATTCATTTTCATCAAGAGCACAATAAAGAACATTCATTGCTTTAGCATTTAATTGGGCCATCTTCTTATCAACCTCATCCCATTCTTTCTCGAATTTGGTTGATTCCTCACCATCTATAATTTTAGTGGGTGTGTGAGGACCGTTCACTATGATACTCCACATATCATAGTCGAGTGCTTGTATGAATATTTTCATCCGAGCTTTCCAATAGGTGTAATTAGACCCATTGAAAAGTGGAGGTCGATTGGTGGATTGCCCCTCGGCAAGAGAAGTGCCGACATGGGTTGCCATAGATCTTTGGCTCTTTGATTGTTTAGATCAAAGAAGGGCTAGAGCATCGGGCTCTGATACCACTTGTTGCCCAGCTATGCAACCCAAGAGGGGGGTGAATTGGGTTTCTAAAATTTTAGGCTTAACTAATGACTTATGAAAAATGTTCGTCAATAGCTAAATGAATGAGGAGAATAAACTTAATTCAAGACTAATTGCCAAAAGCAAGAATGCAAGGAAATAATGAAGAGTTAAAGAGAAGCAATTATGCACACCACAAACAAAAGGATTTATAGTGGTTCGGTGCCAACCTTGCACCTACATCCACTCCCCAAGCTCCTACTTGGGAATTTCAATCCACTAATCTTGTATTCAACCCGAATACAAACGTCGGAAACTCTGACTCTAGCTATCCCAAGCTAGTCCACTTATTTTTTGGGTACAAGCCAACCCAATACACTCCGATTCTAGGTTCGGATCAACCTTCCCTTGTTTTGGAACCCTTCCAAAACAAAAACAATCACTCAAACTGAGTAAAATAATTTATAGCACAAATGAGTACAAGAAAAGCTCCTTTAATGAGCGAATATAACTTTAAATACACTTTACTCAAGAGAAGAAGACCCTTTTTGGATTTCCTCAAAGTGGTTGGAGACTTGAATGTGCACTTGAAGAGTTGGTAAGCTTGGATTGATGGCTTCTTGAAAGCTTTAAATGAGCTCTTGATTAGGCCTGAAAAGTTGGCTTGAGAAATCCTTTTTCAAATTCTCTCTTTTGAATGCTCTTGAATGCTCTCTTGAATGCTCTTCTTTTTCTCTTTTCAATCTCTTATTTGTTTCCCACCTTTTGAATCCTTTTATAGCTTTAAGAAATAGAGAAAAATATTCTAGGCTGAAAAAGAGCCGTTAGACCACATTAAATGAGCATTAAAAGTACTTAAAATGAGTTAAAAACTAGCCGTTGCGGAGAAATCCTGTCACAGGGGTCGACTCATGGGTCGACTCATGCCTGGGGGTCGACTCATGGGTCGACCTCTATGGAAAAATACCAGAAAATAGGGTTCTGCATTTTTTGGCCTAAAAATAGCAGGAGTCGACTCATGGGTCAACTCATGCCTCAGGGGTCGACTCATGAGTCGACTCACAGGTTGTGCCAAGCCAAAAAATCTACGTGCCAAACAGCTCATGTGCCATGAGTTGACTCATGGGTCGACTCATGAATTTCAAACATGCATAACTTTCAAAATACAAGTCCAAAAATAATAAAATTTTCATCAATGGATCACAAATCTTTTGTTCTATCATTTGATACTTTCAAATCAGGGTTTTGGTAAAATTATGATTTTGCCCCTGAAGAGCAATAGGTCTTTTTCAAATGAAAATTATTAGTACCCCTTCAATTATTTTGTAATCATCAAAATCAATCTAAGGAGCAACACTGTAGATGGACCTCATCCGGTCTTTATACCTGACACCATTCCTAGCTCTTTGACCTCGAACAAACTCTCACTGATTAGGATTCAGTATGGGGTTCCTCCAGAGTACAAGCTTGAAAAATTCAGTGCAGGGGTAAAATGGTAATTTTAAAACTTTTTCAAAATTATGATTTTACAATAAAAAAATATTAATTAATCTAATTAATTGATATGAATTTATCCTATACTAAGATCTAAATATAATATATAGCATGCATGCATTTAAATTTGAAATTCAAATTCGAACATTAAACACTTTATTGTAATGTGTTTAGAACACAATACCTTTGTGCGGGTAGTAGATCGTCATAATCTGATCACTGTCGGAAGAGTTTGATAATTGCGATGCAGTCACACAGTGTGTCTGGCCTCTACGGATCATCCACACGAAGCTCTCGATCTGATCGACTCCTCACGAGTACTAGCTCGTGTTAGAGCCCTTTTGATGGTCGATGCTGATCGAACTTCTTCGATCGATATCTGTCGATTCTTTGGATGCTTTGGATCATCAACAGATATGCTTGAGAGGATGTTGAAGATCTCTCTGAGATTTTATGGGCTCACAACACTCATAGCTCACTTTCTCACTTCCCGAACCCCAGGCTAAAACTCTAGGGAACTCACCGAAAACCTTGCACCCACTTTTCTTTCTTTTCTTTCTTTTTCTCTTGGAAGGATATGGACTTCCTTCTCACGCACAAGACTTCCTCATGCCCCAGAATTTTTCTTCAAAAAATCTTCTTCTTGCACACCCCACTCTTCTCCTCCTTTTATAACAACGTCAACGTCTTATCCAAAAGAAAGGATAAAGATGAGTAATTGCACATTTGAATTCAAATCAAATTTTGAATTCAAATGGACACCAACTCATCCCTTATCCACTAAAGATGTGAGGCATGACTTAAATTATGCATGGAGTGATTTCATGAGAAATATTTTCTCATGTAATAAATGGGATGTAAAAAAAGGGATAAGGTGCAAAGATTGATTACCCATTCAAATTCAAACTTTATTTTGAATTTGAATGGCCAACCAATCATCCTTATCCATTCATATGGCACATTAATGTGGGGCGTGGAGAGGGCTTGGCGTAAGGAAATAATTCATGAGAAGTTCCTTCTCATGAATTCAAATGGGTGCAATGGAAGTGAGGTGGCGCATGGAGATTGGGTCAAGGTGGTTTAATTATTTAAACCAACCTAATTGAACCAAATAAGTTAGGTCCAATTAGACTAATTTAAACCCAACTTAATTAGGTTTAATTAGGCTCAATAAAATTCTAATCAAATCAGGAATTGACTAAGCCCAATCCCTGATCAAATCAGGGACCAAACCATCTCGACGATTAGGTCAACTCTTAACCTAATCGGGTCAAACCCAACTGAATCCAATTCAATTGGACTTGATCCAAAAATAATTACTCAATCAAATTAAGTTAATTAGTGATCAAATCACTAATTAAATCTCTCATAAATACTGAGTCCAAATCCGATGGGCAATCAGGCATTAGAATTCATCAATATGTAACCCTGATCGAAAAATCCCAACCAGTGGGACTCTTGACCCCGGTACCCACAATGTGTGGAACTCATGATCAGAGAATCTTGATTCTCGATCACTGAGTCTCAAACATGTAGGATTCTACATCAGCCATCAGATCAGATAGGAACCTCTAATGTGTGTGACCCCACAAGTTCGAACCTAAGCCGGTAGCACAGGAACCAATTCTTGTACTAATCAAAGTGACCATCTAGCAATGGTACCCGATATCTGGATAGGTCGAAGAGTCACAATCGCAACACTCAGAACCTACATGAATATGGTTACTGTATAATTCATCCTTTTGACCCTTGTGTTTAGGACGACTCAGGGTTAAACTGTCAACCCTGATCAAATCATCCGAATCGTGCTCAACTCAAACAGTCCTGTGACTCCTCACAAGGACTACCCTGGCTAAGATTTTGCTAAATCAAAATACGACTGTACACAGCTCCTAAACTAGAGTGGTCAATTCCATCTTGACACATGCACCGACAAGTCAAGTACTTAACTACACCCAGTAGCCTTCCGTCACTGAATTAAAAATTCAAGTAGTCCAGTGCCTAAGTACAGTGAGTTGCTTGCAAGTCACCGTGACGGTTTCAGGTCGGAGGGATATTTATACCCATATTCCATCGGTAGCAAATCTTGACAGCAGAAATAGCTCTGGAGTCGGTCACGTTCAGTGCAGATGTACCCTTACATCTCACCTGTATGCCATACCAGTGTCTCCACACTCATTGGTTAAGAGGACAACCAACCTATATGGCACACAATGACCTATGCTTGATAAATATTATCGTCCTTAGTAACAACGTATCATTTGGTCGCGAACAGATTTAAGGACTAAACGACAAATCCTTTTTTGTCGAGTCTAAATAGTCCTAAGGACTTCACCACAACATAGGAGTTCATTAGAAGATGAAATATTTTGTGATAAAAAATATCAAAATAATTTTTATTAATTCATAATTCATGTAGATATACAAAAATGAGCACAACCGTCAACAGACTGACGATTGGCTTTGGGACACTATTCCCAACAATCTCTCACTTGGCCTAAAGACAATCGGTGCAGTATCTAATACCCATCTTCGACTTGTAGTCATCGAACTCCTTCACCGCAATGGCTTTAGTGAATGGGTCGGTCAGATTCTCCTTCCCATCGATCTTCTGAAGATTGACGTCACCTCGATCCATAATTTCTCAGATGAGATGGTAGCGGCGCAGAATAGCTTCGTCCACTGGTGTGCCTTTGGTTTCTTCATCTGAGCAATGGCACCAGAGCTGTCACAGTAGAGCAGAACTGGACCAACAAGGAAGGGTGCTACTCTGAGCTTGATGATGAATTTTCTCAGCCACACCGCTTCTTTGGCACCATCTGATGCAGCGACATACTCCGCCTCGCAAACTGAATCAACCACTGTGTGCTGTTTGGAACTTTTCCAGCAGATAGCCCCACCATTAAGGGTAAAATTAAATCTCGACACACTTTGCTATCATCGTGATCAGACTGAAAACTAGAGTCTGTAAACCCTATAAGTCTCAAGTCTGATTCACCATAAACAAGCCACCAGTCCTTAGTATTTCTCAAATACTTCAGGATGGTTTTAACAACCTTCCAGTGATTCTCCCCTGGATCAGATTGGTATCTACTCACTACCCCTAGTGAGTATGCCACATCTGGTCGTGTACATGTCATGACGTACATGATAGATCCCACTACCGAAGCATATGGAATCCTATCCATACGCTCTCTCTCTTGAGGTGTTGTCAGACAATCTCTCTTTGAGAGAGAAATTTCATGGCCTATCGGAAGATAGCCTTTCTTGAAATTCTCCATGCTGAACCTCTTCAGCATAGTATCAATGTACGTGGACTGAGATAATCCAAGCAACCTTTTAGATCTATCTCTATAGATCCTCATCCCTAGGATGTAGGAAGCTTCTCCCAGATTCTTCATGGAGAACTGTGACGACAGCCAAATCTTTATTCCCTGTAATGCAGGGATATCATTCTCGATTAAGAGAATGTCATCCACATACAATACAAGAAATACTACTACTGGACCATTAGCCCACTTATAAATGCAGGGCTCTTCTCCGTTCTTAATGAAGCCATACGTCTTGATCGTCCTATCAAAATGTATGTTCCAACTCCGGGATGCCTGCTTAAGTCCATAAATGGACCTCTGTAGTCTGCACACCTTAGACTCATCTGTGGATGTGAATCCTTTAGGTTGTATCATATACACCTCTTCGTCCAGCTCTCCATTTAGGAAAGCTGTCTTCACATCCATCTGCCAGATTTTATAGTCCAGATGGGCAGCTATCGCAAGCATAATCCGAATGGATTTGAGCATTGCCACAGGAGAAAATATCTCATCATAGTCTATACCATAACGTTGATGATATCCCTTGGCAACCAGATGGACTTTATAGGTTTCCACCTTTTCGTCTGCGCCCCTCTTCCTCTTGAAGACCCACTTACACCCTATGGGTTTTACTCCTTCAGGTGGGTCAACCAATGTCCACACATCATTGACCTTCATGGACTCCATTTCGGATTTTATGTCTTCTAGCCATTTCTCAGAGTCGGATCTCTGCATTGCATCCATGTAGGTGATCGGATCCTCATCATTTTCATCAAGTTCGATAGGATCATCATCCCAGACCAAGAAACCATAGTATCTGTCTGGTTGATGTGGTACTCTACCAGATCGCCTTAAAGGTGCTTGAACAATGGGATCCAGATCTGATCTAACTAAATCCGGTTCAGGTTCAGCAACTTGTGTCGATTTTTTCACCTGTCGAACTTCGTCAAGTTCGACCTTAGAGGCAACAGTCCCTTCACCAAGGAACTCCTTTTTCAAAAAGATTGTCTTAAGGCTGACAAACACTTTTTGCTCATCAGCTAGGTAGAAGTAATACCCTTTGGTCTCTTTTGGGTACCCTATAAAATTACACTTGTCAGACCTAGGTCCAAGCTTGTCCGTAATTAAACGTTTAACATAAGCCGGATACCCCCAAATCCTAAGGTGCGAGAGTATTGGCTTACGTCCTATCCATATCTCATATGATGTTTTGGTTACAGACTTACTCGAAACTCTATTTAGAAGGTAACAAGCTGATTCGAGTGCATATCTCCAGAGGGAGATCAGCAGACCAGCAAACCCCATCATGGATCGAACCATGTCCAACAAGGTCTGATTCCTCCTTTCAGATACACCATTATGTTGTGGTGTTCCAAGAGGAGTCCACTGAGAGAGAATCCCATTCTCCCCAAGATATGTCAGAAAATTATTGGAAAGGTATTCACCTCCTCGATCAGATCGAAGAGTTTTAATATATTTTTCAGTTTATTTTTCTACCTCATTTCGGAATAGTTTGAACATTTCAAATGACTTCGATTTTTGCTTCATTAAATAGACATACCCATACCTCGATAGGTCGTCTGTGAAGGTTATGAAGTAGAAATATCCACCTTTTGCACTTGAGCTCATGGGTCCACATACATTAGAATGTACCAAACCCAAGAGTTCACTGGCTCGCTCACCTTTTTCAGTAAAAGGTGATTTGGTCATTTTACCAAGAAGACAGGACTCACAGGTTAGAAGTGATTCACTATCACCTACTTTAAGAATTTCTTCTTGAGCCAACCTGTTTATCCTGTTCTTATTGATATGACCTAGCCTACAGTGCCAAAGGTAGACTTTTGACACATTATCTATTCTAGGGCATTTACCGGAGGTTTGAACCACATTAACAGGTTGTGATAGAAAGTAAATTACATTATTAAGTTATCCAACAAACATTGTAACACCATTCAAAATGGTATTGCAAACGTTTTCTTTTATTAAAAATTGATAACCATTCATGGCCAAAAGGCCTACAGAAATAATATTTAATAAAAAGCTTAGATAATAGTGACATTCACTCAGAATTATGTTTCGAGAATTGATTACAAGGTTCATGATTCCTAATGCTAGAACTGAAACTTTGCTTCCATCTCCAACATTCAGGAATCTCTCGCCTTCATTAAATCTCCTACTGACCTGCAGACCCTACATCGAATTGCAAATATGATAAGGGCTTCTAGTATCCAATACCCAGGCAGTAGTATCACAAATGGAAAAGTTGCAAGGTGTTATCATATAAGTACCTTGCTTCTTCTTCGGCCTGTTCGGGTCTAGGGAAGCAATGTATAGAGGATAATTCCTCTTCCAGTGCCCCTACTTCTTGCAAAAGAAGCACTCCGTCTGGCTCTGGTCGGGCTTGCGCTTCTTGGTCTGACCCTGTGCAGACATCCCAGCATGCGGCTGCACCTTCTTACTCTTCTTCTTCTTGTTCTTCTTCCCTTTCTTAAAGGGTCGACGACCAGAAGAAGACCCTCTCATAACATTTACCGACTCCTTATGGAGCTGGTGATCCTTCTCAAAGTTCTGCAGCAACCCCAACAAGCCGTGGTAGTTCACTGCAGGCTTTGTCATCCAAAAATGAGTAAGGAAGGGGAGGAAGGACTTGGGCAATGAATTAAGGATCGCATCCTTACCGAGCTGCTCGTGTAAAGGAAAGCCCAGTTTATTTAGATGCTCAATCATTTTGATCATGTACAGTACATGATCAGTGACTGAGGCTCCATCCCTCATCCAAGCATTGAAAATGGCACAACTAGTTTTGTGCCTTTCAACATCGTCAGGCGTGCCAAAGGAGTCGTTCAACATTTGAAGCATCTCCTGTGGCTGGGCGTTCTCGAACCTGCGGCTGAACTCATCATTCATTGCCGCCAGCATAATGCACCGAACGGTGGTACAGTCGTTGAGCCACTTCTGATAAGTATCTCGGACCGTCCCTCTAACGTTCGGGGTTGGCTCCTCAGGTGCCGGATCCGTTACTACATAAAGGATCCGCTCATGCTCAAGGATGATTTTTAATTTTCGATACCAGCTATCAAAATTAAGTCCCATGAGTTTGTCATTATCTAATAACGACCGGAGGGATAGGGTAGTGGCCATAGCTACATAAAGAAAAATCAGACCTCTATTAGTACATAAATTATAAATACTAAAGACTTGGACTTTAGTCTAAAGTTTCTCCCAGTATTTTTACGAACTGGTAGCCTCAACCTCCAATTCGAAGAATTACTTTAATTCCTTAGTGGGTACTAGAATCCACACAGACTACACATGAGCCCAACTTTGGTTGGTCAACCCATGTGCATCTATGGGTAGGTTCATAACCAGTTGTTTCTCTAAATAACTTCTAGTAATTGATTTTGCCCCAAAACCTAATCAGTAGGCTTTGGCCTCTACTGAAAAGATCTGGTTAGGTCCAACCATTAACATGATTTGATTTAGTGAATCGGACCAATAAATGATCAGGCCCGACTTTGACCGGCCAACCTAACCACCATCAGAAAGACTCAAACCAAATTATCATATTATGAATGATAATTCCATTAGTCAATAAGCACTAGGCCTTTGGGCCTCCAATGATTATTAAACTAATGGACTCATTATCACTCACTTAATGGGATGCTATGACTTAGTTATCAATATAACTTAATCATTTTTAGGGATCCAATAATTTTTGAGAATTTTATTAAAGGATAGATGAGAAATATCCAGCCAATTTCAATCCTCCCACTGACTTCACCAAGTCAGATTAAAAAGAATTTAATTAAAGCTGGCATTAGGAGCACCTAAATCAGTCAAACTGATTTACCTAATGACATGGGTGAGCCCTAATCACCAAGTGATCTAATCAAAATCTAATTCACCAGGTTGGCCAGGTAAGTGAGATCAATGGTGGGGATAAGCCATTAACTCGTCAGAGATCGAATCACTGCGAGTAGCTCCTGCTTAAAAACCACTGGTCAAACTGCCAAACTTACCTTAGACACCAACTGGTTCATTAGTTTTAATTTGATCAACTTAGTAAATAGGGTTCCACCGCGTAGCCATGAATTAAGTCCATCTTGATCTAGTTAAAGACATGGACCCATTCAACTACAACTATTGAAGTTGAGTCTAGAGTATCCTTGACCTAATCTAATTCAACTTTTGATTAGATTTGACCAATTACTCTAATTTAGTCTATTTCTTTAAGCTAACCTTAGGTCTAATCCAATTATGAACCTAATCCATCTAACCCATTGACCCACAAGTTTATGCAATTGTCTTAGTCTTAATTCACAATTCTAGACCTACTAGACAATACTTAATTCTTTTAATTAAGTATTTGGGCTGATGGGTCAGGATTTGGTATTTCGAAAATAATTTTCAAATTTGAAAGGTTTTATTTTCTGTTCATCAAATATGTTGACTTATTTCACAAATAGATCAGCACATTTCATAAATAGCAATCCTATTGCTAATTACATAACAGAAAATAACTCAATCAAAATAAATCATGAATATTCATTCCTTTAGATCTAATCTAACACATTCATGATAAATTTCATAATTGAACCTTTACAATTAATTCCTTTCGCTGCTTCATCTGCATGGGATATAATTGCAGCAGCACCCCTATCGCCGTAGGAGACCCCATCGAATGGGAGGAGAGGGCCTTTAAACCCTACTTTTCTCCTATGACCGGATGGCCATGGCAACCAACCCAATTCAATTACTTGCTACTTGGATCAAGTATATCTAAATATACCAATTTCAAAATTTAAATTTCAAATTTCAAATTTTAAATTTTGAATTTCAAATTTCAAATAAATTTCAAATTTCAAATTTCAAAATTTTAAATTTCAAATTTTGAATTTCAAATTTTGAATTTTAAATTTTGAATTTTAAATTTGAAATTTCAACCAAATTTTAAATTTCAAATTTTAAATTTCAAAATTTTGAATTTTGAATTTCAATTTTAAATTTCAAATTTCAAATTTCAAATTTTGAATTTCAAATTTTTGAATTTTGAATTTCGAACAACTTTCAAAATTCAAATTTTAAATTTTAAATTTAAACTTTTAGATTACAACTTAATCTATGCATGCAAATATATATATCATATCTAAGAACCCGCTCTGATACCATTTGAAGCAAAAATTCAGTGCAGGGGTAAAATGATAATTTTAAAACTTTTTCAAAATTATGATTTTACAGTAGAAAAATATTAATTAATCTAATTAATTAATATAAATTTATCCTACACTAGGATCTAAATATGATATATAGTATGCATGCATTTAAATTTGAAATTCAAATTTAAACATTAAACACTTTACTGTAATGTGTTTAGAACACAATACCTTTGTGCGGATAGTAGATCGTCGCAATCTGATCACCGTCAGGAGAGTCTGATCATCGTGATATAGCCACACAGTATATCTGGCCTCTGTGGATTATCCACATGAAGCTCTCGGTCTGATCGACTCCTCACGAGTGCTAGCTCGTGTTAGAGCCCTTTTGACGGTCGATGCTGATCGAACTCCTTCGATCGATGTCTGTCGATTCTTCGGATGCTCTGGATCATCAACAGATGTGCTTGAGAGGATGTTGAAGATATTTCTGAGATTTTATGGGCTCACGACACTCGTAGCTCACTTTCTCACTTCCCGAACCCCAGGCTAAAACTCTAGGAAACTCACCGAAAACCTTGCACTCACTTTTCTTTCTTTTCTTTCTTTTTCTCTTGGAAGGATATGGACTTCCTTCTCATGCACAAGACTTCCTCATGCCTTAAAATTTTTCTCCAAAAAATCTTCTTCTTACATGCCCCACTCTTCTCCTCCTTTTTAACAATGTCAAACGTCTTATCCAAAAGAAAGGATAAAGATGAGTAATTGCACATTTGAATTCAAATCAAATTTTGAATTTAAATGGACACCAACTCATCCCTTATCCACTAAAGGCATGAGGCATGGCTTAAATTACGCATGGAGTAATTTCATGAGAAATATTTTCTCATGTAATAAATGGAGCGTAAAAAAAGGGATAAGGTGCAAAGATTGATTGCCCATTTAAATTCAAACTTTATTTTGAATTTGAATGGCCAACCAATCATCCTTATCCATTCATATGGCACATTATTGTGGGGTGTGGAGATGGCTTGGCGTGAAGAAATAATTCATGAGAAGTTCCTTCTCATGAATTCAAATGGGTGCAATGGAAGTGAGGTGGCGCATGGAGATTGGGTCAAGGTGGTTTAATTATTTAAACCAACCTAATTGAACCAAAAAAGTTAAGTCCAATTAGACTAATTTAAATCCAACTTAATTAGGCTTAATTAGGCTCAATAAAATTCTAATCAAATCAGGAATTGACTAAGCCCAACCCCTGATCAAATCAGGGACCAAACCATCTCGATTATTAGGTCAACTCTTAACCTAATCGGGTCAAACCCAACTGAATCTAATTCAATTGAACTTGATCCAAAAATAATTATTCAATCAAATTGAGTTAATTAGTGATCAAATCACTAATTAAACCTCTCATAAATACTGAGTCCAAATCTGATGGGCAATCAGGCATTAGAATTCATCGATATGTAACCCTGATCGAAAAATCCCAACCAGTGGGACGCTTGACCTCGATACCCATAATGTGTGGAACTCGTGATCAGAAAATCTTGATTCTCGATCACTGAGTCCCAAACATGTAGGATTCTACATCAGCCATCAGATCAGATAGGAACCTCTAATGTGTGTGACCCCACAGGTTCGAACCTAAGCTGGTAGCACAGAAACCAATTCCTGACCATCTAGCAATGGTACTCGACGTCCGGATAGGTCGAAGAGTCGCAATCGCAACACTCAGAACCTACATGAATATGGTTACTATATAATTCATCCTTTTGACCCCTGTGTTTAGGATGACTCAGGGTTAAACTGTCAACCCTGATCAGATCATCCGAATCGTGCTTAACTCAAACAGTCCTATGACTCCTCACAAGGACTACCCTGGCCAAGGTTTTGCTAAATCGAAACATGACTGTACACAGCTCCTAAACTGGAGTGGTCAATCCCATCTTGACACACGCACCGATAAGTCAAGTACTTGACTACACCCAGCAGCCTTCCATCACTGAATTAAAAATTCAGGTAGTCCAGTGCCTAAGTGCAGTGAGTTGCTTGCAAGTCACCGTGGCGGTCTCAGGTCGGAGAGATATTTATACCCATATTTCATCGGTAGCAAATCTTGACAGCAGAAATAGCTCCAGAGTCGGTCACGTTCAGTGCAAATGTACCCTTACATCTCACCTGTATGCCATACCAGTATCTCCACACTCATTGGTTAAGAGGACAACCAACCTATATGGCACACAATGACCTATGCTTGATAAACGTTGTCGTCCTTGGTAACAACGTATCATTTGGTCGTGAACAGATTTAAGGACTAAATGACAAATCCTCTTTTGTCGAGTCTAAATAGTCCTAAGGACTTCACCACAACATAGGAGTTCATTAGAAGATGAAATATTTTGTGATGAAAAATATCAAAATAATTTTTATTAATTCATAATTCATGTACATATACAAAAATGAGCACAACCGTCAACAGGCTGACGATTGGCTTTGAGATACTATTCCCAACATGGTGGTATTTCTTCTTCCAGTTCGGTAGAAAGGGGTTGCTGAAAGGTGCCCCCTTTTCTATCCACAACTGGAAGGAGAGGTACTTCTACGTTCGATGCCCGATCCTGATGCTGGGGTTGCCCCCCTGGGGCTCCCTGAGGGACTCCGTCCGTCAAGATTCTAGCCTGAGGAAGGATGACCTAGAAGCCTCTAATAAACTTAAGGCTTATCCAGCTCCTCTCCTCTCCGACCTTCTGAAGGAGCAACTCTTATTTAATGTCGGCCTGAGCCCTCTCAACCCTGTCGGTATTTTTTTTCTTTCTCAAGTCATTCGTTGCTTCCTCTTTTCTCTTATTTTATTTCTAAGCTGTACTGATCTTTTTTCATTGCAGATATGGATGCAGATGCAGCTCGGATACTAGACAAGGATCTCAAGGCCCATAAGAGAAAGGGCGCTGCAACTTCTGGGTCGGTGAAGAAGGCAAGGATAGAAGAGACAGGCTCAATCGTGCTTGCCGAAGCGGCCATTATCATGGATGCCCCCTCCGACGTCGAGCCCACAGCCCCCCGTGCTTCTTCAAGAAGCCCTCCGACCGAGGTTCCCGCTCCAGAGTCTCATCCCGAGGAGGCACCGGGGGCCGAAAGGAGGAGAAGGAAGAAGATAGTGGCCCGTAAGATCTGCAGCAGCAGGGCTACCATCGAGGGGGCCGACAGCTCTGAAGAGGATCCGAAGGAGAATCCCTTCAACAATAGGGACTTAATAAAAAGGTTGATCGATGGGTGCGTTCTGCCCAAGATCGTCCACAGGATCGTCCATGTCGATCCTGAATAGCGGGTTTGGGACTCTCTGGGATCCTTTCTTGAGGTAGGCCGATTTACTTTTTCCTTCCTTTCACTTCTTCACTTAGTTCATTCCTTAGCTTTCATATTGACTTCCTGGCCGCTCTTACAGATTGGACACCAGCTCATCGCCAACATTGAGACGATGAACAAGGCAAAGAAGGAAGCGGCCCAGGCGGAGGAAGGTTGCCAGGCTGAGGCTGTCCGCCTCAAGAAGAAGATCATCGAAGTCGTTAGTCTCCAAGAGGTGCTTCAGAAGGAGGAACAAACCTCGACAGATCTGAAGGCCGCCCTAGAGGAAGAAAGGAAGAAGGCAGAGGCCGAGGTCTCCAAGCTGAAGGAGCAGATCCTGACCCTAATCTCAGAGGCATGGGCCCAAGCAGTGGAGGAGTTTAAGACCTCCTCCAAGATGAGGGATCTGAATATCCAATTCGGCCAGGCCGCCTTCATCAAAGGCTTCGAGCTTTGCTCGGAGAAGGTGGTCAGAAAGTTTTCCAAACTCGACCTCAACTTCCTGGATGAAGTGTCTGACGATGAAGCCAGACCTTCCGAAGCTGCTATCGATCTCCCTCTAGCTGGGACCTCTTCAACTGCCGCAGCTGCCGCCACCGACCTTCCGGGGGTGCCGAGCTCCTCCACTTCTGCTTTAGTGATCCGAAAGCTCTAATTTTATACTTTTTCTTTGTTATAACTTTTTCTCTTTCTCTTGTATTTAAGAATTATTCAATCAATGAAATCGGATTTCTTTTTACGTAGAGCTCCTTTTTCTTCTTCTTTTTTTTTTTTGCAATGATTTGCGTTGTGACGCTCTTGTTTTCCAACAGCAGTGCCCTACCGAAGCTCTTCCCCTATCGCAAAGAATTCCCTTGAAGTCCATGGTCCGAGATCTGAGAAGAGAAGTTCGTCACCTAACGAAGAAATCAAAAAAGATGGACGACGAACTTCACAGGCTGAGGAAGAGCCATTCAGAAGCCATCATGGAGGTTACTCGCCTTCGGAACCTCCATAAAAAGGGCTTCATGGACTACACCCGGAAGAAGGCCGACTTCGTGAAGGAGCTCGAGGAACTCCAGAAATACGCCAGTGATCAATTTTGGACTTGGGCCTCCAAGATCAGCTCCCTCGAGGTTGAGTTGACAGCCGCACGGGAGAAGATTAGCCAATTGGAAGGGAGCTCGTCCTAGCTTACAACTCAGGCCGACCACGATCGGGATTGGTCGAAGAAATTCTCCGACCTCCAGAAGCAGCTACAGGATGCCGAGATGAATTACAACACCTACCGAGTCGGTTGGTGCGGGCAAATAGATGATTACAGAAGGAGGCTCAAGACGACGACCGACGAGGTTGCCCACCTTCAGAAGTAGTTGTCCGAAAGAGCCCAGGCTATTTCGGTTCAAGGCTTCGATGAGCTCCAATCCTTGAGCGGGACCATGGAAGAACTGTTCATGGCCCTTGGGAAGGAGAAGGTCGAACTGTAGCGGTTGAAAATTCAGCTGACCTATGAGCAGCAAGCAGTCAAGGATGCTGAAGCAGAGTCCGAAGTTCTGAGGAAGAGGCTTCGAGAATCGAAGGGCGAAAGCCGGTAGTTTCACCAAATGTATCGGGAGATGCTATTAAGAAAGAAGGAGCTGGAAGAAGAAGTTGAGAACTTAAAGCAATCCCTAATAATGGCTGGGACCGAGAGTTCGAAGTCAAAAGGAGCTGAGCTTCCTTAGAGCTTTTTTACCTTTTGTTCTTCCATGTATTCTTTTCTTATCTTGTTGTTTTTTTTTTTGACCATCAAAGGTTTTGTAATGCACACTTTACTAATGAAATGAAAAGAAATTTTCTCATTACCTTATCTATTCTTGCTTTGAGTTATTGTTTACCAAGCTTCTTTTATCTTTTGTCTTATTCGATGTCGACGTTGTTTGAAGGTTCCTGGTCATCGCCGTGTTGATTCACCCCTTTTATTCATGATCGAAGGTCTTGTCGAGGCCATTCGAATTTGATGCTTCCTCCCGGTGCTCGAGCTTGGGGCCCATGTTGGAGCACGATCCCAGCTCATCCCACGGATCTTGGGTGTAGCAAAACTAGCAACGAACAGATCTGGAGACTTCTGGACTCGATTTAAGGCCCTTGACGAAATCAGCCTGGTTGCTGTCTTCTTCGTCAGCCTTTTATTCCAGATGAAGAACACCTCTGATCTCACCTTTAAAAAATTCAAGATCTGGTACCCAACTAGATCAGACTTGGACCGAGGTCCTCCAATTTGTAGATCTTGAATTGGGGCATTCTAGATAGGGAAGAAGGTAGATGGAGACAGACCTTGCAGATCTGTCCTGCTGCAGCCTTTCTTGTAGATCTGTTGATGGAGATCTCACCCGTGCCTCAAACGACCTCAGATCAACTCCAGATCTGAGAGAGACTTGTACCAACCTCTTCTCAAGAGATTCCAGATCCTGGACCTGGTGTTTGGGTGACTGCAAGAGAGGATGGGAGCAATCTGGTTGGCAGCTGCAAGGAGGAAGGGGCTAGCGCCTCCCTTCTTTCTTTCCTTATCTGGACCTGGTGGCAAAAAACCCTAGGGTTTCTTGCTCCTGGGGCATGAAGGATGGCTGGAGAGAGAGGGAGAAGAGAGAGAGAGACTTGGGAGAAAGAGTCGTCTATTACTTGGCTTGATCAAACCTATACAAGTACATGTATATATAAACACCGGGTCAAGTGACCCAAACCCAAAACTCCCTTGACCAACTCTATGAGAGATTAGGTTAACCCAAGCCCATGTACACCCATGACTCGACCTAATCTTACCTATCCTGGGCCCAGACCTGGCCCATAAAGAGTTGGTCTCTTGAGACCCACATAACCTAGACCTTAAAAACCCGAAAGGCCCACAACCTTTCAACCTAGGGCCCAACTAGCCCTAGAGCCTCCATGAAGCCCTCATGAATGATGGACCTTGGCCTTAGCCTTGGTCCCCTGGGTCTTGGGCACACCACCTGGATCATAACAATCTCCACCTTGGTGTCCCAAGGCCTCAACTAGCTCCACTCTGTCCTTGCGACTGTAGATCCATTTGCAGCCAATGGGCCTCTTCCCCTATGGCAACTGCACCAATCGCCATGTCTGGTTCTGGTGGAGAGACTGCATCTCCTCGGACATCGCCTGGATCCACCGCTCTCTGTCCTGGCTCTCAATAGCCTCCTGATACATATATGGATCTCCATTCACTGTCACCAGGGCATATGACAGCATCTCCTCGAAGCCATATGGGTCCGGTTGCCTGATGGTCCTCTTGGGCTTGTGTAGGGCAACACCGATATCAGTTCTCGATCCAGCTCGCTCCTGCTGGACCTCTCCACCTCGATCATCCATCCGAGTCCTCTCCACCTGTGGAGACACCTTAGGTAGGTTCTCCACCTGAATGTCATGTCCTCCCGTGGTACCTGCAAGAGGCAAAATCAAAGAGGTAAGCTATCCAGCAGCGCCCTGCTGGACCTCCTCCTACTCCTGCTGCTCCTCCATGCCTGCTCGCCTCTATAGGACTGACTCCTCATCAAAAGTCACATCCTGACTAATGATGACCTTCTTTTCCAAGGGATCCCACAGCCTGTATCCCTTGACTCCTCACGGATAGCCTAGAAACACCATCTTGCGTGATCTGGCGTCTAGCTTGCTCCGCTCACCAGCTCCAATGTGCACATAGGCCGTGCACCCAAATACCCGTAGATGGCCCAGCCCAACTGTCCTCCCAGATCACACCTCCTCTGGAAGCCTGCCATCCAACCTGGTGTGAGGTGATCGATTGACCAAGTAACCTGCTACGTCTACTGTGTCAACCCAGAACTCCTTTGGAAGCCCTGCCTGCAGCCTCATGCATCGTGCCTTTTCTAGAAGTGTTCTGTTCATCCTCTCGGCACCCCATTCTATTATGGAGTCCCCTTAACTGAGAAGTGTCTCTTAATCCCACACTCCTCACAGTAGTCCTGGAACTCTCTGTTGGTGTACTCCACGCCATTGTCTGACCTCAGACACTTCACGCTCCTCCCCTGCTCCTTCTCCACCTCCGCTCTCCAAATCTTGAACTTGGTGAAGACCTTTGACTTCTCTCTCATGAAGTAAATCCAGAGTTTCCTTGAGAAATCATCAATCAAGGTCATGAAGTATCTGGCCCCATTTCTAGCTGAAATTGGGGCTGGTCCCCACACATCTGTGTGTACTAACTCTAGAGGGGCTGCACTGCGGGTTGTACTGATGTTGAACTGAACTCTCCTCTCCTTTCCCATCTGGCAAGGCTCACAAATCTCCCCTGTAGCACCATCCTCCAGATCAGAGATGAGTCTTCTCCTGCTCAACTCCCTCAGCCCCTTGTCACCCATGTGGCCTAGGCGGTAGTGCCACATCCTGTAAGCCCCCTGCTGATCCTGTGCTGCAGCTGCTGCATCAGACTCTCCGGTCACCATAGATCCCTCCATGTGATAGAGGTTATTGTCCAACCTCCTACCTCTCATCACCACCATAGCTCCATTGGAGATGTTCAGTACTCCACTTCTAGCCCTACTGCTGAAGCTGTATCCACTACACTCCAAGTAGCCTAGTGACACCAGATTCTTTTCCAGCTCCGGGACGTGCTTTACATTTGTCAATATCCTCACAATCTCATCAAACATCCTCACCCTGACTGTCCCTATCCCAGCCACCTTGCAACGATGATTGTCGCCTAGAGTCACTGATCCCTCATCTGTCTTGGTGTATGTCGCAAACCAAGACCTATGTGGTGTGTAGTGATGTGAGCACGCAGAGTCTAGTGTCCACACCTCTGTGTAATGCCTGTGACCATCTGATACCCCAAGTAGATCATCCTCCACCTGCTGTCCAGCAACTGCACTCACTGATTCTGAGCCACTTCTTTCTCCCTTCTTGCTCTTCCATAGTGGACATTCTCACATGAAGTGCCCGAACTCGTTGCACTTGAAGCATTTCATCTCTTTCTTTCCCTTCCTGGACTTGGACCGCCCCATGGACTTGCTTCTGCCTCTGCCTCTACCTGTCCTCTCCCCTACTGCCAAACCTTCCTGGGGAGCCCGATCTTTGGTCAACTTTTTCCTTTGCTCATTTGACCTCAGCACTGAGACCATGTCCTCATATTCCAGAGTCTCCTTGCCGTAGAGCAGTGTAGTCACCAAAGAATCATATGATCCTAGCAGCGAACACAAAAGCAACAGGGACTTGTCCTCCTCATCCAGCTTCACCCCGATATTCACCAACTCCGTGCACAACTGGTCGAACCTCTGAATGTGGCCAATCACATCAGATCCTTCCTGCATCCGAAGACTGTACAACCTCTTCTTCAGCATCAGCTTGTTGCACATATTCTTCCCCATATACATGGTGTGCAACTTCGACCAAAGGCCCTTCGGGGTCTTTTCTTCCAGCATCGAATACAATGCCGCATCCGCCAAACATTCTCTGATCATCGAGCATGCTTTCTTCTCCAACGATGCCCACTATCTATCTGTCATTCCCTCAGGCTTCTCATCCAAAGCCTGATCCAGATCTGCTTGCACCAGAAGATCCTCCACCCAGATTTTTCACATGAAAAAATTCTTCTTGCCATCAAACTTCTCGACATCGACCTTCATATTGCTGCCCATGACTGGATCCAAGCCAAACAAGCAATATAAAATCAAGAAGTGTAGAATATACCTTGATGGTACTTTGCTGAAAATTTTCAGCACTTGGGATCTTCAACTTCTCGCGCGTGGAACCGCTTCCTCACCACTGTGGCTCTGATACCAACTATTGGATATGATCCCGACTCCTCCCACGGACCTTGGGTATAGTGGAACCAGCAACGAACAGATCTGGAGACTTCTGGACTCGATCTAAGGCCCTTAACGAAATCAGCCTGGTTGCTGTCTTCTTCGTCAGCCTTTCGTTCCAGATGAAGAACACCTCTGATCTCACCTCTAAAAAATCCAAGATCTGGTATCCAACCAGATCAGACCTGAACCGAGGTCTTCCAATTTGTAGATCTTGAATTGGGGTATTCTAGAAAGGGAAGAAGGTAGATGGAGACAGACCTTGCAGATCTGTCCTGCTGCAGCCTTTCTTGTAGATTTGTTGATGGAGATCTCACCGCACCTCAAACGACCTCAGATCAACTCCAGATCTGAGAGAGACTTGTACCAACCTCTTCTCAAGAGATTTCAAATCTTGGACCTGGTGTTTGGGTGACTACAAGAGAGGATGGAAGCAATCTGGTTGGCGGCTGCAAGGAGGAAGGGGCTAGCGCCTCCCTTCTTTCTTTCCTTATCTGGACCTAGCGGCAAGAAACCCTAGGGTTTCTTGCTCCTGGGGTGTGGAGGATGGCTGGAGAGAGAGGGAGAAGAGAGAGAGAGATTTGGGAGAAAGAGTCGTCTATTACTTGGCTTGATCAAACACCAGGTCAAGTGACCCAAACCCAAAACTCTCTTGACCAACTCTATGAGAGATTAGGTTAACCCAAGCCCATGTACACCCATGACTCGACCTAATCTCACCTATCCTGGGCCCAGACCTAGTCCATAAAGAGTTGGTCCCTTGAGGCCCACATAACCTAGACCTCAAGAATTCGAAAGGCCCATAGCCTTTCAACCTAGGGCCCAACTAGCCTTAGAGCCTCCATGAAGCCCTCATGAATGATGGACCTTGGCCTTAGCCTTGGTCCCCTGGGCCTTGGGCACACCACCTGGATCATAACAGCCCAAACTTCTCGTTACTTCGAGGAAGTCTATTTTCTCCTGCCAGTGTTGGGTTCCCCCTTAGAGACTGAGGATTTTTGACAAGAGTTTTCTTCCTCGTTGAGACGAGGTCCCTTATGTCTTAGATGTAATTCATTTTTTCCTTATCTCTGACATAGCTCGCCGCTTTCTCCTTTTCTCTCCCCTCTTTTTTTTTTATGTTTGGGCGAGGGTTTTCCCTCTGCTCCCAACAAGATTGTAGGGGTGTAGAGGAGCCGTTGAGGAAGCTTTTTCCCTCATCTGGTCTTGAATGATCAGGTCTTCATTTGTGTCAGAACAAGGTTCTCTTCCTATTCCCGACACAATCAATTTCAGCTCATGTTAGGATGAGGTTTTTCTCCTATACCTAACAGAGATGTGGGGGCACATAAGGGCCGTTGTGAGGGCTTCTCCCTCCATCCAGTCTCTTAATAATCGGATCTTTGACTTTACTCATGTTAGGATGAGGTTCTCCTCTTGTTTCTAACATGACTGTGGGGGCGCATAAGGACCGTTGCGAGGGCCTCTTCCCCTATCCAGTCTCTAAATAATCGAGTCTTCGACTTTGCTCATGTTAGGACAAGGTTCTTCTCCTGTTCCTAATATGGCTGTGGGGGTGCATAAGGGTCGTTGCGAGAGCCTCTCCCTCCATCCGGTCTCTAAATAATTGGATCTTCGACTTTGCTCATGTTAGGACGAGGTTCTCCTCTTGTTCCTAACATGGCTGTGGGGGCACAGAAGGGCCGTTGTGAGGGCCTCTCCCCCCGATCTGATCTCTAAATAATTAGACCTTCGACTTTGCTCATGTTAGGACGAGGTTCTCCTCCTGTTCCTAACATGGCTGTGGGGGCACATAAGGACCATTGCGAGGACCTCTCCCCCATCCGATCTCTAAATAATCGGGCCTTCGACTTTGCTCATGTTAGGATGAGGTTCTCCTCCTGTTCCTAACATGGCTGTGAGGATGCATAAGGGCCGTTGCGAGGACCTCTCCCCCCATCCGGTCTCTAAATAATCGGGTCTTCGACTTGCTCATGTTAGGATGAGGTTCTCCTCCTGTTCCTAACATGCTTAATTTTAATTATCTGAAGGAGCTACTTCCTGTCTGTTATAAGCTCATTCCAAAAGAAAAGATATGTGAATATGAAACTTTTATTTAAGATAAAGTTATCGGTAATACATTCATAAATTTTTTGAATTCCATGGTCATGGAAGGTCCACTCCTTTGAGCTCTTTTAGATAGTATATTTCGGGCCGGACTACCTCCCTGACTTCATGTGGGCCTTCCCAGTTTGGGGCAAGTTTTTTTTAGTTCTGAGGTTGTGAAATAGTGGCTCGTCGAAGTACTAGGTCCCCCGCTCTGAAGGCCTTGCTCTTGACCTGGGAGTTGTAGTAACGGGCTACTTTCTGCTTGTAGGCTGCCATCCGAACTTGCGCTGTCTCCCACTTTTCTTCTAATAAGTCAAGGTTGGCCTTGAGATCCCATGAGTTACACTGCTCATCGAATGCCACGACTCACGTCGACGGAAGCTTGAGTTCAATCAGGATAACGGCTTCTGTTTTGAAGGCTAGGGCAAAGGAGGTCTCCCCCGTGGGCAGTCTTTGGGTAGTTCGGTATGCCCATAACACATGATAAAGCTCGTCTGCCCAAGTTCACTTTGCTTTTTCAAGTCTCGCCTTGATTCCTTGCAACAGAGTCCTGTTAGTCACCTCGGCTTCGCCGTTTGCCTGTGGGTGGGCTACTGACGTGAAGTTATGGGAGATATTTAAGTCCTCATAAAATTCAGCAAATCTTGCTCCAACAAATTATCTCCCATTATCAGTAATGAGAGTTCTGGATAAGCCAAACCTACAAATGATTGACTTCTAGACGAAGTCCTGCACTTTAGCTTCTGTGATTTTCATCAAAGGTTCGACTTTGACCCACTTGGTGAAGTAGTTAATTGCCACCAGGAGGAACTTTTACTGCCCGGACGCCATGGGGAAAGGTCCAAGGATATCCATCCCCCATTGTGCAAACGGCCATAGGGTACTCAAGGGTGTAAATTCGAAGGCGGGCTGTCTTTGGATATTCGTATATCTCTAACACCGATCACACTTTCTGACATATTCAATGGAGTCGTGGTACATTATAGGCCAGTAATAACCTTGTCGGAGCAGTTTGTGGGATAAAGATCTGGCCCCCAGGTGACTTCCACAGACTCCTTCATGTACCTCCCACAAGGCAAAGTCGGCTTCAGAAGGCTGGAGATATTTTTGAAGGGGCAAAGAGTATGACCTCTTGTACAGCTTGCCCTCAAAAGGATGTATCGGGAGGCCTAATTTTTGAGCTTCCGAGCTTCATTTGCATCATGAGAAAGAACCCCATCTTTGAGGTATGCAACCAGTGGGTCAATCCAGCTGGGTTCATGGCTGATCTCCATTACAAGCTGCGGTTCTTCCGTACTTGGACATTTCATAACGTCGAAGAGGACTTTCTTGGGTAGTTCAGCCGGAGCCAGTGTAGCCAATTTGGAGAGAAGATCGGCCCTGGTATTTTTTACTCTTGGAATCTGCTTGATGTCAAAGCTGCCAAAGGCAAGGATGATCTCTTTTATCTTTTCGAGATATTTGACCATACTATCCTCCCGAGCTTCATAGTTCCTACTGACTTGTCCCACCACCAATTGGGAGTCACTGTAGACTTGGAGCCGATCTGCTTCTAATTCTTTGGTGATCTTTAGTTCTGCAATCAGAGCTTCATATTCCGCTCCATTATTTATCGTAGAGAATTCAAAGTGCAGCGCGTACTCCATGATAATTCCTTCTGGATTGACCAAGATTAGGCCCGCACCCGCGCCTGACATGTTGGAGGAACCATCCACGTAGAGGGCCCAAAACCATCAGGGAGATCTGTTCTTTCCTCAGGGGAGTTCAGCTGGAGCCCTGGGTCATCAGTTTCATCTCGTTCAAGTTCGGCTTCTTTCGAGATAGTGCATTCCACTATGAAGTCTACTAATATCTGGGCTTTTATCGTCGACCCAGGTTGATAGTTGATGTCGAATTTCGTGAGCTCAACTGCCCATTTCGCTATCCTTCCGAAAGCATCCGCTCGATGCAGAATCATCTTAATCGACTAGTCGGTGAGCAGTGTTATGGTGTGCCCTTGAAAGTAAGGTCGGAGTCTTCGTGCTGCAATCAACAGGGCGTAAGTTAGTTTCTCTAATTTAGTGTACCTGATTTTGATATTTTTTAATACTCGACTTATGTAGTAAATTGGCCGTCGAATCTTTACTTCTTCCTTAACCAGAACTGCTGCGAGAGCCACGAGAGAGACCTTCAGGTACAGAAACAACTCCTCTCCAGGTTCGGACTTTGCCAATAGCGGAGGTGAGCCGAGGTGGTTCTTCAATTCTTCAAATGCTTGCTAACATTCAGTGGTCCAACAGAAGTTCTTCGACTGCTTGAGAGTCTGAAAGAAAGGTAGGCACCATTCAGCCGACCTTGAGATGAAGCGATTCAAAGCTGCTACTCTCCCAGTAAGGTGTTGAACTTCCTTTATTGACTTCAGGGTGGTCATTTTCTGGATGGCATGAATCTTTTTTGGATTTGCCTCGATCCCGTGCCTCAATACCATAAAGCCCAAGAACTTTCCTGAGGTTACTCCAAAAGCGCACTTGGCTGGGTTCAGCTTCATCTTGTATTTTTGGAGGACGCCGAAGGTCTCCTCAAGGTCGGTGACGTGGTTCATTAAGAATTTACTTTTTACAAGCATGTCATCCACATAGACCTCTATGTTGCGGATGATCTGCTCTTTGAAGAACTTGTTCACCAGCCGTTGATAGGTTGCCCCTGCATTTTTTAGGCCAAAAGGCATGACCCTGTAATAAAAAAGACCACGATCAATGATAAAAGTAGTTTTTTCTTCATCCTTCGGTGCCATCCTGATTTGGTTATAGTCGAAGAATGCATCCATAAAAGTGAGAAGCTCATGACCTGAGGTTGCATCCACTAATTGGTCAATTCTGGGCAGAGGGTAACTATCCTTCCGACAGGCTTTGTTCAGCTTTTTGAAGTCTATACACATCCTCCACTTGCCATTCGCCTTCTTGACGAGAACCACTTGGAGATCCAGTTCAGATAGTTGACTTCTCTGATGAACCCAGCCTTTAGGAGTTTATCAACTTCCTCAGCTATTGCCTTCTATCTTTTCGATGCATGACCTCGAATTTTTTTCTTCATCGATCGATGTTTGAGATCAACAGCTAGACGGTGTTCCATGACTCCCGCATCAATCTCCGGCATGTCCGTCGGAATCCAAGTGAAAACATCTGCATTCTTTTATAGAAAATTGATGAGTTGTGTCCATACCTCTTTTCTTAGATTGGAGCCAATCTTCACCACGTGCTCTTCATTCCCATCATTCAAAGAAATTGAGGCAAAATCTTTAATTGGCTCACCCTGCTCTTCAGCAAGATCGTCGTGGGTGTCTAATCCATCAACCGGATAGGGGTCAGACTGACCATTTCTTTGTAAGGCTATGTTATAGCAGTGTCTTGCCAGGATTTGATCTCCTCTGACCTCTCCGACCCCTTGGCTTGTAGGAAATTTTAATTTCAAATGGTAGGTCGATACCACAGCTCGGAGGGCGTTGAGGCCAGATCAATCGAGTATTGCATTGTAGGCAGACGACGCCCTTACTACCAGAAAATCCACCTACACTCTAGATTGTTTTGGGCACTGACCTGCAACTACAGTCAAAGTTATCACTCCTTTCACTGGCACAGCATCACCAGTGAACCCTACCATCGGAGAGCTTATCGACCCTAATCGACCATCCGGAATGGATATTTTTGAGAATGCATCGTAAAACAAAATATCGATCGAGCTTCCACTATCAACAAGAATGCGGCATACATCATAGTCAGCAATATTTAAAGAAACTACAACCGCATCATTATGGAGGAATTGAATCTCCTAGGCATCTTCTTCAGTAAAGATTATAGATTCTTCAGTTCTCTACTGCTTGGGCGGTCCGATCGATCCACTGGCTGCTCACCGCTGGGGTCCTCCAGAGATGGTGTTGATGATCCCAATTGGAGGCCGTTCTTCAAGCTGTTCTTCCCTCCTTGACGGCTCTGGTTGCGGTAGTGCCCTCGGCCTATCTTTCCTACCTTCAGGCCGACGTCGGATGAATCTGTTGAACCGATCTCATCTGATGAGCTCCTCAATCTCGTCTCGAAGCTGAATACACTCCTCCATGTCATGGCCGTGGTCACGATGATAGAGACAGAACTTGTTAGGATTCTACTTTTCGAGGTGTGTGCGCATCCTTTCTGGCCTTGGCAGCTGCTCCTTGATCTCCATCAGCACTTGAGTTTTTGGAGCATTGAGAGGGGTGTAGCTGTGGAATCTTCCTGGGGGAGAGCTCCATCGAACTCTACGATCCGGGCTTCTCTACCTATGAGCTCGGAGGAAAGTTCAGACATGCTTGTGTCTGGAGGGAGTTCGAGAATATGGCCGAGCTTCACTCGGCCCTTTTTCAGCTGTGGGCTTGCTGGAGTCACCCACCTACCGCTCCTTCGTGGCCTCCTCGTCCTTCAGCTTGAAGGCTTCCTCTGCTCGGGCATATCCTTCGGCCCGAGCCAGCAAATCAGCGAAGTCCCTGGGATACTTCTTTTCCAGAGAAAATAGAAGATCATTCTTTTGAAGACCGCTCTTCAGGGTGGCCATTGCAACTGATTGATCCAAGTTTCGGACCTCCAATGCGACGGCGTTAAAATGGTTAACATAAGTTCGGATGGATTCTTCCTTCTTTTACTTGATGTTGATGAGGAACTCCGAACCTCTCTGGAGATGTCGGCTGCTGACGAAATGAGCCACAAACTGATGGCTCATTTGATCAAAGGAGAAGATAGTACCCGACTTCAGTGTCGAGTACCAATTTCTTGCTGCTCCCTTCAAGGTAGATGGAAAAGCTCGGCACAGGATGGTGTTTGGTGCGCCATGGAGCAGCATCATTATCCGGAAGGCCTCCAGGTGGTCAATCAGATCCGAGGTCCCATCGTAGCTCTCAAATTGGGGGAGCTTGAAGTTCGGAGGGATCAGTTCCTGCATAATCATTTAAGAAAAAGGAGGATCAGTATAGATATCCTCACTATAAGCAGGGGGAGCATGGTGGAGCTCTTCGATCCATCGGTTCATCTCTTGAAACTTTTGATCTAGGAGACCCTCTTGATCGCAAGTCTCGAGGGTCTTCTGGCAGAATGGAGGTAGAGACCCTCTAGGGGTGGAATCGTGATCAGATAGAGGGCTCTACACTTTTTGCTTCTCCTTTCTGAAGAATACAGGGTGACTGGCCCAAGTGGGCCGCCCGATCGCTGGATTTTGGAACTCCAGCGATGCTCTTTCCAACCGCACAGATGCCTGCGGCTGCTGCTGTTGCTACTGCATGGCCTACACCGCTTTGGTGAGGCCCCTAACTTGCTGAACTAGCAGGTCGAACTGCTCCATGCCGACTGTCATTGTTGGAGGAGGAGGAGCTTGAAAAACTGAAGACGAGGTCGGAGCTTGTAGATCTCGCTGAGATCTAACCACGGAGGCCGTAGATCGCCTGGTGGATGCCTTTCGAGGAGGCATCAGGTTGGGATCTGGTTGGAGAAGAAGAAGAAGAAGATGTCAAAGAAGATGATCGGAGACAATCCCGTTGAGTACTTCTTTAAGAACAAGGGTCCTGCGAAGACACAGCACCCTTCCTCTAGCGCCAATTCTGTTGGTGCAGAATTCTATTGATCCAGAGAAGCTGGAGTCGACAGGATCATGGCCACCATCGGGACCTACAAAGAAAGTCTAAACTGGAATTGGGGGTGCTCCGACAAGACCCTCCGATGCTCAAGTCAGTACTCTGCCTCAAAAGAAATGGAGCACTCGAATGAGATTTTAGCAGAGTTTTGAGATAGTGTTTAGAGCTTAGAGGATAACATATCTGGGGGGTCTCTTTTATAGATGAGAGAGTGTAACCGATTGACAGTGACGTCCATAACTGCCTGGTAGTGGGCCGTTTGGGGCCACGTGGAGTTTGTTACGGAGAGTAGTGGTGTCCGTTGTTGCGACTTGCGGAGAGTGGTGGGACCATATGGAGTTTGTTACGGAAAGTGGAGTGGTGTCCGTTGTCGTGACTTGCCAGAGAGTGGTGGGACCACGTAGAGTTTGTTATGGAGAGTAGAGTGGTGTCCGTTGTCGTGACTTGCCGGAGAGTTTGGGCTGGACGGCTGAAGCTCGGTTGGGACGTCTAATGGGATGGAATAACTCTCTGTCTCAGTAATCTAAGAGAAGCTCGGATGTTTCCGAGGTTGCTGACGGGTTAACTGTTGTTGGGTGCCTTAGGCGTTGATGCTGCAGATGAAAGTCATCTACTGTAGAAGCACAGATGGAAACTTTCTGTTAGAAAAATTCATCTGGAGTTCGATTGTTAAAGAAGTCTGTCTGAAATTTATCTGATGTACAAGCTTGTCTGAAGATTATCCACTGGAGAGGTCTGGTTGCATGAGGAATCCGACAGAAGATCGATCGATAGCGAAATTCGAAAGGCGCTATAGAAGGTTGACCGATAGAAGAGTCCAAAAAGCGTTATGGAGGTTCGTCCGCTGGGGGAGTCCAGTTGGCACTGTTGAAGTCCGGTTAGCACTATTGAAGGTTGATGGCTGGAGAGGCACGAAAGAGACCGGAGACAGTTGGTCACTGTAGAAATTTGGTTGCTGGAGCCCGTCTGTCGTAGAAGTTCAGACGGAGTCCGATTCTTGTAGAAACTCGGATGGAGATCGGTTGCCGTGAAAGCCCGGATAGAGATCGCTTATTGTAGAAGCTCGAACGAAGTCCACTTACCGTAGAAGCTTGGATAAAGTCCACTTATCGTAGAAGCTCGGATGAAGTCCACTTGCAATAGAAGTTTGGAGTAGGAATCCGGAAGGCGGTCAACCATTGTAGGAACTAGGATGGAGTCTAGTTATTGTAGAAGTCCTGCTGCTGGAGAAGTCCAGGCATTGACAAAGTCCAAAAGAAGCTTGGAGTAAAGTCGATCATGACAGGAGGAAGTCTGGAAGAGATTCAGAGAGTAGTCGATCACTGTAGAAAATCAGCTGGTAGTGAAGCCCAGAGAACATTTGGAGCAGTTCGACAGATGAATGAAAGAGCTCAGTATTAGAGAAGTCCGGATGGCACGATAGGAGTTCGTCCGTTGGAGGAATCTGGAGGACACTGTGGAAGGTCGACTGCTGGAGGAGTTCGGATGGTACTGTGGAAGCTCAGATGGCTGGGAAAGTTCAGAAAGATGCCGCACAAGGTCGGAAGCCGGAAGAGTCCTGGGAGGGTTGGCCTCTTACGAACTTCGGCTGGGGTTATTTTATACCCAACAAGCTAGTTATAGTAATAACTAGATCATAGCCTCTCATTAAGGTGAATAATAATGGATCCATTATTTCTGATTGATATTGCAAGCACCATCCGTCTGATATTTCTCTGATTCATGAAATTATTATTCATCATATGATGACTGTATTGTACTATCTGATGAATGGTTGGGTTGGTCGAGCCATACTCAGATCTGATTATTCATGAGTTAGAATCACTGAGTAGATTCATGTTAATGGTTGGACCTAATCAAGACTTTCAGTGGAGGTTTTGTTGGGTTTTGGATCACGCAATGGAAGATTGAATTCAAAATTTTTATGAAATCTGATAAATCCAAAATTCAAAATCCTAGGATCTCCTTTGGTATATTCAATCAAACATATATACCTATAAGTGAGGTTTAGAAATGAAATCTTAGGTCGGTGAAGAATGGAAGAAGCCAGTGTCCTTTCTTTTCCACAAGGTGCCCAAACATTCATCCTCCAATAGGTGATCCACATGAAATCAGGATCAAGAAAATGCTCCGACAGAATCTTGCCTTATCAAATTCTCCTCCCGAGAACTATCTTGCCTTGCTAGGATCAATTCCCAGCACTCCTTCACCAATTCTCTCTTAAATGGCCTAAACCTCTCTCTTAGCCTTTCAAAAGGATCTTCCTAAACCCTTGTCCTTATGGAAGACTCCTTGTCTTGAAGTCTAAGACCTTGTCTTAAAGAAGACCCCTTGTCTTAAAACTACAAGACCTTGTCTTAACAAGGGAAGGAAGAAAATTTATCGGACTTCTGATTGATCTTTATCCAGACCAAAGGGGGGGTATTTATACCGTATGAATAGATGCTAATATGTCTATTTGTAAAAGCCTTGAATCTGATTGTTAACATATAAAATATGTCCTTTAATCAGAAGGACCGTTGTTACGCGTTATGAATTCATATGAAGTTTAAGCGTCGTATGACTTTTTTTCAATAACCGGACTTCCTTATGATTGTTTGACCAGATCAAATCTGATCCTAGCCATTCAAATCCCATGCCATAATCTGATTAAAGCCTTGGATTTAATTTAAAACCCCGGGAGAGAATTGATATGTGAAAAGTTATGAAGAAATTTTCAGCCTTTTAGAATTGGCGCCACAAAGATCCCATCTTGGCCCTCTAAATGTGTTTTGACTTGGTCAAATCACTCAACCAAAGGTGAGGATTAAATCTTGGCCCTCTAATCCTTATGCCAAAAAGGTGATTAACATGCAGAAGGACTCTTAGCCCTTCTACACGCCAAGATAAAATGTCGTGCGCCAAGAACCATGCGCCAAATCTTATCCACTTTATCTCCATGCCATTTAGGTATTTCAATTCCATTAAAATTCTTCAAAAATGGTGTGCAACAAGATAAAGGAAAGAGGTTAGTTGGTGTCAAAAATTAGGATTAGATCCTTCCATAAGAAGGACTCTAATCCTCTCACACATTACAAGTCTTCATGCGCTAAAACCCAAATGCATGACCTGATTTCCATGCCCCATAAGCCATAGATTTTAATCTCATTAAAATATCATAAAATTAGGCATTAAACCTCATCAAATAAGGATTAAAATTGCATAGAAATTTGGAGTAAAATCTCTTTAAAGAAGGACTTCTTGTATGTGCATAATTCTTACACCAAATAATGTGGCACCTTACACCAAGAGTCCTACCAACTTGGGACTCTTGATAAATGATGTTAAAATTATGAAAAAATTCTCAATTAAGGCTGATTAAAGTAGGCACTAACCAAATTAAGTCTCACTTAATTTTGGTTGACTTATTGGTAAGGTTTCAAACCCAAATAGATTAGGTCAGGAGCTTGGGTTAGCCAACAAGTGCTAGCTTGTCAATTAGGCACCCAATCTGCATCCAATATCCCATGATTAAATTAAATAAAATCCTTGATAGATTTTTTGATGTGTGTGACCTTTTGGGTTTCATATCTAGCCAGCAGTAGATCTAGATTTATGTTGACCCAAATTGATTAGAGTCCATCTAACTGAATTAGGTCAAATCGATGCATATCCAAATTATCAAATTAGAATCCTTTCTAATTGAACCATGAATTAAACTCTTTAATTCATGAAAACCTATAAGACATGATTAATATCTAGCAATGTATCATATCTACCTAGAAGATATAAAATTTTTTGATAGAAATACCAAAAATATCCACTGACAAGTTACCGTGCAATTAAATCCTTCGATCATCCAACATCTCGAATATGATTATGGATATGGAATCATGTCAAATCTAATTTTATATTCATATTTATCTCAATCATAAGATGATGATTTGATTAATAAAATATTAAAAATTCTTTTTAATTTTTATTCTACTTTGATCAAAGTTTTCTTGAATCATCTCTCGATCGGAACAAGTAGGATGCGATCTCCTTTTTAATTGGAGTGATCGATTCTATGTTGACCGACTCAAACCTCTATACATAATTCACCATATCTAGAATACCCCGTACATGACTAAGTCATGAATGAGTACGAACCAAAACTATGGTTTCATATGCACAAGATACCATGGTGGTCTCAAGTCGAAGGATCACATGCACAACTCCCACTAGAGAAGCATCTCTTGATATTAGAATTCCATAAGATGTTTCTCATATCGGATCAATTCAGTGAACTTATTCTCTAATGAGCATCCACACCCTTGTATTAGTGTCTCATACAAGTAGCTTATGAGATTAGCTACCCTCTCTACCAAGCATACATAGGATGTGCTTGTTCTTCCAGAACATCAATCTCTGACTCAATGTCCCTCTAACTAGGAATATTCTAGATCAAGATTTTAGAATTTTAGGTCTCATAGGTATGATCTCATCATAACCCTAAAATCATTATCCTGATCTATAGGATTCATCATAATTTTAATTAAAAAATATAAGATGCAGCACATGATGAAAAAAAATACCTTTTATTAATATAAAATATCATTTACATAAGTCTGAAAGATTACAAGAAAAATCTTTTATATACATAAGTCGATTGGCTTGTAGGGCATATTCCTTTCAATCTTTCACTTGCACTAAAGTCAATCGCTCTTATATTTTAACCCCATACTATTGAGGTGGTGATTGAACTGCTGCTGTGGTAGAGCCTTAGTGAATGGGTCTACTATGTTGTTCTTTGAATCTACTCGTTCAAAGACTACATCTTGTCTTTCGATAATCTCACGAACGAGATGGAAGCACCTTAGAATGTGCTTGGATTTATGATGAGACATTGATTCCTTTGCTTGAGCAATAGCTCCAGTATTGTCACAATAAAGTGGTACTGAATTCTCAATCTTAGGAACAACACCCAATTTGGTGATGAACTTCTTCATTCAGACAGCTTCCTTGATGGCTTCACTTGCAGCAATGTATTCTTCCTCAGTGGTTAAGTCAGCTATAGTCTGCTGCTTGAAACTCTTTCAGCTCACTGCTCCACCATTCAGAATAAAAATATATCCTGAAGTGGATTTGCTATCATCAGGGTCTGACTGAAAACTAGAATCAGAATATCCTTCTAGTTTTAGATCAGATTCCTCATAAACTAGAAAAATATCCTTAGTTCTTCTCAAATACTTAAGAATATTCTTCACTATTTTTCAATGATCCTCTCCTAGATCGGTCTGAAAATGACTAGCAATACCTAAGGCACATGCAACATCAGGCCTGATACATAGTATTGCATACATGATTGATCCTACTGTCGAAGCATAGGGAACATAACTCATTCTTTTTCTCTCTTCAGGTGTCTTAGGAGATATTTTCTTAGAGAGATGTATGCCTTGACTCATAGGTAAGTAACCTCTCTTACTTCCATCCATACTGAACCTTTTCAGTATAAGGTCTATGTACCTTGACTGGGATAAGCCTAGCATCCTTGTAAATCTATCCCTATAGATCTTTATACCAAGTATAAAGGATGCTTCACCCAAGTCTTTCATGAAAAACTTAGATGATAGCTATAACTTGATCGATTGTAACATTGGGATATCATTTTCATTGAGAAGTATGTCATCCACATACAAAACTAAGAAGACAATGGCACTCCCACTAGTCTTCTTATATACACAAGGTTCATCCATATTTTTGATGAAGCCATATTCTACTGTTACATCAAAATGGATGTTCCAGGTCCTCGAAGACTGCTTTAATCCATAAATAGATTTCCTAAGCTTATATACTTGATTTGGTCTTCCACTTGAGACAAATCCTTCTGGTTGGGATATATAGACCTTTTTCTCAAGATAACCATTAAGAAAGGTGGTCTTTACATTCATTTGCCAGATTTCATAATCATGGTATGCAGCTATAGCAAGCATAATCTGAATTGATTTGAGCATGACAACAGGTAAAAATATTTCATCATAATCGATGTCCTATTTTTGCCTAAAATCCTTAGCCACCAATCTAGCTTTGTAGGTTTCTACTTGGCCATCTGCTCCAATCTTTTTCTTATAGACCCATTTACATCCAATAGAGGTAACACCCTCTGGTGGATCAACTAAAGTCCATACTTGGTTGGTGTATATAGAATCCATTTCGAATTTCATAGGCTCTTGCTATTTGTCTGAGTCCCTACTCATGACAGCTTTCGTATAAATCAGAGGTTCATCATTTTTCATGATGTGGGCTTCATTATTCTCAATAACAAACCCATACCTTAAAGATGCATTTTGCACTCTATCTGACCTATGGAGAGGTGTAACTTATGGTTGTACCTTATCATTAGGTACTTCTGATTGAGGAATATTTTGTACTTCACTTTGAACTTCTTCAAGTTCAATATTTCTCCCACCGCTTCTTTCTAGGATAAACTCCTTTTCCATGAAAGTAGCATGTCTACTGATAAATATCTTTTATTCAGTAGGATGGTAAAAGAGGTATCTCATACTTTCTTTAGGATATCCTACAAATAGACATTTATTTGTCCTAGCACTTAGCTTATATTCAAAATTTCTTTTGATATATGCTGGACAGCCCCATATCTTAAGATACTTAAGATTGTGCTTCTTACCTCTCCATAACTCATATGGAGTGCTAGACACAGATTTTGAAGGTTTCATATATAAAATATATATGGCAGTTTCTTGGACATACCCCCAGAAGGAAATAGGTAAATCTGTAAGACACATCATGGATCGCACCATATCTAATAAAGTGTGATTCCTCCTTTCAACTACACCATTCAACTGTGGTGTATAAGGAGGGGTCTATTCAGAGAGAATTTTCTTTTCCTTAAGATGGTTCAAGAATTCACCAGAAAGATATTCTCCTCCTTGATCTAATTGAAGAATTTTAATATACTTTCCAGTTTGTTTCTCAACTATACTTTGATACTCTTTAAATTTATCAAAAGCTTTGAATTTATGTTTCATAAGATACATATATCCGAATCTAGATAAATCATCAGTGAACGTTATAAAATAAGAGTATCCTCCTTTGGCTTCAGTTGTCATGGGACCACATACATCTGTATGTATAAGTCCTAATAATTTATTTGCCCTTTCTCCATGTCCACTAAATGAAGTTTTAGTCATTTTTCCCATAAGACAAGATTCACAAGTCCCTAATGATTCATAATCATAAGGTTCAAAAAATTCTTATTTGTATAACTTGTTAATTCTTGTCTCACTAATGTGATCAAGTCGACAATGTCAAAGTGAAGTATTATTTATATATTCTCTCTTACGTTTCTTATTTTTATCAACATAAAAAATATTATCATTAAGAGAAAGAATCAGAAGACCATTTATTAACAATGCCATCACAGATATGCTCATAAGAAAAAGAAATAGAGCATCTAGTGCCCTTTCTATTTATTTCAAAATCTTGTTGTAATAACAATGATACAGAAATAATATTTTTAATGATCTTAGGCATATAATAACAATTCTCCAACTCTAAGATCTTCCCAAAAGGTAACTTCAACATATAAGTCCCCACGGCTTCTGCTTGAATGGACTCTCCTCCAGCACCGTAGAGCTCGAAGTCATCCTCCTTCAAAACTCTAAGATTCTGTAGCCCCTGCAATAACTTGTATATATGAGAATCGCAGGCAGTATCCAATACCCAAGAGTTTGAATTAAGAAAACTTAATGATAGAATTGTATGTATCTCATACATATCTTTTGGTGCATTGCTTGCACCAGTCTTTACAGATGCAAGGTAAACATTGCAATTCTCTTTTCAGTATCCTATCTTGCCGTAGTGAAAGCAGGTACCCTTCTCAGAAGCTTTCTTTCCCTTCTTCCTTTTCATGACACCACCTTTAGGGTTCAGCTTCCTTTTTGAACCCTTCATGCCTAATTTCTTCTTAGAGGTCTTACCCATAAGAAGAATTGAAGCCTTATCCTTTTTAATATGGCTTTCTGCTATTTTGAACATATTCAACAGCTCAGACAATGAAGCACTCAGTTTGTTCATATGAAAATTAACCACAAACTGAGGAAATGATTTTGAGAGTGATTGCAGGATCAAATCCTGACTCAATTCTTCATCCATCATAAAACCTAATTGACTCAATCTGGTGATCAAGTCTATGACCTTAAGTACATAGTCTTGCATGGATGATCCTTCTATCATTCGAGCATAAAATAATTGTTTGGATATCTCATACCTTGTAGTTCTACTCTGCTCTCTATACAACTCCTTTAGATTGAGGAGTATGGAGTGAGTATCCATGCTCTCATGCTGTCTTTGTAGATCATTACTCATAGAGACAAGTATGATGTATTTAACAGTGAGAGAATCATTTTGCCACATCTTGTATGTGGCTACTTCATCCTCAGTAGCATCATCTCCTAACGGCCCCGAGTCTGGGGTGTCAAGGATGAAGGAGATCTTCTCTTGTGTGAGTATAATTTTTAAATTTCTCAACTAGTCAACATAATTTGGATCGATCAACTTATTGGTATCCAAGATGCCTCTCAGTGATAATGAAGATGCCATTTTTAATCTACAATAAATAAAGAACATAACATAAGCAACTGACTTACGATGACATGCACAATTAAACAAGGTCTTGTATCTAATTATGTCTCTCACTATTTTATCGGACACCATAGCCCTCACTATGATGAACGGAATACTGTAGAGTTATCCAAGTGGGGTTGAGATCTTAATTTTTCGTAAGAGCCTTGTGGTTACACAATAAATCTTAATAAGTTCATAGATAGAAAACTCTTTTCAATTGCAACTCATGCAATTTTTAACTCTATCCTGACCTCTATAACATTAATAGTCTTGTGGTTGCACAACAAACTATAATATTCTAGTTAAGTATGACCCTTCATTTTTATACAGTCAAAATTGAATATAACTGCTCTTATGGTAACACAACAAAGTAGTATATCCAAAATTATCATAAGCATCTTGTATGCACCAGGGCTACATTATATCAGTCCCTACAGCAAGCTTTGTGGTTACACAACAAACCTGCTATGGTTCTTGATATAATATTGATCTAGCATGAAGGAAGGCCCCTTAGTAGTATTTTTTTTAATATTAAGTAATCTAAATTCAAGATTTGAATTAATACAATTGGCTAAGAAAGTGTAAAAACAAGTTTGATGGGAGTCCCCCCGTTGCTTTTCTACACACCAACAAAGTTGACTAGGCCAGTGAACGGAACTAATTAAATAACCATCGTACTTGAAATACTCCTAGACATCAAAGGATTAATCATTTCAAGAATCAACAAACTTAATTGTTGTTATTACTATTGACTTAATATTTTTTTTTTATGAGGGCTTGGATTGGTCTCATGCACATTCTAATAAAGAAGCATATAGCATATAACAAAGATGATAAATTACATACTTCAAACAATCAGATTATAACTATTCAAGTACTAGGCTATTAAAAGTTCAATTTTAACATATCATATATGTTCTACATAGCCATCTCATGAATATAGCATATGAACAATGAATCATAAAATATTATGTATAAAACATAATATTTGTTATTTCATCATTTTAGGACAACCATCTACCACATAGTGACATCCACCACTATGCCAGGGCAACCTTACAAAATGATGAATAACAAAATCTGATCATCAATAAATATCATATCTGATTGAATCGACCAAAGAAGGCTCTGATATTACTGTTGGATTTTGGATCATGCAACGAAAGATTGGATTTCAAAATTTTTATAAAATCTAATAAACCCAAAATCTAAAATCTTAGGATCTCCCTTGGTATATTCAATCAAACATATATACCTATAAGTGAGGTTTAGAAATGAAATCTTAGGTCGGTGAAGAATAGAAGAAGCCGATATCCTTTCTTTTCCATGAGGCACCCAAACATTCATCCTCCAACAGGTGATCCACACAAAATCAGGATCAAGAAAATGCTCTGACAGAACCTTGCCTTATCAAATTCTTCTCCCAAAAACTATCTTGCCTTGCTAGGATCAATTCCCAGCACTCTTTCACCAATTCTCTCTTAAATGGTCTAAACCCCTCTCTTAGCCTTTCAAAAGGATCTTCCTAAATCTTTGTCTTTATGGAAGACTCCTTGTCTTGAAGTCTAAGACCTTGTCTTAAAGAAGACCCCTTGTCTTAAAACTACAAGACCTTATCTTAACAAGGGAAGGAAGAAACTTTATCGGACTTCTAATTGATCTTTATCCAGACCAAAGGGGGAGTATTTATAACATATGAATAGATGCTAATATGTATATTTGTAAAAGTCTTGAATCTGATTATTAACGTATCAAATACATCCTTTAATCAGAAGGACCATTGTTACGCATTATGAATTCATATGATGTTTAAGCATCATATGACTTCTTTTCAATAACCGGACCTCCTTATGATTGTTTGATCAGGTCAAACCTGATCCTAGCCATCCAAATCCCATGCCATAATCTGATTAAGGTCTTAGATTTAATTTAAAATCCCAGAAGAGAATTGATACGTGAAAAGTTACGAAGAAATTTTTAGCCTTCTAGAATTGGCGCCACCAAGATCCCATCTTGGCCCTTCAAATATGTTTTGACTTGGTCAAATCACTCAACCAAAGGTGGGGATTAAATCTTGGCCCTCTAATCCTTATCCCAAAAAGATGATTAATGTGCAGAAGGACTCTTAGCCCTTCTACACGCCAAGATAAAATGCCGTGCACCAAGAACCATGTGCCAAACCTTATCTACTTTATCTCCATGCCATTTAGGTATTTTAATCTCATTAAAATTTTTCAAAAATAACATGAAACAAGATAAAGGAAAGAGGTTAGTTGGTGTCAAAAATTAGGATTAGATACTTCCATGAGAAGGACTCTAATCCTCTCACACGTTACAAGTCTTCATGCGCTAAAATCCAAACGCATGACCTGATTTCCATGCCCCATAAGCCATAGATTTTAATCTCATTAAAATCTCATAAAATTAGGAATTAAACCTCATCAAATAAGGATTAACATAGCATAGAAATTTGGAGTAAAATCCTTTTGGAGAAGGACTTCTTGTACACACACAATTCTTGCACCAAACAATGTGGTGCCTTACACCAAGAGTCCTACCAACTTGGGACTCTTGATAAATGACGTTAAAATCATGAAAAAGTTTTCAATTAAGGCTGATTAAAATAGGCACTAACCAAATTAAGTCTCACTTAATTTTGGTTGACTTATTGGTAAGGTTTCAAACCCAAATAGATTAGGTTAGGAGCCTGGATTAGCCAACAAGTGCTAGCTTGTCAATTAGGCACCCAATCCGGATCCAATATCCCATGATTAAATCAAATAAAATCTTTGACTAATTTTTTGATATGTGTGACCCTTTGACTTTTATATCTAGCAAATAGTAGGTCTGGATTTATGTTGACCCGAATTGATTAGAGTCCATCTAATCGAATTAGGTCAAACTGATGCATATCCAAGTTGTCAAATTAGAACCCTTTCTGATTGACCCATGAATTAAACTCTTTAATTCATGAAAACCTACAAGACATGATTGACATATAGAAATATATTATGCCTACCTAGAAGATATAAAAATTTTGGATGAAAATATCAAAAATACCCTTCAATGATAAGTTACCGTGCAATTCAATCCTTTTTTCATCCAGCATCCTGAATATGATTATGGATATGGAACCAAGTCAAATTTAATTTCATATTCATATTTCTCTCAATCATAAGATGATGATTCAATTAATAAAATATTAGAAACTCTTTTTAATTTTTATTCTGCTTTGATCAAAGTCTTCTTGAATCATCTCTCGATCGGAACAAGTAGGATGCGATCTCCTTTTTAATTGGAGTGATCGATTCCATGTTGACCTACTCATAACCTCCATACATAATCCATCATATCCAGAACATCCCATACATGACTAAGTCATAAATGAGTATGAACCAAAACTATGATTTTATATGCATAAGGTACCATGATGGTCTCAGGTCTAAGGACCACATGCACAATCCTCACTAGAGAAGCATCTCTTGACATTAGAATTCTATAAGATGTTTCTCATATCGGATCAATTCAGTAAACTTATTCTCTAATGAGCACTCATACCCTTGTATTAGTGTCTCACACAAGTAGCTTATGAGATCAGCTATCCTCTCTACCGAGCATACATAGATGTGCTAGTTCTTCCAGAACATCGATCTCCAACTCAATGTCCCTCTAACTAGGAATGTTCTAGATCAGGATTTTAGAGTTTTAGATCTCATAGGTATGATCTCATCATAACCCTAAAATCATTATCTTAATCTATAAAATTCATTATGATCTTAATTAAAAAACATAAGATGCAGCACATGATGAAAAAAATACCTTTTATTAATATAAAATATCATTTACATAAGTCTGAAAAATTATAAAAAAAATCTCTTATATACATAAGTCGATTGGCTTGTAGGGTATATTCTTTTCAGGTTCATCTCCTACTAAAATAAAATCTGGGGCAAAACTAATTACTAAAAATTATTTAAAGAAATAATTGATCGAGAACCTACCCATAGATGCATATAGATTGACCGAGCCATACTTGGGCCTGTATGTAATCTGTGGATTCTAGTACCTGCTAAAGAATTAAGATAATTTCTCGAATTGAAGGTAAAGGCTACCAATTCGTATAAAATAATGAGAGAATCTTTAGACTAAAGTTCATGTCTTTAGGCTTGATTAATTCATATACTAATTAGGTCTGTGTTTTCCTTTTTTTTCAAAAATAGCTAGTAATTTATCGCTCCACTCACTGTTTGACAGTGATGAGCTTATTGGACCCAACTTCAATAGCCAATATCAAAAGTTGAATATTGGTCTTGAGCTAAATCTGGCTAAAAAATTTAAGGTTGAATCAAGTCAAGCAGACTATGACCCAAATAGGATAAAGAAAAATGAGTAATTAGTTACTGATCAAGGTGCTTATATGATAACATCTTATAATTTCTCCATATATGACACCACTACCTAGGTATTGGATATCGAAAGTCCAGTTTACATATGCAATTCATTGCAAAGACTTCAAATTAGTAAAAAAATTAAGAATGATTAGAGATTCCTAAATGTGGGAGATGGAAGTCAAGTTTCAATCTGAGCTTTAGAAGTTGTCGAGATTGTTTTCAAGTCTAATAGTATCATTTTAAGTGATTGTCACTATTATCTATTTTTCTTGATGAATATAATCTCTATTGATCTTTTAGTCAAAGATGGTTATAATTTATCAATAAAGAATGATTATTGTGATATCATTATGAATGATGTTACAATAATGTGAGGATAACTAAGAAATGACATCTATGTATTGTCACAGCCTATGAGTGTAATATATACTCCAAATAAATGTTCAAAGTTAGATAATATCACAAATACCTATCTTTGGCATTGCAAACTCGGTCATATTAACAAAAGTAGGATAAACAGGTTAGCACAAGAGGGTATCCTCAATATCAATGATTGTGAATCAATATTGATCTGTGAGTCTTATCTTTTTGAAAAGATGATTAAGTCATCTTTTACTGAAAAAGATAAATGAGCTAGTGAAGTTCTAGATCTAATACATAGTGATGTTTGTGGACCTATGAACATTAGTGCTAGAGGCGGGTATAGCTATTTCATTACATTCACAGATGACCTATCTAGGTATGGATATGTCTACTTGATGAAACACAAGTCTGAATCATTTGAAATATTCAAATGATTTTGTAATGAAGTAGAAAAACAAACTGAAAAATGTATTAAGACACTTCGATTTGACCAAGGGGGTGAATACCTTTTTAGTAAATTTTTGACATATCTTGGAGAGAAATGGATTCTCTCACAATGGACTCCTCCAGGAATACCACAGCATAATGGTGTTTTAGAAAGAAGGAATCGAACCTTATTGAACATGGTTCAGTCTATGATGGGGTTTGCAAGTCTGTCGATCTTTTTTTGGAGATATGCACCTGAGACAGCTTATTTTATGCTCAATAATATTTCGAGTAAGTCAGTTAGTAAAACACTATATGAGATATGATCAGGACGTAGGCCGAATCTCACTTACCTTAAGATCTGCGGGTGTCCGGCTTATATTAAATGATTACAAATCGATAAGCTCGAATCTAGATCCAATAAGTATAATTTTGTAGGGTACCCCAAGGAAATAAGGGGATGTTACTTTTACCTCCCTATTGAAAAAAAGGTATTTATCAGTAGTAAGGCACACTTTTTAGAAAAAGAGTTTCTTAGTGAAGGAACAAGTGCCTCTAAAGTCAAGCTTGATGAAGTTCGATAGGTAGAAGAACTGACAACAGTAACTGAATCTGAATTGAATTTGATAAGATCAAATCTGGAGCCTGATATACACATATCCTTAAGGCGATTCGATAGAGTACCACATCAGATGGACAGATACCTAGGTTTCTTGGTCTAGAACAAAGATCCTATTGAGCTCGATGACAATAATGAGGATCCAGTCACCTATATGGATGCAATGCAGAGGTTCGACTCTGAAAAATAGTTTGAAGTAATGAAATCTAAAATAGAGTCCATGAAGATCAACAATATGTGGATATTGGTTGATCCACCTGAAGGGATAAAACTCATAGGGTGTAAGTGGATCTTCAAAAGGAAAAGGGGTGCAGATGGAAAGGTTGAGACCTATAAAATCCATCTGATTGCCAAGAGATATCATCAATATTATGGTATTGACTATAATGAGATATTCTCTCCTGTGGCAATATTCAAGTCCATTCGGATCATGCTTGCGATAGCGGCATACCTGGATTACGAAGTCTAGCAAATGGATGTGAAGATAGTTTTTCTAAATGGAGAGCTGAATGAAGAGGTGTGTTGGGCCTCATGTAGTGCTCCTAAGGCTCAGGGGACCAAAACTAAGGTCAAGGTCCAAAGTGCATGAGGTGCTCATGGGGTTTCTAAGACTAGTTTGGGTTCTAGGATGAAAGACTGTCAGTCTTTCAGGTCTTGAGGTTCAGGAGACTTGAGCCTCAAGGGATTAACTTGTTTTGGGCTAGATTTGAGTCTTAGATAGATGAGATTTGTTCAAATCATGGGTGTACATGGGTTTGGATTAGCACAAATCTCATATCAAGTTACTCAAGGGAGTTTTGTGGTTGGGTCACATTGACCTTGTATAAATATCTTTGTATTTAGGATTTGTATGAATGGTTCAATCAATCAAATCATTTTCTCCTTAAACTTTTTCTCTCTTTCTTTCTCTCTCTCTGATCTTCTCCACACCCTAAAACCAAGAACCTAGGGTTTCTTGGCCGCCACCCCAAAAAGGAAAGAAAAGAGGTGCTAGAAACCAGCATCCCCCCTTTGTGCATGCTCCTATTTTGAGTGCCCCCTCTTAGCCACCCAAGAAGAGTTTTAGGTCTTATCTTTTTAATTTTTGAAGGCTTCATCAAGAGTGCTTCTAGGTCCCAAAAGGTAGATTTCAGATCTGGTGGAGAAGGGGTTCAAATCGAAGAAGAAAATTCTACTAACAGGATTTATAAGGCTGCTGAAATTAGGAAGGCTGTTCTTCTTCAACATGTTTCATCATGTTCTAGAGAGTTTTCTTCATTGATCTCCTGGTAGGACGTACTCCACACACCTGAGAATGTGGCACAATAGTTGGTATTAGAGCCTGTGTTGCGTGGAGGGAGAACGAGATGCCAGAATGTGAAGATTTTCAAAGGCTGAAATTTTAGTAAGATACCTGTCAAGGTATTTCTCAAATCCTTTGGATTTTCAGTTGTGATTTGGTTTGGATCCAGTCATGGCAAGCAACATAAAGGTCAATTTTGAGAAGTTTGATGGGAAAAAAAACTTTTTTATGTGAAAAGTTAGGGTTGAAGATCTCTTGATTCAGGCAGATCTAGATCAGATGTTGGAGGAGAAATCTGAAGGGATGTCGGATCATCAATGGATATCCCTAGAGAAGAAGGCTTGTTCGGTGATTAGAAGATATTTGATGAATGCAACTCTCTATTCAGTGTTAGAAGAAAAGACCTCAAAAGGTTTGTGGTCGAAGTTGCACACCATGTATATGAGAAAAAATATGTGTAACAAGCTGATATTAAAGAAGAGACTGTACGGCCTTCGAAAGCAAGAAGGTGGAGATGCCTTGGGTCACATCCAGAGGTTCGACCAAATATGCAATGAGCTACTGAACATCGAGGTGAAGATAGAGAAGGAAGATAGATCTCTATTATTGCTATGCTCGCTGCCCCCTTCCTATGATCCATTGGTGATGATGCTGTTGTATGGCAAGGAGACTTTGGAGTATGAAGATATGGTCTAGGTGCTGCACTCTAATGAACAGTGGGAAAAGATGACCAAGGATAGAGCTCCCTAGGAGGGCTTGGCCATGGGGGAGAGGTCAGGAAGAGAAAAAGAAAGAGGCAAGTCAAGGGGACGATCAAAGTTTTGAAAGAGCAGAAGCAAGAAAGAGGCTCGGTGCTACAAGTGCAATGAGATCAGACACTTCAAGCGAGATTATCCGCAATGGAAGAGCAAGAAGGGAGACAAGGGAGGATCTGATGCACTGAGTATGGTGGCTGATCAGGAGATAGAGGATGACCTCTTGGTAGTATCTGATGGTCATAGGTGATACACAGATGTATGGACCCTGGATTCAGCCTATTTGCATCACTACACCCCAAATCAGTCTTGGTTCGTAACATACACCAAGATTGATGAGGAGATCGTGATACTTGGAGATGATCATCCATGCAAGATTGCTAGTATAGGGAGTATTTAGGTGAGGATGTTTGATGGAATAGTGCAGACTCTCACAAATGTGAAGCAGTCCCAAAATTGAAGAAGAATCTAGTGTCACTGGGCTATTTGGAGCGGAGCAGCTTCAGCTTCAGCAGTCATGCCAGAAGTGGAGTCTTGAACATCTCAAATGGAGCCATGGTGATGATGAGAGAATAACATCTACAGATTGGAAGGATCTGTGGTGATCGAAGAATCTAATGCAGCAGCTACAGTGTAGAATCAGCAGGGGGCTCATCGGTTATGGCACTACCGCTCAGATCACATGGGTGATCGTGGGATGAAAGAGCTGAGCAAGCAAGGTTTGATTGTAGATCTAGATGGAGGTATTTCAGAGGTATGTGAGCTATATCAGATAGAAAAAAGAGGAGAGTGTAGTTCACTACCAGTTCAGCCCACAGTGCAACCCCACTGGAACTAGTCCACATTGATGTGTGGGGACCAGTCCCGGTTTCAACCAGAAATGGGGTGAGATACTTCTTGACTTTTATAGATAATTTTTTGAGAAAGATATGGGTCTATTTCATAAAGGAGAAATCAGAAGTCTTCACTAAATTCAAGATGTGGAAAGCTGAGGTGGAGAAGGAGACAGGTCAGAGCTTGAAGTGTCTGCAGTCCGACAATGGTGGAGAATACACTAGCAGGAAGTTTCATATTTTTTGTGAGGAGTGCAGCATCAAAAGGCACTTCTTGATGAGAGAAACTCCTCAACAAAATGGGGTGGCCGAGAGGATCAACAAAATCCTTTTGGAAAAGGCACGGTCATGAGGCTGCAGGTAAGGCTTCCTAAGGCATTCTGGGTTGATCCAGTAGATGCAGCCTGCTATTTAGTGAATTGATCACCTCACATAAGATTAGATAGTTATATTTTAAAAAAAAAATGGTTTGGAAAGAGGATTGGACTGAGCCATCTAAGGGTAATTGGGTGCACGGCATATGTGCACATCGATGCTGGTGAGTGGACCAAGTTGGATGTCAGGTCATGAAAAATAGTGTTCTTATGGTATCCATAAGAAATTAAGGGATATCGGTTGTAGGATCTCTTGGAGAAGAAGGTCGTCATCAGTAGGGATGTCACCTTCGATGAAAATTCAGTTCTCCAAAGGTGAGATGGCATGGAGGAGCAGCAGGAGCAGCAGGAGGTCTAGCAGGGCAGCACTGGACAATTTACATCCTATTCTCTTTTGCCTCTTGCAAGTACATCAGGAGGATTTGGTGTTTAGGTGGAGCACTCTTCAAATGTATCTCCATAGGTGGAGAGAGCTTGGATGGATGATAGAAGCCAAGAGGTCTAGCAGGAGCAAGCTGGACCTAGGATGGACATCGGGGTTGTACTGCACAAGTCCAAAAGGAACATCAGACAACCAAAATGATATAGCTTCGAGAAGATGTTGTCATATACTCTGATGATAATTAATGGGGACACACCTATGAGGAGGTCATGGAGTGCTAGGACAAAGAGAGGTGGGTCCAAGTAATATCCAAGGAGATGCAGTCTCTCCACAAGAATGAGATGTGGCGATTGGTGCAATTGCTACAGGGAAAGAAACCCATTGGTTGTAAATGAGTTTACTAACGCAAAGAGGGACCTTCGGATCAATGAGGTATTAGGTACAAGGTGAAGCTAGTGGCCAAAGAATACTCTCAGAAGGAAGGCATCGACTTCAGCGAGATTTTCTCTCCTGTCATCAGACATACTTCCATCAGGATATTGCTGAGCATCGTAGCAGCTCAGGACTTGGAGCTGGAGTAGATGGATATCAAGATAGCATTCCTCCATGGGTATCTAGAGGAGAGCATCTATATGGAGCAGCCACTGGGGTTTTAAGAGTCAGGAGCAGAAGAGAAGGTCTGTTTGCTACAGAAATCACTGTATGGGCTGAAGCAGTCATCGAGGCATGGTACAAATGATTTGATTCTTATGTGAGGAGCATCAGACTTTTTAGGTGCGAGTATGACTTGTGTTTATGTTCAATCTTTAGAGGATGGGTCTAGAGTGTTTCTACTCTTGTATGTGAATGACATGCTTATAGCATGCAAGAGTAGGAAGGTTGTGTAGGAACTGAAGGTAGTCTTGTCTCGAGAGTTTGAGATGAAGGATTTGGGGCCTGCGAGAAAGATTGTAGGCATGAAAATCTTTAGAGATTGAGCCAAGAGGGTGCTGCATTTATCTCAGAGAGGCTACATTAAGAAGGTCTTGGAGAGGTTCGGGATGAAGGAAGTGAAATCGATGGAGCTGCCACTCGTTGGGCACTTTAGACTCTTGAGGACGATGTCGCCACAAACTGAGGTGAAGGCTCAAAAGATGAAGAGAGTGCCATATACCTCTGGTGTAGAAAGTCTTATGTACACCATGGTATGTTGTAGGTTGGATATCGCCCATGCAGGGAGCCAGATCAGCTGGTTCATGATGCAGCCTGGTAGGGAGCACTAGCAAGCACTAAAGGAGATCTTCAGGTACTTGGTGGGTATTATTGAAGTCAGCATCTGCTATGGACAGCGAAGAGGTGCTGAAGGACTCTCCAACATGTCCAAGGAGGCTCGGGGGCTGATAGGAGAGTTTGTAGATGCTGATTTTGATGGAGATGTGGATACTCGACGATCGATGATAGGTTTTGTATTCAGCCTATTTTGAGGTCCAATTTCATAGAGATCATGCTTGCAGCCCATCACGACCTTATCGACCGTTAAGTCAGAGTATATTAGCATTATGGAGGTAGCGAAGGAGGTCCTATGGCTGAAGGGTTTGGCATTGGAGATGGACCTTGCCTAGGAGGCCGTCAGGATGCATTATGACAGTCAGAGTGCATTATTACTTGCACAAAATTCTGTCTACCATGCAAGGATGAAGCACATCGATATTCAATATCACTGGATTAGAGAGGTTGTGGAAGATGGCGAGGTGGAGCTGGTGAAGGTCCACACCAAAGAGAATCCAGTGGATGCACTAATGAAGGTTCTTCCACAGGATAGCTTTCGAAGACATGTGACATTGATGTACTTGATGGACAGGACAGAGTTGGATGAGGCTCTGGGGCATCAAGGTGAAGATTGTTGGGCCTCATGTAGTACTTCTAAGGCTTAGGAGACCAAGGCTAAGGCTAAGGTCTAAAGTCCATGAGGTGCTCATGGGGTTTCTAGGACTAGTTTGGGTCCTAGGATGAAAGGCTGTCAGTCTTTCGGATCTTGAGGTTTAGAAAACTTGAGCCTCAAGGAGCTAACTTATTTTGGGCTAGATTTGAGTTCTAGATAGATGAGATTTATTCAAATCATGGGTGTACATTGGTTTGGATTGGCATAAATCTCATATCAAGTTAGCCAAGAAAGTTTTGTGGTTGGGTCACATTGATCTTGTATAAATACTTTTGTATTTAGGGTTTGTATGAATGGTTCAATCAATCAAATTATTTTCTCTCTAAACTTTCTCTTTCTTTCTTCCTCTCTCTCTCTCTGATTTTCTCCATGCCCTAGAACCAAAAAATCTAGGGTTTCTTGACTGCCATCCTAAAAAGGAAAGAAAGAAGCCACTAGAAACTAGTGCCCCCCTTTATGCACGCCCCTGTTTTAAGCACCCCCTCTTGACTACCCAAGAAGAGTTTCAGATCCTATATTTTTATTTTTTGAAGACTTAATTAAGAGTGCTTCTAAGTCCCAAAAGGTGGATCTCAGATCTGGTGAAGAAGGGGTTCAAATCGAAGAAGAAAATCCTACTGACACGATTTACAAGGCTGCTGAAACCAGGAAGGCTGTTCTTCTTCAACGTATTTCATCCCCTTACAAAAAGTTTTCTTCATTGATCTCCTGGTGGGAGGTACTCCACACACTTGAAAATATGGCACAATAAGGTATATATGATGTAACCTAAAGGGTTCACATCTACAGACGAGTCCAAGGTGTGCAAGCTTCGAAGATCTATTCATGAATTGAACCAAGCATCTCGGAGTTGGAACATGTTAGAAATTATGTTCTAAAATCAATCATGTGACGATTGAGTTCATCCTTGTATATGAATTATTGATTATTGAATAATAGTTATTCTGATATTTTTCATCATAAAGTGATATCTTCCTTGAACTCTTGTACTATGATGAAGTCTCTAGAACTATGCTAGTATACGATAAAGAGATGATTTATCGTATAGTTCTTAAACAAGTTCACGATCAAATGATATGTCATTACGGGATGATGATGTTTATCGAGTGAAGGTCGTTGTGTGCCATATGGGTTGGTTGTCCTCTTAACCAAGGAGTATGGTGATACTGGTATAGCATACAGGTGAGATGTAAGGGTACATCATCACTGAACAAATGACTCACCTGTTGAGCATTCTGCTGTCAAGAGCTACTCAAAAAATATATGGATACAAATATCTTTCAGACCTGAGATCACTATAGTGACTTGTAAGCAACTCACTGTGTTTTGATGCTGAACTATCTGGATTTTTAATACAGTGACAGAAGACTACTGGGTATAGTCAAGTACTTGTGAAGTTTGTGTGTGGATCAAGATGGGATTGTCCCCTCTGGATTATTAGAGTTGATGTATCACTGTATTTTAATTTAGTAAAATTTTGGCCAGGATAATCCATGAGATAGATTTGAAAGATTGAAATACAATGTGGATGAAGCAATCTCGATTGACAGTTAACCTGAGACCATCCTAGAGCATCCAGGGTCAAAATGATGAATTATGCGGTAACCATGAGTATGAATTTTGAAATATTTTTAGCGATAATTCATTCTATCTAGACATCGAGAACCATTGCTAGATGGTATCTCGATTAGTGCATAAATTAGTTCCTGTGCTACCGGCTTAGTGTTTGAACCTATGGAGTCATGCATACAAGTCAAACAAAATAGAAAGAAATTGACCTATATTTATATGTCTAATCTGGAAGTACTTGACTTGATTGAACATATAAGCTAACTTGATTGAGAATTGAGTTATGGGTCAAACAGGATTGAAGAGTTGACTATGTCTAACGAGCACTATATATGAGGTTCAGATTCAATCCCAGAGATGAATAATTTTTATCTATAATCTATGAAATATATGAAAGATTAGATTTAAGTACTAATTAATTTCAGATTAGATTTAAATTAATTAGACTTAAATAGGTTCAAAATTCAAGTTAGACTTAGTACAAAAGTCCTAAAGAGTTTAGGATTGACAGTCTTTCGAAATTATTTCGAATCGACTTCGAATCGAACTCGAATCGGATCTGTTTTGGATGAGATATGAGTATTCCTACTTGTACTGAGAATTTTCACTCATGAAGCACAACCAAAAATTGATTTGGTGCTTAGTTGGGGCATCCCAAGTGGGTGTGGGAGTGGGTGCAAAGTGGATGTCATAAGTGATGGCAATTATATCTCTTGTAGGAATCTTTCTTTCATGAGTATTGGATCAATTCAAATCAGATTTGAATAAAGAGTCCTCTCATTGGGTCATGAGAATCATCTATAAATAGAGAGGGTCTCTACCTATGGATAAAAGAAAAGAATAGAATAGCAAACAAATTAAATTGAGAGAAGAGAAAAAGAGAGAGAAACAAGCATGTGAAGAGAAAGATCCTTCATCTTCTACATCTCTCCCTTTATTGCCGCCTCCTCTCTTTGGGCGTGGATCCTTCTTGGACATTCTACCTGCTGGTGTGAGATGTCACATCATCACATCTCATCCCTCGATTGATTGTGTATGCAAAGTAAAGGGTCTGTATATCCAGACCTCCGCAAAGGTTTATATCAAATAATTTGATATTTGATCTCTGATTTTACTGTGATTCAGATAAAAATTTGATCCTTAAATAAGTAAAATATTAGAAAAAATTTTTGGATGCAACCTAGGCATTCTGGAGGGAAACTATTTTCTTCCCTTCAACTGGTATCAGAACAGGGCTGAAATATATACATGCAGAATAGAATTTTTCATGATTATTTACATAAGATATAACTAAGATTTTTTGTAGAATATTAAACCTCATTTAAATCTATTTATATAAAATTTTTGATCTAATATTGATTAGATTAGAGGTGCCTAATAAATGGTTAAGTGAGCTTGTTATAAATCTGTTATAATAGAATTCTGCTGTTGTTGAATTTTTGATAAAAAATAATATGAATTAAAAATTTATTTTAATTTATTTTAATTTATTTTAATTTTATTATTTTTTTTATAAAGTAAGAATTATTTTAAATTTAAATTAAATTTATTTTGATAGATATTTAAATCTGAATCTTATCATAATTCAATACTGTGCGAAAATAGATTTTACCAAAAATTAATTCTTTATACATTAATATTTGCACTAATTATTTTTTATTTGATATCAAATCTAAAATTGATATTTTATAATCAGTATAAGATAAATTTTAGATTTGATATGATATATATAATACATCAAATCTAATTAGATTAAATGAAGAATATAATTGATGAGATCAAGGATATGTTCATGACATAAAATAGATTTATCAATAATTGCACATTGATATAATTATATATAAAATTAGATTTCAAATCTTAGTAGCCTAGTACTCGGATTGATGAGTGTTGGGAAATGTGTCCCAAAAAGTCAATGTCAAGCTGTTGACGGTTGAGCAACCAAATATTGTAATTGATTTGTTAATAAATAAAATATATTTGGCATCTTCATCATAAGCTTTCATCTTCTAATGAACTCCATTGTTATGATGAAGTCCTTAGGACTATTTAAGTTCGATAAAGAGAGGATTTATCGATTAGTCTTTAAAACTATTCACGATCAAATGATAAGCTGTTAATAAGGACGACAGCTTCTATCGAGCATAGGTCGCTGTAGGCCATATGGGTTGGTTGTCCTCTTAACCAAGGAGTATGGAGACACTGGTATGACATACAGGTGAGATGTAAGGGTACATCATCATTGAACGTGACCAACTCCAGAGTATTCTGCTGTCGAGAATGTCTCTGATGGGATATAGGTATAAGTGTCTCTTAGACTTGAGATCGCCTCAGTGACTTGCAAGCAACTCACTGTGCTTTGGTACTGGACTAACTGAATTTCTAATTCAGAGACGGAAGGCTTCTGGGCACAGTCAAGTACTTATGAAGTCAGAGTGTGATCGAGATGGGATTGACCACTTCAAGAGTTGGAGAAGAATGAGTCGCTGTATTTCAATTTAGCAAAACCTTGGCCAGGGTAATCCATCAGATGGATTTGATATTTTGAAATACAATGTGGATAACCTGATCAGAGTTGACAGTTGAACTCTGGGGTATCTTATGATCATTTTGGTCAAGGAGATGAATTATATGAAAACTATATCCGCATGGGTTCTAAGGATGTTGTTCTACACATTCGACCTATCCGGTTGTCGGGTACCATTGCTAGATGGTCACTTCGATTGGTACAAAAATTTATTTCTGTGCTACCGGCTTAGGTTTGGACCTATGAGGTCACACACATTAGAGTTCATGATCTGATCGGATGGTTGATCAACGATTAAGAATCGTTCTAGGGTTAAATGATCAATACGATTGACATTTAACCCAGTGCAAGTATTGCAGGAGGATCGATTAGCAATTCGATTGCTAATTGGCTTAATTTGATTAAGCCAATGGGCTGAGATTAAGTTTAATTAAATATAATTTAATTAAATTTATTTTGGGCTTGATTGGATCAAGTCCAATTAGTTTATTGGATAAGCCAAGTGCAAGGAAAAACTAGTCCTAGTTCAACTAGGACTTGGGTCAATCTAATTTTTAATTTGATTAGAAAATTAAATCAGATTTAAATCTAATTTAATCTGATTAAATTAGATTTTTAATTAGGTTAAAACTTATTTTAATTAGGTTAATCTAATTTTGGTTTGATTTGATTTGGGAAACTAAATTAAAACAAGTCATAAGATAGAATCCTAGTAAGACTAGGATTCCACCTTGCGCCACATAAGCCTTCCCCACGCCCTCTCTCTTATTCAACGCCAATCTCCACTTATTTTGTGTGACAAAAGCCCTCTCCCAGGTCTCTCCCACGTTCACAAAAGGTTTTCTCTCTTATTTCTTACATGGAAGGTGGTTTGGATCAAATCAAAAAGGAATAAGTTTGGATTTCGAATTCTATGAGATAGAGTTTTAGAAATCCAAAACTCTTTCAATTTTGCACCAAATTTATCCAAATTTTTTTAAAATTTTTATGGCTTTTAGGGTATATATTGTGCACCCTTTACTGGTAATCCATATATAAAAATATGGAGGATGTACTCAAGAGTTGGGCGCCCCTTAACTTGCCATGTTTGGATAAGCCTTGACTAGGTATTTGACCTAGACAAGGACTCTATCATATCTCTCTTTATAAAATAAGTTTCTTTATGAAATTTTAGGAAAGGATAGACATTTGAGAGACCTTTGTTCCATCCAAAAATCAAAGAGAAAGACCTTTGGGTCATAAAGATATAAAAGATGCAAGTTAGGGTGTCTAGAGAGAAAAATGTGAAGAAGAAGAGGGTCTTCTTCTAGAGTTTTTTGTTTCATATCTTTCCTCCCTCCATCTTGAGTTTTCTGAGAGCATCTCAGATCTAAAACTCCTCCTTTTACTTTCCATCTTTGGAAGAGTCCAAATCAAGAAGAAGGAGGCACCTGATCAACCATCAAAGAAGGATCAGCGTAGTACTAGCATACTGTGCTGATTTCCTGAAGCAGGACTTCTGATCGAGATTCGTGGGCTCGTGTGGATGACTCCTAGAGGCCGGATACGTGTGCGGCTTGCAACATCATCCTTAAGCCTGGATCAGCGAGGTTAGAGCATCTAACTTGCAAGGTAATAGATCTAATCTATTGTTTAATACATACATTAGATGTGGTATAGAAACATGTTGATATGATCAACATGTAGTTCATGCTATATTTATATATTTTAATTTTTGATTTAATACTATGTAATAATCATGTAATAGAATCTTAGATCTAGAGATTTTCTAGTTTTAGAAAATAAATTTTTATTTATTTTAGTCTTCCGCTGTATGATCTTGAAAAAGTTTCAAGATCTAACCCTGAAACCCTAGATCTGGTTCCTACAATTGGTATCAGAGCCTAGGTTCTTTATTACATAATTATTTATACATGCTTAGATTATTTTTTAGATTAGATCTAATTTATAATCTGATTATTAAATCTAAAATTAAAATTTTAGATCAATCACAAACTGCAAGGTTGTCCTGCTGTAAGGTTTACCCCTTACAGTACAAAGGTTGTCCTAGTTTGTGTAGATCTATCTTTAATCATAAATTTATTAGATATGATCTAGATTAAATTTATGATTTATTATATTTAAAAAATATTTAAATATAAAATAAAATCTCTTTGTTAAATAATTTTTGTGCAAAGAAATTGTTTAAAGTTGAAACTGTTTCAATTACATGAACCTGTTTAGATTAGATCTAAAGTAGTTTCATGTTTATTTCACTTGTATCTTGATTATGAATCAAACATGTAATATGGTTGGTAGAATCATATTATAAAATTATTTTACAAAAATAAAAATTATTTTTTGAAAAGCCGAACCCAACCCTCAGCCCAAAACTTAATTAAGAATTAAGAAGTTGTTTGATTAGGTTCTAGGATTGTGAATTGAAGAACCTAAGACACAAATCATAACACATTGGGTTAATGGGTTAGTGGAAATTAGGTCCATTAATTGGGTTAGACCTATGGTTAGATTAAAGATGGACTTAATTAGAGAATTGACTAAATCTAATCAATTGTTGTCTTAGATTAGGTCAAAGATTCTCTAGATCAATTACAATAGTTGTAGTTGGTCAAGTCCATATCTTTAACGAGAATCAAATGGACTTGATTCTTGGCTAAGTGGTCTAGCACGAACTGTTAGGTTGATCTAATCGAAACTAATTAAACCAGTTGGTGTCTAAGGTAAACCAGATCGGTGGTTTTTAATTGGGAGCCCGCTTACCTGGCCATTTCTGATGGTGTCTAAGGCAAGCTTTGGCAGACCCTCCCACTGATCGAACTTACCTGGCCTCTTGGTGAAATTATGTTTTGATCGGATCACTTGACTATTCGAGCTGACCCATATCAGCTAGGTAAATCAGTGTGACTGATTTAGGTGCTCCTAGACCAGCCCTTTTAATGGTCTCCCTTAAGTTGACTTGGTGAAGCCAGTGGGAGGATCATGATAAGCTGGTTCATCTGACCTCATCCTCTATATTATTTAAATCCTCTAAAATTATTAGGTCCTTAAATTACAAAGTTATGGAGATAAATGAGTCATAGCCTCCTATTAAGGTGTTTGATAATGAGTCCATTAACTCAATAATCATTGCAGACCCAAAGGCCTGGTGCTTGTTGACTAATAGAATTATCACTCATCATATGATGACTTGGAAGTATCTCTCTAATAGTGGTTAGGTGAGCCAACCAAAGTTGGGCTTAATCATTCGTTGGTTAGATACACCAAGTATGATCATGTTAATGGTTGGACCTAACCGGATCCTTACAGTGGAGGCCAAAGCCTACTGATTAGGTTTCTGGGGCAAAATTAAATTTACTAGAAATTGTTTAGAGAAATAATTGGTTATGAACCTACCCTTAGATGTACATGAGTTGGCCAACCAAAGTTGGGCTTGTGTGCAGTCTAAGTGGATTCTAGTACCCACTAAGGAATTAAGGTAATTCCTCAAATTGAAGGTAGAGGCTACCAACTCGAATAAAATAGTAGGAGAAACCTTTTGATTAAAGTCCAAATCTTTAGGTTTAATGAATCAATTACTAATTAGGTTATGGTTCTCCTTTGTGCAAATATGGCCACTTCCCTATCGCTCCGATCATTATTGGACAATGATAAGTTGGTGGGACCCAACTTCGGTAGCTGGTATCGAAAGTTGAAGATAGTCCTGGAGCATGAACGGATCCTATATGTGATAATGGATCCTGCACCTGAGGAGCCAACTGCCAATACACGTGGAACAGTCAGAGACACTTATCAGAAGTGGCTCAGTGATCGGACCACGGTGCGCTGTATCATGCTGGCTATCATGAGCGACGAGTTCAGTCACAAATTCGAGACAGCTCAGTCAAAGGACATGCTTCAAGTGTTGGAGGATACCTTTGGCACACCCGATGACGTAGAGAGGCACAAGACTTGTTGTGCCATCTTCAACGCCAAAATATGGGATGGTGCCTCTGTCACTGATCATGTATTGTACATGATCGAGCTGATGGAAAGATTGAGCAAGCTCGGCTTTCCCTTGCATGAGCGGCTTGGGAAAGATGCAATACTGAACTCGCTGCCCAAGTCTTATCTCCCATTCCTCACTCATTATAGAATGACAAAGCCTGAAGTAAACTACCATGGGTTACTGGGGTTGCTTCAGAACTTTGAGAAGGATCACCAACTCCTCAAGGAGTCGGTGAAGTCAGTGGGAGGTTCGTCTTCTGGTTCTCGACCCTTTGAGAAAGGGAAGAAGAACAAGAAGAAGAAAGTCAAGAAGGTGCAAGTTCAGGCTGGGACATCTGTGCAGAGCCAGACCAAAAAGATCAAGCCTGATAAGAGTCTATTCTACTGGCAAGCACCCTAGATTAGATAGTGTGTCAGATATCTACTTATGGCACTGTAGGCTAGGTCATATAAACAAGAACAGAATAAACAGGTTGACTCAAGAGGGAATCCTCGAAGTTGGTGATTGTGAATCACTTCCAACCTGTGAGTCCTGTTTTCTTGATAAAATGACCAAGTCACCTTTTACTGGAAAAGGTGAGAGAGCTACTGAGCTCTTGAGCCTAGTACATACTGATGTATGCGGGCCTATGAGCACCAGTGCTAGAGGTGGATATTTTTACTTCATAACTTTCACGGATGACCTATCCTGATATGGATATGTCTATCTGATGAAACATAAGTCAGATTCATTTGAAATGTTCAAACGATTCTGAAGTGAAGTAGAAAAATAAACTAAGAAGAGTATTAAAAATCTTCGATCTGATCGAGGAGGAGAATACCTTTCTAGTGAATTTCTCACATATCTAGGAGAGAATGGGATTCTCTCTCAATAGACTCTCCAGGAACACCACAGCATAATGGTGTGTCTGAAAGGAGGAATCGGACTTTGTTAGACATGATCCGATCCATGATGGGTTTTGCTAGCTTGCCGATATCCTTCTGGGGATATGTACTCGAATCGGCCAGTTATCTGTTAAATAGGGTTCCAAGTAAGTCTGTAATTAAGAATCCATATGAGATATGGACGGGACGTAAGCCAGCACTTTCACACCTTAGGGTCTGGGGGTGCCCGGCCTATGTCAAATGATTAGTCATAGACAAACTTGGACCTTGGTCTGACAAATGCTCATTCATAGGGTACCCCAAAGAGACAAAAGGATATTTTTTCTACCATGCTGATGAACAAAAGGTGTTCGTCAACCTTAAGGCAATCTTTTTAGAAAAGGAGTTCCTTGGTGAAGGAACCGTTGCCTTTAAGGTTGAACTTGATGAAGTTCAACAGGTAGAAGGACCGACACCAATAGCTGAACCTGAGTCGGATATGATTAGATCAGATCCGGAGCTCAATATACCTGCACCATTAAGGCGATCCGGTAGAGTACCACGTCAGCCGGACAGATACTACGGTTTCTTGGTTCGGAATGGTGATCCCATCGAACTTGATAAAAATAATGAGGATCCGATCACCTATATGGATGCAATGCAGAGACCTGATTCCGAGAAATGGCTTGAAGCCATGACATTCGAAGTGGAGTCCATGAAGGTCAACGATGTATGGACATTGGTTGACCCACTTGAAGGGGTTAAACCCATTGGGTGTAAATGGGTCTTCAAAAGGAAGAGGGGCACAGACGGGAAGGTGGAGACCTATAAAGCCCATCTGGTCGCCAAAGGGTATCGTCAACGTTATGGTATTGACTATGACGAGACGTTTTCTTCTGTGGCAATGCTCAAATCCATTCGGATAATGCTTGCAATAGCTGCCCATCTGGATTATGAGATCTGACAGATGGATGTAAAGACAGCTTTCCTGAATGAAGAGCTGACTGAAGAGGTGTATATGATACAACCTGAGGGATTTACATCCACAGATGAGTCCAAGGTGTGCAAGCTTCAGAGATCCATTTATGGACTGAAGCAAGCTTCTCGGAGTTGGAACATGCATTTTGATAAGGTGATCAAAACGTATGGCTTCATTAAGAATGGAGAAGAGCCCTGCATCTATAAATGGGTAAATGGTCCAGTTGTGGTATTCCTTGTCTTGTACGTGGATGACATTCTCTTAATCGGGAATGACATCCCCGCACTACAGGGAATAAAAGTTTGGTTGTCATCACAGTTCTCCATGAAGGATTTGGATGAAGCATCCTACATCCTAGGGATGAAGATCTATAGGGATAGATCTAAAAGGATGCTTGGGTTATTCCAGTCCATGTACATAGACACTGTGCTGAAGAGGTTCAGCATGGAGAATTCCAAGAAGGGCTATCTACCGATAGGCCATGGAATTTCTCTCTCTAAGAAGGATTGTCCGACAACTCCTGAAGAGAGAGAGCGTATGAGTAGAGTCCCATATGCTTCAGCCGTGGGATCTATCATGTATGCTATGACATGTACAAGATCAGATGTGGCATACTCACTAGGAGTAGTGAGTAGATACCAATCTGATCCTGGAGAAAATCACTAGAAAGTGATTAAAGCCATCCTTAAGTATTTGAGAAATACTAAGGACCAATGGTTGGTTTATGGCGAGTCAGATCTGAAACTTGTGGGGTTCACAGACTCCAGCTTCCAATCTGACCATGATGACAGCAGGAGCGTGTCGGGTTATATCTTTACTCTGAATGATGGAGCCATCTGCTGGAAGAGTTCCAAACAACATACTGTAGCAGACTCTGTTTGTGAAGCGGAGTACATCACAGCATCGGATGCCGCGAAGGAAGCTGTGTGGCTGAGGAAATCCATCACTGAGCTCAGAGTAGCACCCTCCCTCGATGGTCCAATCCTGCTCTACTGCGACAGTATTGGTGCCATAGCTCAGGCGAAGGAACCCAAAGCACATCAGCAGACGAAGCACATCTTGCACCGCTTCCACCTGGTCCGAGAGATTATGGATCGAGGTGACGTCGACCTTCAGAAGATCGACGGAAAGAAGAACCTAGCCGACCCCTTCACTAAAGCCCTGGCGATAAAGGAGTTCGACAACTACAAGTCGAAGATGGATATTAGATACTGTGTCGAGTGGCTTTAGGACAAGTGGGAGTTGTTGGAAAATGTGTCCCAAAAAGCTAATCGTCAAGCTGTTGACGGTTGAGCAACCAAGTATTGTAATTGATTTGTTAATAAATAAAATATATTTGGCATCTTCATCATAAACTTTCATCTTCTAATGAACTCCATTGTTATGATGAAGTCTTTAGGACTATTTAAGTTCGATAAAGAGAGGATTTATCGATTAGTCTTTAAAACTGTTCACGACCAAATGATAAACTGTTAATAAGGACGACAGCTTCTATCGAGCATAGGTCGCTGTAGGCCATATGGGTTGGTTGTCCTCTTAACCAAGGAGTGTGGAGATACTGGTATGGCATACAGGTGAGATATAAGGGTACATCATCACTGAACGTGACCAACTCCAGAGTATTCTGCTGTCGAGAATGTCTCTGATGGGATATAGGTATAAGTGTCCCTTAGACTTGAGATCGCCTCAGTGACTTGCAAGCAACTCACTATGCTTTGGTACTGGACTAACTGAATTTCTAATTCAGGGATGGAAGGCTTCTGGGCACAGTCAAGTACTTGCGAAGTCAGAGTGTGATCGAGATGGGATTGACCACTCCAAGAGTTGGAGAAGAATGAGTCGCTGTATTTCAATTTAGCAAAATCTTGACCAGGATAATCCATCAGATGGATTTGATATTTTGAAATACAATGTGGATAACCTGATCAGAGTTGACAGTTGAACTCTGGAGTATCCTATGATCATTTTGGTCAAGGGGATGAATTACATGAAAACTATATCCGCATGGGTTCTAAGGATGTTGTTCTACACATTCGACCTATCCGATCGTCGGGTACCATTGCTAGATGGTCACTTTGATTAGTACAGAAATTTATTCCTATGCTACCAGCTTAGGTTTGAACCTATGAGGTTATACACATTAGAGTTCATGATCTGATCGGATGGTTGATCAACGATTAAGAATCGTTCTAGGGTTAAATGATCAATACGATTGACATTTAACCCAGTGCAAGTATTGCAGGAGGATCGATTAGCAATTTGATTGCTAATTGGCTTAATTTGATTAAGCCAATGGGCTGAGATTAAGTCTAATTAAATATGATTTAATTAGATTTATTTTGATCTTGATTGGATCAAGTCCAATTGGTTTATTGGATAAGCCAAATGCAAGGAAAAACTAGTCCTAGTTCAACTAGGACTTGGGTCAATCTAATTTCTAATTTGATTAAAAAATTAAATCAGATTTAAATCTAATTTAATCTGATTAAATTAGATTATTAATTGGGTTAAGACCTATTTTAATTAGGTTGATCTAATTTTGGTTTGATTTAGTTTGGAAAACCAAATTAAAACAAATCATAAGATAGAATCCTAGTAAGACTAGGATTCCACCTTGCGCCACATAAGCCTTCCCCACACCCTCTCTCTTATTCAACGCCAATCTCCACTTATTTTGTGTGACAAAAGCCCTCTCCCAGGTCTCTCCCACGTTCATAAAAGGTTTCCTCTCTTCTTTCTTACATGGAAGGTGGTTTGGATCAAATCAAAAAGGAATAAGTTTGGATTTCGAATTCTATGAGATAGAGTTTTAGAAATCCAAAACTCTTTCAATTTTACACCGAATTTATCCAAATTTTTTTTAGAATTTTTGTAGCTTTTAGGATACATATTGTACACCCTTTTCTAATGATTCATGCATGAAAATATGGAGGAGGTGCTCAAGAGTTGGGCGTCCCTTAACTTGCCATGTTTGGATAAGCCTTGACTAGATATTTGACCTAGACAAGGACTCTATCATATCTCTCTATCTAAAATGAGTTTCTTCATAAAATTTTAGGAGAAGATAGATATTTGAGAGACCTTTGTGCCATCCAAAAATTAAAGAGAAAGACCTTTGGGTCATGAAGATATAAAAGATGCAAGATAGGGTGTCTAGAGAGAAAAACGTGAAGAAGAAGAGGATCTTCTTCTAGAGTTTTTTGTTTCATATCTTTTCTCCCTCCATCTTGAGTTTTCTGAGAGCATCTCAGATCTGAAAATCCTCCTTTTACTTTCCATTTTTATAAGAGTCCAAATCAAGAAGAAGGAGGCACCTGATCAACCATCAAAGAAGGATCAGCGCAGTACTAGCATACTGTGTTGATTTCCTGAAGCAGGACTTCTGATCAAGATTCGTGGGCTCGTGTGGATGACTCCTAGAGGCCGAACGTGTGTGCGGCTTGCAACATCATTCTTAAGCCCGGATCAGCGAGGTTAGAGCATCTAACTTGCAAGGTAATAGATCTGATCTATTGTTTAATACATACATTAGATGTGGTATAGAAACATGTTGATATGATCAACATGTAGTTCTTGCTATATTTATATATTTTAATTTTTGATTTAATGCTATGTAATAATCATGTAATAGGATCTTAGATCTAGGAATTCTCTAGTTTTAGAAAATAAATTTCGATTTATTTTAGTCTTCCGCTGTATGATCTTGAAAAAGTTTCAAGATCTAACCCTGAAACCCTAGATCTGGTTCCTACAATGAGATCACTAGACTGTCCGATCATAAGAGATTGAAGAGGTTAATCTCTCTTTTGCCTATTCGATGGGTTCTCTTATGACGTGTAGGGGTGTCGTTGTGATCCAGTTTCATGAAGAAGAAAAGTGAACAGACTTTTATGTATTATTTTGATCATAAATATATTTAGATTAGATCTAAAATAATTTATGATTTATTATAATAGGATAAAATTTAGATATAAAATTATTTTAGATATAAATTACATGTTACATATGATGTAATTGGTATTGATCTAAAAGTTATCATGATATATGAGTTGTATGAATGAAGTTTAGATCATACCTATATATGTTTAATTGTTAAACATATTATAAAAATTTATTTTCATATGTTGAAACATATGGTATGCTTCACTTGAAATCTTTATAGAATAATTCTACAAACTGAAACACATATTTCACATACTTAATTTTGAATTAAGTTTGAATAATTTAGAATTGAGAATTGAAAGTTATTAAGATACCATATAATATGATGAGCAAAGGGTTAGCATGAATCAGGTCCTTTTAATGGGTTAGACCTAGGGTTAGAAACACATATGGACCAAATAGAGAAATTAATTAAATCTAATCAAATGTTGAATTAGATTAGGTCAATATTTCCCTAAATCAATCTCAATAGTTGAAGTCTGATCAAGTCCATGTGTTTGACCCTAATAAATGGACCATGATCATGGCTCCGTGGTTGAGCCCGAATCTTCTGGTGTGCTAAATCAAAACTAATTAATCAGTTGGTGTCTAAGATAAGTTTGGCAGATTCGATCAAGTGATTTTTAATTGGGAGCTATTCACCTAGATGCGTCTACGGTGAGTTAAGGACAGATCTCTCTCACTGATCTCACTTACCTGGCCAACTTGATAGATTATGTTTTGATTAGGTCACTAGTCGATTCCTGTAGATCCATGCTATTAAGGTGAATTAATGTGACTGATTTAGGTATCTTTAGACCAGCTTGTGTTTAATCCTTTACATGACTTTGTGAAGTCAGTGGAAGGATTTGCAGCTTGTAGGTCGACTTCTTCTCTTATTCTCAGATCAATAAAATCAAATATTTTAAATTATTAGGTCCATAAAGTGATAAAGTTATGAGATAACTTGATCATTGCCTCCCATTAAGATGTGTGATAATGAGTCTAATATTCTAAATAGACATTGGAGGCACCACATGCCTGGTGTCTATTACGTATTGGAATTATCATTCATTATATGACTATCATGATGTACCTTCAGATCAATGCTCAGATTGGTCAAGCCACACTCAGGCCTGAACATCCATTTGTTGGATGCACTTGATGTGTCATGTTAATGGTTGGACCTAACCAAGATTTTCAGTGGAGGTGCCACATGCTTGCTAAAGGGATGTCTAGGGCAAAACCCAATGCTAGAAGTTGTTTGGAGAAACAATTAGTTATGAACCTATCCATGGATGCACTAAGATTGGTCGAGCCACACTCGGGCCTGAATGTAGTCCGTGTGAATTCTAGTACCCACTAAGAAATTAATATAATTCCTCGAGTTGGAGGTAGAGGCTATCAATTTGCAAAAAATAGTGGGAGGACCTTTAAACTAAAGTCTATATCTTCAGGATTAAAAAAATAATTCATATACTAATAGGTTAATCTTTTTTTTTTTCAGTTATGGCCAACACACTATCCCTCCGTTCGCTGTTGGACAGTGACAAGCTCACCGAACCCAACTTCGATAGCTGGTATCGAAAGTTGAAGATCGTGTTGGAGCACGATAGAATTTTGTATATCCTTACGGAACAGGCACCTGAAGAACCTACAGTCAATGCTCCTCGTGCTGTGAGAGACATTTATATGAAGTGGCTCAATGATCGCACGATTGTGCGTTGCATGATGAGGGTAGCTATGAACGATAAACTTAGTCATAAGTTCGAAGATACGCAGCCTAAGGAGATGATTCAAATGTTGAATGAGTCCTTCGGTACCCCTGAGGATGTGAAGAGATATAAAACCTCTTACGCAGTGTTCAATGCCCATATGCAAGAGGGAGCTTCAGTCATCGATCATGTTTTATACATGACTGAGTAGATTGAATGCCTTAGCAAGCTTGGCTTTTCATTGCATAAACAATTAGGCAAAGATGCTATCCTCAATTCGCTACCAAAATCCTACCTATCCTTTCTCAGTCATTATAGAATGACGAAGCCTGTAGTAAACTACCATGATTTGTTAGTGTTGGAAAATGTATCCCAAAAAGCCAATCGTCAAGCTGTTGACAGTTGAGCAACCAAGTATTGTAATTGATTTGTTAATAAATAAAATATATTTGACATTTTCATCATAAGCTTTCATCTTCTAATGAACTCCGTTGTTATGATGAAGTCCTTAGGACTATTTAGATTCGATAAAGAGAGGATTTATTGATTAGTCCTTAAAACTTTTCACGACCAAATGATAGGCTGTCAATAAGGACGACAGCTTCTATCAAGCATAGGTCGCTGTAGGCCATATGGGTTGGTTGTCCTCTTAACCAAAGAGTGTGGAGATACTGGTATGGCATACACGTGAGATGTAAGGGTACATCATCATTGAACGTGACCAACTCTAGAGTATTCTGCTGTCGAGAATGTCTCTGATGGGATATAAGTATAAGTGTCCCTTAGACCTGAGATCGCCTCAGTGACCTGCAAGCAACTCACTGTGCTTTGGTACTGGACTAACTAAATTTCTAATTCAGGGATGGAAGACTTCTGGGCACAGTCAAGTACTTGCGAAGTCAGAGTGTGATCGAGATGGGATTGACCACTCCAAGAGTTGGAGAAGAATGAGTCGCTATATTTCAATTTAGCAAAACCTTGGTCAGGGTAATCCATCAGATGGATTTGATATTTTGAAATACAATATGGACAACCTGATCAGAGTTGACAGTTGAACTCGAGGGTATCCTATGATCATTTTGGTCAAGGGGATGAATTATATGAAAACTATATCCTCATGGGTTCTAAGGATGTTGTTCTACACATTCGACCTATCCGGTCGTCGGGTACCATTGCTAGATGGTCACTTTGATTGGTACATGAATTTATTTCTGTGCTACCAGCTTAGGTTCAGACCTATGAGGTCACACACATTAGAGTTCATGATCCGATCGGATGGTTGATCAACGATTAAGAATCATTCTAGGGTTAAATGATCAATACGATTGACATTTAACCCAGTGCAAGTATTGCAGGAGGATCGATTAGCAATTCGATTGCTAATTGGCTTAATTTGATTAAGCCAATGGGATGAGATTAAGTCTAATTAAATATGATTTAATTAGATTTATTTTGGACTTGATTGGATCAAGTCCAATTGGTTTATTGGATAAGCCAAGTGCAAGGAAAAACTAGTCCTAGTTCAACTAGGACTTGGATCAATCTAATTTCTAATTTGATTAAAAAATTAAATCAGATTTAAATCTAATTTAATCTGATTAAATTAAGTTCTTAATTGGGTTAAGATCTATTTTAATTAGGTTGATCTAATTTTGATTTGATTTGGTTTGGAAAATCAAATTAAAACAAGTCATAAGATAGAATCCTAGTAAGACTAGGATTCCACCTTGCGCCACATAAGCCTTCCCCACGCCCTCTCTCTTATTCAATGCCAATCTCCACTTATTTTGTGCAACAAAAGCCCTCTCCCAGGTCTCTCCCACATTCACAAAAGGTTTCCTCTCTTCTTTCTTACATGGAAGGTGATTTGGATCAAATCAAAAAGGAATAAGTTTGGATTTCGAATTCTATGAGATAGAGTTTTAGAAATCCAAAACTCTTTCAATTTTGCACCGAATTTATCCAAATATTTTTTGAAATTTTTATGGATTTTAGGGTACACATTGTGTACCCTTTGCTGGTGATCCATGCACGAAAATATGGAGGAGGTGCTCAAGAGTTGGGCCCCCCTTAACTTGCCATGTTGGGATAAGCCTTGACTAGGTATTTGACCTAGATAAGGACTCTATCATATATCTCTGTATAAAATGATTTTATTTATGAAATTTTAATAGAAGATAGAGATTTGAGAGACCTTTGCGCCATCTAAAAATTAGAGTAAAATACCTTTGGGTCGTGGAGATATAAAAGACGCAAGTTAGGGTGTCTAGAGAGAAAAATGTGAAGAAGAAGAGGGTCTTCTTCTAGTTTTTTTGTTTTCATATCTTTTCTCCCTCCATCTTGAGTTTCCTGGGAGCATCTCAGATCTAAAACTCCTCCTTTTACTTTTCATCTTTGGAAGAGTCCAAATCAAGAAGAAGGAGGCACCTGATCAACCATCAAAGAAGGATCAGCGCAGTACTAGCATACTGTGCTGATTTCCTGAAGCAGGACTTCTGATCGAGATTCGTGGGCTCATGTGGATGACTCCTAGAGGCTGGACACGTGTGCGGCTTGCAACATCATCCTTAAGCTCGGATCAGCGAGGTTAGAGCATCTAACTTGCAAGGTAATAGATCTGATCTATTGTTTAATACATACATTAGATGTGGTATAGAAACATATTGATATGATCAACATGTAGTTCATGCTGTATTTATATATTTTAATTTTTGATTTAATGCTATGTAATAATCATGTAACAGAATCTTAGATCTAGAGATTCTCTAGTTTTAGAAAATAAATTTTGATTTATTTTATCTTCCGCTGTATGATCTTGAAAAAGTTTCAAGATCTAACCCTGAAATCCTAGATCTAGTTCCTACAGTTAGGATTACTGCAGACTTTTGAAAAGGATCACCGACTTCAAAAGGAGCCAATGAATTTAGTGGGAGGTTCATCTGCAGGACGTCGATCCTCTAGGAGAGGAAAGAAGAAAAAGATGCAAAAATCTCATGTCGTCAATCCTAAGCAGAGCAAATCGTTAAAAGTTGACAAGAGCCAGGTATAGTGCTTCTTCTGTAAGAAGCTGGGTTATTAAAAAAAAAATTATCCTACTTATATAGCCACCCTTGACCCAAACAGACCTAAGAACAAGAGAAAGAGGTAAGTGGTTGCTTCACAAGGTATTTATATAATAATACCTTGTAATTTCTCTATTTGTGATACTGCTACCTGGGTATTGGATACTGGAAGTCCTATTAATATATGCAATTCATTGCAGGGACTGTAGGTAAGTAGAAAATTTCGAGAGGACAAGCGGTTCCTTAACATTGGAGATGGAAGCTTTGTTCTAGTTCTAGTCTTGAAAACTTTGCAGCTTGTCTTCGAGTCCAGTAGTGTCATGTTAGATGATTGTCATTATTGTCCCTTCTTTATGATGAATGTCATCTCTGTAGGTCTTTTGGCTAAACTTGGTTACAAGTTTATAATAAAGGATGATTTTTGTGATATCATTATGAATGATACTACAATTATGTGTGGACAATTAAAACATGACATATAAATAATATCACAGTCTATTAGTGTAATGTACACACCTAGTAAATACCTCAAAATAGATAATATCAGTGAATCCTACCTTTGGCATTGTAGGCTTGATCATATGAACAAGAATAGGATTGATAGGTTGATTAAGAAATGTGTCCTTGAGATAGATGATTGTGAATCATTGCCTACCTGTGAATCTTATCTACTTGGTAAGATGACTAAGTCACTTTTTAAAGGAAAAGGTGAAAGAGCTAGTGATGTCCTAGGTCTAATACATACTGATGTATATGGGCCTATGAACATAAGTGCCAGAGGAGGATACTACTACTTCATTACGTTTACAGATGACCTATCGAGGTATGGGTATGTCTATCTTATGAAGCATAGTCAGAATCATTTGAAATGTTCAAACGATTTCATGCTGAAGTAGAAAAATAAATTGAAAAGAGTATTAAGATCCTTCGATCAGACCGAGGAGGTGAATACCTCACCAATGAGTTTCTGACATATCTGGAAGAGAATAAGATTTTCTCACAATGGATCCCTCCTGGAACACCACAACATAATAGTATGTCTGAGAGGAGGAATCAAACCTTGTTAGATATGGTCTGATCCATGATGGGTTTTTTCAGTCTGTCAATATCTTTTTGGAGATATACTCTAGAGACTGTCTGCTATATTTTGAATAAGGTGCCCAGCAAGTCTGTCGATAAAACTTCATATGAGATATGGACTAGACATAAGTCGGTGCTCTCACATCTTAGGGTCTGGGGGTGTCCAGCTTATGTCAAGCATTTAAAGACAGATAAGCTTGGACCGAAGTTTGATAGATGCTTATTTGTAGGGTACTCAAAGAAAATTAAAGGATACTACTTCTACCTTGCTACAGAATAAAAGGTGTTTGTCAGCAACCGGGCAGTCTTTTTGGAAAAGAAGTTCTTTGGTGAAGAAGCTAATACCTGTAAAATTAAACTTGATGAAGTTTATGAGGTGGAAGGACCGACACATACAGAATTAGATTTGATTGGTGAATCAAATTCAGAGCCAGTAGAGGCACCACTGTTGCTCCTAAATTGATTTTGATGATTACAAAGCAGATTGAAGGGATACAAATAATTTTAAATTGAAAAAGTCTTTATGCTCTTCAGGGGCAAAGTCAGAATTTTACTAAAATTCTGATTTGATAGTATTATTTGGTAGAACAAAAGATTTGTGATCCAATGGTGAAAATTTTATTGATTTTGGACTTGTATTTTGAAAGTTATGCATGTTTGAAAATCATGAGTCAACCCGTGAGTCAACTCATAGCACAATGAGCTGATTGGCACGCAGATTTTTTGTTGGCACACCCTGTGAGTCGATCCCATGGGGTCGACCCCCAGGCATGAGTCGACCCTCATGAGTCGACCCCTGCAGTTTTAGGCCAAAAGTTGCAGAAACTCATTTTCTGGCTGTTGCAACAGAAGTCGACTCATGAGTCGACTCCTGAAGCATGAGTCGACTCATGAGTCGACCCCTGCGACGAAAATTGTCCGCAACGGCTAGTTTTTTACCCATTTTAATTGCTTTTGTGCTTCCTAAAAATGCTCTAACAGCTCTTTTTCTGTCTAATATATTTTCTCTTGTTTCTTAATGCTATAAAAGGTTTCAAAAGGTGAAAATACAAGAGAAGAGAGAAGATCCAAAATATACAAGAGGAGATCAACGAAATACACAAAAGAAAAAGAGAGGGGATCCACAATCCACACGAGAGAGACAAGAGATCCACAATATACACGAGAGATTGTGAAAGAGAAATTCAAGAGCATTCAAAGAGAGGATTTTTCAAGCCTATTTTTCAAACTTGATCAAGAGCTCTTTCAAAGCCTTCAAGAAGTCTTCAATCAAGTTCATCTTCTTCTCAAGCGTTCATCCACCTTGAAGAAATCCAAAAAGGGGATTCTTCATTTGAGTAAAGTATTTTTATTGTTATATTCGCTCATTTAAGGAGCTGTTATTGTATTAATTTGTGCTCTAAACTATCTTACTCTTTGTGAGTAATTGATCTTGTTTTTGGAGGGTTTCCAAAACAAGGGAAGGTTGATCCGAACCTGAAATCAGAGTATTTTGGATTAGCTTGTACCCAGAAAATAAGTGGACTAGCTTGGGATAGCTAGTGTCGGAGTTTTTGACGTTTGTATTCGGGTTGAATACAAGTATAGTGGATTGAAATTCCCAAGTAGGAGCTTGGGGAGTGGATGTAGGTGCAAGGTTGGCACCGAACCACTATAAATTCTTGTGTTTGTGGTGTGCTTTATTGTTTCTCTATTATATCCTTACATTCTTGCTTTAGGTAATTAAACTTGATTTAAAGTTTTTCTTCTCATTCATCAAGCTTTTAACAAATACTTTTCATAAGTAATTAGTTAAGATTAAAATTTTTAAAAACCCAATTCACCCCCCCCTCTTGGGTTGCATAGCTGGGCAACAAGTGGTATCAGAGTCCGGTGCTCTAGCCCTTCTTTGATCTAACAATCAAAGAGCCAAAGACCTATGGTAACCCATGTCGGTACTTTTCTAGCCGAGGGGCAATCTACAAACCGACCTCCACTTTTCAATGGGTCTAATTACACCTATTGAAAAACTCGGATGAAGATATTCATACAAGCACTCGACTATGATATGTGGAGTATCATAGCGAACGGTCCTCACACACCCACCAAGATTACAGATGGTGAGGAGTCAACCAAACCCGAGAAAGAATGGGATGAGGTTGATAAGAAATTGGCACAATTAAATGCTAAAGCTATGAATGTTCTTTATTGTGCACTAGATGCAAATGAATTTAATCGCATTTCTACTTGTGCATCTGCTAAAGAAATATGGGATAGGTTAGAAGTAACCCATGAGGAAACAAGTCAAGTAAAAGAGTCTAAAATAAACATGCTTGTACATAAATATGAATTATTTAAAATAGAGCATGATGAGTCCATAACTGCTATGTTTACTCATTTTACTGATATAATTAATGTTTTGAAGAGTCTTGACAAATCTTATACTAACAGTGAGCTAGTAAGGAAGATTCTCAGGTCATTGCCAAGAACTTGGGAAGCCAAGGTGACTGCCATCCAAGAAGCCAAGGACTTGAACACTCTACCTCTAGAAGAGCTTCTTGGATCCTTGATGACTCATGAACTTAGCATGAAGCAACATCAAGAGGATGAAGTCAAAAAGAAAAGAACCATTGCCCTCAAATCCACAGCGTCACCTGATGATGAAACGGATGACTCTGAAGATGAAGAACAGGATGAAGAGATGGCACTCATCACCCGAAGATTCAAGAAGTTCCTAAGAAAAAGGAAACAGGGGATGAGAAAGAAGTCATTCACAAAAGGGGAACAAAGCAAAGAGAAAGAGAAAGATCAACCCCTTATATGCTACGAGTGCAAGAAGCCGGGACATTTCAGATCCGAATGTCCACAACTGAAGAAAGGTCCCAAAAAGTTCAAAAAGAAAGCAATGATGGCAACTTGGAGTGCGAGTGATGACTCAAGCTCCGATGAGGAAACCTCAACAGAACAAGCCAACCTGTGCCTTATGGCACACGAAAATGAGGTAACTTCTGAATCCCCTAGTGAATTTACTTTTGAAGAATTGCATGAAGCATTCTATGATTTAATTGATGAATTAAAGAAACTAGGGATGAAAAATAAAGAACTGAAATTGGAAATTCAGTCCTTAGTGAAACAAGCTGAAAACCTTTCAATTGAAAAATCCACCTTGATTCAAGAAAATCAAAGCTTGAAGAATGAAATTAACAAGCTGAAACCTATAGTAGATAAGTTCACCTTAAGTTCAAACAAACTAAATATGATTCTTGATAATCAAAAAGCTGTATATGATAAGGCTGGACTTGGCTATAACCCCTTGAAGAAACAAAAATTTCTGAAGAATATTTATGTAAATTATTCAAGTAACAAGTCTACAAATATTACTTGTTTCAAATGTGGTAGAATAGGACATAAATCATACACATGCCTTATTAACAAATCTGCAAACACAACTATAAAGAAAATATGGGTTCCAAAAGGAACCATTTTGACTAACCTAAAAGGACCCAAGAAAGCTTGGGTACCTAAGACTTGACCTTTGCTTGCAGGAGTGTCTAGCATCCCAAGGAGGAAACAGAAAATGGTATCTTGACAGTGGATGCTCGAGACACATGACTGGTGATGAATCACAATTCATCACGCTTGATGCTAAGGATGGAGGGATGGTCACCTTTGGAGATAATGGAAAAGGAAAGATCATCGGGATAGGTAACATTGGTATCACTCCCTCCAAATACATTGAGAATGTTTTATTAGTTAAAGGTTTAAAGTATAACTTACTTAGCATTAGTCAATTCTGTGATAAAGGGTATAAAGTAGTTTTTGAATCATCTGTTTGCATTGTGACTAGTCCTATTAACGATGGCATTAAATTTATAGGACATAGGCATGGCAATGTTTATATGGTAGATTTGAATGACTTAGCCAAATTAGACATGCAATGCCTAGTATCCTTGAATGCTAAAATTAATAAGACTAGTTGGCTGTGGCATCGTAGACTTGCACATATTAGCATGCATTCTCTTTCAAAATTAATTAAAAAGGAATTAGTTCTTGGTTTGCCAAAATTGAATTTTGAAAAGGATAGAATTTGTAATGCATGCCAATTAGGTAAACAAACTAGAGTTTCATTTAAATCCAAAAATACTGTTTCAACTTCTAGACCTTTAGAGCTCTTACATATGGACTTATTTGGACCGACTAGAATCACTAGTCTAGGAGGAAAACGATATGGCTTTGTAATTATAGATGATTACTCTCATTTTACTTGGGTTTTCTTTTTGGCACACAAAAATGAAACTTTTCATATTTTCACTAAATTTCACCGAAAAGTCACTAATGAAAAAGGATTTTCAATTCAAAATATTAGAAGTGATCATGGAACTGAATTTGAAAATCAAGATTTTAAAAATTTTTGTGATTGGCCATAACTTCTCTGCTCCTAGGACACCCCAACAGAATGGGGTAGTTGAAAGGAAAAACAGAACCCTAGAAGAAATGGCCCGTACCATGCTTTGTGAAAGCAACCTTCCAAGATATTTTTGGGCGGAAGCAATTAACACAGCATGTTACATTTTAAATCGTGCTTTGATTAGACAATTTTTAAAGAAAACCCCCTATGAACTTTGGAAAGGAAGAAAACCAAATATTGCATATTTTCATGTTTTTGGTTGCCGATATTTTGTATTAAATAATGGCAAAGAAAAACTTGGTAAATTTGATGCAAAATCAGATGAAGCAATCTTTCTAGGTTATGTAGGAACCAGATCTAGGGTTTCAGGGTTAGATCTTGAAACTTTTTCAAGATCATACAGCGAAAGACTAAAATAAATCAAAATTTATTTTCTAAGATCAGAAAATCCCTAGATCTAAGATCCTATTACATGATTATTACATGGCATTAAATCAGAAATTAAAATATATATTAATATATTTTGAACTACATGTTGATCATATCAACATGTTTCTATACTAGCTACATCTAATGTATGTATTAAATAATAGATCAGATCTATTACCTTGCAAGTTAGATGCTCTAACCTCGCTGATCCGGGCTTAAGGATGATGTTGCAAGCCGCACACGCGTCCGGCCTCTAGGAGTCGTCCACACGAGCCCACGAATCTCGATCAGAAGTCCTGCTTCAGGAAATCAGCACAGTATGCTAGTACTGCGCTGATCCTTCTTTGATGGTTGATCAGGTGCCTCCTTCTTCTTGATTTGGACTCTTCCAAAGATGGAAAGTAGAAGGAAGAGTTTCAGATCTGAGACGCTCTCAGGAAACTCAAGATAAAAGGAGGAAAGATATGAAAATAAAAACCCTAGAAGAAGACCCTCTTCTTCTTCACGTTTTTCTCTCTAGACACCCAAACTTGCATCTTTTATATCTCCACGACCCAAAGGTATTTCTCTTTGATTTTTGGATAGCAGAAAGGCCTCTCAAATATCTATCCCTACTTAAAATTTCATGAAGAAACTCGTCTTATATAGAGAGATATGATAGAGTCCTTGTCTAGGTCAAACACCTAGTCAAGGCTTATCCAAACATGGCAAGTAAAGGGATGCCCAACTCTTGAGCACCTCCTTCATATTTTCGTAGATGGATCAATAGAAAAGGGTGCACAATGTAAACCCTAAAAGCCACAAAAATTTCAAAAAAAAATTTGGATAAATTTGGTGCAAAATTGAAAGAGTTTTGGATTTCTAAAACTCTATCTCATAGAATTCGAAATCCAAACTTATTCCTTTTAGATTTGATCCAAATCACCTTCCATGTAAGAAAGAAGAGAGGAGACCTTTTGTGAACGTGGGAGAGATCTGGGAGAGGGCTTTTGTCGTACAAAATAAGTGGAGATTGGCGTTGAATAAGAGAGAGGGCGTGGAGAAGGTTTATGTGGTACAAGGTGGAATCCTAGTCCTACTAGGATTTTGTCTCATAACTTGTTTTAATTTGGTTTCCCAAACCAAATCAAATCAAAATTAGATCAACCCAATTAAAATAGGTCTTAACCTAATTAAGAACCTAATTTAATCAGATTAAATTAGATTTAAATCTGATTTAATTTTCTAATCAAATTAGAAATTAGATTGACCCAAGTCCTAGTTGAACTAGGACTAGTCTTTCCTTGCACTTGGCTTATCCAATAAACCAATTGGACTTGATCCAATCAAGCCCAAATCAAATCTAATTAAATCATATTTAATTAGACTTAATCTCAGCCCATTGACTTAATCAAATTAAGCCAATTAGCAATCGAATTACTAATCGATCCTCCTACAACACTTGCACTGGGTTAAATGTCAATCGTATTGATCATTTAACCCTAGAACGATTCTTAATCGTTGATCAACCATCCGATCGGATCATGAACTCTAATGTGTGTGACCTCATAGGTCCGAACCTAAGCTGGTAGTATAGGAACAAATTTTTATACCAATCGAAGTGACCATCTAGCAATGGTACCCGACGACCGGATAGGTCGAATGTGTAGAACAACATCCTTAGAACCCATGCGGATATAGTTTTCATATAATTCATCCCCTTGACCAAAATGATCATAGGACACCCCAGAGCTCAACTGTCAACTCTGATCAGGTTGTCCACATTGTATTTCAAAATATCAAATCCATCTGATGGATTACCCTGGCCAAGGTTTTGCTAAATTGAAATACAGCGACTCATTCTTCTCCAACTCTTGGAGTGGTCAATCCCATCTCGATCATACTCTGACTTCGCAAGTACTTGACTGTGCCCAGAAGCCTTCCATCCCTGAATTAGAAATTTAGTTAGTCCAGTACCAAAGCACAGTGAGTTGCTTGCAAGTCACTGAGGTGATCTCAAGTCTAAGGGACACTTATACCTATATCCCATCAGAGACATTCTCGACAGCAGAATGCTCTGGAGTTGGTCACGTTCAATGACGATGTACCCTTACATCTCACCTGTATGCCATACCAGTGTCTCCACACTCCTTGGTTAAGAGGACAACCAACCCATATGGCCTACAGCGACCTATGCTTGATAGAAGCTGTCGTCCTTATTAATAGCCTATCATTTGGTCGTGAACAGTTTTAAGGACTAATCGATAAATCCTCTCTTTATCGAACTTAAATAGTCCTAAGGACTTCATCATAACAACGGAGTTCATTAGAAGATGAAAGCTTACGATGAAAATGCCAAATATATTTTATTTATTAACAAATCAATTACAATACTTGGTTGCTCAACCGTCAACAGCTTGACGATTGACTTTTTGGGACACATTTCCCAACAACTCCCACTTGTCCTAAAGCCACTCGGCACAGTATCTAATACCCATCTTCGACTTATGGTTGTCGAACTCCTTTATTGCTAGGGCTTTAGTGAAGGGGTCGGCTAGGTTCTCCTTTCCGTCGATCTTCTGAAGATTGACATCACCTCGAGCCACGATCTCTCGGACCAGGTGGAAGCGGTGCAAGATGTGCTTCATCCGCTGATGTGCTTTGGGTTCCTTCACCTGAGCTATGGCACCAGTGCTGTCGCAGTAGAGCAGGACTGGACCATGAGAGAGGGTGCTACTCCGAGCTCGTTGATGAATTTCCTCAGCCACACAGCTTTCTTCATGGCATCTGATGCTGCGATATACTCCGCTTCACAAACAGAGTCGCCACAGTATGCTGCTTGGAACTCTTCCAGCAGATGGCTCCACCATTCAGAGTAAAGATATAACCTGACATGCTCCTGCTGTCATCATGGTCAGATTGAAAGCTAGAGTCTGTGAACCCCACAAGTTTCAGATCTGACTTGCCATAAACCAACCATTGGTCCTTAGTATTTCTCAAATACTTAAGGATGGCTTTAACCACTTTCCAGTGGTTTTCTCCAGGATCAGATTGGTATCTACTCACTACTCCTAGTGAGTATGCCACATCTGGTCTTGTACATGTCATGGCGTACATGATAGATCCCACGGCTGAAGCATATGGGACTCTACTCATACGCTCTCTCTCTTCAGGAGTTGTCGGACAATCCTTCTTAGAGAGAAATTCCATGACCTATCGGTAGATAGCCCTTTTTGGAATTCTCCATGCTGAACCTCTTCAACACAGTGTCTATGTACATGGACTGGGATAACCCAAGCATCCTTTTAGATCTATCCCTATAGATCTTCATCCCTAGGATGTAGGATGCTTCACCCAAGTCCTTCATGGAGAACTGTGATGACAACCAAACTTTTATTCCCTGTAGTACGGGGATGTCATTCCCGATTAAGAGAATGTCATCCACGTACAAGACAAGGAATACCATAACTGGACCATTTGCCCATTTATAGATGCAGGGCTCTTCTCCATTCTTAATGAAGCCATACGTTTTGATCACCTTATCAAAATGCATGTTCCAACTCCGAGAAGCTTGCTTCAATCCATAAATGGATCTCTGAAGCTTGCACACCTAGGACTCATCTGTGGATGTAAACCCTTCAGGTTGTATCATATACACCTCTTCAGTCAGCTCTCCATTCAAGAAAGCTATCTTTACATCCATCTGCCAGATCTCATGATCCAGATGGGCAGCTATTGCAAGTATTATCCGAATAGATTTGAGCATTGCCACAGGAGAAAACGTCTCGTCATAGTCAATACCATAACGTTGACGATACCCCTTGGCAACCAGACGGGCTTTATAGGTCTCCACCTTTCCGTCTGCGCCCCTCTTCCTTTTGAAGACCCATTTACACCCAATGGGTTTAACCCCTTCAGGTGGGTCAACCAATGTCCATACATCGTTGACCTTCATGGACTCCATTTCGGATTTCATGGCTTTAAGCCATTTCTCGGAATCAGGTCTCTGCATAGCATCCATATAGGTGATCGGATCCTCATTATTCTCATCAAGTTCGATGGGATCACCGTCCCGGACCAAGAAATCGTAGTATCTGTCCGACTGACGCGGTACTCTACCGGATCGTCTTAATATTGGGCTCTGGATCTGATCTAATCATATCCGACTCATGTTCAGCTATTGGTGTCGGTCCTTCTACCTGTTGAACTTCATCAAGTTCAACCTTAGAGGCAACGGTTCCTTCACCAAGGAACTCCTTTTCTAAAAAGATTGCCTTAAGGCTGACGAACACCTTTTGTTCATCAGCATGGTAGAAAAAATATCTTTTTGTCTCTTTGGGGTACCCTATGAATGAGCATTTGTCAGATCTAGGTCCAAGTTTGTCTGTGACTAATCGTTTGACATAGGCCGGGCACCCCCAGACCCTAAGGTGTGAAAGTGCTGGCTTGCGTCCCGTCCATATCTCATATGGAGTCTTAATTACAGACTTACTTGGAATCCTATTTAACAGATAACAGGTCGATTTGAGTACATATCCCCAGAAGGATATCAGCAAGCTAGCAAAAAATCCATCATGGATCGGACCATGTCTAACAGAGTCCGATTCCTCCTTTCAAACACACCATTATGCTGTGGTGTTCCTGGAGGAGTCCATTGGGAGAGAATCTCATTCTCTCTTAGATATGTGAGAAACTCACTAGAAAGGTATTCTCCTCCTCGATCAGATCGAAGAGTTTTAATACTCTTTCCAGTTTATTTTTCTACTTCACTTCAAAATCGTTTGAACATTTCAAATGAATCCGACTTATGTTTCATCAGATAGACATATCCATATAGGTATAGGTCATCCGTGAAAGCTATGAAGTAGAAATATCCACCTCTAGCACTGGTGCTCATGGGCCCACATACATCAGTATGTACTAGGCCCAAGAGCTCAGTAGCTCTCTCACATTTTCCAGTAAAAGGTGACTTGGTCATTTTACCAAGAAGACAGAACTCACAGGTTGGAAGTGATTCACAATCACTGACTTTGAGGATTCCCTCTTGAGTCAACCTGTTTATTCTGTTCTTATTTATATGACCTAGCCTCCAATGCCATAAGTGGATATTTGACACACTATCTAATCTAGGGTGCTTGCCAGTAGAATAGACTCTTATCAGGCTTGATCTTTTTGGTCTGGCTCTGCACAGATATCCCAGCCTGAACTTGCACCTTCTTGACTTTCTTCTTCTTGTTCTTCTTTCCTTTCTCAAAGGGTCGAGAACCAGAAGATGAACCTCCCACTGAGTTCACTGAGTTCACCGACTCCTTGAGGAGTTGGTGATCCTTCTCAAAGTTCTGAAGCAACTCCATTAACCCATGGTAGTTTACTTCAGGCTTTGTCATTCTATAATGAGTGAGGAATGGGAGACAAGACTTGGGCAGCGAGTTCAGTATTGCATCTTTCCCAAACTGCTCATGCAAGGGAAAGCCGAGCTTGCTCAATCGTTCCATCAGCTCGATCATGTACAATACATGATCAGTGATAGAGACTCCATCCCGTATTTTGGCGTTGAAGATGGAACAACTAGTCTTGTGCCTCTCTACGTCATCGGGTGTGCCAAAGGTATCCTCCAACACTTGAAGCATATCCTTTGGCTGAGCCGTCTCGAATCTGCGACTGAACTCGTCGCTCATGATAGCAGCTAGCATGATACAGCACATCGTGGTCCGGTCACTGAGCCACTTCTGGTAAGTGTCTCTGACTGTTCCACATGCATTGACAGCTGGCTCCTCAGGTGCAGGATCTAATATCACATATAGGATCCGTTCATGCTCCAGGACTATCTTCAACTTTCGATACCAGCTATCGAAGTTGGATCCCACCAACTTATCATTGTCCAACAATGATCGGAGTGATAGGGAAGTGGCCATATTTGCACAAAGGAGAACCATAACCTAATTAGTAATTGATTCATTAAACCTAAAGATTTGGACTTTAATCAAAAGGTTTCTCCCACTATTTTATTCGAATTGGTAGCCTCTACCTCCAATTCGAGGAATTATCCTAATTCCTTAGCGAGTACTAGAATCCACTTAGACTGCACACAAGCCCAACTTTGGTTGGCCAACCCATGTACATCTAAGGGTAGGTTCATAACCAATTGTTTCTCTAAACAATTTCTAGTAATTTTAATTTTGCCCCAGAAACCTAATCAGTAGGCTTTGGCCTCCACTGTAAGGATCCGGTTAGGTCCAACCATTAACATGATCATACTTGGTGTATCTAACCAACGAATGATTAAGCCCAACTTTGGTTGGCTCACCTAACCACCATTAGAGAGATACTTCCAAGTCGTCATATGATGAGTGATAATTCCATTAGTCAACAAGCACCAGGCCTTTGGGTCTGCAATGATTATTGAGTTCATGGACTCATTATCAAACACCTTAATGGGAGGCTATGACTCAGTTATCTCCATAACTTTATCATTTTAAGGACCTAATAATTTTAGAGGATTTAAATAATATAGAGGATGAGGTCAGATGAACCAGCTTATCATGATCCTCCCACTGGCTTCACCAAGTCAGCTTAAGGGAGACCAGGGCTGGTCTAGGAGCACCTAAATCAGTCACACTGATTTACCTAGCTGACATGGGTCAGCTCGAATAGTCAAGTGATCCGATCAAAATATAATTTCACCAAGAGGCCAGGTAAGTTCGATCAGTGGGAGGGTCTGCCAAAACTTGCCTTAGACACCATCATGAATGGCCAGGTAAGCGGGCTCCCAATTAAAAACCACCGGTCTGTTTTACCTTAGACACCAACTGGTTTAATTAGTTTCGATTAGATCAACCTAACAGTTCGTGCTAGACCGCTTAGCCAAGAATCAAGTCCATTTGGTTCTCGTTAAAGACATGGACTTGACCAACTACAACTATTGTAATTGATCTAGAGAATCCTTGACCTAATCTAAGACAACAATTGATTAGATTTAGTCAATTCTCTAATTAAGTCCATCTTTAATCTAACCATAGGTCTAACCCAATTAATGGACCTAATTTCCACTAACCCATTAACCCAATGTGTTATGATTTGTGTCTTAGGTTCTTCAATTCACAATCCTAGAACCTAATCAAACAACTTCTTAATTCTTAATTAAGTTTTGGGCTGAGGGTTGGGTTCGGCTTTTCAAAAATCATTTTCATATTTGTAAAATAATTTTACAATATGATTCTACCAATCATATTGCATGTTTGATTCATAATCAAGATGCAAGTGAAATAAACATGAAACTACTTTAGATCTAATCTAAACAGGTTCATGTAATTGAAATAATTTCAACTTTAAATAATTTCTTTGTATAAAAATTATTAACAAAGAGATTTTATTTCAGATTTAAACATCTTTTAAATCTAATAAATCATAAATTTAATCTAGATCATATCTAACAAATTTATGATTAAAGATAGATCTACACAAACTAGGACAACCTTTGCACTGTAAGGGGTAAACCTTACAGCAGGACAACCTTGCAGTTTGTGATTGATCTAAAATTTTAATTTCAGATTTAATAATCAGATTATAAATTAGATCTAATCTAAAAAATAATCTAAGCATGTATAGATAATCATGTAATAAAGAACCTGGCTCTGATACCAATTGTAGGAACCAGATCTAGGGTTTCAGGGTTAGATCTTGAAACTTTTTCAAGATCATACAGCGGAAGACTAAAATAAATCAAAATTTATTTTCTAAGATCAGAAAATCCCTAGATCTAAGATCCTATTACATGATTATTACATGGATTAAATCAGAAATTAAAATATATATTAATATATTTTGAACTACATGTTGATCATATCAACATGTTTCTATACTAGCTACATCTAATGTATGTATTAAATAATAGATCAGATCTATTACCTTGCAAGTTAGATGCTCTAACCTTGCTGATCCGGGCTTAAGGATGATGTTGCAAGCTGCACACGCGTCCGGCCTCTAGGAGTCATCCACACGAGCCCACGAATCTCGATCAGAAGTCCTGCTTCAGAAAATCAGCACAGTATGCTAGTACTGCGCTGATCCTTCTTTGATGGTTGATCAGGTGCCTCCTTCTTCTTGATTTGGACTCTTCCAAAGATGGAAAGTAGAAGGAGGAGTTTCAGATCTGAGACGCTCTCAGGAAACTCAAGATAAAAGGAGGAAAGATATGAAAATAAAAACCCTAGAAGAAGACCCTCTTCTTCTTCACGTTTTTCTCTCTAGACACCCAAACTTGCATCTTTTATATCTCCACGACCCAAAGGTATTTCTCTCTGATTTTTGGATATCAGAAAGGCCTCTCAAATATATATCTCTCCTTAAAATTTCACGAAGAAACTCATCTTATATAGAGAGATATGATAGAGTCCTTGTCTAGGTCAAACACCTAGTCAAGGCTTATCCAAACATGGCAAGTAAAGGGATGCCCAACTCTTGAGCACCTCCTTCATATTTTCGTAGATGGATCAACAGAAAAGGGTGCACAATGTAAACCCTAAAAGCCACAAAAATTTTAAAAAAAAATTTGGATAAATTCGGTGCAAAATTGAAAGAGTTTTGGATTTCTAAAACTCTATCTCATAGAATTCGAAATCCAAACTTATTCCTTTTAGATTTGATCCAAATCACCTTCCATGTAAGAAAGAAGAGAGGAGACCTTTTGTGAACGTGGGAGAGATCTGGGAGAGAACTTTTGTTGCACAAAATAAGTAGAGATTGGCGTTGAATAAGAGAGAGGGCGTGGAGAAGGTTTATGTGGTACAAGGTGGAATCCTAGTCCTACTAGGATTCTGTCTCATAACTTGTTTTAATTTGGTTTCCCAAACCAAATCAAATCAAAATTAGATCAACCCAATTAAAATAGGTCTTAACCTAATTAAGAACTTAATTTAATCAGATTAAATTAGATTTAAATCTGATTTAATTTTCTAATCAAATTAGAAATTAGATTGACCCAAGTCCTAGTTGAACTAGGACTAGTCTTTCCTTGCACTTGGCTTATCCAATAAACCAATTGGACTTGATCCAATCAAGCCCAAATCAAATCTAATTAAATCATATTTAATTAGACTTAATCTCAGCCCATTGGCTTAATCAAATTAAGCCAATTAGCAATCGAATTACTAATCGATCCTCCTACAACACTTGCACTGGGTTAAATGTCAATCGTATTGATCATTTAACCCTAGAACGATTCTTAATCGTTGATCAACCATCCGATCGGATCATGAACTCTAATGTGTGTGACCTCATAGGTCCGAACCTAAGCCGGTAGCATAGGAACAAATTTCTATACCAATCGAAGTGACCATCTAGCAATGGTACCCGACGACCGGATAGGTCGAATGTGTAGAACAACATCCTTAGAACCCATGCGGATATAGTTTTCATATAATTCATCCCCTTGACCAAAATGATCATAGGACACCCCAGAGCTCAACTGTCAACTCTGATCAGGTTGTCCACATTGTATTTCAAAATATCAAATCCATCTGATGGATTACCCTGGCCCAGGTTTTGCTAAATTGAAATACAGCGACTCATTCTTCTCCAACTCTTGGAGTGGTCAATCCCATCTCGATCATACTCTGACTTCGCAAGTACTTGACTGTGCCCAGAAGCCTTCCATCCCTGAATTAGAAATTCAGTTAGTCCAGTACCAAAGCACAGTGAGTTGCTTGCAAGTCACTGAGGTGATCTCAAGTCTAAGGGACACTTATACCTATATCCCATCAGAGACATTCTCGACAGCAGAATGCTCTGGAGTTGGTCACGTTCAATGACGATGTACCCTTACATCTCACCTGTATGCCATACCAGTGTCTCCACACTCCTTGGTTAAGAGGACAACCAACCCATATGGCCTACAGCGACCTATGCTTGATAGAAGCTGTCGTCCTTATTAATAGCCTATCATTTGGTCGTGAACAGTTTTAAGGACTAATCGATAAATCCTCTCTTTATCGAACTTAAATAGTCCTAAGGACTTTATCATAACAACGGAGTTCATTAGAAGATGAAAGCTTATGATGAAAATGCCAAATATATTTTATTTATTAACAAATCAATTACAATACTTGGTTGCTCAACCGTCAACAGCTTGACGATTGGCTTTTTGGGACACATTTCCCAATAGGTTACTCCTCCACTAGTAAAACATTTAGAGTTTTCAACAAAAGAACTTTAGTAGTTGAGGAGTCCGTACATGTTGTTTTTGATGAATCTAACGATCTTCCTTCAAGGAAGAATGAGGGTGTTGATGATGCAGATCCACTAATAGAAGGTATGAAGGAAATCACTCTGAAAGATTCAGCAATTCCAGAAGATAAGGATCAAGAAGACAAACAAGATGAGAGAGGTGAAGAAATTCAAGAACAACCTCAAGGTACAAATGACCTACCCAAGGAATGGAGGTATGTTCACAACCACCCTAAGGAGTTAATTATTGGTGATCCTATGCATGGGGTAAAAACCCGTTCTTCACTTAGAGATGTAGTTAATCATTGTGCTTTTGTATCTCATCTTGAACCTAAAACTTTTGAAGAAGCTGAAAATGATCATAATTGGATTAATGCTATGCAAGAGGAACTTAATCAATTTGAAAGAAATAATGTTTGTACCTTAGTATCAAGACCTAAAGATTATTCAATAATTGGCACAAAATGGATCTTTAGAAACAAATTAGATGAGCATGAAAATATAATTAGAAATAAAGCAAGACTAGTTGCTAAGGGATATAATCAAGAAGAAGGAATTAATTTTGATGAAATCTTTGCACCTGTTGCTAGATTAGAAGCTATTAGACTTCTACTTGCATATGCTTGCTTTATGAAATTCAAATTATTTCAAATGGATGTTAAAAGTGCATTTTTAAATGGATATATCGCTGAAGAAGTATATGTAGAACAACCCCCTGGATTTGAAAATCATGCTTTTCCTAATCATGTCTTTAGATTAAATAAAGCTTTATATGGATTAAAACAAGCACCTAGAGCATGGTATGAAAGGCTAAGCAAATTTCTACTAAATAATGGTTTTTCAAGAGGTAATATAGATACAACCCTATTTACTAAAAGAAATCAAAATGATATGCTAGTTATATAAATTTATGTTGATGACATAATTTTTGGGTCTACTAATGAATCCCTTTGTCAAGACTTTGCTAAGCTTATGCAGGGGGAGTTCGAGATGAGCATGATGGGAGAACTCACCTTCTTCCTTGGACTCCAAATCAAACAATCAAAAGAGGAAATCTCCATCACCCAAAGCAAGTACACCAAGGAACTACTCAAAAGATTTGGAATGGAGAACTGCAAACCAATTGGCACACCAATGAGTCCCTCATGTAAGCTTGACAAGGATGATGAAGGTAAAAGCGTAGACTTAAAATACTATAGAGGTATGATTGGCTCATTATTATATTTAACTGCAAGTAGGCCTGATATCATGTTTAGTGTTTGTTTATGTACTAGATATCAATCTAATCCTAAAGAATCTCATTTGAATGCTATTAAAAGAATCCTTAGATACTTAAATGGTACTCAAACTCTAGGGTTATGGTACTCTAAGGACTCACAAATTAATTTATTAGGATATTCAGATGCTGATTTTGTTGGATGTAAATTAGATAGAAAAAGCACAAGTGGAACTTGCCAATTTCTTGGAGTTAATCTAATCTCATGGTTTAGCAAGAAATAAAATTCGATGGCACTGTCTACTGCTGAGGCCGAATACATTACAGCCGAAAGTTGTTGTGCTCAAATCTTGTGGATTAAGCAACAACTCGAAGACTTTGGAATCAAACTTAATGAAATACCAATAAGATGTGATAACACAAGTGCCATAAATCTATCTAAAAATCCAATTCAACACTCAAGATCCAAACATATTGAAATAAGACATCATTTTATAAGAGAACATGTTCAAAACAAAAATATAATTCTTGAATATGTTTGTACTGAAAATCAATTAGCTGATATCTTTACAAAGGCCCTTAGTGAGGATAGATTCTGTGAAATTAGAAGAAATCTAAGAATTCTAGATCCATATGCCTAAACTTTTCTCAATTTCCAAGAATTGATATCAAATATTCTTAGAGCTCAATTTCCAACATCTATCCTGATCTTAAAAGCTCAAGTTTATCATTCCAAAAACTTATCCTTGAGCAAAACTCCTTCTCCCAAAATTTTAAATTTTTCTAGAATTTATTCACATTTTTCTTGATTTTTTGAACTTCATGAGTCGACCCCCATGAGTCGACTCAATGGCAAACTTGTAAATCCCACCAACTTCCAACGGGCTCATTGTTTTTATATGGGTTGCTGTTCGTGAGCCGACCCATCCGGTCATCTTCTTCCCTCCAAAAGCCATCCTCTCCAATTCCTTTTGCTCCAAATCCAAGGAACTAGTTCAAGGCACTACTCCCTCCTCCTCTCCATAAAAAATCGCCACCTTGGAAAGGGATTTTTGTGCTTTCTCCCATTGTTTGGCACGGTTGGAGCGTGCCCTAACACCCCACCGTTCTTCCCAAATCCACCTCTTTTCTCGATCAAAATCCTTCTTTACTCTCTTATGATCCCTCCTCCACTCTTTCACTTGTTCCTCCAAGTCTCCTTGCCCTGCTATTGAAGTGAATATGGCTCCAAAGATGAAGCTTCCCCAAAGAAGAAAGTCAATCCGTGAGCCTGAAGAAATTGTCCGAAAGAAAAGGCAAGCTGGTCAGTCTTCAACTGCTCCTACTCCAGCTTCAGTATCTGATCAAGGTCTCCCTCAATCCTTCCTAAGCCCAAGTAAGAATCCTCTTTCTGATAGAAAAGTTGAAACCGAAAAGAATATAGATTTTCGGTTCTTTGAAAAAGAGGGCTTTACTTTTGCAACTAAGATTAAAAACCAAGGATGGGAACTCTACTGATCCCTTAAGGAAGTCACCTATGTTGACCTAGTTAGAGAATTCTACCAGAATCTACATTATGGAAATGGGTCAGTGACTTCAACAGTCAAGGGGATTGATATTTGCTTGGATTCTAGCATATTGGGAGAAATTCTTCAGTTACCTAGTGAGGGTTACTCTTATATGGAACTCCCAGTAAAAGAAGAGGGGATCAGAATTATACTAGGAGAAACTTATTCAGGAAGTTTAAATAAATTGGAAGCAAAGATTTTGTCCATTGAGATGAGGATCCTGCATCAGATGGTAACGAAGCTCTTCTTTCCTAGGAGTGGTAGACATGATTTACTTTCCAGCAGAGATGTTTGTATCATATTTCATGTCATCACTCAGACCCCCCTGAACCTCCCTGCACTTATGATAGAGGCCATGAGAGAAACTTTGAACAGATCTAAGGCACACTTGCCTTATGGTATGGCCCTTACTAGAGTATTTAGGAGGTTTGGAGTTAGTTGTGAGGGGGAGGCACCTACCAAGCTATCTCATGTGGACACTTTCAACCAACACAGCCTGCACCGAATGGGATTTACAAAGACTGATGGTGGTTGGATCAAGGGATCTGAGGAAAGAGCTGAGAAAAGAGCTAAAGATAGAGCTGAAGACAGAACTAAAGACAGAGCTGAAGAAGAAGGTCCATCATCTCCTGTACATGACTTCAGGGTAGCATCACCAAATATCCAGTTCATTCCTGATACAGAGGCTGGCCCTTCAGAGTTTACTAGGATGCCCACACCAGTGTATCAGCCAGAGAGCAGAGCACCTCAATCAGAGTTCAGACTGGCTGACGATCAGATCGAGCATATATCACAGCGTGTGGCCTCTCTGCTATCTAGTCAGTGGAGCAGTACTTCTTTTACACCTGGAGCCACTTCTTCTGATCAAACCATTACTCCCCACATCTCCACTTTGTTTCAGATGATATCAGATTAGTCCATCCGAATTCAACAGCTTGAGGACACAGTCTGGAGACTGACTGGCAGAGTTCTTGACTTGCAGGGGCAAGTCCTTGCATTGGCACATCCTCAGCTACAGGAGTCTACTATTGAGGTCACAGACCTCACTGCAGAGGCTGGCAGGCTCAGAGGAGCACTAGAGGGAGGATATGAGTTACTGAGGAGAGAGATCCGAGGATCGAGTGAGCAAGCATCCACTCAGTTCACTGCTCTACTTCAATCTGTTTTCAGAGCACTGAATGTACTTGATTCCATCAGACTCACCCTTTCTGTTCAGTCCTTAGCCTCTCAGCGTTCTCAGCCACCCAGTTCTTCTCACTCTCTTGCTCATGCCAGAGGCAGACGGGGTAGAGGATGTACTTCTGATAGAGATCCATCAGCTTCTCATACCATATCTGATGACTCCGATCCATGACTTACTAGGTCCTAGGAGTTAGTGTCTTGTTCTAGGATCTGTATCTGGGGGCCATATATTGACAATTAGCTGGTTAATTTTTATATTATGAACTATGTATTGAAATAATTATGGTTTTATGGAATCATCTTTTACTTATTTTTCTACCTTGTGTACTGATGACGATCATATTTTGGTTATATATACTCTCCTTGTTGCAATATTGTCTTCTCTTTGTTGTTGTTTGCTGTTAATAATTGCTGTATTAAGGGGGAGCAAACATCTGTGATAAACTCTAAAGGGGGAGAAATTAAAAATGTTTCAGAAAAAGGAGGAGTCAACCATGTTTGATGATGTCAAAAAAGGGGAGAAATTAAACAAAAATTAGAGAAATTAAATAAAAAGCAAAATTAAAGAAAAACCATAAATTATGAGCATTTAAAGAAAAAGCAACCCATCAAAAGTATAATGCTAAGTACAATGCAAATAAGTAACTTTTAAATTATTTCTTTTCATATGCTCTGATTTGCTTTAAAAATTTAAATATGCTATGATATACTTCAAAATTCCAAATTGCTCTGATACATCTTTTAAAATTTTATTTACCTTGATACATCTTAAGAAATTTAACTTACTCTAATACATCCTAAAATTTTTTTTTAACTTGCTCTGATACATTATAAAATTTGCTCTGATACATTATAAAATTTGCTCTGATACAGTGTGAAATTTTCTCTGATACATTGTAAAATCTTTTCTGATAACATTGTAAAAATTATTTTTCTTGCTCTGATACATTGCAAAAATTTATTTTTCTCTTGCTCTGATACATCTTAAACTCAAAATGATCTAATACACATTCCAAATCAACTCTTAAACATGCTTTGGCACACATAATTATTTTTTGTATCAAAAACAATTAAAGCACATAATTATTTTTTGCTCTGATGCTAAAACTAAAATGAGAAAATTTTCAAAATACAGCTTGCTCTGATAACAAAAATAAGTTTTCCGCTCTAACACCAAAATCACATAATCCAATGAGCATATCTTCAAATCTTTAAGCAAATGGACAAACTATTCTTGCATATGACCATTTATATCACATGCCAAAAGAATCATACTCTTTTCAAGCATATACACCTATAATGCATTCTTTTGAAATTATTAATTCACATAAATACTTTTGTTCAAATATTTTGTCATCATCAAAAAGGGAGAGATTGTTGCTCCTAAATTGATTTTGATGATTACAAAGCAGATTGAAGGGATACAAATAATTTTAAATTGAAAAAGTCTTTATGCTCTTCAGGAGCAAAGTCATAATTTTACTAAAATCCTGATTTGATAGTATCATTTGGTAGAACAAAAGATTTGTGATCCAATGGTGAAAATTTTATTGATTTTGGACTTGTATTTTGAAAGTTATGCATGTTTGAAAATCATAAGTCAACCCGTGAGTCAACTCATGGCACAATGAGCTGATTGGCACGCAGATTTTTTGTTGGCACACCCTGTGAGTCGACCCCATGGGGTCGACCCCCAGGCATGAGTCGACCCTCATGAGTCGACCCCTGCAGTTTTAGGCCAAAAGTTGCAGAAACTCATTTTCTGGCTGTTGCAACAGAAGTCGACTCATGAGTCGACTCCTGAAGCATGAGTCGACTCATGAGTCGACCCCTGCGACGAAAATTGTCCGCAACGGCTAGTTTTTTGCCCATTTTAATTGCCTTTTATGCTTCCTAAAAATGCTCTAACGGCTCTTTTTCTGCCTAATATGTTTTCTCTTGTTTCTTAATGCTATAAAAGGTTTCAAAAGGTGAAAATACAAGAGAAGAGAGAAGATCCAAAATATATAAGAGGAGATCAACGAAATACACAAAAGAAAAAGAGAGGGGATCCACAATCCACACGAGAGAGACAAGAGATCCACAATATACACGAGAGATTGTGAAAGAGAAATTCAAGAGCATTCAAAGAGAGGATTTTTCAAGCCTATTTTTCAAACTTGATCAAGAGCTCTTTCAAAGCCTTCAAGAAGTCTTCAATCAAGTTCATCTTCTTCTCAAGCGTTCATCTACCTTGAGGAAATCCAAAAAGGGGATTCTTCATTTGAGTAAAGTATTTTTATTGTTATATTCGCTCATTTAAGGAGTTGTTATTGTATTAATTTATGCTCTAAACTATCTTACTCTTTGTGAGTAATTGATCTTGTTTTTGGAGGGTTTCCAAAATAAGGGAAGGTTGATCCGAACCTGAAATCGAAGTGTTTTGGGTTAGCTTGTATCCGAAAAACAAGTGGACTAGCTTGGGATAGCTAGTGTCGGAGTTTTCGATGTTTGTATTCGGGTTGAATACAAGTATAGTGGATTGGAATTCCCAAGTAGGAGCTTGGGGAGTGGATGTAGGTGCAAGATTGGCACCGAACCACTATAAATCCTTGTGTTTGTGGTGTGCTTTATTGTTTCTCTATTATATCCTTATATTCTTGCTTTAGGTAATTAAACTTGATTTAAAGTCTTTCTTCTGATTCATCAAGCTTTTAACAAATACTTTTCATAAGTAATTAGTTAAGATTAAAATTTTTAAAAACCCAATTCACCCCCCCCTCTTGGGTTGCATAGCTGGGCAACAACCACTAAGGAGATCCAGTGAGTACCACATCAGCCAGATAGATACTACGATTTTTTGGTCCGGGATGGTGATCCTATTGAACTTGATGAGAATGATAAAGATCCGATCACCTATATGGAGGCCATGCAAAGGTCCGACTCTCAAAAATAGCTTGAGGCCATGAAGTCTGAGATTGAGTCCATAGAGATCAATAGTATCTGGACATTAGTTGATCCACCCAAAGGGATAAAATCCATAGGGTGTAAATAGATTTTCAAGAGAAAAAGAGGAGCGAACGGAAAGATAGAGACCTGTAAAGTCTGTCTAGTTGCTAAAGGTTACCGTCAACATTATGGTATTGACTATGACGAGATATTCTCTCTTGTGGCAATGCTCAAGTCCATCCAGATTATGCTTGCTGTCACTGCACACTTAGATTTTGAGATCGGGCAGATAGATGTCAAAACTATTTTTCTTAATGGAGAGCTGGAAGAAGAGGTGTATATGATACAACCTGAAGAGTTCACATCCACAGATGAGTTGAAAGTGTGCAAGCTGAAAAGATCAATTTATGGACTTAAGTATCGAGGAGTTGGAACATGCATTTTGATAAAGTAATCAAAATGTATGGCTTTATTAAGAATGGAGAAGAGCCTTGCATCTACAAATGGGCTTGTGATTCTGTGGTAATTTTTTTTGTGCTATATGTGGATGACATATTGTTACTAGAAAATAACATCCTGACTTTGTAGAGTGTGAAGCTATGGTTATCATCATAGTTCTCGATGAAGAACTTGGGAGAAACATCCTACATCCTAGGGATGAAGGTCTATAGGGATAGATCTAGAAAGTTGCTTGGATTGTCCCAATCTACATACATTGACACCTTATTGAAGCGGTTCAACATGGATAATTTCAAAAAAGACAATCTTTTGATAGACCATAGAATTACCCTTTTCAAGAAGGATTGTCCGATAACTCCTGAGGAGAGAAAGTGCATGAGTAGAATACCATATGCTTCGATAGTCGGATCTATCATATACACTATGACATGTACGAGATCGAATATAGCCTATTCACTAGGGGTAGTGAGTAGGTACCAGTCAGATCCGAATGAGAAGCATTGGAAGATTGCAAAAGCAATCTTAAGTATTTGAGAAATACTAAAGACCAGTGGCTTATTTATGGAGACTCTGATCTGAAACTTATGGGATATACTGATTTTAATTTTCAGTCAGATTATGATGATAGTAGAAGCATGTCGGGCTACGTATTTATCTTGAATGGAGGAGCTATTTGCTGAAAAAATTTTAAGCAACATACTGTGACCGATTCTGTATGTGAAGCAGAATACATTGCTACATCGGATGCTACAAAGGAGGCGATGTGGTTGTGAAAGTTCATTATCGAGCTAGGAGTTGTATCTTCCATTGATGGTCCTATCTTGCTGTATTATGACAGCTCCAGTGCCATAGCTCAGGCGAAAGAACTAAAGTCGCACCATCGCACTAAATATGTTCTGCACCACTATCACCTAGTGCGAGAGATCGTGAACTGAGGTGATGTCGAGCTTTAGAAGATCGACGAAAAGGAGAATCTAGTCGACCCCTTCACTAAAACTCTTAGGATCAAAGAATTTGATGACTTCAAATGAAAGATGGGTATAAAATACAGTTCCGATTGGCTTTAGTCCAAGTAGGAGTTGTTGGAAATTATATCCTAAAATCAATCGTGTGACGATTGAGTTCATCCTTGTATAAGAATTATTGATTATTGAATAATAGTTATTCTGATATTTTTCATCACAAAGTGACATCTTTTTTGAACTCTTGTACTATGATGAACTCCCTAAAATTATGCTAGTGTACGATAAAGAGAGGATTTTGAAGGAACCAGATCTAGGATTTCACGGTTAGATCTTGAAACTTTTTCAAGATCATGCAGTGGAAGACTAAAATAAATCAAAATTTATTTTATAAAATTAAAAAATTTCTAGATCTAAGATTCTATTACATAATTATTACATGGCATTAAATCAGAAATTAAAACATATAGAGAATGAACTACATGTTGATCATATCAACATGTTTCTATACTACATCTAATGTATATAATAAACAATAGATCATATCTATTACCTTGCAAGTTAGACATTCTAACCTTGTTGATTCAAGCTTAAGGATGATGTTGCAAGTCGCACACGCATCCGACCTTTAGGAGTCATCCACACGAGCCCATGAATCTCGATCAGAAGTCCTACTCCAGAAAATCAGCACAGTATGTTAGTACTGTTCTGATCCTTCTTCGATAGTTGATCAGGTGCCTTCTTCTTCTTGATTTGAACTTGTTGGTGCAAAAATCCGCTTACGCCGGAAAAGCTGGAGTCGGGGAAGCCGCGGTCGCCGCCGGGACCTGCAAGGGAAGTCTAAACCAGAGGTGGGGTTGCTCCGGCAAGACCCTCCGACGCTCAAGTCAGTTTTCTGCCTCAACAAGAATGGAGTGCTCGAACGGAGAATTTAGCAGAGTTTTTAGATAAGGAAGAATGAGCTTAGAGAATAACGTATCTGGATCTCCCTTTTATAGACGGAGGAGGCAACGGATTGATGGCGATGTTTGTAACCGTCTGGTAGTGGGCCGCCCATGGTCAGGGGAATTGATTGCGGAAGATAGTGGAGCGGACACGTGGCCATTACCTCGGCCCGCCATGTGGAATCTGTTATGAGGGGTGGAGCAGCGTCCGTTGTCAGCAGATAGGAGAATCACATGGTATCCATCGCAGGAGGTGGAGCAGGTTCGTGGCCGTCACTGTGGCCTGCCAGGGGATAGTGGAGCTGTGCGGAGTCCGCCACAGGAAGTGGAGCAGGGTGGCTAAGGTTACTGCGGCCTGTCAGGGAATGATGGTACTGCGCGGAGTCTGCCACAGGAAGTGGGGCAGGGTCGTTGCCGTTTTGAGGGCCTGTCAGGGGGCGCGGATCTGTCGATTGAAGCTCGGCAACGGTCGGAGCCCGATTTCTGTTGGGGTCCGGGTAAGGTCCTCCTGGCGGTAGGGGTCGTGAGCGGAGCCTGACTCCCGGGGGAGATCGGGCGGAACTGTTCTGACGTTGGCGGTGGAGCCCGGCTCCCGTAGGAGTCCGGGCAGAGCTGCGTCGATGTCGTCGGTGAAGCCCGACTCCCGTAGGAGTTCGGGCGGAGCTGCACTTGCTGTCGGCGGTGGAGCCCGGCTCCCGTAGGAGTCCGGGCGGAGCTGCACTTGTTGTCGGCGGTGGAGCCTGGCTCCCGTAGGAGTCCGGGCGGAGCTGCACTTGCTGTCGGCGGTGGAGCCCGACTCCCGTAGGAGTCCGGGCGGAGCTGTGCTGCAATCAAAGTTAAGGGTGAAGTCCGGCTCTGGTAGGAGTCCGGATGGAGCTTACCAGTAGTTGATACGGAGAGCGGAGCTCGGCTCCCGTGGGAGTCCGGGCGGAGCTGTTCTGATGTTGGCGGCGGAGCCCGGCTCCCGTAGGAGTCCGGGCGGAGCTGCGCTGATGTCGTCGGCGGAGCCCGGCTCCCGTAGGAGTCCGGACGGAGCTGCACTTGCTGTCGGCGGTGGAGCCCGGCTCCCGTAGGAGTCCGGGCGGAGCTGCACTTGCTGTCGGCGGTGGAGCCCGGCTCCCGTAGGAGTCCGGGCGGAGCTGCGCTGATGTGGAGCCCGGCTCCCGTAGGAGTCTGGGCGGAGCTGCGCTGATGTGGAGCCCGGCTCCCGTAGGAGTCCGGGCGGAGTTGCACTTGCTATCGGCGGTGGAGCCCGGCTCCCGTAGGAGTCCGGGCGGAGCTGCACTTGCTGTCGGCGGTGGAGCCCGGCTCCCGTAGGAGTCCGGGCGGAGCTGCGCTGATGTGGAGCCCGGCTCCCGTAGGAGTCCGGGTGGAGCTGCACTTGCTGTCGGCGGTGGAGCCCGGCTCCCGTAGGAGTCCGGGCGGAGCTGCACCGATGTCGATTCCGTTGAGGGTTCCGGCTGTGGGTATTTTATACCCAACACCAGTCCCCCTACATCCGAGTTTGAATTTCAATCGAAGAAAGTACACAGAGGTACAGCCGGAACCGTCCCTTCGAATCCCGCGCCCTGCCGCTCTCAGATATTTTGGCATTAAATGAGCGCGTGCCAGAGTCTTCTCGAATTGGGGCGGTACGAGGGGATGCTTCAAAGACCCTGCAGGTACGTTGGCCCAGGTACGGTGCAATTATGACCCTGCCAACCGCCAGCCGCCTTTAGCCGCCTGCCACGAGGAGGAGGAGGAAATCGGTGGCCCGCAGGGTGAGCAGCCACCGAGCCGCTGTAGACGAGTCCGTCTGCTCCGAGGGGGGATCGGAGAACCCCTTTAACGACAAGGCTCTGATCCAGCGGCTGCTCGATGGTTGCATTCTGTCCGACGTCATGGAGAGGATCGATCGTGCCGATCCCGAGCAGTGGGCCTGAGACACTTTGGGGTCCTTTCTTGAGGTAAGCGTATTTTTACTTGCACAGTTGCTCGGTCTTTGTTGTAATTCTCTATCTGTCCTTGCAGATCGGGCACCAGCTCTTCGCCTATGTCGAGGCATCGGGCCGCATGAGAAGGGACCTTCTTCGGGTGGAGGAGCGCTGCCAAGACGAGGTTGCTCGTCTCCAAGCGAAGACGGTCGAGGTGGCCGCCCTCTGGGAGGCCCTGGAGAGAGAGAGACAAGATCGGGAAGAGGAAAGACGAGCCCGGGAGGAGGAGAGATGAAGCTTGGAGGAGTCGGCGAGGAAGGCGGAGGCCGAGGTCGCCCATCTGGCCGAGCAAACTCCGGTTCTGGTCTCGGAGGCCAGGACCCTTGCGGTGGAGGAGTTCAAGGCTTCCGTGGAGATGAGGAGCTGAACGTCCAGTTCGGCCTGGAGGCATTTACCAAGGGGTTCGAGCTCTGTCGAGAGAGGGTGGCCAGTAGATACCCCGACCTTGATCTCGGCTTTTTGGAGGAGTCTGACGACGAGGCTGCCCCTTCGTCCGCCGCTACCGCAGTCGCACCCCCCGCGCCGAGCTCTCCACCCCCTGCCCCCGAGGTCTGAGACCTCCGATCTTGTATCTTTCTTTTGTCGCCATATTTCCTTTCCACTTGTCTTCAAAATTAATCAATAAAGTCGAACTTCTTATTGTGGATGGCCTTTCCTTCCCCCTGCTCCTTCTTTTCTGCCTTTCTCCTTGTAATGAGTTGGTCTTTGACGTTTGCTTCTTTCGATGGCAGTGTCCTGCCGAAGCACTCCCCTTGCCCCTAGGGGTCCCGCTGAAGTCAACTATCCAACGGCTAAAAAAGGAGGTCCTCCACCTGACGAAGAAGTTGAAAAGGTTGGAGGACGAGCTCCGCAAGGCAAAAAAATGCTATTCCGAGGCCGCCGCTGAGGCCGCCCACTTCAGGAGTCTCCAAGTGAAGGCAATCATGGACTACAGCCGGAGGAAGGCGAACTTCACAAAGGAGCTCGAGGAATGCACGAAGAGCGCCAGCGACCGAACTTGGGCTCAAGAAGCTAGGATCAGCGCCCTTAAGGTGGAGCTGTCAGCTGCGAAGAGGAGGATCGGCCAGCTGGAAGGGAACTTATCCCGGCTCACGGCGCGGGGTGAGCAGATATGGTCACAAAAGGTCTCCGACCTCCAGAAGCAGCTTCAAGATGCTGAGATGAGCCACGATGTGCAGCGGGCCAGCTGGCGCCGGCAGGTAGAAGAGTACAAAGGGAGGTTCCGTCAAGCGACGGACGAGGTCGTTCGTCTCCAGAGGTAGTTGGTTACTAGGGCGCAGCTTGCCAACGCCCAAGATGCCGAAGAGCTCCTAGCCCTGAGGGGCACTGTCGAGGGGATTTCTGTCTCCCTTGGGGAGAAGACAGCCGAGCTTCAACAAGTGAGCATCCAACTGGCGCTTGAGCGGAGGGCCGTCGCGGACGCAGAGGCGGAGTCCGAAGTTCTGCGGAAGCAGCGTCGAGAAGCGAAGGCTGAAAGTTGGCGACTTCGTCAGGCACTCCAGGATGCGCTGCGGAAGAAGAAAGAACTAGAAGAAGCAGTGGAGAGCCTGAGGCAGTCCTGGTCGAGGGATGGAAGTGATAACCCTAGGTCGGAGGGAGCAGGGCCTCCTTAGAGTTCTTTTGTCTTCATGTAATCACCCCCTTGTTTTTTGTCATTTTGCTCTTCTTTCCCTGGCCGTCCTGGCCCTGTAGCATGCATATGGGAAATGGAAAAAAGTGCTTTGCGTTACCTCGTCCACGCATAACATGATGTTGTCGTCTATTGACCTTCTCCTGTCGTTCGACTTATCGTCGTGGGGGGGGGGCTCTTCCCTTCCATCCGTCCTTGTCGTGTGGCCGGGTTTCGCCACCATTATTAACCCCTGCTGCGGGAGTGGCTGACGGAGCCCGGCTTCCGTGGGAGTCCGGGCGAAGTCTTCCTTGTCGTAGGAACCCAGCTCCCGTAGGAGTCCGGGTGAAGCCTTCTTTGTGGCGGGACCCGGCTCCCGTAGGAGTCCGGGTGAAGTCTTCTTTGGCGTTGGGACCCGGCTCCCGTAGGAGTCCGGGTGAAGTCTCCTTGGCGGCGGAACCCGGCTCCCGTAGGAGTCCGGGTGAAGTCTTCTTGGCGGCGGAACCCGGCTCCCGTAGGAGTCCGGGTGAAGTCTTCTTGGCGGCGGAACCCGGCTCCCGTAGGAGTCTGGGTGAAGTCTTCTTTGGCGTTGGGACCCGGCTCCCGTAGGAGTCCGGGTGAAGTCTTCTTGGCGGCGGAACCCGGCTCCCGTAGGAGTCCGGGTGAAGTCTTCTTTGGCGTAGGGACCTGGCTCCAGTAGGAGTCCGGGCTTTCCATTTTGCTCATGTCAGGACGAGGTTCTCCTCCTGTTTCTGACAGGGCTGTGGGGGTACATTAGGGCGTTGCAAGGCCTCTCCCCCCATCTGGTCTAAAAGAACCGGGCCTTTGACTTTGCTCAAGTTAGGGCGAGGTTCTCCTCCTGTCCCTAACAGGGCTGTGGGGGCACATTAGGGCGTTGTAAGGCCTCTCCCCCATCCGGTCTAAAAGAATCGGGCCTTCGACTTTGCTCAAGTTAGGGTGATGTTCTCCTCCTGTCCCTAACAGGGCTGTGGGGGCACATTAGGGCGTTGCAAGGCCTCTCCCCCCATCCGGTCTAAAAGAACCGGGCCTTCGACTTTGCTCAAGTTAGGGCGAGGTTCTCCTCCTGTCCCTAACAGGGCTGTGGGGGCACATTAGGGCGTTGCAAGGCCTCTCCCCCCATCCGGTCTAAAAGAACCGGGCCTTTGACTTTGCTCATGTCAGGACGAGGTCCTCCTCCTGTTCCCGACATGGCCGTTGTTTTTGGAGGGGTCATATTTAGTCATAATATATCCATGTTAAGTAGGAGGGGCACGTTAGCTAGAAAGAAGAGTAGATTCAAAACGAAATAGTAAGTGATACATTTACAGTTCTCCCACTCCTCCTTGAGGCCCTCCGGCGATGGAGTCGATGGTCCCGATAGGAGGCCGGTCCCCGGGCTGCTCCTCCCTTTTCTGCAGTTCGGGCGGTGGGAGGGCTCTTGGCCGGTCTCCCCTACCCTCAAGCCTGCGGCGGATGAACCTGTCGAGTCGACCTCGCCGGATGAGCTCCTCGATTTCGTCCTGGAGCTGGATGCATTCTTCGGTGTCGTGGCCGTGGTCGCGGTGGTAGAGGCAGAACTTGTTGGGGTTGCGCTTCCTGGGGTGCGTGCGCATCCTCTCTGGCCTAGGGAGCTGCTCCCTGACCTCCATCAGCACCTGGGCCCTCGAGGCGTTGAGGGGGGCGTAGTTGCGAAATTTCCCTGGCGGGGAACCCCACCGAAACCTGTTGTCCGAGCTTCTGCCTGCGCGCCCTGGGGGGAGTATGGGCGCGCTTATGTCCAGGAGGGGATCGGGAGCGAGGCCGGGCTTCCTTTGGCCTCTTCTCGACTGCGGGCTTACCAGAATCTCCCGCCTGACGCTCCCTCGCAGTCTCTTCGTCCTTCATTTTGAAGGCCTCTTCCGCTCGGGCGTATCCTTCAGCCCGGGCCAGTAGATCAGCAAAATCCCTGGGGTACTTCTTCTCCAGGGAGTACAAGAGGTCATTCTTCTGAAGGCCACCCTTCAGGGCGGCCATGGCAACTGACTGGTCCAAGTTTCGGACCTCCAACGCCGCGATGTTGAAGCGGTTGACGTAGGCCCGGATGGACTCTCCTTCCCTCTGCTTGATGTTGATGAGGGACTCCGAACCTTTCTGGGGACGCCGGCTGCTGACAAAATGGGCCACGAATTGGTGGCTCATTTGATCGAAGAAGAATATGGTACCCGGCTTCAGAGCCGAGTACCAGTTCCTTGCTGCTCCCTTCAAAGTAGATGGGAAAGCCCGGCACAAGATGGCGTCGGGAGCACCATGAAGCAGCATCATCGTCCGAAAGGCCTCCAGATGGTCCACCGGGTCCAACGTCCCATCGTAGCTTTCAAACTGGGGGAGCTTGAAATTCGACGGGATCGGTTCCTGCATAATCGTTTGGGAGAAGGGAGGGTCAGTGCAGATATCCTCACCATAAACGGGAGGCGCATGGCGGAGTTCTTCGATCCGCCGGTTCATCTCCTGGAGCCTCCGGTCCAAGAAGTCCTCTCGACTCCGAGTCTCGAGGGTCCTTTGGCAGAACGGGGGCAGGGATCTCCCAGGGGTGGAGTCGTGGTCCGATTGAGGGCTCTCTACCCTCGGATTCGCCTTCCCAGGAAGGATGGGGGGGCTGGCCCAGGTGGCCCGCCCCACCGTCGGGTTCTGGCATTCCGGGGATGCCCCCTCCGGATGCGCCGACGCCTGCGGCTGCTGCTGCTGTATTGCTTGTACGGCCTCGACGAGGCCTTTGACCTGCTGCGCCAGCAAGTCAAACTGCTCCGTGCCGACCACCGCCGTCGGAGGGGGAGGAGGCTGAGAAACGGGAGGGGAGGCCGGAGCCTGAGATCTGGCCACGGAGGCCGTGGACCGCCGGGTGGACGCCTTGCGCGGAGGCATCGAGTGTCGATCTCGCAGGGGAGGATTAGGAGTGGATGACGGAGAGATGGCCGGAAGTGGGTTCGTTGAGTGCTCCTTCAAGAACAAGGGTGCTGCGAAGACACAGACCCTTCCTCTAGCGCCAATCCTGTTGGTGCAAAAATCTGCTTGCGCCGGAAAAGCTGGAGTCGGGGAAGCCGCGGTCGCCGCCGGGACCTGCAAGGGAAGTCTAAACCGGAGGTGGGGTTGCTCCGACAAGACCCTCCGACGCTCAAGTCAGTTTTCTGCCTCAACAAGAATGGAGTGCTCGAACGGGGAATTTAGCAGAGTTTTTAGATAAGGAAGAATGAGCTTAGAGAATAACGTATCTAGATCCCCCTTTTATAGACGGAGGAGGCAACGGATTGATGGCGATGTTTGTAACCGCCTGGTAGTGGGCCGCCCATGGTCAGGGGAATTGATTGCGGAAGATAGTGGAGAGGACACGTGGCCATTACCTCGGCCCGCCACGTGGAATCTGTTATGAGGGGTGGAGCAGCGTCCGTTGTCAGCAGATAGGAGAATCGCATGGTATCCGTCGCAGGAGGTGGAGCAGGTTCGTGGCCGTCACTGTGGCCTGCCAGGGGATAGTGGAGCTGTGCGGAGTCCGCCACAGGAAGTGGAGCAGGGCGGCTAAGGTTACTGCGGCCTGTCAGGGAATGATGGTACTGCGTGGAGTCTGCCATAGGAAGTGGGGCAGAGTCGTTGCCGTTTTGAGGGCCTGTCAGGGGGCGCGGATCTGTCGATTGAAGCTCGGCAACGGCCGGAGCCCGGTTTCTGTTGGGGTCCGGGTAAGGTCCTCCTGGCGGTAGGGGTCGTGAGCGGAGCCCGACTCCCGGGGGAGACCGGGCGGAATTGTTCTGACGTTGGCGGCGAAGCCCGGCTCCTGTAGGAGTCCGGGCAGAGCTGCGCCGATGTCATCGGTGGAGCCCGGCTCCCGTAGGAGTCCGGGCGGAGCTGCACTTGCTGTCGGCGGTGGAGCCCGGCTCCCGTAGGAGTCCGGGCGGAGCTGCCCTTGCTGTCGGCAGTGGAGCCCGGCTCCCGTAGGAGTCCGGGCAGAGCTGTGCTGCAATCAAAGTTAAGGGTGAAGTCCGGCTCTGGTAGGAGTCCGGATGGAGCTTACCAGCAGTTGATACGGAGAGCGGAGCCCGGCTCCCGTGGGAGTCCGGGCGGAGCTGTTCTGATGTTGGCGGCGGAGCCTGGCTCCCGTAGGAGTCCGGGCGGAGCTACGCTGATGTCGTCGGTGGAGCCCGGCTCCCGTAGGAGTCTGGGCAAAGCTGCGCTGATGTCGTCGGTGGAGCCCGGCTCCCGTAGGAGTCCGGACGGAGCTGCACTTGCTGTCGGCGGTGGAGCCCGGCTCCCATAGGAGTCCGGGCGGAGCTGCACTTGCTGTCGGCGGTGGAGCCCGGCTCCCGTAGGAGTCCGGGTGGAGCTGCGCTGATATGGAGCCCGGCTCCCGTAGGAGTCCGGGCGGAGCTACGCTGATGTGGAGCCCGGCTCCCGTAGGAGTCCGGGCGGAGCTGCACTTGCTGTCGGCGGTGGAGCCCGGCTCCCGTAGGAGTCCGGGCGGAGCTGCACTTGCTGTCTGCGGTGGAGCCCGGCTCCCGTAGGAGTCCGGGCGGAGCTGCACTGATGTGGAGCCCGGCTCCCGTAGGAGTCCGGGCGGAGCTGCACTTGCTGTCGGCGGTGGAGCCCGGCTCCCGTAGGAGTCCAGGCGGAGCTGCGCCGATGTCGATTCCGTTGAGGGTTCCGGCTGTGGGTATTTTATACCCAACAGAACTCTTTCAAAGATAAGAAGTAGGAGGAGTTTCAGATCTGAGACACTCTTAGAAAACTCAAGATGGAGGAAGGGAAGAGATGAACATAACAACCCTAGTCTTACTAGGATTCTATCTTATGACTTGTTTTAATTTGGTTTCTTAAATCGAATAAAATCAAAATTAGATCAATCTAATTAAAATAGGTCTTAATCAAATTAAGAACCTAATTTAATCAGATTAAATTAGATTTAAATCTATTTTAATTTTTTAATCAAATTAAAAATTAGGTTGATCCAAATCCTAATTGAACTAGGATTAGTTTTTTTCTTGTACTTGGCTTATCCAATAAATCAATTAGACTTTATCCAATCAAGTCCAAACTAAATCTAATTAAATCATATTCAATTAGACTTAATCTCAGCCCATTGGCTTAAAGAAATTAAGTCAATTAGCAATTGAATTGCTAATCGATCCTCCTGCAACACTTACACTAGGTTAAATGTCAATCGTATTGATCGTTTAACTCTAGAATAATTCTTAATCATTGATCAACCATCCAATCAAATTGTGAACTCTAATGTGTGTGACCTCATAGGTTCAAATCGAAGCTGATAGCACAGAAATAAATTTTTGTATCAATCGAAGTGACCATCTAGCAATGGTACCTGACGGTCGGATAGGTCGAATGTGTATAACAATAACTTTAGAACTCATGTGGATATAGTTTTCATATAATTCATCTCCTTGACCAAAATGATCATAGGACACCTCAGAGTTCAACTATCAACTTTGATCAGGTTCTTCACATTGTATTTCAAAATATCAAATCCATCTGATGGATTATCCTGGCCAAGGTTTTGCTAAATTAAAATATAGCGACTCATTATTCTCCAACTCTTAGAGTGGTCAATCTTATCTCGATCATACTCTGACTTCGCAAGTACGTGACTATGCCCAAAAGCCTTCCATCATTGAATTAAAAATTTAGTTAGTCCAGTACCAAAGCACAGTGAGTTGCTTGCAAGTCACTGAGGTGATCTCAAGTCTAAGGGATACTTATACCTATATCCCATCAGAGATATTCTCGACAGCAGAATGCTCTAGAGTTGGTCACGTTCAATGATGATGTACCTTTACATCTCATCTGTATGCCATACCAGTGTCTCCACACTTCTTGGTTAAGAAGACAACCAACCCATATGGCCTACAGCGATCTATGCTCAATAGAAGCTGTCATCCTTTTTAACAGCCTATCATTTGATCGTAAATAATTTTAAGGACTAATTGATAAATCTTCTCTTTATCGAACTTAAATAGTCCTAAAAATTTCATCATAACAATGGAGTTCGTTAGAAGATGAAAATTTATGATGAAAATATCAAAAATATATTTTATTTATTAACAAATCAATTATAATACTTGGTTGCTCAACCGTCAACAACTTGACGATTGACTTTTGGGATATATTTTTCAACAGATTTATCGTATAGTTCTTAAATAAGTTTGCAATCAAATGATACGTCATTATGAAATGATGATATTTATCGAGTGAAGGTCATTGTGTACCATATAGATTAGTTATCCTCTTAATCAAGGAGTGTGGTGACACTGATATGACATACAGGTGAGATGTAAGGGTACATCATCACTAAACAAGTGACTCACCTGTTGAGCATTCTGCTGTCAAGAGCTGCTCGCGAAACACATAGGTATAAATATCCTTCAGACCTGAGATCACCATAGTGACTTGCAAGCAACTCACTGTGCTTTGGTGCCAAACTACCTAGATTTTTAATGCAGTGACGGAAGGCTATTGGGTACAATCAAGTACTTGTGAAGTCTGTGTGTGGATCAAGATGGAATTGATCCCTTCGGATTATTGAAGTTGATGTATCACTGTATTTCAATTTAGTAAAGCCTTATCCAGGATAATCCATAAGATGGATTTGAAAGATTGAAATACAACGTGGACGAAGTAATCTTGGTTGACAGTTAACCTGAGACCATCCTAGAGCATCCAGGATCAAAAAAATGAATTATGCGGTAATCATAAGTATGGATTCTGAAATATTCTTTTATGATAATTCGACCTATCTAGACGTCAAAAACTATTGCCAGATGGTATCTCGATTAGTCCAGAAATTAGTTTCTGTGCTACCGGCTTAGTATTTGAACCTATGGAGTCACGCACACAAGTCAGACAAAGTAGAAAGAAATTGACCTATGTTTATATGTCCAATCTGGAAGTACTTGACTTGATTGAACATATAAGTTAGCTTGATTGAAAATTGAGTTATGGGTCAAACGGGATTGAAGAGTTGATTATATCTAGCTAGCACTATATATGAGATTCAAGTTCAATCTCGGAGATGAATAATTTCTATCTATAATCTATGGAACATATGAAAGATTAGATTTAAGTACTAATTAATTTTAAATTAGATATGAATTAATTAGACTTAAATAGGTTCAAAATCTAAGTTAGATTTGGTACAAAAATCCTAAAGAGTTTAGGATTGACAGCCTTTCAAAATTATTTCAAACCGACTTTGAATCGGACTCGAATCGGACCTGTTTTAGATGAGATATGAGTATTCCTACTTGCACTGAAAATACCCACTCATGAAGCATGATCAAAAATTAGTTTGGTACTTATTTGGGGCATCTCAAGTGGGTGTGGGAATGGGTGCAAAGTGGATGTCATAAGTGATGAGAATTATATCTCATGTTGGAGTTCTTCTTTTATGAGTATTAGACTAATTCAAATCAGATTTGAATAAAGAGTCCTCCTCTCATTGGATCATGAGAATCATCTATAAATAGAGAAGATCTCTACCTATGGATAAAAGAAGAGAATAGAATAGAAAATAAATCAAATTGAGAGAAGAAAAAAAGAGAGAGAGACAGACGTGTGAAGAGAGAGGTCCTTCATCTTCTACATCTCTCCCTTTGTTGCCATCTCCTCTCTTTGGGCGTGGATCCTTCTTGGGCATCCTACTTGTTGGTGTGAGGTGTCATATCATCACATCTCATCCCTCGATTGATTGTGTATGTGACGTAGAGGGTCTGCATAATCAAACCTCCGTGAAGGTTTATATTAGATAATTTGAGATTTGATCCCTGTTTCTGCTATGATTCAGGTAAAGATTTGATCCTTAAATAAGTAGAACATTAGAAAAAAAAATTTAGATGCAAGCTGGGTATTTTGGAGGAAAACTGTTTTCTTTCTTTCAGAATATATATTTTGATAAGGTGATCAGAATGTATGACTTCGTTAAGAATAGAGAAGAAGCCTATATATATAAGTGGACTAATAGTTTAGTAATTATATTTTTTGTTTTGTATGTAGATGATATTCTCTTAATCAGAAATGTTATCTCTGCATTATAGGGAATAAAAGTATAGTTATCATCATAATTTTTCATGAAGGATCTGAGAGAAGCAGCCTATATCCTAGAGATGAAGATCTATAGAGATAAATCTAAGAGGCTGCTCAGACTCTCCTAATCGACGTACATAGATACCATGCTGAAATGGTTCAGCATGAAGAATTTTAAGAAAGACTATCTTTCGATAGGCCATAGAAGTTTTCTCTCCAAAAAAGAATATCCGACAACCCCTCAAGAGAGAGTGTATGAGTAGAATTTCATATGCCTTGGCAGTGGGTTCTATAATGTACGCCATGATATGTACAAGATCGGATGTGGCATACTCACTAGGAGTAGTGAGCAGATACCAATCAGATCTAGGTGAGAACCATTGGAAGGTTGCAAAAACCATCCTTAAGTATTTGAGAAATACTAAGGACCAGTGGCTCGTTTATAGAAAATCTGACTAGAAACTCATAAGATACATTGATTTCAGTTTTCAGTCAGATCATGACGATAGCAAAAGTATGTCGAGATACATCTTTACCCTAAATGGTGGAGCTATCTGCTAAAAATATTTCAAGCAGCACACCGTAGCTGATTCTGTTTGCGAGACAGAGTACATCGCGGTATCTGATACTACAAAGGAAGCTATATGGTTGAGAAAATTCATCATCGAGTTTGGAGCGGCACCCTCCATCGATAGTCCAGTTTTGCTTTATTGCGATAGTACTGGAGCTATAACTCAGGCAAAGGAGCCGAAGACATATCAGTGGACAAAACATATTCTATGTCGTTACCACCTTGTCTGAGAGATCGTAGATCGAAGTGACATCGACCTTCAGAAGATCGATGAAAAGGATAACCTGACTGACCCATTAACTAAAACCTTTGCGATAAAGGAGTTCGAAGATCACAAAATGAAGATGGGTATACGAAACTGTACCGATTGGTTTTAGTACAAATGGGAGTTGTTGAAAAATATATCTCAAAATCAATCATCAATCTATTGACGGTTATACTATTTGATATAATTATATATAAATTAATTAATAAAATATTTATTTAATAATTTTTATTATAAGCTTGTACATCTTCTACATCGAATTTCTGTGTTATGATGAAAGTCCTTAGGACTATTTTAAATTGATAAAGAAGAATTTATCGTTTAATCTTTAAATAAGTTTGCGATCAAATGATATGCTATTGCTAGGATGATAGATATATCAAGTGTAGGTTGTTGTGTGCCATATAGGTTGGTTGGCCTCTTAACCAAGGAGCGTAGAGACACTGGTATGGCATGCAGGTGAAATGTAGGAGTACATTTCACTGAACATGATCAACTCCAGAGCACTCTGCTATCAAAAATCACTCCGAAAGGATATGGGTATAAATATCCCTCCGACTTGAGATCACCACAGTGATTTACAAGCAACTTATTGTGCTTTGATGCCAGACTACCTGAATTTCTAATTCTGGATCGAAAAGTTTCTCGATATAGTCAAGTACTTGTGAAGTCAGTGCGTGAGTCAAGATGAAATTGACCACTCTAAGAGATTAGAGAGAATACTTTGTGTTTTAATTTAGTAAGACCTTGGCTAGAACAATCTTTGTAAGGAGTCACAGGATTTATCAGGTTCAGATACATAATGGATGTACTATTAAGAGTTGATAGTTTCAACTCTAAGTCATCCTAGCATCAAAGGTCAAAGGGATGAATTATACAGTAACTATATCTAAATAGATTTTTAAGTGTTTCTTTGCATACATTCGACCTATCCGAACGTCGGATATCATTGCTAGATGGTTACTCCGATTGGTACAAGAATCAGTTTCTATGCTACCGGCTTAGGTTCAAATCTATGGGGTCACACACATTAAAAATTTTTCTTCAATTATATGGCTAATCTGAAGAGTCTCAGTGGATGGAGACTTTGGTGAAGAGTTCCACTGGATGGAAACTCTACTGAAGAGTCCCACTAGACGGAGACTCTAGAGAAGAGTCTCACTAGACTTGAATTCTATCATTAATGAAAAATTAATTAATAATTATATCATTAATTAGCTCAGTTTGATTGAGCATTAAAGTCTGGATCAAGTATGATTGAATTAGATTCAATCAGGTCAGGTCTGATTAGGTTATGAGATGACCTAATCGGTAAGGGAGAAATGATCTTGATTTGATTGGATCTATCGCTCAATTAATTTATTGATTTGATCAAATTTAATTAAGGTTATAGGAGTCTAATTAGATTAGGTTCACCATATTTTATTTGGGCCTAATTGGATTGGATTTGAAAGAAATCCAATTGGTTAAACCCTAGAGTCCCAAATGAATAGGACTCTATCCCTTGCGCCACCTAAATTATCTCATATTTTTTCTCACCATACAAAATTAGTTTGTATGTGAGAAAATCAAAAAATAACCCTTCTTTTATCATCCATTAAGGATAGAAATTAATTAGTTTTGATTTGAATTCAAATTGGTTTGAATTTCAACTTAAAACCTTATCCATATCCTTCTACACGTTGGCAGTTTCTGAAGATGCCCATTGTGTACGAGAAAAGAAGTCTTCCCAATTGATTTTCATGTCTAATTTTCTTTGATAAATTTTTTTTTAAGTTATATAAGGGTAAGAAAAAGTTGGAGTTAAATTAAAATTCAAAATGATTTGAATTGCAACAAACTCCAGCCTTTATCCTGTCTTATTTGGTTTGTGCGATAATCATAAAAATGTCACATTTTTGTGCATGAAACTAAGAGAGCTTTTCACTGTGAGATACCAGAGAGAAAGTGGGGCAAAATTCCTTCTTTGGGATATGAGCTTTGGGTGGGTTTCATTCTTTCTTGGCATGAACAAAAGAGGAGACTGTTCTCCTCTCGGGTAAGAGATCTAGAACTATTTTAGGTTTTTGGGTGAGGAAAAAATCAAAGAGAAGAGAGTCTTCATCTGATTTTTCTCCACCATCCAGCATCTTTCTCTGATCCATCTTCGATATTAGAAAGGTTTGAGATAATCGAAGAAGGAGATCAAGTCAGATATACCATCAAAAGCCGACTGTGCGAGCTAGCACTTCTATGGAGAGCTGATCAGTTCGAGGGGCTTTGTGTGGACCATTCGTAGAGGTCAGATACTTGTGCGGCTGAGAATGATAAGAGAAGACTTTCAGATCTACATTTTTTATCATGGAGTTTGACTACCTACGCTCAGTTATTGGGTTCAGAATCCTAGAAGTGGTAGATTAGATCTATTACTAAATACTGTTTTTTGTTCACAAGCTTGTCATTTTAGATTCAGATTTTTATGCATATAAATTCATGCCATCGATCCATTTGTAAGAGTTTTAAAATCAGATCTTATGCATGTATTTGTAGATTAAATACTTTAATCTAATGTTCTTCCGCTGAAAATTTTTTGAAATACATGCATGAAACTCATGCGCATCCCAATACTCCCTGTTGGTGCAAAAATCTGCTTGCGCCGAAGAAGCTAGAGTCGGAGAAGTCGCGGTTGCCGCCGGGACCTGCAAAGAAAGTCTAAACCGGAGGTGGGGTTGCTCCGGCAAGACCCTCCGACGCTCAAGTCAGTTCTCTGCCTCAACAAGAATGGAGTGCTCGAACGGAGAATTTAGCAGAGTTTTTAGATAAAAAAGACGAGAGCTTATAGAATAACGTATCTGGAGCCCCCCCTTTTATAGGTGGAGGGGGCAGTAGCCTGATAGCGACGTCTGTAACCGTCTGGCAGTGGGCTGCCCTGGGTCAGGCAGAGTTTGCTGCGGAGAGTAGTGGAGTGGACCCGTGGCTATCACCGGGGTGTGCCACGTGGAGTCTGCCGCGGGGAGTGAGGCGGCGTCTGTTGTCGCGATTCGCCAGCAGATGGGAGAATCGTGCGGTATCCGTCGCAGGAAGTGGAGCAGGATCGTGGCCGTTATTGTGGTCTGCCAGGGAGTAGTGGAGCTGCGTGAGACCCATCGTAGGGAGTGGAGTAGTGCTGTGACCGTTACTGCGGCCTGTTAGGGAGTGATGGAGCTGTGTAGAGTCCGCCGCAGGAAGTGGAGCAGTGTTGTCCGTTACTGTGGCCTGCCAGGGGGGTCCAGACTTGTCGGTCGAAGTTCGGTTGGAGTCAGTAGCGAGGTCCGGCTCCCGTAGGAGTCCGGGCGGAGTCTTCCTGCAATTAAAGTTAAAGGCGAAGTCCGGCCCCCGTAGGAGTCCGGACAAGGCTTACCGGCAGCTGGTGTTGAGGACGGAGCCCGGCTCCCGTAGGAGTCCGGGCGGAGTCTACTTGCGATTGAAATTGTTGGTGGAGTCCGGCTCCCGTAGGAGTCCGGACGAAGTCTGTCTGCAGCCGTTGGAGTCGAGGATGAAGTCTGGCTCCCGTGGGAGTCCGGACGGAGTCTTCCTGCAATTGAAGTTAAAGGCGAAGTCCGGCTCCCATAGGAGACCGGACAAAGCTTACCGACAGCTGATGTTGAGGACGGAGCCTGGCTCCTGTAGGAGTCCGGGTGGAGTCTACTTGCGGTTGAAATTGTTGGCGGAGTCCGGCTCCCGTAGGAGTCCAGACGAAGTCTGTCTGCAGCCGTTGGAGCCGAGGATGAAGCCTGGCTCCCGTAGGAGTCCGGGCGGAGTCTTCCTGCAATTGAAGTTAAAGGCGATGTCCGGCTCCCGTAGGAGACCGGACAAGGCTTACCGGCAGCTGATGTTGAGGACGGAGCCCAGCTCCTGTAGGAGTCCGGGCGGAGTCTACTTGCGGTTGAAATTGTTGGCAGAGTCTGGCTCCCGTAGGAGTCCGGACGAAGTCTGTCTGCAGCCGTTGGAGCCGAGGACGAAGCCTGGCTCCCGTAGGAGTCCGGGTGGAGTCTTCCTGCAATTAAAGTTAAAGGCGAAGTTCGGCTACCGTAGGAGTCCGGACAAGGCTTATCGGCAGCTGGTGTTGAGGACGGAGCCTGGCTCCTGTAGGAGTCCGGGCGGAGTCTACTTGCGGTTGAAATTGTTGGCGGAGTCCGGCTCCCGTAGGAGTCCGGACGAAGTCTGTCTGCAGCCGTTGGAGCCGAGGACGAAGCCCGGCTCCCGTAGGAGTCCAGGTGGAGTCTTCTTGCAATTGAAGTTAAAGGCGATGTCCGGCTCCCGTAGGAGACCGGACAAGGCTTACCGACAGCTGATGTTGAGGATGGAGCCCAGCTCCTGTAGGAGTCCAGGCGGAGTCTACTTGCGGTTGAAATTGTTGGCGGAGTCCGGCTCCCATAGGAGTCCGGACGAAGTCTGTCTGCAGCCGTTGGAGCCGAGGATGAAGCCTGGCTCCCGTAGGAGTCCGGGCGGAGTCTTCCTGCAATTAAAGTTAAAGGCAAAGTCCGGCTCCCGTAGGAGTCTGGACAAGGCTTACCGGCAGCTGGTGTTGAGGACGGAGCCCGGCTCCCGTAGGAGTCCGAGCGGAGTCTACTTGCGGTTGAAATTGTTGGCGGAGTCCGGCTCCCGTAGGAGTCCGGACGAAGTCTGTCTGCAGCCGTTGGAGTCGAGGATGAAGTCCGTCTCCTGTAGGAGTCCAGGCGGAGTCTTCCTGCAATTGAAGTTAAAGGCGAAGTCCGGCTCCCGTAGGAGTCCGGGCGGATCTCCTGGAGCCGATTCTGCTGAGGACTTCGGCTGTGGGTATTTTATACCCAACACTAGTCCCCCTACTTTCGAGTTTGAATTTCGAACGAAGGAAGTACAGAGAGAGATGGGCACAGCCGAAGCCGTCCCTTCGAATCCTGCGCACTGCCGCCCCTAGATATTTTGGCATTAAATGTGCGCGTGCTGGAGTCTTTTCGGATCGGGGCGATACGATGCGACCCTTCGAAATTCTCGCCGGTACACTGGCCCAGGTACGGTGCCATAATGGCGCTGTTGATTCATCAGCCGCTTTTAGCCGCCTGTCGGGGGGAGTGGGACACGTGCCGGGTGTGGACTGGCTTGGGGGGATTCGCGATCATTATGGCACCGGATCCCAGGGTCTATTTAAACCCATCCTCCCACCTTTAGGTGCCCTATTTCATTCCAGAGTTTCGACCAGTGTCTGCCTTCTCTTCGAGAGCCCTATTTCAGTGGGCATCTTCTCGAGCCGTAGGTGTCTTCCAAATCGTCTCTGTCTTCGTCCCTCTGGTCCCTCAGAGCGATATAGGTTAGTTCCAGCACCTTCAACCTTCTTTCCACCGCCTAGGGACTTCTTCTCTGTCATTATTTTTTTGCATCCCTCCGAGTTAGTTTCCTGTGGCCTCTCGTCCCCCCTTTCTGTCCATCTTCTTAGGGACCTTTAGAGCCCTCCTTCGAAACTGCTCGAAATGTCGTCTGGCTCTTCCACTTCCTGCAGTTCTGGGAGCTCTTCCGCCTCAAACCCCCAGGTCCCCTGCTCTATAGATGAACCCGCGTCTGGGGCTGGGCTCCGCCCGATTTTTGCACCGGGCGCCATTCCATGCTCTCTGACCTCGGAGGAACTCCTTCTGATAAGGGTTCAGTATGGAGTTCCTCCGGAGTACGACCTGGAGCTGCCTGGCCCTTCTGACCGGGCCTGCACCCCCCCGTCTGGTCGTTTTTGTCTGTACCAGGAAGCGTTCCGTGCCGGACTTCGGCTTCCGCTTCCTTCCTTTGTTGTTGCCCTCTTCCGCTTCTTAGACATCTCCTTGGCTTCCGTGGCCCCGAATTCTTTTAGGTTTTTGATAGGATTTCTCTCCCTTTGCCACGTAGTCGAGGTCCAACCGTCCCTCTCCCTGTTTAGGTACTTCTATACTTTCAAACGCCATCCTTCGGCGAAGGACTGGTGGTATTTCTCCCCCCAGTTCGGCAAGAAGGGGTTGCTGAAAGGCGCCTCTTCTTCAATCCACAATTGGAAGGAGAAATATCTCTTTGTTCACTGCCCGACCTTGAGACTGGACCTGCCCCCTTGGGGCTCTCTGAGGGATTCTGTCCGTCGGGCCCCCAGCCTGGGGGAGGATGACCTCCAGGCTGCCCGGAAGCTTCTAGCTTACTCCGCTCCTTCCCTTCCCCATCTTCTGAGGGAGCAATTTCTTTTCAACATCGGCCTGAGTCCCCAGGATCCAGCGAGTATTCATCTTTTACCTTATCTTCTCTTTTCACGCCTTTCTTCTTTCTCTTTCTTCCTCCTTCTCTCTCTCTTTTCTCCCTTCTTTTCTCTCTTTTTTTTTTTTTTTTTTTTTTTGCTCTTGACTGATTGGTTTACTTCTTTTTCTTCTTTCCTTTTCTCTCTCTCTTTTTTTTTTTTTTTTTTTTTTAGGAATGGACGTCGAAGCAGCGCGGATGCTAGCCAGGGGCCTTCGGGCCCACAAGAGAAAGGGCGCTGCGACCTCCGGATCGGCGAAGAGGGCCAGGGCGGAGGAGTTGAGCTTACCTGCACCCGTCCAGGTGGCCTCGGCCATCGACATTCCCTCGGATGCCGAGCCAACGGCTCCCCGGGCCTCCTTGAGGAGTCCGCCGACTGGGGCCCCCATTTCGGGGGTCCGCTCCACGGAGGCGCCCACCGTGGGGCGAAGAAGGAAATCGGTGGCCCACAGGGCGAGTAGCCGCCGAACTGCTGCGGACAAGTCCCTCTGCTCCGAAGAGGGGTCGGAGAATCCCTTCAACGATAGGGACTTGATCAGGCAGCCGATCGACGGCTGCATTCTGCCTGACGTCGTTGAGAGGATCGACCGTGCCGATCCTGAGCTGCGGGCCTGAGACTCTTTGGGGTCCTTCCTTGAGGTAAGCGGATCTTCATTCTCACGGCTATTCGGCCTTTGTTCTAATTCCCTAGCCGCCTTTGCAGATTGGGCACCAACTCCTCGCCCATATCGAGGCGATGAGCCGCACGAGGAGGGACATCCTCCAAGTGGAGGATGCTGTCAGGCCGAGGTTGCTCGCCTCCAACCAAAGACGGCTGAAGTATCCACCCTCCAGGAGGCCCTGGAAAGAGAGAAGCGAGCCCGGGAGGAGGAGAGGCAGATCTTGGAGGAATCGGCGAGGAAGGCGGAGGCCGAGGTCGCCAACTTGGTTGAGCAAACTTTGGCCCTGGTCTCGGAGGCCAAAGCCCTTGCGATAGAGGAATTCAAGGCCTCCGTGGAGATGAGGGATCTGAAGGTCCAATTCGGCCAGATAAAGGGGTTTGAGCTCTGCCAAGAGAAGGTGGCCAGAAAATTTCCAGAGCTTGACCTCAGCTTCCTAGGCGAGGAGTCTGAAGACGAGACCGGTCCTTCGCTAGCTGCCACTGCCGTCGCAGCCCCCTTGCCGGGAACACCGAATTCTCCAACACTCGCCCCTGAGGTCTGAGACCTCCGACCTTGTACCTTTATTTCGTCGCAATTTTTTTTTTCTATTTGTCTTCAAAAATCATCCAATCAATAAAGTTGAATTTCTTGTTGTGGACGGCTTCTCCTCCCCCCCTCCTTCTCTCTGTTCTCCTTCCTGCAATGAGTCGTGTTTTGACGCTTTTGCCTTCCGATGGCAGTGTCCTGCAGAAGCACTCCCCCTGTCCCTGGGGGTCCCGCTGAAATTGACGATCCAACGGCTGAAGAAGGAAGTCCTTCACCTGACGAAGAAGTTAAAGAAGATGGAAGGCGAGCTCCGCCGCTTGAGAGAAGGTCATTCTGAAGCCACCGCTGAGGCCACCCACTTTCGGAATCTCCACATGAAGGAGATCATGGAGTATAGCCGTAGGAAGGCGGACTTTGCGAAGGAACTCGAGGAATGCAAGAAGAGTGCCAGCGATCGAATTTGGGCCCAGGCCGCCAGGATCAGCGCCCTCAAGGTGGAACTGTCAGCTGCGAAGGGGAAGATCGGCCAGCTGGAAGGAAATTCGTCCCGACTCTTGGCCTAGGTCGACGGTGACCAGAAGTGGTCGAAGAAGGTCTCCGACCTTCAGCAGCAGCTTCAGGACGCCGAGGTGAGCCACGACGTGCATCGGGCTAGCTGGCGCAGGCAGGTGGAAGAGTATAAAGGGAGATTCAGGGCGACGGCCGACGAAGTCGTCCGTCTCCAGAGGCAGCTGGCTAGCAGGCGCAGCTCACTTCGCCCGAGATTTGACGAGCTCCAAGCCCTAAGAGGCACCGTTGAGGGGATTTCTGTCTCCCTCGGGGAAAAGACAGCTGAACTGCAACAACTGAAGATCCAACTGGCGTATGAGCAGCGGGCCGTTGCGGACGCAGAGGCGGAATCCGAGGTCTTGAGGAAGAGGCATCGAGAGGTGGAGGCCGAGAGCCAGCAACTTCGTCGGGCGCTCCAGGATGTGCTGCAGAAAAGGGGAGAGCTAGAAGAAGAAATTGAGAATCTAAGGCAGTCCTTGTTAAGGGATGGAGTAGATAATTCTAGGTTGGAGGGAGCCGGGCCCTCTTAGAGCTCTTTTTGTCTTTTCATGTATTTACTTTCCTTTTTGTCATTTTGCCTTTCTTTCCTTGGCCTTCCGGGCTTCGTAGCGTGTATATCGAAAATGGAATGAAAAGGATGTTTTGTGTTACCTCGCCCGCGCGTTGCGCTGAATTATTGTTCGCCGAACTTTTCTTGTCGTTTGACCTGTCTGATGTAGACGTCGTTGGGGGGGGTGCTTGGTCGTCGATGCATTAGCTCGCCTTTCTCGTCGTACACGGCCGCAAGCCCGAGCTTGACCATCCGGGCCCCGCACTACTTCGGGGATGTCGTTGTCTTCCTAAGCGATGTCAAAATCTTTTCAGAGACCGGGGGTGTTCGGTAGGGACCCCCCGTTTCAGTTGAGATGAAGTCCTTCTTTTTTAATTTTCCTCCTCTTCTCAGAGTGAGGGCCCTCCCTCCGCTTTTCGCGGGGTTGCATAAAAGCGAGGAGGTACCGCTGAGGGGCTTTTTCTTTCATCCGATCTAGTTGGGCGGCTGGGTTCCGTCACCATCAGCCCTTGCTGCAGAAGTCATGGGTGGAACCCGGCTCCCGTAGGAGTACGGGTGGAATTTTCTTGGCATCGTGTACAGAGCCCGGCTCCCGTAGGAGTCCGGATGGAGTCTTCCTTGGCGTGGTGGATGGAGCCCGGCTCCCGTAGGAGCCCGGGCGGAGTCTTCCTTGGCATTGTGGTCGGAGCCTGGCTCCCGTGGGAGTCCGGGCCTTCCACTTTGCTCGAGCCAGGGCGAGGTTCTCCTCCGTTCCCGGCTTGGCTGTGGGGGCGCGTTAGGACGCTGTAAGGCCTCTCCCCCCGTCCGGTCTAAAAGAACCGGGCCTTCGACTTTGCTCACGTCAGGACGAGGTTCTCCTCCTATTCCTGACATGGCTGTGGGGGCACATTAGGGCATTGTAAGGCCTCTCCCCCCATCCGGTCTAAAAGAATCGGGCCTTTGACTTTGCTCATGTCAGGATGAGGTTCTCCTCCTGTTCCTGACATGACTGTGGGGGTACATTAGGGCGCTGTAAGGCCTCTCCCCCCATCCGGTCTAAAAGAACCGGGCCTTTGACTTTGCTCATGTCAGGACGAGGTTCTCCTCCTGTTCCTGACATGGCTGTGGGGGCACATTAGGGCGCTGTAAGGCCTCTCCCCCCATCCGGTCTAAAAGAACCGGGCCTTTGACTTTGCTCATGTCAGGACGAGGTTCTCCTCCTGTTCCTGACATGGCTGTGGGGACATTAGGGCGCTGTAAGGCCTCTCCCCCGATCCGATTTTGAGATAGTCGGACTTTCATTTCAGGTATGTTAGGATGGGGTTCTCCCCTGTTCCTAACATACCTTTGTTTCAGGCGTTTGGAGGGGCCTTATCCAGTCATAATAAATCCACACCAGATGGGAAGAGTATGTCAAGTAGAAAGAAATTTGGATTCAAGGTGAAATCGTAAGTGATACATTTACAGATTTTCGAGTTCCACGGTAGCGGGTGGCCCGCTCCTCCTTGAGGCCCTCCGGTGATGGAGTCGATGGTCCCGACGGGAGGCCGGTCCCCGGGTTGCTCCTCCCTTCTTGGCGGTTCAGGCTGCGGAAGGGCCCTTGGCCGGTCTCCTCTACCCTCAGGCCTGCGACGGATGAACCTGTCGAGTCGACCTCGCCGAATGAGCTCCTCAATCTCATCCCGAAGCTGGATGCATTCCTCTGTGTCGTGGCCGTGGTCGCGGTGGTAGAGGCAGAACTTGTTGGGGTTGCACTTCCCTAGGTGTGTGCGCATCCTCTCCGGCCTAGGGAGCTGCTCCCTGACCTCCATCAGCACCTGGGCCTTCGAGGTGTTGAGGGGGGCGTAGTTGCGGAATCTCCCTGGTGGGGAACCCCGCCGAACCCCACGATCCGGGCCTCTTGCCTGTGCTCCCGGGGTGGAGTATGGGCGCGCTTATGCCCAGGAGGGGATCGAGAACGCAGCCGGGCTTCCTTTGGCTTTTTCTCAATTGCGGGCTTACCGAGTCTCCCGCTTGCCGCTCCCTCGCCGTCTCTTCATCCTTCATTTTGAAGGCTTCTTCCGCTCGGGCGTATCCTTCAGCCCGAGCCAGCAAATCAGAAAATCCCTGGGATACTTCTTCTCCATGGGAGAACAAAAGATCATTCTTCTGAAGGCCGCCTTTCAGGGCGGCCATGGAGACTGATTGGTCCAAGTTCCGGACCTCCAGCGCCGCGATGTTGAAGCGGTTGATGTAGGCCCGTATGGACTCCCCTTCCCTCTGCTTGATGTTGATGAGGGACTCCGAACCTTCCGGGGGCCGGCTGCTGACAAAATGGGCCACAAATTGGTGGC